>NW_020954630.1:2750762-2786672 GCF_900497805.2 Vombatus ursinus
TGTGTGTGTGTGTGTGTGTGTGTGTGTGTGTGTGTGTGTGTGTGTGTGTGTGTGTGTGTGTGTGCGCGCGCGCGCGCGCGCGCGCATGAAAGACTTAACCTAGATTTTCCTGTATCAATGGCCTGCTCTATTGACTCATATCAACACCTACAAACTTCAAAAAACACCTAAGAAAACAGGATTACAGGCATCACTGATGTTTATCAAATGATGCCCAGCACAAAATTTACTGAACTGTTTACTATACATTGAGAATTTCAGTGCATGACTGAACACTGGAATATGTGCCCCACACTGCTGCTATTCAGAACATACATTAGGACGTCACACAGTATGTAAGAGAACAAGACAACTAATTGCTTCTTACTTACCTCCTTCTACCTCCCCACACAAATCAACCAAACCAAACTTTATCATTACCTTCTATTATTTGACTTATATTTTTAATGGGACAGCTAGGTGGTGCGGTGGTTCGAGTTCTGGGCCTGGAGTCAGCAAGACTCATCTTCTTGAGTTCAAATCTGGCCTCAGACACTTACTAGCTGTATCACCCTGGGCGAGTCACTTAACCCTGTTTACCTCAGTTTCCTCATCTGTAAAATGAGCTGGAGAAGGAAATGGTTTAACCACTCCAATATCTTTGCCACGGTTTGAATCTGTCTTTTCTGACTAAATGGGGTCACGAGGAGTCAAATGCAGCTAGAATGACTGAACAACATCTTTTTGATTGCTGTTTGGTACTAAATTATTTTTTCACGGCCAAAGATTTTTTTTTTCTTAGTTCCAGGTTTTTAATTTAAACTAAGGAAGTTTTATTAAGCATTTATTTTGTGTAAGGCAATTTACTAGGCACTGGGGAAGATATACAGACAGATATAACATACCCTTTCCTTTCTGAGTTTATCATATAATGTTGGAGAAGGACAGAATCCAGGAAATGTGTTTTGAAAAAATAGAAATGAGGTCATTTCAGATGGTTGAGAATTGCAGAAAGATTATGTCAAGCTAATCTAGATTTTCCTCTACTTCTTCCCAAGTTTAATTACATTGAGTTTACTGAGGAGCCAGTTGGTATAGAGGGAAAAGATAGAACCAAAGTCAGTAAAGACAGATTCAAACCCTGCCTGCAGTACCAGTTACATGGCCATGGGCCAGTCACCTAACCATGCTGAACTTCATTTCCTTTATTTATAAAATGAGGTTAATAATACTTGTAGCACCCACGTGACAAAGCTTTTACGAAGCTCAAACAAGTAGAAAGCACTTCGTCAACTATAAAGAACAATTTCAATGTCACCTAGATGAGGGTGTGTATAATACACATTAGAAAGGTTTTCACAAAAAAGAATCGAAACAAAAGTTTTGGTACATAAAGGGATAATATTCATTTATCCAAAAAATTCCTTTATCCAGAAAACCAAATCCTATAACTCTTCTGAATAACTGAGGCTCACGGTATCGAGATGAACTTCTTTAGAATACATTCAGAATCCGTTATTCCCATGTCTGTGAAAAATTGTATTGATGTATGTGCATACACAATATATATATATATATATATATATAAATTATGTTATGTACATGTACACATACACAAAGAGGTACAATCTTCATCATTTCAGGAATTTATGTTCATGTATTTGGAGACTTGACTACAAATCCAGCTTCAGACATTTCATAGCTGTGTGACCCTGGATAAGTACTTCACCTCTTTCGGCCTCAGTTTCCTCATCTGTAAAATAGGGATGATGATAATAGTACCTACCTCTCAGGGTCATTGTGAAGGATCATATGAGGTAATATTTGTAAAGCATTTTGCAAACCTTAAAGTGCTATATAAATGATAGCTATTCTTTTCATGGTTGCTAAGAATTGGAAATCAAGGGGATGCCCATGCCCATCAATTGGGGAATGGCTAAACAAGCTGCGGTATATGATTGCGATATATATTATTGTGCTATAAGAAATGACAAGCAGGATGATTTTAGAAAAACCTGGAAAGACTTACACGAACTGATGCAAAGTGAAATGAGAAGAACTAGGAGAACATTGCATACAGTAACAGCAATATTGTACGATGAAGAACGGTCAATGAGTTAGCTCTTCTCAGCGATGCAATGATCCAAGACAATCCCAAAAGATTAATGATGAAGCATACTATCTGCCTCCAGAGGAAGAATGGATATTGTTTGAATACAGACTGAAGCGTGCTATTTTTCACTTTCTTTCTTTCATTCTTTTTTTTTTGAGTCTTCTTATATGAAATGACTAATATGGAAATATTTTACATGATTGCATATGTATAATCTTTATCTGATTGTTTACCGTCTCAGGGAGGAGGGAAGTGAGGAATGGAGGGAGTGATAGAATTTGGAACTAAAAATTTAAAAAAAAACCCCAAATGTTTAAAAAATTGTTTTAACATGTAATTAAGGGGGAAAATTATATTAAATAAGGAAAAAAACAATAGCTATTTTAAGTATTGCTATCCCTTCTTTAAATGATTTTAAGTACTATATAAATGTTACATAGTTATTATTAGATATTCATAGAAGCATAAAATTTTAGCACTAGAAGGAACCTTACAGATCCTCTAGTCCAGCCCCCTTATTTTATAGATGAGGAAACTGAAAGAGACAGTAGCACATTCAGTGTCACACAGTTAGTCAGGAACAGCTGAGAGCAGGCCTAGAACTTATATTACTAAGGGGAAATTAGAACCCTGAATTTCATGAATTTTCCCAGGAGTAAATAGATTCTATATAATTTTCAGCACTGCATTAAGTACAACTTTTGAAAAAACATGGAAAAATACATAATGATAAATTTCTTTCTGCAGTAAAATAACTAAAAATAATAGAGTTTGTCACCATGATTTCATTGCTGCTTGCTTGAAAAGTTTAGGCAGGCTACTGTTGTCTGTGGTCAAGGAGCTTGACTCTCTTGGTTCTCATACATACATACATGCATGCATACATACACATACATCATACATACATACACACACACAAATCAGAATGTTAGTTCTGGAAAGGACCTACAAGATCAAGAAGTCCTACTCATTTATTTTATAGAAAAGGGAAAAGGAGGACTTGCCAGACAGCTGGTGAGAGGCAGAGCCCTCCTTCCCCAAGGCCTGTGGAAGTGAGAGATTAGTCAGTTGAATCATCACCTGAACTCCATCATGCTATTTAATTTCCCTCATTTGTAAGCTGAAACCACTTTTCACTGACAATGAGTATTTATTTTCCTGAAAGAATCTGATACAAGCTAATTGAAAGTAGCTACTTATGTGTGAATGATGGTTATTTATATTTTGGTAGTTTTTCGTGAAAAAATATCTTAAGTTTTTAAGCAGAATCATAATGTATTATTATAGTAGAAATCTACTTTTACTGTCAATGGTTAATCCCCCCAAAGTCATAATTTTTAAGGAAAAAATAGCCAAGATGATGATGGTATGGAATCTGTTTAATAATTATTTTCCCTTTCTAGGTCTCCTACAATGGCTGGAGGTATTTTTGCTATAAACAGACAATATTTCTTTGAAATTGAACAGTATGACAGTGGTATGAATACCTGGGGAGGAGAAAATTTGGAAATTTCATTTAGGGTAATTCAGACTTTATGTTTGTTGAATTAGTGGTTTTCTATGTTAGAGAATAGAATCTGATAATGTTCATCCAGGGTTCTCTACTTTCTACTCATTTTCCCACATTATTATCACCAAACTGTGTTTGGCCAATCCCCAGTGAATATATCTTGGAACTATACTGGTATATGTAATTAATTATATATAAGAAAAATGTTATCAACATATATGAAAGACAACAAAAAATAAGAGGAAAGGGAGTTAGGAATAATACTTAAGATTTTAAATTTCTCTGTAACAAATGCACAGTGTGGATCACGAGCAATGTTAATTTTATTCTTAACGTCCAAAATTTATGAATAGAGGAAAAAGCTCTATATTAGAGTCACAAAAAAATGTTCTTATCTTGGCCTACAGGTCATTAATAATGCTCCTAAACAAGATGAAAGTTGGTTCTGTAATTTGTCACTTAAAGGTTAGAGCTGAAAGGGACTTTGGAGATTATCTAGTTCAGCCTCTTCACTTTGCAGGTAAGAAAGCCCCAAACACATTCAGTGACTTGGCCAAGCTTGTGCAAACAGTAGGTGACAGAGCCAGGATTCATCAGCCTTGGGTCTGCCCCTCTGGGTGAGCTCAGCACAAATAGGATCTACTCAGATATGCCTCCTGGCCCTGGAGTCCAATGCTGGTGACCTTATTTGTGCAGCTTTGATCAGTTGAATGGCACTTGTTTCTGCTGTCCAGGTTTACCACTGCTCTCCAGGTACCCTTTTTCACTGCCCACTTCTTTCGTGCTACCTCTTCACTCCTGCTGCAAGTTTGACTTTACCCTTAGGACGGGAGGGGCTAGTTTGTCAGTCAAAATCTGGCCAAATCATCCATGTGACTCAGGAGGGGATTAAGAAGGTCTGAAGAATCAGAGATTGGGACTTCTGCCTAAAGCACAAGTCATTCCTTCCTATCACCCTTGGCAGTGCTACACTAGCACAATAACTATTATTTAAGCAATGAGGATCCATTAGAGATTTTTGAGCAGAGGAGTGACTGGATCAGAGCCATGGATGAGGAAAATTACTAGATCATCAAGCGTGAAGGATGAATAAGAAAGGGGGTAGACCTGAAACAGGAAAACCTATTGAGCCAGTTAGAAGGCTCTTTTCATTTTCAGATGAAATGAGATAAGGGCTTGAACTGGAATGGTTGTGGTGGGAGTGGAAGAAAGGAACAGATTTGGAAGTAGACATGATAGGAGTAGACAACTGGAGCTCCAGGGCTTTGCATAAAAATATATTACTGCCACTCACTGTCCCATATGTCCTATACCCTAGGTCACACTGTTTCCCACTCCAACAAAGGCAATGCCTTCCAGAAACAGAATAAGAGGAACTCTTAGCTGATTCAGATAAGCTATGTAAGGCAACCCTGATTAATAACCTCATTTGTGAAGAGCTGCCATATGTAGGAAGCATCAGACAATTTGTTTAGAAGAAGACAGAACTAAATGGTAGTTACAGGGATGGGGGGGGCATTTTAGTTTAACATAAGGAATAGCTTTTTAACCATTAGAAACTATTTGAAAATGGAACGGGCAATCTCATGAGCTCTGAATTCCTTCTCCTGTCAGAAAAGATCCCTGCATTGGGTGGGAGATTAGAAAAGATGAAACCCAAGGTCCTTCTAACTCTCATATTTTATGATCCTATTAAGATAATATATAAGAGCATTCAACCCTCAGAGTATTATCTGGTAATATTTCAATATAATTAGGTAAAACAGTCTGCCAAGTTTTATAAGGATCTGTATCACAGTCATTTCCAAAGAACAGCAATCGCATCTCACAGTCAGAAGATGTTGGTTTCTGTTCCTTTTCTTATGGTTAGATCTGGATGTGTGGCGGCAAGCTCTTCGTCATTCCTTGCTCTAGAGTTGGACACATTTCCCGTAAAATGTTATCACACAAAGCCCGTGAAATCATGGACTCTTTGCAGTATAACTCTCTGCGGCTGGCACATGTTTGGTTGGATGAATATAAGGTAAGAATTAATTCCTAATTTGAAAAGAGTGAGAGGCACAGTAACTGCTATGGTTATGCTTTCTATTCCTTCCCTCTTCCAGTTTCAAATCCATTTATGTTCACATTTGATTGGCATCTTCTTTATTTCTATCCTTATCTTTGGGGAGGAGGTTTCTTTGTTTTCCCTGCTTATTCATCTTCATTATTCACTTCCCTGTCAATTCTGATTCTTATTTTTACTTTACTCTGTAAGAAACTTTAAATTCCTTAGAGGTAAGTCAGGCAGAGGTCAATATAAGTCCCTTTTCTCTCTTACTCACTTCATCTCTTCTTGGCATTATCCCTTTGGATCTATTCCTCACAGTAAATGAATGTATCCCTAGCCAACATGGCCTAGCTCCATTCCATCAGTTATTGGGTCTCTAATTAGTTTCTATTTCCCATCTTCTCTCTGCCAGGGCCCAAGGGAAGGCACATGGGGTTTGGGACTTGATGTTTCCAGTTTTCCATAGCCAGCAGAGGGCAGCAATGCCCCAGCAGTGATGGTGTTTTGGTTGTAGCCAAAAGAGCAGTGGGAAACAAGGCAATAAACCACAAAAGCTGGTGCTAAGAAAGTGGCACTTGATGGGGAATGAGGAGTACTTGGAAGAGGCTTAGAGAGTGTACCCTGTGATGTGAAAGAAGGAAGGTAATATGGGAGCATAGTTACGATACAATCCTAGTGTCCAAACCCTAGGGAAGAAGTCTAACAAGTCAATAAGGCTTGATGGAAGCCAACAGGAATATAATTCATCAAGATGTTAGAACTAGAGTCAAGGAAAGCAAAACCAGGAGAAGCAGACAAGTCATCAGAGTAGACAATAGAAGTAGCCATGGCTCACCAAAAGGACCCTAAGCCTGAGGGAGGGGTTTTGACCGATGGGATTTTTAGCTGCCACATCCTTCTCAGGATCTTTAAATGCCAGCACCTCAGCTGGCTAGGACCTGTTTTCCCTTTGGCCATAGTCAAAAGTTCGACAGCATCAAAAGCAAACAAAATGTTCATCTCCATTGATATATTCCCTTAAAGTCTGTGGTTCTGGCCATCGGATAGAATACATAGCCAGAAAACATAGAGATTTTTATTTCATTAGAACCATAAACTAACTGAGAGGCTTTTTTCAGATAAATAAGTAGAAATGTGGAAAGTAACTGGATATTAGTTTTGTTTCTGCCATGATTTAAGGAAGGAGTCAATTAAAAAAGCATTTATTTAAGTGTTTACTATGTTCTGGACACTGTAGAAAGGATACAAAGAAAGGCAAAAAACATGGTAACTATTCTCAAGGAGCTCACATTCTAATCGTGAAGACATGTAAAAAAGTTTACATACAAGATGTACACAATGTGTTCATACACCTCTTGCAGAAGGTAGAATCTGTGCTGAGTCTTGAAAGAATCCAGGAGACAGGGGTAAGGAGGCACAGTATTCCAAATATGGGAGACAAACGTGAAAGATGGAGTATCCTGTGCTAGTATCAGCTAATAGTCTGGTGGCTCAGAGAATTTGTGGAGGGAGTAAAGTGTCAAAAAGGAAGAAGAATAGGAAAGGTCCAGGTTGTAAAAGGGTTTCATCGTTAAACAGCATTTTATGTTTGATTTTCGAAGTAATTAGGAGCCACTGGTGTTTGTTGAGTAGGGAGGATGACATGATCAGCCCAGTGCTTTACGAAAAAATCACATTAGCATCTGAGTGCAGAATGGATGGGAGCAGGGAGAGCTGAGGCAGAGAGACTAACTAGAAGACTATTTCAATAGTTTAGGCAAGAAGAGATAAGAGCCTGCCCCAGGGTAGTGGCTGTGTGAGTGGAGATAAGTGGTCGAGAACAAAAGATCATGATGTGAAGGTAGAAATGACAAAGCTTGACAATAGACTGGACTGGTAGAATAAGTAGAAGTGAGGAGGCAAGGATGACACTGAAGTTAGAAGCCTAGATGATTAGAAGAATGGGGTGTCCTTAATAGTAGCAGGAAATTTGGTAAGAGGGAAGGTTTGGGAGAAAGATACTGAGTTTTGATTTGAGATGCCTACAGAACATCCTATTTAAGATATCCAAAAAGCAGTCATTAATGCAAAGCTAGAGCTCAGGAGGGAGAGTAGAGGTACATATGCATAGGTCTGGAATCATTTGCATATAGGTGATAACTAGTTCCATGGGAACTGATGATATCATCAAGTATAATGGTTTAGGGAGAAGAGAAGAGGAACCAGAACACACCCTTGGGAAACACCCACAGCTAGTGGGTATAACTTGGCTGAAGATCCAGCAAAGAGGACTGAGAAAGAATGGTCAAATAGGCAGGAGGAGAGCCAGGAGAGAGCAGTGTCTTGAACACCAAGAGAGGAAAGAGTATCCAGGAGGTGAAGGGGATCAACAGTGTCAAAGGTAGCAAATAGTTTAAGAAGAATGAAGACTGAGAAAGGGCCATCAGATTCGGAAATTAAGAGATCATTGGCAACTTTGGGGGAAGCAGTTTCAATTGAACTATTAGTTTGGGAGCCAGATTGTAGAAGGTTTAGAAATGAGTGAGAGAAGTAGGAATGTAGATTGCTTACTCAAGAATCTTAGCCTAGAAGAGAGAGAGATAATGATCAATGAGCGTTTTTTAAAAATGAAGAATACAAGGGCATGCGGGATGGCAACAGAGCCAGTAGAAAGGGAGAGATTGAAGAATAGGAACAGAATGGGGATGATGGTTGGGACAACCTACTGGACAAGACAGGAGGGAATGGGATTAAAAGTATACATTGAGAGGTCTGCCTTGCCAAGAAGCAGGGCTACCCCTTTATGTGAGAGCTGGGTGAAGGAAGAGATAGAGGGGGAAGATATCTGAGTGATGTGAGAAGAAGAAGAAAGAAGAGGCAGGTCTAAGCAAATGACCTCAATTATTTCAATGAAATATAAGGCAAGGACCTCAGCCAAGAGAGTAGGGGAGGGGTACTGTGATGACCTTGAGGAGGTATGAAAATGTTTAGAATAGCTATGGCACATGGGATGGCAGATAGATTTAAGAGATTGAAAGATTGCTTTGCTGTCGTGACGGTCCAGCTGAGATTAACTAACAAATTTTTAGTAGACTCAGTCAGCATGGTTCTATGATTTTCTCCAGCTCTCTTCAGTAGCATGTGAAGAAGAAGCAAAGGAGGCAGGTCAATAGTGTAGGTAATCTACATTTGAGTTTGGAAAGACTTGATCAGTAAAAGGAACAAGGGGGCAAGGGATCCGTGTAAAAGTTAGGGTAAAAGTTGATTCTTGATGAAGTGATAGCCTTGGAAAGAATCTGAAAGTGGAAGAATTGGAAATCATAATGACAGCAAAGATCAGTGTTGGAGTTGTAAGGCATAGGGAAAGATAGAATGATAAAAGATCATGGTCAGACAAGAATTTCAGAGTACATGAATATGAGCTATTAGTATTTCAAGTTTATGTCAATATTAATGTTTTAACTTTCAAAATGAGGTTTTATGTCACCAAATCAGAGTATCTGGGTGTTGGAAAAGACCTCAGAGGTCATCTAGTCTAATTAGTACCTGAAAAAGAGGTTCCTCAACAACATCCCCAGCAAGTAGCTAACCAACTTCTGTTAAAAAAAAAAAAAAAAAAGAGGTCTGGTAGACCCTGGGGCAAGTCACTTAACCCTGATTGCCTCACCAAAAAAAGAAAAAAAAAGAGGTCTAGTAATGGGAAACTTGCAGCCTACTAGAGCAACATATTCTGCTTTAGAGTTAGTTGTTAGAAACTTTCGTCATCCCTCTGGTTAAAACCTATTGTTCCTAGATCAGCCCTCTAGGGTCAAGCAGAACAAATATAATGCTTCTTACTGTGTAAGAGCCCTTCAGATCCTTGGAGATAGCTTTCATGTCTCCCCTAACTTTTCTCTTCTCTATGCTAAACTTCCTCAGTTCTTTTCCATCAAATCTAACATGACATGGTCTCTTGTCCCCTTGACACCCTGATTAACTTCCTATAAATCTCTTTCAGGTTTTCCATGTCCTCAGAATTACATTCTAACCCTAATTCTGTTTCTAATCCTAATCTAACCCTAACCCTAACCTCTGGATTTCCCCTCCCCCCTTATTTCCAATTTAGGAGCAATTTTTTTTACAAAGACCTGACCTGAGAAGGAAAGAGTATGGAAACATCAGTGAGCGCATTGAATTGAGAAAAACACTGGGTTGCAAATCATTTCAGTGGTATTTGGATAACATCTATCCAGAATTGAAGCTATTTCCACTCTCTGCTAAAGAAAATTAACCTTTCTGAATAAAGAGGAAATCAAAATGACCTCATATTCTGCAACATAGAAGAATGAGAAAATAATCCTATCAGGGAGCTTCCTGTGCATTATGAAAGCTGTGAAACACATGAAAGATGCAATAAATGGTGTTCTAAAAAAATGTTAACTTCATTTATTTAATGATAACCCATAATGCCTGTTATTGCTCTGGCCCTAAAAGATACTGACTTCATCTTTCCATGGTCAAGGACTTGGAAATTTCATATACAGGTAGGGCTGTCACACAATCCACTTTTAGATCTTATCATAGGTTGGGATAGAGATAACGCTATACAATGGGTGCCACACTTTTCTACTCTGTAATGGTCAGGAACTGACTTCATTCGCTAATCTGACCAGGTGATCTAAGGTAAGTTCCTGATCACAGAAATATATGGGGAACAAATTCTGGCTGTCAAACTCCTTTCTTACCATCTCAGCCTTGTACCTATTGCCCAAATTTCTTTGACTGCGTTCTTAATATGACTTTTCCCAGATTTGTGTTTCTGTTCCCCATTTCTATAGCCTACTCATCTGGTTTTCTGATCACTGATGTCTGGTCAGTTTTCCTGTTTGGTTTTGTCCTACTCCCTAGCACAGCTTAGAGGTAGCTAGGTGGCCCAATGGATAGAAGCCTAGCCCAATGGATAGAAAGAAGACTCAAGCTCAAATGTGGCTTCAGATACTTACTAGCTCTGTGACCCTGGGCAAGTCACTTAACCTGTCTACCTCAATTACTTCAACTATAAAATGGGAATAATAACAGCAGCACATACCTCTCAGGATTGTTGTAAGGTTTAAATGAGACAACATTTTTAAAGTATTTAGCTTAGTGTCTGGCATATGGTAGGTACTTAAGACGTAAATACTTGTTCCCTTCTTTATTTTCCCTGTCCACCCTCTCTCACAATGTATATACTTGCAAACTAATAGTTTTAGATTTTGCTGACCTGACCCCTGAATACCCATCCTAATATCTTACCTAATGACCCATGGCTTATTCTATCTTCATTACTTATATGAATCCAAGCCTAGACTAACCTTAATGTTGCTGAATTCTGGCCTGACCCTTCACAACATCATGTAACTTCCCTCATCCATTGTTTTTACAGTCTGCCTGACTGTAACACACTTTTAGATGTTTAAATTTTTTACAACATACATCAAGAGCTGGTGAAGTCATGGGGAAAAGCTACTATGTGCCTGCCAGTAGAAGTGATGAAGTCTTTGAAATGTCTTTTTCTTCACTAAAATAATAAAGAAAATGAAAGAAAAGGAGGAAAAAGAGCATAATTTGATGAAAGGGGGAAAAGAAAAAAGAATAAAGGATAGGCTTATTAAATACTTAAATCAACAAGAACAATTGGAGTGAAGACTATGGTTTTTATTAGGAGAAAGCATGACTGTAAAGTTTTCTGGGGGAAAATAATATATGTAGATAAAGAGTTACCAGTATATATAATTTTTTTATACTTTTGAAAAACCTCTGATGCTGTCCTATACCAAAGGCTGTTTTAAAAATTGAATCACCAATGGGATTAGAAGAATGTTTTATTATGGATATAGAATTGGCATATGGGCAGAAAACAAAGGGTAAGGATAAGCAGACATGTATCTGGAGAGAGAAGTAAAATTTCTGAAGGATCAGTGCTAGGATTAGGAGGCAATATGCTGTAATGCAGTATTTATTAAATTGTGTTCTGTGGGATCTTGGGATTCCACAAAGCAGTCCAAAAGGAGTTTGAAAAGAAAAGAAGTTGTAGGGACAGACAAGTACAGAATCGTATCTGCTTTCTTTGCTACATATATATGAATATATATAGATAGATAGATAGATTGATTATACAAGGTGTGTGTGTGTGTGTGTGTGTGTGTGTGTGTGTGTAATGCAACAAAAAAAACCTTAGGTTCTTATGGATTTTGAATTAATTATTTAATAGATTCAACATTTGTTGATTGCTCATCTACCTTGGAGTTTTTTTTAACCATAAATTGTTTTTTGTACACAAATTCCATAGAGAACTTGCTAAGTTCCTCCAAATTAAATCAACATACACTTTAGGTGGCACAGTGGATAGAGCTCTGGGCCTGGAATCAGGAAGACCTGGGTTTAAATCCAGCCTTAGATACTTGACAGCTGTATGACCTTGGGCAAGTCACTTAACATGTGTCTGCCTCAGTTTCCTTAAATGTAAAATGATGATAATAAAAGCACTTACCTCCCAGGGTTGTTATGGGGACAAAATGAGTTAATTAGTTTGTAAAGCACTTAACACAGTATCTGCCACATAGTAGGTCTGATATAAATGTTAAATATTATTATTATTATTATTCCAATAATGATTTAATTGCAAAGATGGGCATAAAGGAAGATAATAAAAAGATGTTGGAAAACATGGCTCAAGATCAAGAAACAAAAGGTTTCAAATGCCCATAGATGGCATTCATGCTTATACACTTATGGGGCTTGGAGTCAGACAGTCTGAGTTTGAATTCTGGCTCTGTCCCTTACTCCCTTGATGATGTTGTATAAAGTCATTTATCCTCTCAGTTTCCTTATCTGTAAAAAGAGGAAGTTGAACTAGTATTAATACCTTTCCCCTACTCTCCCTTTCCCCAATTACTTTGTATTATATGTATATGTAGACCTGTTCTCTCAGAACAGAATATAAACTCAAGAGCAGAGATTGTTTGATTTTTATCTGTGTATCCCTAGTGCCTAGTATAGTTCCTGGCACAGAGTAGCATTGGAATGAAATTAAACAAAAAGGTAAACTGAGGCACATTTCTCCAAGCAAGATAGCATTTTATTCACAGGGTATGAATCCTGAGAATAAAATGGGTCCATGGCTTCCCTCCATTTATGCTAAAGACTCTGAGCAAAAGGACAGCTCCCCGTTTTTGATAGGTTTTGAAGAGTACAGAACAAAGAGCAGAACAGAGTCGGTGACATCATGGTGCTGAGGACAACATGATTGGTTATGGGGCTGAAGCGTGGAGAGTAATATGATTGGTTGGAAGTTGGGAATTGGGGCTAGCCACAACCCCCTTCCTTCCTTCCTGTGACAAAGAAGTATGTATGAGTCTCCCTGCAAGATAGTGGCCTAGACTTGTTTGGTTAGCAAACCAGACATCTTTGAAGGACAGTTTGTTTGTATAAAGATATTAGGCCTGACTTCCTTGTGGCAAGCTTCATCCCCCAAGGCTAGCACAATTCCTTGGGGCAAGAATAGAACAGTGTTTGGTAAGAGAACTGGATTTCTAAACTTAATCCATTATAGGCTGGCTGAATTCTGAACTAAGTTCAGAGGCAGAGAATTATGACTTACTTAGGCAGTTACAGGAGCAAAATCAATTAACTGTAAATAGGAGTGATAAGAAAATGATACAGGACTAGTTTTAATCTTCCCAGTAGGTACTTAGCAAATGCTTGTTTGTTGATTGACTAAGTGACCTCTGCGGTCCCTTCCAGTTGTAAGTGTATGAATACTTTGTTCAAGAAAAAAGTTAGGAGATGGTAAGTATGGAATAACATCAGAAGAAATAGTTAACTATATCTTTTCAATACCTTTCTATTTATTTTGTTAAATATTTTCCAATTACATTTTTTAAAATTTGGAGTTCCTAATTCTCTACCTCCCTCACCACTTCAGAAGACAAGCAATATGATATCAATTATACATGTGAAGTCATACAAAACACATCACTTCTATATTAGCCATGTTGCAGAAGGAAACACATAGAAAGGAAGGAAGGAAGGAAGGAAGGAAGGAAGGAAGAGAAAGAAAGGAGGAAAGAAAGAAGGAAGGAAAGGAAAGATGGAAGGAAGGAAGAAAAAATATGCTTCAATCTATGCTCAAAGTTCATCAGTTCTCTTTCTGAAGATGAATATTATTTTTCATCATGGGTTCTTTGGAAATGTCTTGGATCGCTGTCTTGATCAGAGTAACTAATTCTTTCACAGTTGATCATCCTTACATTATTGCTGTTAATTTGTACAGTGTTCTCCTGGTTTTCCTTATTTCATTTTATTTCTTTTTTTTTCTTTTTTAGGCAATTGGGGTTAAGTGACTTGCCCAGGGTCACACAGCTAGTAAGTGTCAAGTGTTTGGTCTGAGGCCGGATTTGAACTCAGGTCCTCCTGACTTCAGGGCCAGTGCTCTATCCACTGCGCCACCTAGCTGTCCCCTAGAGCATTTTTTCATTTGAATATTGATAGTTTTGATTTTTTCTTCTGAAAACTGCCTGTTCATTTCTTTTGACCATTTATCAGTTGGGGAATAGCTTTTTTAAAAATAAATTTGGCTTAGTCCCTTATATATTTGGCCTTTATCAGAGAAACTTGCTGTAAAATTTCCCCCCAATTTCCTATTTTCCTTCTAATTTTGGCTACATTAGTTTTCTTTGTGCGAGGTGCCTGTATCTTAACATATAGGACTTATACTGACAGCTGATTCCAAAATTACTCCCACCTAGATAAACACTCTTACTATGTGCCAGGCATTGAAGGACTGATCAACTCTCAAAACATCTTTAAAAAGCATAGCTACTGAATAAGTGGGAAAATCAAGGATGTTATTGAAATGCATAAAGAAAATTGGTATGGAGCCCAACTCGCAGTCATGACACCATGGTTATGACCCAAAAAGAGATATGACTGTTACTGTAGTGTGTTTACTGAAGGTCCAAGCACTAAATGCAGCCAAAAGGCCAAAGAGATGTTATACTGCACCAAGAAAGACATTAGAAATAAATAAAACATTAAACTGCTCATATAAAAGTATAGTGTATCTTTGCCTGGTACACTCTATGTCCAGATCTCCCTAGTTTTGTTGGATGAATACCCCAAAGCAGAAAGGATGGCTCAGGGAGAGTGTTCTCAGGGACTCATCAGGATTCATGACATTAGAAGTGGAACTGTTAAGTGATTGTGAAGATACAGTCTGCTTTAGATGATCATCTGAGAGCTGTTTGTGGTGGCTGATGCATGTAAATCCTGCTTGCCAGAGTCTTAGGATGACAAATCCCTGGACTTCAGGAGTTCTGAGCTGCAGTGGACTAAGGTGATAAGGTGTGGTGAGATAAAGATACAGTCTTTTACCAATGGAAAAAAAATCTGGGAAAGGCAAAGATGTTCCTATTTCTTTTTTTCCATAAAAAAGTACAACGGTTATATGTATATACCACCTCATAAAGATTTTTGATAAATGAGAAAATCTAATGAATTGGTAGTTGCTGACATTCTCAAAGTAACTTTTTCTTTTAAAGGAACAATCTTTTCTATGATATTTGTTACTCTTTTGACATCCTCTCATCTCTGTGATATCTTGAAATCTGATCCCTCAGTACTTTCAAGGTTGTGTCTCCTCAAGCACCAATATCTTCTGTATGCATTAGTTCAGCTATACTTCACTTCTGTGCTATTTCCACTTCCTCACACAGCACATGTGGCACTGTTAGAGAAACTGAATTGAGTAGTATCACCATGACAGACACAGAATCTCAGATTAGAAGGGAACTCATGGTCATCCAGTCTAGCAGTTACCTGAACAGAAATCTTCTCTGCAACATCTCCAATAGATGACTGCTCACCTTTCATTTTCATTGAGGAGGAACTCACTACCCGGTATCTATGATGAGAATAGATTTGCATAATAATACTGGCAAATAAGTTACTTTTACATCATAGAAATAATAGGAACATCATCTTTATTCTTATTCTTATTCTTATTGGCACATAATAGGAACTTTAAACATGTTCATTAAATTATTTCATTTGAGCCTCACAATAGCCCTGTGAGGTAGGTACTACATGTATTACTGTCTCCATTGTACAGATGAAGAAACTGAGGCTTGGAATGTTAAATGAACAGCTCATGGTCACATGGTTAGTAAACCCAGGTTTTCCTGGCTTGAAGTCTAACACATTATCCATTGTGTTACATTGCCTCTCTTCCATTTTGAATTTATCTTCTGGTTTCATCCACAGTTAAATCTTGAGATGATTTGGCTTATTTGAATCCCATACCAACATGTTAAATAATAACAGTATTTATATAACATTTTAAGGTTTGCAAAGCACTTGAGCCTCACAACAACCTTGTGAGGCTGGGCGCTATTATTATCCACATTTCATAGTTGAGGAAACTGAGATAGAGAGGTTCAGTGACTTATCCATCCAATCACACAACTTAAAAAAGTATCAGAGGAAGGTTTTGAACTCAGGTTTTTCTAACTCCAAGTTCAGTGCTTTATCTACTTTACCACCTAGCTGCCTACTTTTTAATTGCCTACTTTTCCCTTGCATTGTTTTTTTTTACTGTTTTTTCAGATTACACTGCTTATAATTTTTATCACCCTCCTTTGTACCATTCTGGAAATGAGTTTGTATGATAAACTATAGCAAGGAAATTCCAATGTATGCAAATGGTTATTATTTGATAAATGTAGCTATCTTAGGCAGGGAGGAAAGCAATAATTATTAAGTTAGGAAACCTGGCTACAATATGGCAGGAAAGGAGTTGTGCTTCAGCCTTCAGACCATACAACACCATAAATTTCAGGCATATATTTTAACTTTGTACTAATTTCAATCTTCTTTCCAGCCAGTTGGTGGACTCAGAATATAAAGAAAAGTAATTCAGGAATGACTCTTACATTAGATAAAAACATTTCTTGTTTATTAAAACATAATCAATTTCATTTTGGTGATATTTTTCTATGTTTACTCTGTCCAGCTCT
Organism: Vombatus ursinus; assembly: GCF_900497805.2. Taxonomy (NCBI): domain Eukaryota; kingdom Metazoa; phylum Chordata; class Mammalia; order Diprotodontia; family Vombatidae; genus Vombatus; species Vombatus ursinus. Next base: position 2,767,427 of record NW_020954630.1, read on the forward strand.
CTGATTCTTTTCTTAAAGAAAATATTTGTTTTGTTCAGGCATGAAGCTTCTGTGTAGTTTACAAGTCTGGCTCTCTCATTCTTTATTTCTGATCCATATTTTCCTACATATTTTTTGACATCCTCACCTATTCCTATCTTCACATTGAAGTTACCACATATTGAATTTATGTTGATTTAAATGGAGGGTCTGGAGTTTTTCATAGAATTTCTCTGGATCTCCATGCTCTGAAGCAAATGTTGGTATATATGACATAATTATTCTTGTGGTGGTCTTTTTGCAAATGCTTACCATGAGCCCTGCAATATGAGATGGCCAAATGACCCATGAAATTATGTTTCTTGTTGCCTTTGGGCACTCAATAAAAACCAATTCTGCTATTTTTATGATAAGCCATGAAGCAAAGAAAATACAAAATGGCCCCCAGGCCATGAAGCCTCCTTGTACATGTGCTGTAGTGGTGACAGAGTAGTAGAAAGGGGGCACAGGGTGCTAAGAATGATAGCAATTCTCAAACTGCCTACAAATTTTAATTTAGCTATTGGTACTCCAAATGTGAAGTCCTTGTCCAAAGGCTAAATAATAATTGGCTAATACTATTCTTTCAATAATATTGGAAGAAACAAGTTGTACTAACTTTAATATTCTTGCTACAAACAAAGCAAAAAAAAAAATAAAAGGAAGAGGTAGTTCTGTAGAAGGATGCCACACAAGTTCTCCTTGGAACAGCCTGGTACGTAATAGGGACTTAACTGTTTGCTGAATTGAATGGTTACAAAATACTTTACATATATTCTCTCATTTGATTTTCATACAACTAGAAGAAGTAGGTGATGAAAGTGAAGCAGACCAAACTGGTCATCATTACAGGCTGACGTACCCAGTGAGACATGTTTTTGGACTGGTCATCTTAGCTTCATGACTCAGCATATTCTACCACACATGGCACTCACCCTAGCATTTCATGGAATTGTTCTTTGTGCCCGCACCTCCCATCTGATCTAGATAAGACTCCCTGCCCTAAACCAGATGGTGTTTATCCCATTTTTAGTGAGATGAGCTGTAATTCTACAGCCCTAATTGACTTATAAATGCATGATTAGGACAGTCTGTAATGCTTTTCTTTACTTCATAACACTTAATGGCTGATTAGTTCAGGATCATAATTTTTGCTACTTCATACTACTAGAAACTACATAAAAAGCTGCACATTTATCTAGACCCTTATGCCACCTTATCTTAAGCAATGGTTTCCCTAGCTGAGTATCAAAGCCAGAGAGAAATTGCCAATGGTGGTGGACTCTATACTGAATTATAATACTGAATGTTATGTCTACAAGCATATCTCAAGTATGCATTCTGCCATTTTATGGAAGACTACTAGCTCCCATCAAAACCAGACATTATGTTATAATTTTGTGATAATTGTTGTTTAGTCATTTTTCAATCATGTCTGACTCTTCATCACCCCTTTTGGGGTTTTCTTGGAAAGGATACTACAGTGGTTTGCCATTTCCTTCTTTAGCTCATTTTACAGATGAAGAAACTGAGGCAAACAGGGTTAAATGACTTACCCAGGGTCACACAACTAGTATGTGTCTGAGGCCAGATTTTGACTCAGGTCTTCCTGACTCCAAGCCCAGCTCTCTATCCACTATGCTACCTAGTTGTCCTATGTTATAACACACCTCATTATATACTTGAATCTGGGGCCAATGGTGACTGCGTATGAGGTACACATGTTTTTGGTGAGTGTCCTTTCTAAAAAAATAACCTCAGTCAACTAAATAGCAAGTGCGGACTCCTTCTCTGGCTCAAAACTAAACCCTAAGTAAAAGTTCCTTTGAATTAATATAGATAACTAACACTTTGCTGCCTTAGACCAGCATAGGAACTCTTATCACCCCTTTCTGGAGATGAAAAAACTAAGAATCAGAGTTATTTGATATGCCCAGGGTTGCAGAGCTAATAAGTGATAGGACTGGATTCCCCCAGATCTTAAGCACAGATACTGCTACTCCTAGTTCAGTGGTCTTTTTATATTCAACTATTACACTGAGAACATGTGTGACCATACTGAAGGTCATCTTAAAAGTTCATACGTGGAGGAAGAGTCCAGCACCAGTACTTTCATGTCCAGACATTTAATTACCATAAAACAAAGAAGACCATCACCTAAAAGACTTAGTGTTTTCAAGATTCTCTGCAAAAGCTCTTCAGACCACATAGCTCTAGGCTAGATCATCATACCTGCCTAACACCTGAGGTACACAAGTCTTTTTTTTTTTTAACATAAACGTAAAACCTGAGAGACTCAAGACATGAAATTAGACCTATCCTTTGACTCAGTTCTTACACTAATGGATATATCCTCCACCCTACGAATTTAAAGACAGAAAGGTTTCATATAGAACCAAAATAGTCAGAGCAGCACTTTTTGTGGTAGCAAAAACCTGGAAACAAATGGGATATCTATCAGTTGGAGAACAGCTGAACAAACTGTGGTACAGGAATGTGATGGAATATAACTATACTACAAGAAATCCAAAGAAACATATGAAGACTTTGATGAAATAATGCAGAGTGAAGGAAACCAGGAGAAAAAATATACACAATGACTATAATAATTAAATTAAAACAATACTAAAAGGCATTTAATGAAGAAACCAGGGCTCAAGAAGTTATTTGACTTGTCCAGGGTTGCCCAGCTAATAGATTTTTTATTAAATACAATGACCGGTTTTGGTCCTTAAGAATAGCTGATGAACCTACTTTCCTCCTATATATAGATGAGTAGGAAACTGTAGGTTTAGACTGTTGTGTACTATATAAAAATAGTCCTTGTATTGGTTGTTTCATCTTTTTCTGTTTCAGTGGGAATGGTGGTAGAGGGGTAAAGCAGCAAAGGATTGTGGTATAACAAATGAAAGGCACCATTAAAATTTTAAAAATTAAAATAAAAATTAAGCCTAAGAAAATAAGGGTACAAGAGAGATGAAAATAACAAGCATGAATCCTGTAGGTGGCATACTAGATAAGCCAGAGCTTAGGGCTCAGAGTTAGGAAAACCTAAGTTTAAATTCTGCCTCAGACACTGTGTGATTCTGGACAAGTCACTTAATTTCTCTGTGTCTTAGTTTCCTCATTTGTTAACTGAGAAAGTTGGACTCAATGATAATAATAGCACCTACTTCTTGGGGTTGTCATGAGGGTCAAATGAGTTGACGTATGTAAAGCACTTTACAAATGCTAGATAATATTATTGTTGTTGTTACCTAAAAAAGACGTAGAAAGAGCTTTCTGCTGGTGACTCTGATTGTAACCATACTCCATGCAATCAATATTCTACATTGTCTATTTCATCTTTTTTCTTTTTTTAAAGCTTCATCATTTGAGGGGCTGCTAGGTGGCGCAGTGGATAGAGCACCAGCCCTGAAGTCAGGAGGTCCTGAGTTCAAATCCGGCCTCAGACCAAACACTTGACACTTACTAGCCGTGTCACCCTGGGCAAGTCACTTAACCCCAATTGCCTTAAAAAAATAAAGCTTCCTCATTTAGCCTTTCTGAGTCAGAGGAGGTATGAAAATTTCCAACTTTAAAATTCTGTTTTGGTGTTTATGCATTTAGGGTCTGGTAAACAAATGCCTGTCATCTTGTGGTACACATTGTCACTTGGGCTGCAACAGCATGGATGTATTGATGGGAAATTCTAATGCTTTGATTTTTGTTCCAAAGGAACTTACCATTGTAGTACTGTTGACCTTCAAGAACAGGAGATAAGGGCAATTATTTACGTAGCAATGTGTTTTTCCAGGTTATTTAGAAAAAAAACCCATAAAACCAGACAAGCTTTTTTTTCGGGGGGGGGCACTACTTTTTAGCTTGATTCAAAACACAAAATATCAAATGTGGTTAGAAAAAAACACAATAGTCTTTTTCCTGTTTTCTATTTCTATAAGGGAAATTTTGAGTATATCTTAAAGGGAAAGGTGAATTTTTGTCCCCCAGAGGCTGAGCAGTAACTAGTTGAGGTGACCAGGACTTTGTTCTTGGGCAATGATATCTGGGGAAAGAGGAAGCAGCTTTCTACCTATAAAGGTCATTCCTGCCCTCCCCATACTTTCAGTTTTCTGTTAGGCTAGGGTGGCATCTACTCAATGCAAGGTACTATGGGAAAAGCAAGGATGGATAGAGAAAAATTGTTACCTACCTTAGAAGCTGAGGGAAATACAATAATGGACAAGTTCTAATCAGTTACTCATTGTTATTATCTCCTTATCTTATAGTCATGGTATTGTAGATTTGGGGCTGGTGGGAAGTTTAGAGATAATCTAATCTAATCCTTTAATTTTATAGATGAGGAAACAGTACCAAAGAAGTTAATCGACTTGCTCAAGATCACACAGGTAGTAAGTGACAGGAGTGGGATTCAAACTTATGTTCTGCAATTTCCCCTTCACCTCCTTTTCTTTACTTTTTTGCTCAGGGAACCAAGACTAGAAGTTTATTTCTATGATTTCTAAGCCGAAGTTCTGCCTTTCATCATCCTCAAGGTTCTTTGCTTCTTTAGACCTTGGTTCTTTTGCTTACTGATGAGTGCTTAGCTTGTGTTACTTCCTCCCAACCTGTCTGTGTCTTGCCTATTTGAGACGCAGTGTGGCATCAATAAATCAGTCAACAAGCATTTAGTAAGTGTTTACTATATGGCAAGCACTGTGCTAAGGGCTCCGAGAATACAAAGAAAAGGAACAAATAATTCTTCTCCCCAAGGAGTTTTCATTTTACTAGAGGAAGATTCTCTCTCACTCTCTCTCTCTCTCTCTCCCTCCCTCCTTTCTTCTTTCTCTCTCCCTTTCTTTCTAGAGAAATATTATATATGTATGTATACACACATATATAAAACACATATGTACATACAAGAAGTAAACCATCATTTCAACATAGTGGATATAGAGCAGGCCTCTGTTAGGTTGGTCTGAGTTCAAACCCAACTTCAGAATCATACTGGCTATATGACCCTGGGCAATTCACTTAACCTTTCAATCTCCCAAGCAGCTCTCCAAGACTATAAATTGTGGGACAGTTCTGTATTGGTAGAGAGGGTGATTTCTCAATACTGATGAAATTAGAAGTTCCGTTAAAAAAAATCCATTTAATTACAATCATCTGGGACTTAAAGGTCAGCTGAGCTTAATTACCTAGGGGAATACCAGCACACTGACTCCTGAGGGGCATGTCTGTAAGAAAGAAAATATGACCCTGAAGGCCTTAGTGATTTCTTTGTAGGGTGTGGGATAATGGCTGAGCTAGGGTCTCTCACTTTCCCTTTCATGTCTCCAGTTTTCCAGGTCTTTTATATTTATTCCCCTCCTGGCCAGAGTCCCTCTCCCCAGAGAGCTATTCTGCTTGATTACTTTCTTCCACAATCTTTTGGTTCCTTTTTATTATAATCCTCCCCGACTTACTGATTCCTTCATGCAAGTGAGGGTTCTGAGTGTGTGTGTAGATAACTTACAAGGAACTAACTGCCTTCGTGAGTTCCTCAGTAATCTGTTGATATCTAGCTCACTTTTGAAGTTGCTTTCTCTTCCTTTTCTTTCTTACCACCCACATCCCCTTCCAGCCAGCAGCTTCTCTTTACCATAAGGGTCTTTTCTCTTCATTTTTATCCTACTCCTTCCCTTGTGAATCAACTTCTACAGTCCTTTCCCTCTGTCTTAATAGCCTTGCATTCTTCTAGCTACTAATCTCTTTTTTCCTCTCTACTGCCTCTTTTTTCTCCATTTATCATTCTCTAATGCTCTCTGAAGTATGTTTGTGACAGTCCTGAGTAATAAGGAGACTTTTTGATATGGTCCCAGCTCTCTCCCCAAAACATCTCTTGTTTGAAAACATTCCACCAGAATTCTTAATCAAATAAGAGCTAGAGGAAATCATAGAAGATAAAACATAATTTTGATTATATGAAATTGAAAAGTTTTTACACTAATAAAAACTGATGAAACTAGGACATGTAAATGCTGTTAAGTGGGGGAAAAAAATCTTTCCATCAAGTATCTCTGATAGGGATCTGCTATCCAATATATATTTAAGGAACCAATATAAATATATAAAACCAAAAGTAATTCTCCCAATGAATAAATGATCAAAGAATATAAATAAATAGTTCTAAAGAGATTAATTGCAACATATTAATCATATGGAAAAATTATCCAAATCACTAATAATATGAAAAATATAAGTCAAAGCAAACATGAGGTTTTCTCTCATACCCAGCAAACTGGCAAAGATGATAAAAAGATGGGAACAGTCAATGCTAGAGAAGCTATGGGATGACAGGCACACTAATATACTATTGGTGGAACCATACATGGGTCTAATCATTCTGGAAAGCAATTTGGAATTACGCTACGAAAGTGACTGAATTGTCCATGTGCTTTGACCCTTTGATCCTACTGCTAAGCACATACCCTAAAGTCATCAAAGACAGAAAGGAAAGTCTGATATATTCCAAAATATTTATAGCATCATTTTTCTAGTAGCAAAGAACTAGAAACGAAGTAGATGCTCATTGTAAGGACTAACTAAAAAAAATTATGGTACATGAGTGTGATGTAATATTACTTAATCACAAGAAATTATTAATATGAAGAACTTGAGCAAGCATGGGAAGACTTGCATGAACTGTGAAGTTCAGTGTGAAGTAAATAAAACCAGGAAAATAATATATACAATTTCTGTAACAGTATAAACATAAAGAAAAAATGAGACTGAGCAGTACATAATTATAATGACCAATCTTGTCCACAAAGAAGAGATGAAGGGGCAGGGAACAAGAAATATTTATTAAGCATCTACTGTGTATCAGGCATTATGCTAAGTGTTTAAGATTTGACCTCAGGTTTATCTGATTTATGGACAGGTAAGTGGCATAGTAGATAGAGCACCAGGCTTAGTGTCAGGAACGTCTGAGTTTGAATATGGCCTCAGACATTTAATAGTTGTGTGACTCTGGACAAATTACTTAACCTTTTTTGCCTCGGTTTCCTTATCTGTAAAATGAACTGGAGAAGAAAACGGCAAACCACTCTAGTGTCTTTGCCAAGAAAATCCCAAAGGGGGTGATGAAGAGTCAGTAATGACTCAACTACAACAACCACTTGCCTGATTTCAGGCCTACCACTCTTATCAGCTGTGTCACAGAGCTGCTTCAGAGGGAATGCGCCTATCTTCCTTAGATGAGGATAGAGTGGAGGAGAGGGGCATATGGCTACAGAACATTCCATATTCTTCTGACTTGGTTGATGTATTGTTTAGTTTTGTTGAACTGCTTCCCCCCTACGCTTTTCTTTTTTTATTATTTTTCCCCCTTTTCTCTGAACAAGGGGTGACTTGTTGGGTGGGTGAGGGAAGGGATATATTTGAAAATGAAGGTGATTTTTTTAAAAAGTGTCAATAATTTCTTAAAATTAAAGAAAAAAACACTCTAACACGCAGTCTTAGTGCTCTAGGGAATAGCTCCCATGATATTCAGGGGAATCTCCATGATCTGAGAAACTTGACTGCCTGAGATCCTTTGCATTGACCAATTTGCATGAGGGGGTGGTAAGGTCTCCTGCAGCTTTACACCAACTTCGAAGATGTTATTTGAGCCTTCAGAAAAGGCCACAGCTTAGCAGTACCTTAGCAGACTTAGTGCATTTTTTCAATGTGGTAATATACAGATTCTCATCTGTCATAATGTTCTGTGTTCTCACAGATCACTAAAAGGACCAATATATTGATGTACAGAAGCAGTGGGGTGGAATGAATAGAAGGCTGTGTGGGCCACAAAAATCTAATCTGAAACAAAAGGAAATTGAAGCAGAGCTCCAATCATGATCAATTTATTAGGCAGACCAGTAGTCCCTTAGCAGTTGGATCCAAGACCTTCCTTATAATCAAGGATCCCTCTGCTCATTGACCAAGCCCTTTTTATGGATCTTGGGAGGTCACCAATGAGGTGTCACAATTCATGATTGGTCATCTACAGAAGCAGGAGAACTCCTATGATTGGCTAAGGGAGATGTCCATCAACCACTAGTGCTTTGTCAGTGGTATTCTCAGGCATTCCACTGTAAGGTCGTTTATAACAATGAATAAGGAAAGGAAACTGTGGTTCTTCAAGCATCACTCTCTTAGGAGTGGGGGAGGGGGAGTTATTACCTTTGATATGTTATTTAATACAAACCCAAATAACAATAGTTAACATTTATACAGTGTTTACTATGCTAAGTACTTTAGAATAATTTTATTCCTCCAACTACTCTGGGAGATAGGTACTATTATTTATTATGCCTTTTTATATAAAAAGATTAAGTTCTCTAATATAACACAATTATAATTTAGTTTCAGAACAAAAATTTAAACCAAATCAATTCTTGATTCATAATTACTAATTATTACTAATTACTTGATTCATAATTACATTTTCCCAAGGGTCCACTGTTTTCAGCTAGCTCACGTTCAAAAAAATTCAAGGGGTCACTCCTAGCTCCCCATAACTGCTTTTTTATTTCTTTAAATCCCTCAAAGAGTCAAATAATTTCTTTTTATTTTCCCAACTTAACCTAACCAGAATAGCTTAAGAGGGTAGATAAAGGGCATGACTCTCTTTACCCCCAAGGCTTTTTGGTTGTTACATCAACAGGAAAAAGTCACGTAACCCTGTTTGCCTCACCTATTTTTTTTTTCCGGTGAGGCAAACAGGGTTACGTGACTTGCCCAGGATTACACAGCTAGTGAGTATCTTGTGTCTAAGGCCAGAGTTGAACTCAGGTCCTCCTGAGTTCAGGGATGGTGCTGTATCCACTGTACCACTTAGCTGCTCTAGGAAAAGCTATTTTCTTACAAAGACCTTTAGCATAGCTATTTAAACCAGACCAAAGAGACAATATTTTCTCTATCAATCAGTTAGTTAATATGTATTTGTTAAACTTTCACTTAACCTTTCAAAGTCTCTTGAAATTTCTTTCATGACCTTATGTTGACTGGGGAGGGGGGTACATGTAGTACTTGTCAAAGAGGTATGTCTCTCAAAAATTCTTCAAATCAGGGCAGCTGGTGGTGCAGTGGATAGATCACCATCCCTGGAGTCAGGAGGACCTGAGTTCAAATGTGGCCTTAGACACCTGACACCTATGAGCTGTGCGACCCTGGGCAAGTCACTTAACCCTGATTGCCTCATGAAAGAAAAAAAAATTCTTCAAATTTTTTTTTTTATGTCAGTGGGATCAAAACCCTTCCTCACATCTTTATAATGTAGTACAAGTCTTTTTCATTACACAAAGTCAATTAATTGCAATACTGTCATTTTTGGGGTTCTTAAAGGGTTATGAATGCATAGCTCATTCCAGTTTCTCTGAGGCCTTTTGGGCAATTAGAATTGGTTATAATCACGTAGTTTTTATAAGTGATAGTCAAGTAAACCCAGATATAACTCACTGAGCACAACTGCAAAGTTTGAGGTCCCTCATAGTTCCTCATTGATGACTTTGGAGAAATCATCTATCTCCTTCTCAAAGCTAACCGCTTTTATTCTGGAAAAGCATTAATTCACCCATTTCACAAAGGCATTTACTTGGCAATAACCAGGGGGATCAGTCAGAACCCAACTGTGATTTTTCAATTTATAGTCCTTGTATAAAAACAACTTTCATTTTGGTGCTGGTACTTAAATGTGTAAAGAGACTTGTAAGCACTTTTTCTTTGACTGTGAAAGATTTCATTCCTAATTGCCTCCTCCTTTTACAAAATTTGTGTTATTTTCCAATTCTGTAGGTTACTAAATTGCTGTATCTAATTAAGCAATTAGGAGTTTTTAGTTCATCTCTCATCAAAAAGGAGTTAACTTCCTAATGATTTTAAATTAACAGAAATCCTTATCATACTACCTTAATTTTGGATTCAACTGAAGCAAATATAGCTGTAGAAGCACTAATATTAATGATTTAAAATCTCAATGTTCACAAGGACCATTGAGTGCCTAGATCTCAAATTTCAGGGCCCATTGTAATCATTTTACAAAATTAATTCATGTTGTACAGTGATGGTGAAACTATAACTGTTGGGGTATAATTGTGAACACATTGGTTTAAGTAAATGTAAATTAAATAACAGTACCTTTGACTGACATATACTAGTACACTTATACAAAGTCTTGAATGTCAAAAACTGTTATATCAATTTCACTAAATCTTTGATAACAGGCAAATAATTATCCTTTATGATCTGTAATAAAATTTACCTCATTGTCAAATGGTCAACAATAACTTGCATTAGAAGCACCCATTGTTTTGTAGCATAATAATTTCTTGATTTAAAGTATCTGTTTTTATTAAAACTTCATATATTATGAAGTTAACAGAAATTGCATAACCAAAAAAAGTCTTATGCAGACTATAATTTTTTGACACGCTCAAAGTGTAACTTTTTCTCAATTTCCTTTCATATCACTCGAAGGCTAAGTCAATTTCTTTTAACTTAACCTATCATCTGAAGTCTGTTCTCAATAACCCTTACCCTAACTTATCATAACCTTCACAGAAAAAATATTAAATTTTAATTACTTTCTTGTTGCTTCCTGATTTCAAAAATAAGCTTTTCTCTCTCTGAGAGCACCTTGGGATTCACCTTCAATCTGGGAATTCCAGGGCAGGAGCTGATAACAGGGCTTGCTTGGTGTTTTCAGGTTGGTTATTTAAAAACAGTAAGCAACAGAAGAGTAGATAAATTCCAACAACTTACTTTTAATTCCACTGTAGACCAAAGGTGGTCTAAACATTTTCCTATTCTGCTTTTTTTTTTAAACCACATTTCCATCCTGCAAGAAATTTATTATTCCCTTTGTGTGCAGTTTTTAAGTATACCTTTTAGAGAATTTGTAATCTACACTAAAGTTAAAACCAGTTCCACAGAGTAATACTCAAAAACTTCATTCTCAGAGATTGACAAACTGAAGTTGCTTTGGAATTATTTTGCTGACCAAAAAGTGGAACTGATTGCTCTTGCTGTATAAATGAGACATGAGCAGTTAGAGATTTGATCTCAATCTTTAATCCTCCAACATATTTCTTTTTTTTCCCACATATTTCTTTAATATTAAATAGCAAGTGATTTAATTTTAGGTTCTGAGTTTTGGAATTATTTAAACTTATAGGAATTTTAATCTATTTTTTCCTGTAATAATTTTCCTAAGTTCTTATCTTAACACTTTCTCTGAATTTTACTGAATTCCTCTTGAACAGATTTCCAGATCAATAAAATAGTCCTTAAAACTTTACTAAGTTTACTGGTACCTCAAAAACTCATCAAAATACTGAAAAAAACACTCAAATCATAATTTAGAAATTTTCAGTAGAGAATTTACCCCACTAAAAAATTAGTCTGTAATCAGTTTTGTATTTGTCTTTCATCTCTATAATTTCCAACATGGTCAGTGTTGGAAATATAGAGAGAAAAGAGAAATTTGTCTTCCCTGAAGACAATTGGGCATAGCCCAATAGCTCTTTTCTTTGTCATCCTTGACTGGATGGGGAGTTTATCCCATGATGCAAGAAATTCACCCAAAGGGAATCCTGTAGGAATGCTTAAGCCTGACCCCATATCCTCTTCCCAGGCAACCCTTCCTGCAACTCTGTGAAAGAATTTGTCTGAAAACTTCCCCACTAGAAATTTCCAAAGTCCCTAATTTGCTTCTGAGAAGTTCCAATGAAGATGTCCCTAAATTGTCCAAGGATCCTTCAGTGTAGGTCCTTTCCTATCAAGAAATTCTCTGCTCTATTCCCAAGTTTAAAAATGCTCAGTTATCCAGGGGTTTATTTTTTATTTAATTCTCCAATTCTTCTAACTTAATGAGTCTCTACTTTGGGGGCTTCATTTGATGGTTTCTGCAAACTTTGAGTGAAAACCCAAACTTCCTTTCTAATGGTAGCTATTTTTCTAGGAGTTAGGAGTCCCTGTCCTCTAAAAGAGTCACATGGTTCAAACTTCCTTTGGTCTCTGCCCCTTCAGTCTAGTCCTGCTGGCTTAATGGGTATGGTTACCATGATTCCTTTGTGGCCAGACCAGTTTTCTCCCAATGGATACAGAGGTACCCCAAGAAGTCTTGTCACAGACTTGGTGTTTGGCTCATAGGTCTAAAGGACACCCCAGATGGCTTTAACAAGTATTGTCTATCAGGAAACTGCATGCTTCCACTTGATCCCTTGACCCTTGCTTTCTATAATGGCTCAGTTTGTCTGGCCATGTAGGTGCAACTGTCTTAGGACCCTAGTCACAGGCTTGGTTCTCACTTATGGATCTATATGAAGCCCATAGGTAGCCCTAACAGGTATTCCCTCCTGACAGCTCAAGATGTTTCAGTTGGCAGTTTTTGCTTATAAGATTGTGATCACTGCTGTCTGCTCATAACAACCTCAGGGCAACTACCACCAAACTAAGTGCTTGAACACATCATTTCATAGGTAGGAGGCTGCTGGGGGGACACAGGTTTCCTCCACTGGCACCTTTTCAGGTGACCAGTAGGTTAAATTCTAGTCCTGGTGCCCAGTTTATGGCTGATGACTATAATGTAGTGCTTTTATGCATAGAAAGATCTAGAGATCAATTCCAAGAAAGACAGATTTAGATAACCAATAATTGGCAATTTAAAATCAATTTTATACTCAAACCCCACTTTATGTTCAAAAATTCTAAAGAAAAAGTAAAAATAGAAAAAAGAGGAAGTTTTACCAAAGATTGACTAACTTCCCAGACCTTATGGTCAGCGAAAGAATGCTCAGCTGAAAAAAAGGGGGAAGCGATATGGGCATTGCAAAATCAGCCTAATGCTTACTTTTGACCTCCTTCAAAGAGAGAAGCACACTTTAAATTTCAAGGCCTTTTTAAAAATTAATTTTCAATTTTCCTTAATTTTAAAATTTACCTGACTACTCTAGAGTCTTTCTAACTAAAAGTTTCTAACATAGAAACACCATATTTTGGAACTGATTGTTAGTCCCTTTTTCAAGCCCAATTAGGGACTCTTGTCAAAATGAAAGTTAAAAAACCATTAATAGAAATAAAAAACAGATTGACCAACTGCAGTTTTGGAGAAGCTCACCTGTAGCTCAGAGAGTTTGAGTGTGAAAGTCAGAGGGAGTCCAACCTCCCAGAGCCATCTTCCTCTCAGGAGCCAGTGGCAAAAAGACTCTCCCTTGGTGTGCTTCTCTTTGGGTCTCTCAGGGAGGACAGCCAAAGGGAATCAGGGACTCCAACTTGACCTCCTGGCTGGCTCACCAATATGTGGGCTACAAAATCTGATCTGCAACAAAAACAAACTGAGGCAGAGAGCTCCAATCATGATCAATTTACTAGGCAGACCAGTAGTCCCTAAGCAATTGGATCCAAGACCTTCCTCATAATCAAGGATCCCTCTGCTCATTGACCAAACCCTTTTTATGGATCTTGGGAGGTCACCAATAAGGTGTCACAATTCATGATTGGTCATCTACAGAAGCAGGAGAACTCCTATAATTGGCTAAGGGAGATGTCCATCAACCATTAGTGCTTTGTCAGTGGTATTCTTGGGCATTTAACTGTAAGAACATTTGCAACAAAGAATAAGGAAAGGAAACTGGTTTTTTCAAGCATCATTCTCTTAGGTGTGGGGGAGGAGGAGCGGGTAGTGCTAATACAGCAAATTCCTAATACAAGTTAACATAAAACTCTTTATAACAAGCTTAACAAATAAAGTATAAATCTATCCTATAAATCAAAGTTATATTATCATCAACACATGGTGGTTTAATTAATTGTAACCTACATGACTCATATTCTTACAGCATTAATTAAATCAAACATAACTCTATTCTACTTAACTCACTAATACAATCACTGATACCCTTTAGATCACAATGAACTGAGTAAATATTGATTAACTTGATTAAGGATATTAAAATTATTTTCACGGATAGCCTTGGAATCAGAAGACCTGATTCTTAGCTCTATGACCATGGACACAAATCTTACATTCTGGGGTACCATTTCCTCCTCTGTAAAATGAGGTGGGGTGGACTAGACAACCTCTCAGACCCCTTTCAGCACTAAATATAGGAACATAAGTCATTTGCCCTTTAATGGTCACTGCTTCCTTTCCTAGAGTCAAAGTTAATTCAATACAACATTTACCAAGAGCGGACTTACTATATGCAAAAGATTATGCTAAATGCGGGGAATACAAAGGTTTTCCCTGAAAGAGCTTACAGTCTATTTGGGGATATAACATGTATAAAAGTAATAAAACTACATCATATTCAGATCATGTAAAAACCTGTAGGGGCAGCTGGGTGGTACAGTGGATAGAGTACCAGCCTTGGATTCAGGAGGACATGAGTTCAAATCCAGCCTCAGACACATAACACTTACTAGCTCTGTGACCCTGGGCAAGTCACTTAACCCCATTGCCTAGCCAAAAAAAAAAAAGAAGGAAAAACCTCTAGCCATTATGGGATCATAGGCTTTTAAGTATGAAGGAAATTTAGAAATTATTTTTGATTCAATTCAATAAACATTTATTAAGCACCCACTATTTGCCAGGCACTGTTTTAAATGCTGAGGATACAAATAAGAAAAAAGACAGTCCCTACTATGAAGGAGCTTACAATCTAAGGGGGGAAGGAGGGCACCAGGGGGCATCATGTTCCATGCAGTTCAAACCAAGCAGAGCTGCAGATGGAAAGTGAAGAGTTATTTAGTCCACATCTCTCAGCCATAAAGCTAGGTCCATGAAGCTAGGTCCTCTGAATCTATCAGTTGTAAAATCTTGTCATTTCCATCTCTCTTCATTCACACTAGTGAATGCCCCCACACTAGTTCAGACCTCTTCATTCACACTAGTGAATGCCCCCACACTAGTTCAGACCTCCATCACTTCTTGCCTTGGCTATTGTAATAGCCTTTTAGATGTGCTCCTGCTTCAATTTTCTTCCACACTCCAATACATTCAGAGGAAGCATGGCATAGAGAGGATAGAATACTAGATTTAGATATCAGGAAGACTTAGGTTTGAATCCTCCCACGGACACTTACAAGCTATGTGACCTGGAACAAGTCACTTAACCTCTCTGAGCCTTAGTTTCCTCATTTGTTAATTGAGAAAGTTGGACTCAATGATTTCTATGGTCCTCTCAAGGTCTGAATGTGTGATTCATTCTCTATTCTGCTGCCAAGTGATTTTCCTAAAACACAAATCTGACCAAGTCATTCCTGTAGAAGCATACTAATCCTCTCCCCACATCTTCCTGATTTTAGATGTTAATTATACAGTGTCCTTGGTTAAAGTCCTTAGTCCCCAAACCTTAACTGTTCTTAACTAAAGTTCCAAAGAGACAAATGCCATGCCCTGAAAGCCTTTGCTCCTTCATTCTTGTCAAAGGTCTATTCAAGTTCAAAGAAAGATTAGAATTTCCTGAAACTAAGACTGAAAAAAGAGAATGTTCCATTGTTAATCAAAGGAAGTACCCCTTGATTTTGGTTGTACTCTAGGCTAAATTTTGGGGTTCCAGGAAGAAATCATCTTCAAGGTTAAACTCCCCCAACAATATTTCTCTTGTTCTCTTTGATAAGATAAAGACTATTATCTAAACTCTTCACTCTTGCTTAATTTTGACGGTGGAATTTTTTGTTTCTGAATACTATAAAATACATGAAGATCTTGCCTGGGAAGGGAGAATTCCAGTCATGCAAGGAGTTACTATCATTTGAATCTGCTTCCAAGGAACAATGCTAATGTTAACACATGTATATATGCATTCCTTTGTATATATACATATCTGTGTATAAGTCTTATATATACATAAAATGTCTCTGATAGACTTCAAACAGAACAACACAGATTACTAAAGTTTTTCTTCCACACTTTACTATTCAATGAGTTCAGTAAGTTCCCTATTACCTGTAGAATCAAATATAAACAAAACTGTTTAGTATTTAAAGCTCATCACAACATGGCACCTTCCTACATTCCCAGCAATATTATACATTATTCTTTTCCATATACTCTGTGGTTCAACCATTCTGGCTCCATCTCCATCTCCATGCCTTAGCAACGGCTGTTCCCCATGACCGGAACGCTCTCCCTCTTCCCCTGTGCTTTTTTGAATCCCTGATTTCCTTCAGTACTCAGCTCAAGAGCTACATTCAGTAGGTGTCCTTTCCTCACTCCCTCTGCACTCTCCAACTGCTGCCACTTTCCCTTTTAAGATTGCCTTCTATCTACTTTGTATGTATTTGTATATGTCTCTATATATGTACATGTTATCTCCACAGCAGAGTGTAAGTTCCTTGAAGGAAAAGACTTTTGCTTTTGTCTAAATTAATGATTATTGATTGTTTGCCAGATTTGCAAATGATATGAAGCAAAGAAGGATAATCAACATGTTGGAAAACAGAGTCATGTCTGAAAAGATATGATATAGGCAGGCTAAAGCAGCAGGTTGAATGAAATAAGATGAAATTTGATAGTGATAAATGTAAAATTCTATACCTGGGTTAAAAAATCAACTTTACAGCAAAAGGATTAGGGAATGATGGCTAGGCAACAGTTCATATGAAAATAATCTTGCTAAACATAAGTCATATGACACAGGAGTCAAGAACAATTAAGTTCCTCTAGGCTATATTAAGAAAGTCATCACGTCTAGAAAATGGTACCAATGTATCCTCCACAAAACTGCCAAATTGATGCTCTTAAAGCACAGGTCTGACCATGTTGTTCCTCTACTCAGTGGGTCTCTGTTTCCTCTAGGATAAAATATATACTCCTCTATTTGGCATTTAGAGTCTTTCACAATCTGCCACCAATCCATTTGCTAAAACTTATTTCATATTACCCTCCCTCAGACATCTTACCTTCCAGCCAAACTAGTCCACTTGCTGTTCTCTGTACACCACACTCCATCTTTCTTTTTGAATCGCTAGCTCCCTCCAGGACTCAGATCAAGTACCATCTCCTACACAAGGCCTTTCCTGATCCCTCTAGTTGTCAGTGTCTCCTGCAGTGAAATTATTTTGTGTTTACTTTCTACATATATTGTATATTTACCTCTCTGTGAATATGCTATTTCCCCTCAGTTAGAATGTAAGCTTCTTGAGGACAGGACTGTTGGGTTGAAGAGTTGAAATCTTGGTGAAATATATTTACACTTCGTCATGTTAGCAAATGTTTACTTGGGATAATTTTGGCTTTTCTTGATTATTCAGTCATTTTATGAATGGAATGCAGTGATGTCCTAAGGAAATACTGAGGGGAGGAGGACTGTTTGCCCCTACACTAAATGGTCCCAAACTGCTGTGCTTTTGCACTTTTCTAGGTAGTACTTTTGTCTTCTCCTTTATGGCCTTGCTATGGTTAGTGAATCTGTGTCTAATTGTCTTTGGAGTTTAAAGTAGGGTAGAATTGAAGGCTTCTAGGGCAAATTAGTAGACTAAGCTTGTTAAATCAGTGTCCTTAATTTTATTGTAATAAGTCAATAGACTCTAGCTTGAGGGTGGCCCTACTTTTTTATAGAGAGCATAGTCCACTATTTTTTCTTACTTTTCAGAGACCTTTTTCTGTCACTAAGTCAATAAACATTCATTATGCACCTATTCTATGCCAGGCATTGTGCTAAGCTCTAGGGGTACAAAGGAAAATAAAAGACAGTCTTTGCACTCAAGGAGCTCACAGTCTAATAAGGAGACAACATGCAAACATCTCTCTACACAGAAGCTGTATACAGGACAAATTGGAAATAATCAAGAGAACTAAGACACTGAAATTAAGAGGGATCAGAAAAGGTTTTCTGTAGAACAGTGGTATCACTCAAATAGCAATGGATCCCTGCGGGCAATATATTGACTTAAAAAAACTCCAAATTAACATTATCTTTGAGATGAGTTGGGGAGAGCATTCCACTATGGGTACAGCCAGTGAAAATGCTTGGGGCTGAGAGAGGGAGTATCTTGTTTGAGGAACAGCAAGGAGGCCAGTGTCACTGGATCACAGAGTACATGGGAGGGAATAAGGTATAAGAAGATAGTCAAGTTTTTTTTGGGGGGGGGAGTGAGATATGAAAGT
Organism: Vombatus ursinus; assembly: GCF_900497805.2. Lineage (NCBI taxonomy): Eukaryota > Metazoa > Chordata > Mammalia > Diprotodontia > Vombatidae > Vombatus > Vombatus ursinus. The sequence goes on from NW_020954630.1 coordinate 2,785,563, forward strand.
CTTTGAATGCCAAGCAGACAATTTTATATTTGATCTTGTGGGTGATAGAGAACATCTTGGTAGTTTATTGAGTAGGGTGGTGGTGGTGACATGGTTCAGACCTGGGCTTTAGGAAGATAATTTTGACAGCTGAGTGGAAGATGAAATGGAATGGGGAAAGGCTTGTGGCAGGGAGATCAACCAGTAGGCTATTGCAGTGCCCAAGTATGAGGTGATGAGGGCCTTTACCAGGTTGGTGGCAATGTCAGAGAAGAGAAGGTAAAATATATGAGAGATGTTAAAAAGGTGGAGATGATAGGACTTGATATGTGATTGGATATGGAGCCCTGGTGATAAAAAGTAAGGAGTCAAGAATAACACCTACGTTGTGAACCTGGGTGATTTTAGGGATAGTGATGCTCTCAACATCTCAGTAGACAGTGATGCTTTCAATAGGGAAGTTTTGAAGCAGGGAGGGGAAAAAGCAATGAGTTCAGTTCTGGACATCCTATTCTCAATGTCTAATAGCAGTGGAAGATGAGAGTCTGGAGGTTAGAAGAGAGGTTAGGGCTGGATAAGGAGATCTGAGAATTGTGTGCATAGAAATAATTAAAACCATGAGAACTGATGAGATAGCTAAGCAAAATAGTATGGAGGTAGAATAGAAAAGAAGAGGGCACAAACATCTAGAACATGAGTCATTGAGAGGTAAATTTTCAGAAAGTCCATGTTTGTCTGTTCATATTTTACTACTTTTTGAACACACACACAAAAAATCTGTTAACATGTAATTGAATCATCTAAAGCTGCTATTTCTTTCTCTGGCACAGATAAGCTTAAGACATGCCAATCTCCATTGCCAGGATTATATATTATACTGGCACAAAAGGATGAGTGTTTGGTGCAGGAATGGAAGATGGCCAAGAACATTTTTTTTTTTTTGGCTATAAAAACAAGCCATGAAGTCTAGAGCATTAATGCCTTCAACCTGATTAGCTAGCTACAAAGTAAAAAGATCTTTACAAAACAATTTCATAATAACTCTTGAATAATTATATCCTAAAATTGTCTGAACACAGTATGGCTCTATTGTCTTTAAACATTCCTTTTTCTTAGAAGTGAAAGATCTGT
>NW_020954630.1:2786682-2851510 GCF_900497805.2 Vombatus ursinus
TCTCCAATAACCTGAAAGTGGTAGTCTGGCTATAGAATTCCTACTCTGCCCTGGCACTTATTAGGTATTATTTGTTGTGTTAGAGTAAATCCTGGCACTTATTAGGTATTATTTGTTGTGTTAGAGTTCATATGTCAAGTAAAATGTATTGTTACTTTGGAGGAAGAAAACATCCTCTTAACATTCTTTCACGGAGAACAGATTTTTGAAAGGTTTTTTGCCAAACATAAACAGTTCATAATAACACTTTCCCTGCTCTCAAAGAGTTTACACTCTTTAAGGAGAGACAACATGTGCACAAAAGAGGATTTACAAAATAAATGCAAGGTATCTTTTTTGTTGGGAAGGTTCCAACTCCTGGCAGGATCAGGAAAGGTTTTAAGTAGAAGGCTGCCCTTCTGTTGAATTTTGAAGGGAATCATGGATTCTAAGACTCAGCAGTGAGCAAGGAGTGCATTATAAGCATGGGGGTTCAACCAATTCAAAGGCACAGAGACCAGAATGTCATACGAGACATAGAGCAAGAAGGCCAGTTTGATTGGATATAGAATTTGGGAGAGTTCAAATCCAGCCTCGGACACATAACACTTACTAGCTGTGTGACTCTGGGCAAGTCACTTAACCCCACTGCCTAGCAGGAAAAAAAAAAGAATTTGGGAATGGGAGAACTGGGCCAGAGAAAACATCTAATCTCTTTTCTATATAGCAGCCCTTCAAATACTTCGAATTATTGTGTCCCTGCTGAAGATTCTCTTCTTCAAGGTAAACATCCCCATTTCTTTCAAATTATTCTTAAATGGCATGTGTTCAAAACCTTTCATCAACCTGGCTGTCTTCCCCAGATGCTCTACAATTTATCAGTGTCTTTCCTAAATGGTATTGCTCAGAAATGAATGCAATACCATAGATGTGGTCTGACCAGGAGAGCAATGGATAGAGCACTAGGCCTTGAGTCAAGAGGACCTCAGTTCAAATCTGACATCAGATATTTACTAACTGTGTGACCCTGGGTAAGCCACTTAACTCTATTTGCCTCAGTTCTGCATCTGTAAAAATGAGCTGGAGAAGGAAATGGCAAACTGCTCTAGTATCTTTGCCAAGAAAACCCCAAATGGGGTCATGAAGAGTCAGCCACAACTAACTGACAAAAATAACAAACAACAGGATAGAGTGTAGTGAGACTATCACCTCCCTAGCCCCAGACACTGTGCCTTTCTTAATGTAGCACAAAAATCTCATTGTTTTTGGCTTCCACATCACACTTTTGACTCATGTTGAGTTTGTGGTCCACTAAAAACACCAGATATTTTTCGCACAAATTGCTGTCCAACTATGACGTCCCCATTTTGTACTTGTGAAGGTGATTTTTTGAACCCAAGTATAAGATTTTACATTTATCCCTGTTGAATGTGATCTTACTATATTCAGTTTTCTAGCCTAACAATATTTTTTTTGATTCTGTCATCTAGTATTTAAGATATCCCTGGCAGCTTTGTGTCACCTGTAAATCTGATGAGCATGCCATCGGTTTTTTATTATTAATTTATTTAATTTTAGTTTTCAACATTCACTTCCACAAGATTTTGAATTCTAAATTTTTTCCCCATCTCATCCCTCCCCCAACCCCAGGATGGCATGCATTCTGAATACCCCTTCCTCTTATTTGCCTTCTCTTTTATCTCTCCCCCCCTTCTCTTATCCCCTTCCCCTTCAATTTTCCTGTAGAGCAGGATGGATTTCTATACACCATTTTCTGTATATCTTATTTCCCAGTTGCATTTGAAAACAATTTTTTTAACATTTGTTTTTAAAACTTTGGGTTCCAAATTTTCTCCCTTCCTCCCTCTCCATGCACCCCCATTGAGGAAGCAAGCAACTCGATACAGGTTATACATATGTAGTCATGCAAAGCACTTCCATAGTTGTCATGTTGTGAAAAACTAAGTATATTTCGCTTAATCCTATCCCTCCCATTTATTCTATTCTCTCTTTTAACCCTGTCCCTCCTTAGAAGTGTTTGCTTCTGAATACCACCTCCCCCAATCTGCCCTTCCCTCTATCATCTTCCTGTTCTCTTGTCCCCTTCTCCCCGTCATTTTCCTGTACAGTAAGATAGATTTCCATACCCAATTGAGTGTGTATGTTATTCCCTCCTTAAGCCAAATCTGATGACAATAAGATTCACTCATTCTTTGTCACCTTCCCCCATTTCCCCTCTACTGTCTTTTCTTGTCTGTTTTATGTGAGATAATTCACCCCATTCTACCTCTCCGTTTCTCCTTCTCCCAGTATAATCCTCTCTCACCCCTTAATTTTATTCTCCAGATATCACCCCTTCATCTTCAACTCACCCTGTGCCCTCTATCTATCTATCTATCTATCTTTATGTGTGTGTGTGTGTATATATATATATATATATATATATACACACACACATATAATTTCCCCCTCCAACTACCCTAATACTGACAAAGGTCTCATGAGTTACAAATATCATCTTTCTGTGCAGGAATGTAAACAGTTCAATCTTAATAAGTCTCTTATGATTTCTCTTTCCTGTTTACCTCTTCATGTGTTGCTTGAGTCTTATATTTGAAAGTCAAATTTTCTCTTCAGCTCTGGTCTTTTCATCAAGAATGCTTGAAAGCACTCTATTTTAATGCATGTCCATTTTTCTCCTGAAGAATTATACTCAGTTTTTCTGGGTAGGTGATTCTTGGTTGTAATCCTATTTCCTTTGTCCTCCAGAATATCATATTCCAAGCCCTTCAGTCCCTTAATGTAGAAGCTGCTAAGTCCTATGTTATCCTGATTGTGTTTCCACAATACTTGAGTTGTTCCTTTCTGGCTGCTTGCTATATTTTCTCCTTGACCTGGGAACTCTGAAATTTGGCTACAATATTCCTAGGAGTTTTCCTTTGGGGATCTCTTTCAGGAGGTGATCTGTGGATTCTTTCAGTTTCTATTGTGTCTTCTGGTTCTAAAATACCAGGACAGTTTTCCTTGATAATTTCTTGAAAGATGGTGTCTAGCCTCTTTTTTTGATCATGGCTTTCAGATAGTCCAATAATTTTTAAATTCTCTCTCCTGGATCTATTTTCCAGGTCAGTTGTTTTTCCAATGAGATATTTCACATTCTCTTCTATTTTTTCATTCTTTTGGATTTGTTTTACAGGGTCTTGATTTCTTATAAAGTCACTAGCTTCCAATTGCTCTGTTCTAATTTTTAAGGAAGTATATTTTGGACTTCCTTTTCCATTTGGCCAATTTTGCTTTTTAAGGCATTCTTCTCCTCATTGTCTTTTTGGACCTCTTTTGCCATTTGGGTTAGGCTGTTTTTTAAGGTGTTATTTTCTTCAGTATTTTTTTTTTGAGTCTCCTTTAGCAAGCTGTTGACTTGTTTTTCATGATTTTCTTGCATCACTCTCATTTTTCTTCCCAGTTTTTCCTCTGCTTCTCTTACTTGCTTCTCAAAATCCTTTTTGAGCTCTTCCATGGCCTGGGACCAATTCATATTTTTCTTGGAGGCTTTGGATGTAGGAGGTTTGACTTTATTGTCTTCTTCTGGTTGTATGTTTTGAACTTCTTTGTCACCAAAGAAAGATTCTATGGTCTGACTTTTTTTTTTTTTTTGCGAGGTTTGTTCATGATCCCAGCCAATTACATGAGTTATAAAATACTCTTTGTTAAGGTAGGGGTCTGCTTCCAGTGTGGAGAATGTACTGTCCCAAGCTTCAGGGGTTTTGTGCAACTGTTTTCAGAGATACTTCTAGGGACCTGTAAATTTTCAGTTCTTCCAAGGTGGTATGATCAAGGGTGAGGTATTTACTCCTTTCCTGGACTGGGCTCTGGTTTATGAGTGACCAGAAGTACTCTTTTCTGCCTTGGAACTGTGAGGAGGATTTCCTCTCTACCACCACTACAAGCTCCACCACACCAGCACTCCTCTTTGCCCCAGGACCACCACCTAGAACTGTGACCCACATCCAAGTGTGGGCAAAGCAAGAGAATCCTGCAGCAGTAGAGAGATCCCTGCAATCCCCCTCTTATCAGCTACTTGATTCCCCCTCAGTCTGTGGACTGGAAACTCTGGAAGCAGCTACCTCCCCGAGGCCTGCGCTTGGGGACGGGGGCTGGGACTGACCTTCTCTCAGATCAGAGTCACAGGCTTTTTCTACTGGCCTTCTAAGTTGTCTTTGGAGTTCGTGGGTTGAGAAGTCTGGAAACTGCCACAGCTGTCCCCTGAGAGTTGCTCCAGGTTCACTGAGGCCTATTTTGCCTGCGTGCCCATGCCGAACTCTATTCCTCTCCCCATTGGTGCAATATACCTTTCTGATCAACCATCCAAGTTGTCTGGGGCTGGAGATTTGTTTCACTCTGTCTTTTTGTGGGTTCTGCAGCTTTAGAATTTGTTTAGAGCCATTTTTTACAGGTATTTGGAGGGATTGGAGGGAGAGCTCAAGCTTTTATTCTGTCATCTTGGCTCTGCCCCCCCCCCACGCATGCCATTTTTATGCAATTCATTTATATTAATGTTAAACAGAATAGGCTGGCAAAACAGGTATCCCTGGGGCACTCCACTGGAGACCTCCTGCCTAGTTAATATTGAACTATTAACAACTACTCTGAGTCTGGTTACTGGAGCAAGACAACAAGCATTTTTTAAGCACTTGTTATGTGCCAGGCACTGTTCTAAGTACTGGGAGTACAAAGAAAGTCAAAAACAATTCCTGCCCCCCGGAGCTCACATCCTAATCAGGAGACAACACATAAACAACTACAGGTATACAAGATATATGCAGGGTAAATTGGAGGTAATCTCAAGGGCAAGGCACTTCTAGTGGGGAAGAGTTGTAAAGATAAGACTTGAATTGAGTTTTGAAGGCAGCCAGGGAAATCAGGAGGTTGAGGCCAAGAAGGAAGGCATTCTAGGCATAAGGGATAACCGGTGAATGGACATCCAGGCATGGAGAAGGTAGATGGGGTGTCATGTGCAAAGAACAACAAGAAGACCAGTGTTACTGGCAAAGATACTAGAGTAGTTTGCCATTTCCTTTTCCAGCTCATTTTTACAGATGAAGAACTGAGGCAAATTAGGGGTAAGTGACTTGCCCAGGGTCACACAGTTAGTAAGTTAACTGAGGTCAGATTTGAACTTAGGTCCTCTTGACTCAAGTTATTGGACTACATTGAAGAGAATAACGTGTGAAAGGATTAGAAAGGTAGGAAATGCCTAGGCTGTTAAGGGCTTTAAAAGCCAAACAGATTTTATATTTGATCCTAGAAGTAAAAAGAGGCTCTGGAGTTTATCGAATAGGGGAGTAACATGACCAAACTTGCACTTTAGGCAGATCACTTTGGCCAGTTCAGAATTTATTTAATTGTACCATTGTCTAGTACAAAGAAAGTTGAGTATTCTTAAAAGGTATTGTTGTGGGCTGTGGTATCCTGATAAATGATTATTATTAACTATAGGGATATGACTGCCTAAGAAACCTAGACTATTGCTTTAAAAATCACAGCACACTTTCGCCTTTTTGCATGTGCTAGAGGCATAGTAATATGTTCTTACATATGTAAAATGGGAATAAAAGGACCTATAGTACTTACCTCACAGGGTTATTATGGAGATCAAGTGAGATGTTGTACATAAAATCTTAATGTATTGTATAAGGAATAGAGATTGGAATTGCTTGGGAAGCTCCTTGCTAAGGAAATCCCTTCTACCAAGGCAGTTCAGTACCTTGTGGTTATCTTGCTATTTATTCTCTTAAATTTAGTGTTCTGTTATATTGGCAGATGAAATAACTATATAAAAGTTTTAGTATATAAGGTCCTCTTCAGTACAATTCCAGTAGCAGACAGGATGAAGGGATGATACATATTTTATCCTGTTCCCACATGATTTGGATTTCTTCTGCTAAGTTTTCTACATTTTAAGAACTTATTGTTACATATTGCTTGGATACTATGTGTATTTAGTATGGCAATTTCCATTCAAAACACTCTCCTTAACCTTTTAAAAACCAATGTTTTGTTTTGGCAATTGTGATCAGTAGTTCAGTCTATGATAATACTCCAGTTTTGTTACAGTTTATTGGACTTCTTAATTATTTTTATAGTTTTTATTACTCTTCAAGTCTCTTTTTTAAATATATGAAATTCTACATATTCTTCAAGTCATACTTTATGTTACAACATTTTGTTAGATTTCCAAAATTACAGCTTATTTTCTATTACAACAGTGGATTTTGGAGTCAGAACACCTACGTTTAGATCATAACCCTGCTTCTGTGACTTGCTAGATAAATCCTAGAGTATTTCCTGAGGCACACAGAGATCGAGTCACTTGATCAGGGTCACATAGCTATTTAGTGTAAGAGGCTAGAGTTGAATCCAAGTTTTCCAGACTCCAAGTCTAGGTCTCTTCTCACTACGTCTTACTACTTCTATTACTATATTAATAATATATATTATAATAATATCCATTATAATAATACATATATGGTTCTCTAATAATTTCATAAATTTTCACTACTCAACTAGATTGAAAATTCCTTAAAACTGAGTATTTTATGGCATGCCTATTTTGTGTATATGAAAGTGCATAATAATTTTGATTATATTAAATAAAAAAGTTCTTGCACAAACAAAACCAAAGCAGTCAAAATTAGAAGGAAGACAAGAAACTGGTGGTGGTGGTGGTGGGGTATTCATAGCATTTCTCTGATAAAGGTCTCATTTCACAAATATATAGGAAACTGAGTCAAATTTATAAAAATAAGACCCATTCCCCAACTGATAAATGGTCAAAGCACATGAGAGAGAGCTAGGTGGCACAGCAAATGGAATGCTGTGCCTGAGTCAGGAAGACTCATTTTCTCAAGTTCAAATCTGCCTTCATACACTTAATAGCTGTGTAATCCTGGGCAAATCACTTAACCCTGTTTGCCTCAGTTCCTCCTCTGTAAAACGATCTAGAGAAGGAAACCACTCCAGTATCTCTGCCAAAAAAACCCCAGATGGGGTCACAAAAAGTTGGACGTGACTGAACAACAACAACAACAACAAAAAACAAAGGATGTGAACAGAAAGTTTTCAGAAAAATAAACCAATTGTCATATGAAAAAGGTTCTAAATCACTAATAATTTGAGAAATACAAATTAAAATGACTCCGAGGTACCACTTCACACACTTCAGATTGACTAACATGACAAAAAAGGAAAATCATAAATGCTAGAGGGGATGCAGGAAAATAGAGGCACTAATGTACTGCTTGTGAAGCTTTAAGCTGATCCAACCATTCTGGAGAACAATTTGGGACTATGCCCAAAGACGATAAAACTATATATACCCTTTCATCTAGCCGTGCCATTACTAGGTCTGTATTACAAAGAGATCAAAGAAAAAGGAAAAAGACCACGGGAATGAAAATATTTATAGCAGTTATTTATGTGGTAGTAAAGAATGAGAAACTGAAGGGATGCTCAATTGGGGAATGGTTGAACAAGTTGTGGTATATGATTATGACAGAATACTATTATACCATAAGTAATGATGAAGAGGATGGTATCAGAAAAAAAGATCAGAAGATGTATTGATGCAAAGTGAAGTAAGCAGAATTAGGAGAACATTGTACACAATAATAACAATACTATAACAATAATCAACTAAAGACTTAGCTACTCTGATCAATACTATAATCCAACGTAATTCCAAAGGACTCGTGATAAAAAAAAAATGCTATCCACCTACAGAGAGACAACTGATGAACTCTGAATGCAGAGTGAAGCATATTTTTCTCACTTTCTTTATTTTTCTTGCCCCCCCCATATGGCCAATGTGGAAATTTATTTTGCATGACTTCACATGTAAAATAGGTATCTTATTTCTTGCTTCCTCAACAAGTGGGCAGGGGGGAGCCTTCAGGGATTGAGAGAATTTGGCACTAAAAATTAAAAAAAATTTTTTTCAAGTGCTAACATAATGTTGGCCCAAAATAGCTATTCAATAAATATTTTTGATTGATTGAATAATTGAATGAATGAATGAATGAAACATTTATTAAGTGCCTACTATGTGCCAATCACTATGCTTAGGATAAAAATATAAAACATATAATTTACATTCTGATAGGAGAAGGTAACACATAAAAGGGATTAGTGGCCAGGAAGCTGTATTGTGGTTTGGAAATGTATAAGGAGGGTAAGTGGAGCCACAGGGGTGTAGATTGACACATTTTTTCCAGTAGCAGATGGTGGTATTATTTTGATTATAGTCCCAGAAGTGGAAAAGAGGAATGAGAGGAGGAATTAGAAAAACTGGCATACAAAGTTGAGGTGCATCCAACAAGGGAGCAGAGGCAGTTACTCTGTGGAGACACAGAGAGGAACAGTATTTCAGGTAGCAAAGCAGATTCTGGTATAGAGACTTCTGGAAGCAGAAATCACCCACTAGAAGGCAAAGCTGGCAAGAAGATAGATGTATTTGAGTCTTTCCCTGGTATAAACTGTATGTAATTTACATCTTTCACAGCTGTGTCCAGGAGTCAACGAGGCACAGCCAGGCTTCAGATTTAGTATCCTCAAAGTCTGTAGCCCTGGATGCTACATTTCTCATCATCCTGCATGAGAGAGAACAATGAAGACAGCAATGAAGGAATATGGTTCAAGCTACTTGAGGAGGCCATTATAGCTTAACCTGCAACTCACCAATCTGAGACTAGAACCCCACCAACCCAGGCACTAGGTTGATTTGTATTAGCAAGATTTGGTCAAGGGGCAGCTAGGTGGCGCAGTGGATAGAGCACCGGACCTGAAGTCAGAAGGACTTGAGTTCAAATTTGGCCTCAGACACATAACACTCGTTAGCTATGTGACCCTGGGCAAGTCACTTAACCCTGATTGCCTCACCAAAAAAAGTTAATAATAATAATAATAAAGTGTAAGCTCCTTGAGAGTTGAGATTGTTTCATTCTTTGTAAGGGGCAGCTAGGTAGTACAGTGGATAGAACACCGGCCCTGGAGTCAGGAGAACCTGAGTTCAGATCTGACCTCAGACACCTGATACCAGGTGTGTGACCCCAGGTAAGTCACTTAACCCCAATTATTTCACCAAAAAAAACTGCTGGGCTTGGGGAGTTAGAAGATCTGGGTTAGAGTTTCGCCTCTGCTGCTTATGAGCTGTGGGATCTTGAGTAAGTTATTTACTGTCTGAGCATCAGTTTCCTTATTTGTAAAATCAAGGGGTTAGATAAAATGAACTCTGAGACCACTCCCAACTCTGCGAGTCTATGATATATGCTGCAGATCAAGTCATGTCCCTAAATAATTGGATATTTTTATACAGGAACATCTTTATAGACTGCAATTGGACTATAAGTCAAGCATAATGAAGATAATGCTAAAGTTTGTTTTCCCATCAAAGGAGGCTGTTACCCTATGAAAAGGAATAAACTAATCACCACTCTTGTATTTCACCCAAAAAAAGAATGCTAATAGCTAATTCTAAGTCTCTGAATTATAGATCAGGCAATTTAAACTCCAGAATCAAAGACATTAGTTGGTTTGTTTTTGTTGTTGTTTTTAAAGAATGGAATAGCGTGCCATTGCTCATTGGAGGAAAGAGATAGTTTGGAGAAATTGGAAGGAATTAGGCAATTTGAATCTGCAAGAGCCAACTAACCCTGCATGACTTGAAGAGATTTTGGCAAAGGTCTTGGAAACAGTAAGTGCTGTTGATAGATCTAGCCTAGATTCAGTGCTTAGCTGTTTTATCAAGAGTACAGTGGATGGAACATCTGGAATGCAACTCACTTCACAACTATTAAGGATTTGGATATGACAAAATAGGAAAAGGCAGCCAAAACACTACTAATGTTCTGAAACAATAACAAAATGCTTGTTTATTCATCAGAAGGCAACAGTGTACCTCAAAAGAAAAGTAAATGCTTGAGAACTTAAAACCATAAAACATTAGAGCTGAAAGGGAATTTGGAGGTCATCTAGTTCAACCCTTTCACTTTACAAATGAGAAAGCTGAAGCCTAGAGAGGTGAAGTAATTTGCAGAAGGAAACACAGATGGTAAGGCAGAGACTAGAACCCAAGTATACTGAGTCCCAGTCCAGGGCTTTTTACAATTGCCATTAAAGGACACTTTTTTGGGTGAAGAATATTAACTAAAATACATTGGATTCTAGTGTAGAAATTATTAGTAAGAAAAATGTAAGGAAAACCAGAGGTACAAAATATTGGTTTAAAGGAATAGGAATGATTTGCCTTTTCTATAGCAGGTTTTACTTTCTGATTGAGCAAGTATTTCTTACTTTAAGGTAACTCATTATAGAAATATACAGATTTACATTAAATATAAATCAAAGGGTGATTATCTCCTTTATCAGGATTCTTCAGAAAATGATGAATCATAATGAGTAACTGACATGTTGGTAGGTTTTAAAGTTTATCTTATTTGACCCTCAAAGCAGCCTTGTGAGGCAGGTAATTCAGATATTATTTTCTCCATTTTATAGATGAGGAAATAGGCTCATAGAGATTAAGTGACTTGCATTGGTCACACAGTAGGAGAAGCAGGATTACAACTCAGTTCTCTCGAGCTGGCTCCAATTCCAGCTGGTCCTGACACATACAGTAACTACAAAGCATCCAATAATCACAAGGATTCCTAGGAGTGAGACAATATTGAAACAAATTAACATTTTCTTTCATGTTGCTACATGTGTGATCTGTTAATCTATATGAGTACTTTGTATCTTCCCCAACACTTAGTATTGTCATTGGGACAATTGCTCAGTGAATTCAGTTAGCAGGTTTTGCTTATTAAAAACGTAAAAGGATAGGAAGGAATTAATACCAGCCCTCCCTCCTTCCTTTTCCTTTCAGGTCGAGGGAAGTGAGAGGTGAAGAAGGGAAATCTTTGACTGTGATTTGTAGGAAGGAGTCAAAAACCAAACTATCCAAAGTATTTTATATCAGGAGCAAGTAAATACTCAAGGATGTCTCTATTTAAGGGAGCATAAGAACAGAGAAAATCTTGGGAAAACCTGGCTGAGAGTCTTGAGGGAAGAGAGAGAATTGTAAAAACAAACACATCTTGCATTAGGGCTCTGTAAAGAAGAGAATATTTTCTGTGATGGAAAGCAAGCTAATGGGGATGAGTTTTTAAGTAAAAGCTATTATACCTGAGATTGAGCATAAAATTAAGATGAGGAGAGCGAAAACGGGACTGAGCTGGGAGGAAGTTATCCAACTCTATGCTATGTAATGTTACTGGTTTATTTTGCAATGTGTCTTTTAATTACACAATTTTTTTCGCAACCAGGTTTCTCTCACAGAAGTCTTATTTTTTATATTGGACAAGATAAAAATTTTAGCTTGTTCTGAGAAAATCCCTTTTACCTCTTCCTATGTATCCTGCATTTGGTCTGTACCGCAGACTGAATCTTTCAGAGACTAAGAATAAATAGACACATTTTTCTTTTTCTTTCTTTTTTTTTCTTGCAAGTCCTTTCAACTCCAGTTATGCTTTCAGCTAGCTAGGCCTGAGTAAAGCAAGTTGGCTGAAGTCTTGAAAAGCCTAAACTAGAGAAAATCTGAGACAGAAGCCAATTTGCTGGATCAGGCCTAGCTAGCTGGAAGCATAAATGGAGTTGGAGAGACCCATGAAAAGTGTGTGTATTTATTCTCAGTCTCTGAAAGATTTAGTCTGAGGTGCAGACCATATGCAGAGTACATAGGAAGAGGTGAAAGGGCTTTATTTACTCAGAACTTGCTAAGAATTTTATCTAGTGATTTTCTTTTGGGGAGGGTTGCAGGTTAGCTAGGTCTTACCATAGAATATTTATATAAACAGTGCACATAGTAAGCATTTAATGGGTTTTTTTTGTTTTGTTAATTAATTTAATAACCCTTTTGTGCTTAGACTATGCTTAGGCATTGGCTATGTGACCTAACTAAAGAAAGAGCTGAAGACAGGTAGTATCTAGTCCCAGGCATATAGTCCTGAATATCGAAGTCCTCCTCTAACCAGCTACAACTGTCACAGATGAGCTACAGAGATGGGGAGAGCAGCAAAGTATGGGCAGGTAGGCAATGGAATGGCAGAGGGATGGACTGCCTAACCTCCTCTGGAGCAGTTGTGTGGAAGGGCTAAGAAGCCCTGGAGCCCCTAGACAACTGTCAGAGTTTCCAGTCACAATACAAGGCGGATGGCACCTTTATCTACCTTGGGGCAAGAGTTTTTCCTGGGAGTAGTTGTCCCCAACAATATGTGAGTCTGTAGCAGATTATCACAATTTATGTTTGGGAGGCTGAGAATGCCTTCAGTGTATGATTTTTCTCTATTTACTTTGGTATTCTATCCCAATCAAATATTTTGATTCCAGCTCCAAATCTCATCTGTTGATAGAGAAGGTGGTAGTTTATGGAGGCAAGAATCACATATTGAACTCCAACATTGAACCTAAATAGTGCTATTATATTAGTGAGAGTGGGATACATGTAAATATCTTATATCTACATGCAATTTTTAAAGGAGTGAAAATGAGTGTAGGTCATATCTAAATGTCAAATGACCCTTTCTCTGCCTGCTTGGACATATATCTTGCTACCTGGTTGTTGTTCAGTCATATCCAACTCTTTGTGACCCCTTTTGGAGTTCTCTTGGCAGAGATACTAGAGTGGTTTGCCATTTCCTTCTCCAGCTCATTTTATAGATGAGGAAACTGAGACAAACTGGGTTAAGTGACATGCCCAGGGTCATACAGCCAGTAAGTGTCTGAGGCTAGATTTGAATCTGGGTCTTCCTGACTTCAGGCCTGGTGCTCTATCTATTGCACTGCCTAACTCTTCTGGTACCTGGTATATACAGAAAATAATTTGTGAGTGTCAATTGAAAACTACTAAGACCTTAACCCTTTGCTAGTTCACTCTAAAATTGCAACAAAGCTGAGAATAAATGAATAATAATAAGTGAAAAGTTGTGACAGAGACATTTTGTATGGCTACCCTCCTTTCTCCCCACTCCCCCAAGACAAAACATGTTGACCCTAGCTGTGAAGTGGAAAGAATTTGGAGAGTTTGTAGCCTATTAATGCCACGTGGATCAGACCTACATAGTCTATTTGGCGGATTGTAACCTGTTTGCTTAATATCTCATCAGTTTACAGTTGTGCTTCTGCAGCATAATGAATGCATTTGAACCATAGAACTCTGTCCTTGTATGATCTTGGGCTTAATAAGTGCTTGTTGATTGATTTGAACCTTAGTTTCCTCATCTGTAAAATGGTTTTACAACAGTGTAAAGGAAAAGAATATTGAAAGGTGTATGAACTCTGATTAATGCAACAATCAGTCATGACTCTAAAGAACTGAATGGGAAACATACCTTCCTCTCTGAGCAAAGAAGTGGATTATAGATACAGGATAAAGCATATGTTGTTAGACTTGGCCAATTATTGCTTCCTTTTGTGTAACTATACTTTTTTGCTGTAAGAGAAAATGGGGGTAGAGACATTGTGGAGAAGTCACAGTGAAGTGACATTCATATTAAATAAAATGAAACTGTTAAATGAGATTATATTTTAGGTTCCTAATCTAAAATGTTATGAAATTTTATAAACATTTTGAGTTTGGGGCAGCTAGGTGGAGCAGTGGATAGAGCACCCACCCTGGATTCAGGAGGATCTGAGTTCAAATTTAGCCTCAGACATATAACACTAGCTGTGTGAGCCTGGGCAAGTCATTTAACCCCATTGCCTAACTAAAAAAACAAACAAACAAACAAACATTTTGGATTTCAAAACCCAAAAGCTATGCATGTGTTTGAGTGATTACTTGCTTTATACAATTTTTCACCCTAAATAAAAATTCTCTGTAAATTTCCCATTAAAAAATCAAAGTTTAACTTGTAAAATTCAGAGGTTACCTGGATCATGGTTCTAAGTTTAGGCAAATCTCCTTACTTCTTTGTCATATGGAATTTGTTGCCCCTTATTTGAGGCTGGGCCTCAGTTAAGCCTAACTCTGGGAGTTTGGGTTCATATGAAACAAAATGAGACATTTGTAGATTATTCAACAGTTAACGAAAGGAGATTTACTTAGCTGTAGTAGAAGGATATTCAACAAGGACAGGCATTAAGAACCTTTTGAGTTGGCCTGGCTAACTTTCTAAAGAAAAATTAGCCTAAAAAACTGCAAAAAGGGGAGAGGACTAAAGAGATTGCTCTTATAACACTCCTGCTTTTTTGTTTTGTTTTGTTTTGTTTTTTCCTTCTTGATTTCATATTGCTTTTGGAAAGTGTCAAAACTGAAATATCTTCTAATTTAACTATTAAGTCAAAATTTAGTCATTCAACAGAAGTCTTATCACAGTCAAGGCCTAGGTCACTTACTGAATTTGGAAGGTGCCTGAGACTCCAAAATCAAATGGAAAGAAACAATAATTGATTGACTTCTGGAAAACTCTGCTTATGGCAAGGCATTACAGGAATTTTTCCAGTCTGCTCTTTAGAACTGGGCCAATCCCCACAGATACAAAGAGGCAGTGTTTAGTTAGTTTGGGGAAATGAAGAGGCTCAAAGAAGGGATAGGGATGGATAAGAGAATAGTAAGAAATATTTTTAGGACTCCCTTAATGCTAGCGCTTTTCCTCTGTTGAATATTTCCAATTTATCCTTTTTTGTATTTTGTTTGTCTATAGTTGTTTGTATATTGTCTCCACCATTAGACTGTGAGTTCCTTGAAAGAAAGAACTTTTTTTTTGCCTTTTTTCAATTTCATATATTCTCACAACATAATCCAAGTTTGTTTAAAGCAGTGAAATTGTGCAGATATGGAGCAGTTCAGGTTAACTTTGTCCCTAGGTGGATTGGTCTGGGACTTGTGGGGGACTTTGGGCAAGAGAAATATAAAAATGGTTTTTAGGACTTTGACAAGGAGCCCTTGAGACCTCAGAGAACCTCCTTGCTTAGTGCTTTTTAACCTTCTGGACACTGGCTTTTATTTGTTTTTGATTTCTGAACTTGTATTTAATTACTTGAGAACTGCTTCTGCCAAAGGGAATTGGAATATGTTTTTAGTAAAGGGAATATTTGTTTTAAACCTTGTGCTCCTGAATGACCCGTTGCCCAAGATGATGACTAGCTCCTCGGATTGCTTTGCTAATATCTGAGAGAGCTCTTCTTCTCACAGGTCTTAATTTCCTGCTCAAAGAAGGAACCCTGGACTCATTTTGCCCATGTCTTCAGAGAAATCAGAGACTGAACGGTGAAATATTTTGGAGCTTAAGTGGGGGGGGGGGGGGAGAGGAGGCTACAGCTGTTTTCGGAAGGTACAATTCTTTAGTGGAGGTTGGAAATTTAACATGACTTTTTTCAAGATATCATTAAATCAGGGCAGCTAGGTGGCACAGTGGATAGAGCACCCGCCCTGAAGTCAGGAGGACCTGAGTTCAAATCCAGCCTCAGACCAAACACTTGATACTTATTAGCTGTGTGACCCTGGGCAAGTTACTTAATCCCAATTGCCTAAAAACAAAACAAAACAAAAAAAAAAGATATCATTAAATCTTCCTGTACTTGTGAGATGGCTTTTAGTCCCTCACAACCAATATATAAATAATTAGAGGTGAGGTGAAGTTTGTTTGATTTATGCCTGATCTTATTCTAGCTGAAAAGTTCTCAAAAACTGAGAGCTTTGGTTTGTTCAATCTATATATCATAATTCTGATACAGTTTGTCACCGGAGAAAATTTTAGATAATGCACCTTTCTCCTCTCTTTGCTAAAGTGGAGGACTATGGGTGTCGAATATTATATGTGCGGTCAGACATGATTGCTTTTGCTGAACTGTTCTTCCCCTTCCCTTTACCCCCCCTTACCCTTCCCTTCTTCTCCTTCTCCTTCATTTTCTCCTCCTCCTCCTTTTTCTCCTCCTCTTCCTCCTCCTTCTTCTTCTCCTCTTCCTTCTGCTGCTGCTTCTCTTTCCTTTATAACCTGTTAAAAGGGACAGGTTACTGGGTGGGGAAGCTGAAGATATATATTTGGAAATGAAGGTGATATAAAAATAAGATAAAATAACAAAGCTATACATTAACTCCAAAATCATTTAAATTCCTAAGCACCTTTGTCTTACTTCTATCTACTTGCCTGCATTTGTTTGATCTTTGATGGAACTGACTGAAGTTGATTCTTCAGGTAAATTAAGCTGATGATACTTTTTAGCTATGATGAAAATGAAAGTACTTGCACAGAACTGTTATGGACAAAGTAATCTGTAAACCTTAAATTGCTATACAAATGTCATTCCATATGGTTTCATTTATATGGGCATTTCTACACATGAAGAACAATACTGGGCAAGTCATTTAATTTTTCTGAACCTCGCTTTTCTTATCTATAAAATGAGGGGGTTGGATTCAGTGATGTCCGAAGTCCTTGCTAGCTCTAAATCTGTGATGGATGAATGAAAAGCATCTACATACTTACTTTGTGCCAGCACAGTAGTAGACTGTGGGATACAAACTGGGGACACAAATAGAAAATGTTAGATAATTCCTCCTCCCAAGGAGCCCTGCCTTTAAATGAAAGAGACAACACATTAAAAGGGAGGGAAGCCCTGAAGTCCTAAAGCAAACAGGTAAGTGCAAGCCCCAGGAGTTATATCACTAGGTCAGATGACAGTGGTGGATCATTAGTGCTTTTTAACCTTCTGGACACTGGCTTTTATTTGTTTTTGATTTCTGAACTTGTATTTAATTACTTGATGTGTGGAAAGGGGGTGGGTAGGAATCGCCAGGACATTAGTAATGCTAATCCAAAAAATTCAACACCTGGTGGTCAGCTTTTCTGAACTTAGGCAGGCAAGGCCTTAGATGACATTCTATCACTGGACTCATACTTGAAATTTTTCCAGTTTGGTATAACCCAGCAGAACTTAGCTTCTACTGGTATACATAGACTTAAAGAACCTAGGGTCACAGTGAAGTAAAAGAGCAGAAATCTATTATTGTTGTGGTTGCTAATAATAAGGCTTCAAGCAAAGAGTGGAGTTTCACCACTTCTCCAGCAGGCTATGTAGGGGTTTCTTTCCAGGTATGGGATGGACTCTGAATTATAGTCTAACTTAAAGATTCTGTGATAATCAAATGGCAGTTTTAGTCTTCTCTTTAGCATCCTTCTTCCTAGGTAGAATGTGTTGCCAGATGAAGACAGATTTTTTCCCCCCAAATACCTAATTTACATCTCTAGAGCTTTAGATCCTGTCTCTTTACAGACCCTATGACTTTAAGTCCTTAACCTCTTTAAATCTCAGTTTCCTCATCTGCAAAGTGAAAGGTTGGATTAGATAGCCTTTGAGGGTCCTTCTAGTTCTAAGATCTTATGTTTTGAGTCCAAAAAGGGTCATTGTTATGTCAAATCACAAAAACGTAGAGTATTAAAGCAAAAGCTCTTAGAAAGTATATTGAAGAAAGAGTCAAGAGGTAAAGTGACTTGCTCACTGTCACACACTTAGTGCCAAAGTCAGGATTGTGCCTGCCCAGGTTCCCTCCTGTTCTGATTAGTCTAGGTCAGGAGTGGGAACCTGCGACCTTGAGGCCTCATGGCTCTCTAGGTACCCAAGTTCAGCTCTTTGACTGAATTCAAACTAGGGCCACACCTGAGGACCTAAAGGGCCATGTGGCCTCAAGGTCACAGGTTCCCCACCCCTTATCTAGGTAGAAAATTGGTCATACCTATCGACTGCAAAAAAAGCCACTTGTTTGGGACATTTAAAAGCATGGGTAATCTTAAGTTTCTTAGGTTTCGCTGAAACAGAGCCCCTAACAAGAGCTTTAAATACAAGAAGTGCTCAATAAACACATCTAAGGCCTTACAAAGCCTTTCCTCATCCTCTTAGTAGTTAGCATGCTCTTTCTTTAAATTATGTTGTATATACTTAGCTGTTTATGTACATTGTCTCCATAGTTTGATAATATGCAAGCTTAAAGGCAGAGACAGTTGCATTTTTTTTTGGTTTTTATTTCCCGGCATCTAACTCCAAGCACTTAAATGTTTGTTGAATTGGTTCTTTAACAAGTCTTTAGTAAAGATTGAAAAGAAAAAAAAAAGGAATTTTGCAAAATTTTTATTCCTACTCTATTTTTTTTTTTATCCTACTATTTTTATTCCTACTCTATTTTATTTATTTATTTTTTAGGCAATTGGGGTTAAGTTGGCCCAGGGTCACACAGCTAGTAAGTGTCAAGGGTTTGGTCTGAGGTTGAATTTGAACTAAGGTCCTCCTGACTCCAAGGTCGGTGCTCCATCCACTGCGCCACCTAGTTGCCACTTATTCCTACTCTAAAGCTTTTATTCTTTCCCTAACAAGCTAGCAGCACACAAAAATAGGACAATAATGCTTGCTTCATTTTTTAATATTATTAAAAAGTCAGGAATTAAGTTTTTGTTTTTCTCTTCAACTAAGGTCTTGCCCAGATGTTCCATCATGGCATTGAAATGACCCTGTGGAGTATAAACCCTGCTAAGTCCTACTAAGTTGGAAGGACCCTATAATAGACTAGGTCTGAGTCTGGTCAATCACCAAAAAGTTGGCTATGGTATATTTTAACTAAGGTAACCTGTGCAGTTATTTGCAAGATATGGAGATGTTCCAGTTTGCATCATTAGAGGGAACATACAGATAAAATCATAGGACTTAAAATATTGAATTTACTATTGACTGTTTTTATATTGCAAAGATGTTCCTTTGCATGTTAAGCAACTTTTTCTTTTAAATTTAAAAAAAATTTATTATTTATTTACATCTGTCATTCTTTTCTTTTTAAATTTTGAGTTTCAGATTTTATCCCTTTTTCCCATCCCTTCCCCACCCTCTAAGAAGGAAAACATTATGTCAATTATACATGTGAAATCATGCAAAACATTTCCATGTTAGCCATATTATTTTTTTAAAAAGCAAGCTAGAAAACTATGCTTCAATTTGCACTCAGAGTTCATGAGTTCTCTCTCTGGAGGTGGATAGCATCTTTTCATCATGAGTCTTTTGGAATTGTCTTGGATCACTGCATTGATCAGAGTGGCCAAGTCTTTCACAATTGGTCATCATTACAACATTGCTGTCACTGTGCACAATCATCTCCTGGTTCTCACTTCACTTTTCATCAGTTTATATGTCTTGCCATGTTTCTTTTGAAACCACTTCCCTCATCATTTCTTATAGCACAAAGGTATCTTTCTTTTTATGATTAAGAGTTACCCTAGCCACTACTGAGAATTATATTGCATACTTTGGGAGGGAGTATATAAAATTTGTTTGAGGTCTCTGGTGGATAGAGGTCTGGCCTTAGGGAGACCAAGATTTGAGCCCTGCTTCTGACACATACTGTGTAGCCCTGGGCAAGTCACTAAAATTCTTGATGCTCCAAACAACTCTCTAAGAACCATACGTTATGGACCAGTTTTACATCCGTATTGGTATGGTGGATTTCCACTTGGGGAGAAACTTATAATAATAAAATAATCATAATTCCACCCATCCTCTTTGAGCAGAAGACAGATATGGTCAGATCTGAACTTTAGGAATATCACTTGGCAACTCTATGAAGAATGGATTGCAGAGAAGAAAGAAACCAATAAGAAGTTGATTGAAGTCCAGGTTGAGAGGTGAAGAACACTTCAACTAGGGTGGTGCTTTGTGTGGTGGGAAACGAGAGATTTTGTGGAGGGAGAATTGACAGGACTTGGTAACTGCCTGGATATGGGATAAGGAGGAGCTGAGGATGATATTGAGCTTGTGATCTTATGTCTGGAAAAATGGTGGGTGGAAAGTTAGAAAGGGGTGTTCTGGAAGAAAGATATTTAGTTTTGTTTTGGGCATGCTTATTTTGAAATACTTAGGGGACATCCAATTGGAAATGTCCAGTAGACAGTTGGATATGCAGGATGAGAGTACAGGAGACCAATGAGGATTGGCTTGGGCTTGGGAGTGATACATAGAAATAATAATTGAACCCATGAACTCTCAAGAGTGTAGAGACAGAAGAGGTCTGAAAGACAACTCTGGGGGTACGCTCATACATAGAGAATGAGACCTGGATAATCCCAAACCAGGGAAAGAGAGAATACGTAGAAGGAAGAGGTGGTTCAGATGTGTCAAAAAAGAAGTCCAGAAGGATGAGAACTAAGAAAAGCTCATTGGATTTAGTATGTCCATTAGTGGTGCTATTTTTACTTATGAAGGGCTGATATAGCCAGGGATCAAATTGCAAATGTAAGGGGTGAATTAATTAACATGCCATAAGGAAAATATTAGACAAAATGAAAAAAATACATGGGGCCAACATGCAGAAAAGTACATATAATATACAAATATGCAATATATGTATTGTGAAACAATTTGGTGTTGAAAAGAGAAGACAAGTCAATGTAAAAACAAACCCTAAATGGCATCCTCAAGCTGTTCACCTTAAAAACAAAACAAAAGACATACAACTCATCACTGACAGTGTGGATTTCTCTACTGTGCTGAGTTCCTTAAGGCACTAAAATGAAAAATAGGAGAATGAACATCTTAGCAGAAAAACACAGTAGCATATTAAAAAAAAAAAAGACTAACACATTTCCAGGCTTCTTCGACGTATTGATTGATTTTGCTGATTTTTAAAATCTTTTTTTTTTCTTTAAAAATATTATTTGTTATATGGTATGGTTCTGGAGAGGAGAGGTGAGAGTTACTGGAAGAAATTTAGGCAATATAAAAACAAGATAGCAATAAAATATTTTAAATAAAAATATTTTAAAATAAAATACATTTGAAAGAAAGCTGACAATATATGAGTTATCAACTGTTCCCTCCACCCCCTTTCCTATTCGTTGTAAGGGATGGCTTGGTGGGAGGGGGAAGGAAAAGATTTTCCTCTTTCTCTTTGCCAGTGACCTCCCCTTCCAGCTTTCTAGCTCTCCTTTATGTGTAGTCTTCTCCCATTAGCACGTGTGCTCCTTTAGTTTAGTCAGTCAATGAACATTTATTAAGTGCCTACTATGTGCCAGGCACTGTACTAAGCCCTGGAGATTCAAAGAAAAGCAAAAGACAATCACTGCTTTCAAGGAGCTGTTGGTCAAATGAGGGAAGACAGCATGAAAACAACCTATATACAGAATAAATTGGAAATAATACTCGGAGGGAAGGCACTAAATAGAGGCAGATTGGGAAAAGCTTCCTATAGAAATTTTTTGGCCGGACTGGTAGGATTTTAGGTAGCAGGAAGGAAGCCAAGAGGAAGAGATGAGGATGGGGAGCATTTTAGGTATGAGAGAAAGCCAGTGACAACGGCCAGAGTTGCGAGATGGAAGAACATCAAGGTTAGTGTCCCTGGATCAAAGATTAAGTGGATGGGATATAAGGAATAAGAAGATTGTAAAGGATGTAGGGTTGGTGGTGGTAAGAGTATATTATACAAGGGTTTGAACGCCAAAGGACTTTATATCCTGGATCCTGGAAGTGATAAGGAGCCACTATGACGCAGTGGATAGAGCGCTGGCCTTGGAGTCAGGGAGAACTGAGTTCAAAGTCAGCTTCAGACATTTGCTAGTTGTGTGACCCTGGGCAAGTCACTTAACCCTGTTTGCCTTAGTTTCCTTATCTGTAAAATGACCTGGAGAAGAAAACAGCAAACCACTGCAGTATCTTTGCCAAGAAAACCCCGAATGGGGTCATGAAGAGTCGGATCCGACTGAAACCAACAAAAAAGAAGCGAGGCTTGCTTGTGTGCATCCCTAGACTTGGCACAGTGCTTGGAACTTAAAGGCAGGACAGGGCCAGATCAGGCAGAAATCAAGCGCAAGAGTCACTCCGGCCTTCTCAGCTGATCCACTTCAGGACCGAGGTCCATTCCACTCGCAGAGACATAAGAAAAAGCAAACCCCCCGTGTCAGCTTTCCCAGAACCAATTTTAACCAATGCTTGCTTCCTAGGGTAGTCCACAGACGGCTGAAACGGGGCCAGTAAGGATGGGGGCAGGGCTGGGGTAGAGTCAAAGGGGACCCCCTCTTTCTTGCTGAGGAACTGAGAAGTTGGGGAGGAAAACTGGGAAGGGGTGTCTAAGCTAAGGGAGAAAAGGAAGAGGCGGCAGCGGCACAGGACAGCAGGCCGCCGCACTGAGGGCGAATCCCTCGCGGCTCCCAGCCCGGCGGAGGCGCCTGACGCGGCCGGGCGCCCTGACGCGCGGGTCACGTGGGCGGCGGCGGCTGAGGCTGCTCGCGCTGGGTTCCGGCGCCGGCTCGGGCGCGAGCAGCTGCTGCCAGAGGCGCGGAGGAGCTGGGCCAGTGTGGGGAGCTAGGCGACCCTGAGAGGAGCCCCGCTGCATGGGGGCCGCCACCGCCGCCGCCGCCGCCGCCGCCGCCGCCTGTGTCCTGCGGCCGCCGAGGGGGCCTGAGAAGATGCCGCAGTCCGACTCTCGGAGCGCGGTGTTCCTGGGCTACCGGCCTGTGGGTGAGTCACCGATGCCCGTCCCGCTGGGTGCCTTCCCTTTCCCGAGAACCTGGGCCGCGTGGCCATCCTTCCCGGCGACTGAACCGCGGGCGCGGGGATGGGCCGCTCCCCGAGCCCGCGGCTCCGCCCCCTCCGTTCCCCGCCCCCTTCGCCTTCCCCTTCCCCTCCCCCACTCCCTCTGCCTTCCTTCCCTCTCCTTTTCTCCCTTTTTTTCCCTCTCCCCTCCTAACCTCTCTTTTCTTACTTCCTCTTCTTCTTTCTCTCCCCGCTCTCCTTTCTTCTTCTCTCTCCCCATTTTCTATCTCTCTCCCCACCTTCCCTCCCTTCCTTCCCTCTCCTCTTCCCTCCTTCTTTCCATCTCTTCTTCTTCCGTCTCTTCTCTTTCTCTCCCCTCTCTCCTTATATTTCTCTCTCCTTCTTTACCTCCCCTCCTTCCCATTCTCCTTCCTTCCCTCTCCTTTTCTCTTTTTTTCTCTCCCCCCCAACCTCTCTTTTCTTACCTCCTCTTCTTCTTTCTCTCCCCTCTCTCCTTTCTTCTTCTCTCTCCCCATTTTCTGTTTCTCTCCCCACCTTCCCTCCCTTCCTTCCCTCTCCTCTTCCCTCCTCCTCCTCTTCCCTCCCTCTTTCCATCTCTTTTTCTTCCGTCTCTTCTCCTCTTTCTCTCCCCTCTCCTCTTTCTCTCCCCTTCCTTACCTCCCCTCCTTCCCTCTCCTTTCTTCTTTTTCTTTCTCTCCCTCCCTTTCCCCTTCTTCCTCTCACTCTCCACCTTTCCCTCGCTCTCTTTCTTCCCTGTCTAGCTTCTTTCTCCTCCCCTCTCTCATCTCCTCACCTCTCCCTTCTATCTCCTCAAGTCCTTAAAGGAAAGCCTAAAAGTAGCATAACCAGACTGGCCTGACCCACGTTCCTGTGCTGGAGGCACAGTTTGCTGCTTCGTGGGGCACTGGGCACTTCTTTCAGGTTGTACTCCACCCTTCTCTGTGTTTTTAACCCAAAAGTGTTTCCACAGGCTAGTCATCTTTAGGAAAACAGTGTTATGGGTGGTGATAGTCACCTTGCAGTTGAGCCCCAACTCCCTTTAACTCTCGTGATTGTTGTTGGAGTTGAGAAATTGTCATAATTGTTTTTTTTTTTCGATTATAGAAAATAATAGTTAAAGTTGCTTTATGGGATATACCCATTTTCACAGGATCGTAGATGGAACTGGAAGGGACCTCAGAGAACATTCATTCCGAACTGCTAGTTTTACAGATTATGCAACTGAGGCCCAGAGAATCAGGTGGCAGGTCATAAGGGGACAAAGCTTGGATTTAAAACCAGGTCCACTGACTTCACAATCCATCATTTTCCACCATACTGCTGTGGAAATAAAGCACCCTAGAAATGGAAATGATGAAAAAATGAGATCTAGGAGATAAGTGAATTACTTAAAAATCCTCAGCGGAAGAAGATGCTGCTGCTGCTGGGATTTGGGGGAAAGGGTTTCCCATAATTGTAGAATTTAGAGTTGGATGGGACTTTCAGTGAAGGGCACCCAATTTCCACCTTTGGACAGCCCTAATTATTATAAAGTTTTTTCCTGATATTAAGCCTGAATTTAAATACTTGAACACTGCTATTATGCCCCCTTTCTTCTTTTCTCTAGAGAGGACATTACCAGTTCTTTCAGTGAGTCCTCATAGGTCATGGCATCACCAGGCTCTTCACCATCCTGGTTGTGTTCCTCTGGATACTCTCCAGCTTTTCAGGGCCCTTAAACCGTGACACCTCTACTTGAATACAACACTCCAAGGCAGAGTCCAGCAGCCCAACACCCAAATTCTAAAGCTCTTACAGGCAAGAGGAAGACTAGCAGTGGGCCAGATAACTCTAGAGGGTCTAGAGGAGTGTTTGTCCAACCTGGACGTCTCAGTAGGTTTCATACTCTCTGCAGTCACTATACAAACAAAATCTGGCTGCCAGTAACCTATATTCTTTATTAAACTCACTGGAACATAAATGAGTTGTATATTGTATTTTGTTTTTACCTTTTAGTGACATAGAGGTAACATTTATCATATAACTATCCAGTTAGAAAGTATTTGCTGAGAGGCAGGGTAGTTGCGAGAGAGTGGCTAGAGAGGTGGTTTCAGAGTCAGGAATAGCAAGGTTCAAATCCTACCTCCAGAACACAGAATGCATGGGGGTGGGATAGAGGGGAGGATACATGAACTAAGTATGATAGTTCCTGGATATAATAAAATAGTACTGTGCCATGAGGAACAGAAACAATTCAGAAAAGGCGGGGAAGAGTTATAGGAATTGATGCAAATGCATGTGTGGATATATATAGATATAATATATAGATATATACCCACACAGAGAAGTGTATGAATTATTTGGGACAAGCAATAATTTTTATATAGTTTTATTTAGTGACAGCAAAAATTGTGTATGTTTGCTTCTACTGACACTAGTAGAAAGAGAAAATAAAAATCTGGAAGAGCTGACACTGAGGATGAGAGAGATTCTTTCAGTTTTTGGAAGGCACAAAGTGACTTGTACTTTGAGGATGTGGGTGTATTCTTGAACACACACGTTATCTTCAGTTCGGTAGGTGCTCATCTACCTGTCTCCAAACATTTGTGATACTGGACAGGGATACCAGACATCATGGTTCATAAGAATTCTTATGATGGGATCCAGTTGGATCAAATAAAATCTATAGGTATTTTCTCTTTCTCTCTTCCCTCTTCCCGAGGGATGGAGTGCTGGGCCTAGTGTCAGGAAGACCTAAGTTCAAGTCCAGACTCAGTTATTAGCATGTGACTCTGGACAAGTTACTTAACCTATTGGGCTCAGTTTCCTTATCTGTAAAATGGGGAAAATATTACCTACCTTACACGAGTTATTGTAAGGATCAAATAGGATGGTATTTGTAAAGCACTTAGCATAGTGCCTAGCACATTGTATGCACTTATTAAATGCTTATTCCCTCCCTGTACTTCCCCCTTCCCCTCCCCTTTCAGATAGCAAAGTATATAATATAGACAGAATATCAGAGCAAGGGTGGAAAATTAAAGAGTGAAATCATTCACATCCCTTATACACAAATGTACAGTATTCTACATACAGGTGTTTTCTTATATCTAGTCTGATGACCCATTTTATTGTAATAGTGTTTTTTGCTAGCAGTCCAGAAATTATCTTTTCCCTTCAGTGACAAAAGACTATATATTTACCACTTGGTAGACAATATATTATCTGAGCAATCAGAGAATCCTAGGAAATTCTAATGCCAATATACTTTGTCCTGAAAAAGGAAATATCCAGTTTTTGGTGTAGAATTTGCTGTATATGCAGTATTTGAGTAGAGTGAAGGAAGAACGGAATGTCCCTGACCTTCTCTTGAACATTCCCAAAGATGCACTCACAACTCTATAGATAAAGATCTTAATTTCATTTTATTTACATTGGTTTGTAGGTTCTATGTATGTGTTTTATCAATGAGTGTTTCTGGTAATATGGCACCAAGAAGCCATTTCCCCCTGTGACCAACAGATGTGATTAAAAAAAACAAACCATAACCAATGTGATTTTTTTTCCCATATAATTTTCTTTGGATCTTATGAGTGAGTGCTCATCAGAATCTAATGGTTCATTTACTATTAAATTAGATAAGGAAATTCTAGTAATTTTCTACATAGACCTTCAGAGATTAATTTGTCATATAGGATCGTAGATTTTTGAACTGGAAAAAACCTTAGATTTAATCTAGTCTGTGCTTCACATTTTACAGTGGAGAAAACAGAAATAGAGAGGCTGTAATTTGTCCAACATAGTAAACAGAAAAGCCAGTATTTCAATTTCAAATCCTTTGACTCCAAAACCAGTACTTTTTCCCACTGTACCAGTCATCGAGATTTAAAAAACCAATGTTAGTTAAAAATAGTATTATTGTACCTTATGTACTGTCAATATCTGACAAGTACTTGTTTTCAATATGCTGATGCCACTCTGGATTATAGTGAGTTAAATTCCTCATTTCACTTAAGAAAACAACATTCAGTGTAAAGAAAAATAATCAGAGTGTTGTTTGAGAGAAAAAAATTATATGCTTTGTAATTGAAAACTTCAGTGGCCTCTTGCAAAATTATCTTCACTGCTTTTCTGAATTTCTGTCCCTTTTTTTGGATTAAGTAGACCTTTTAATGTCTACCAAAGCTATTTACTTATTCAATGTATTGATGTTATCTTTATTGGTAGGATGAGTAAGGAATGAAATCATAGATCCTTAACGTGAATATTTAAGTATGAGTTTTAGACTTTGCAAAGAATTGTCAAGCACGACTAGATTCTAATGCTCAGTATAATAATTTATGTAATGTTGTTCTTTACTTGAGAAAGGACCCCAGAAGACTTCTACAACTTCTGCTCTGACAGAGAGGTATAGTTGCAAAATGGATCTGCAAAGACATTTTCACAATCCATGGAGACACTAGCAGAAATTTCATTAAAAACTGACAGATAAGCTGATGTGTTGGATTATGTCAACACAACTTCAGTCTTTGCTATTAATATTCAAAATTCATAGTTGAATGAAAATTGTAATCACATTAATAAATAATTCCCAAGCACTTGCCTTCATTGTAACGTAACTTTTTTTTTTATACCTTATCCTGTACTTGTTCTGTTTATTTTTATCTGTTGATAACACTTGAAAGGTCTTTTTCTTTAGCAGTCTTTTTTTTTTTTTTCATAGTTTTCTGTGAAGACTTGAATATGTTAAGATTAACCTTACATAAGAAGATGTCTACCTATATCTATCTACACACACATACACTTATGTACATGTATACATACATTAATAGTCAGATAATATATTATATATGCATTAATAATCAGATTATATGTAAATATTATCAGAGTAGGCATATATTATATAATATATATTATCAGATCATATAAAAACTTCTATATGTAAATATAATGTACATTATACATTATACACATATTAATCAGATTACATATACACATATTCACACCTTTATAGGGTTAATCTTGACATGGTTAACTTTTCTCATGAAAAACAATGAAAAACAAAAAGTACTATTGAAGAAACAGACCCTCAAAGTGTTATCAACATATAAATATTAATAAATGTAAGCTTATGAATAATGTATATTTGTATTTAAGTTCCTTTTTTCTTTAAAAATGTTTATTTTGAACTTAGCATGAATATTTCCATTTATAAAGTAGAACAGAAAAAGAGGATTGTATGTGAAACTGCAAATTCCTATTATGTGTGGGCGGCTCTTTTAAAAAAGTTTATAATAAATTCAACATGCTACTTTTTAAGCTGTCCTATTTTTCTATTTCCTTTTAAACTTCCTTCTGTTCCCTACTGTGCATTTAAAAATACTTGAACGGCCCTCCCTTTTTTTTTTAAGCAACATTATTACTAATTGCCCTGTCTCCCCCAAGTGCTACCCAGCAATGAAAAAGAAGGAAAGAAAGAAAAACACAAGCCTTCTAACAAATAAGCATAGTGGAACAAACCAAATCCATAGATTTGCCATGTGTGTCTCATTCTGTACTTTAAGTCTCTCATCAGCCCTGTGATAGGATGAGGGTAGCATGCTTCATTCACCAGTGGTTCTCTGGAATCTTGATTGGTCAGAGTTCTTAAGTCTTTCAAAGTTATTTTTCTTTAAAATGTTGTTACTGTATAAATTGTTCTTGTTGGGCTTCCTTGATTATGTATCAATTTGTACTGGTTTTTTTTTAAATGGGACAGTAATATTGAATTTCCATTTTTAATTAGTCACATTTATGTTATGCTCTTTATTCTGTGATTCAGTTGTAAAATACTTTTTAGTAGGTGGTTGAAATATTTGTCCTCTCTGAGTTATAATTCATTATCTTCTGATTGTTAATATATTTTATGCTTCTTCCTTTATTTTTCCTTTTGCCATGGTTGGTAGGCATTATCATATGGAAAGATTGCATGTGACAATGAAAAGATTGCTAGACTTTGAGATATGGGAGATCTAGGTTCAAATCCTACCTGTGACACTAGCTATGTGATCATAGGCTAGTCATTTAACTAGATAGCTAGGTGGTATAGTGGTTAGAGTTCTGGGTCTAGGTTAAAGAAGACCTGAGTTCATATTTATCCTCAGATGCTTACTAGCTGTGATTCTGGGCATGTAACCTAACCTGTCTTTCTGTGCCTCAGTTTCCTTATCCTTAAAATGGGGATAACACCACATACTTCCCAAGATTGTTTTAAGGATACAATGAGAAAATATTTGTAAAGCACTTTGCAAACCTTAAAATGCTTTATAAAGGCTAGCTATTGCTTTTGTTATTATCTGCTTTGAATCTCATTTTCCTCAGTGGTAAAATGGGGATAATAGTAATAATGCCTGCAATTCCAACCTCAGAGTGTTGTTGTGAGATACTGTCTGTAAAAGTCCTTTGTAAGTTTTAAAGTGCTATTTAAATTGCTGACAGGAGCAGTAGGCTATCAGCTGTTGAATAAGAATATACAAAATAACATTTTTTTTTCCTTCAGGAAACTTTGCTATTTTTCTGGAGCAACTGTTGAAAACTTGACTTTAGAGGGTTGTTGTTAGTTGCTGTCATTTTCCAGCTCCTCCTTAAAGATTAGTGATACAGAGAATAGACCTGTGTGTCTCTTTGGATATTGTCCTTGAAGTTTAATAGCTTACCTGGAAGATAGCTGTGAAGATTTGCTATTTCACATTGAGTATACTATTAGGAACTGGCCAATTTCTCCATAGAAAATACATCTTGGATGATAACCTCTTTGGTAGCTCTAAATTGTTCAGAGATACATGAAATGTGTCTCTCTCTGCTGCATTTTGGTCTTCTTTTTATAGAATCCAGATTTTGAAGCATTGTTACCATTTAGTCTAGTTTTCCCCAACTGACAAATTTTTCTGATCAGCAAAAGATTTATTACGTGTGCTTACTGCTTCAGACATATAGATGTGAACAGACAAGAAAACCCAAACAAAACTGACTGCTTTTCTTTTTCTTTTTTTTTTTTTCAGGTATAGGACAACTATTTATTTTCCTCGTTCAAAAGAAATGCTTAAGATGAAAAGATTCATAAGCAAGCATTAAAAAGACTTAACACATGAAACAGTAATCCAAAATTCCTATCATACTGCCCAGGAGGTAGATACTGAAAACATTTCAATCAATCAATCAATAAACATTTTTTTTCTTTTTTTCCCTACTCTTTTCATTATTTTCAATTTATTTTTTATTAATAAATTTATTTATTTTTAGTGTTCAACATTTACTTCCACAAGATTTTGAGTTCCAAATTTTCACCCTATCTCTCCCCTCCCCCAACCTCAAGGTGGCATGCATTCTGAATACCCCTTCCCCTACTCTGCCTTTCTTTCTATTTCTTCCCCCACTCTGCCTTTCCTTCTATTTCTTCCCCCCTTCTCTTATCCCCTTCCCCTTCTATTTTCCTGTAGGGCAGGATAGATTTCTGTAACCCATTTCCTGTATTTCTTATTTCCCAGTTGCATGTGAAAACTTTTTTTTTTTTAGACATGTGTTTTTAAAACTTTGGGTTCCAAATTTTCTCCCTTCCTCCCTCCCCACCCACCCTTATTGAAAAGGCAAGCAACTCAACATAGGCTATACATGTGCAGTTATACGAAACACTTCCATAGTAGACATGCTGTGAAAAACTAACTCTATTTCCCTTAATCCTATCCCACCCCCCATTTATTCTATTCTTTCTTTTGACCCTGTCCCTCCTCAGAAGTATTTGCTTCTGATTACCCTCTTTCCTAATCTGCCCTCCTCTCTATCATTGCCCTACTCTCTTTTTTTTTTTCATCCCCCTACTGTCTTGTCCCCTTCCCCTCCTATCTTCCTGTAGGGTAAGACAGATTTCCATACCCAATTGAGTGTGTATGTTATTCCCTCCTTAAGTCAAATCCTATGAGAATAAGATTCACTCATTCCCTCTCACTTTCCCTGTTTCCCCTCCACTGTAAGAGCCTTTTCTTTTCTGTTTTTTTTTTTTTTGATGAGATAATTTACCCTGTTCTACCTCTCCCTTTCTCCTTCTCCTAGTGTAATCCTCTCTCACCCCTTAATTTTATTCTCCAGGTATCACCCCTTCATCTTCAGCTCACCCTGTGCCCTCTATCTATCTATCTATCTATCTATCTATCTATCTATATACATACATATAATTTTTTCCCTCCAACTACCCTAATACTGACAAAGGTCTCATGAGTTACAAATATCATCTTTCCATGCAGGAATGTAAAAAGTTCATCCTTAATAAGTCTCTTATGATTTCTCTTTCCTGTTTACCTCTTCATGTGTTGCTTGAGTCTTGTATTAGAAAGTCAGATTTTCTATTCAGCTCTGGTCTTTTCAATGCTTGAAAAGTTCTCTGTTTCACTGAATGACCATTTTTCCCCCTGAAGAATTATACTCAGTTTTGCTGGGTAGGTGATTCTTGGTTGTAATCCTATCTCCTTTGCCCTCCAGAATATTATATTCCATGCCCTGCGGTCCCTTAATGTAGAAGCTGCTAAATCTTGTGTTATCCTGATTGTGTTTCCACAATATTTGAATTGTTTCTTTCTGGCTGCTTGTAATATTTTCTTCTTGACCTGGGAACTCTGGAATTTGGCTACAATATTCCTAGGAGTTTTCCTTTGGGGATCTCTTTCAGGAGGAGATGGGTGGATTCTTTCAATTTCTATTTTGCCCTCTGGTTCTAAAATATCAGGGCAGTTTTCCTTGATCATTTCTTGAAAGATGATGTCTAGGCTTTTTTTTGATCATGGCTTTCAGATAGTCCAATAATTTTTAAATTCTCTCTCCTGGATGTATTTTCTAGGTCAGTTGTTTTTCCAATGAGATATTTCACATAGTTTTCTAATTTTTCATTCTTTTGGATTTGTTTTACAGTGTCTTGATTTCTCATAAAGTCACTAGCTTCCAATTGCTCTATTCTAATTTTGAAGGAAGTATTTTCTTCAGTAATCTTTTGAACTTCCTTTTCCATTTGTCCAATTTTGCTTTTTAGGGCATTCGTCTCTTCATTGGCTTTTTGGACCTCTTTTGCCATTTGGGTTAGGCTATTTTTTAAGGTATTATTTTCTTCGGTATTTTTTTGGGTCTCCTTTAGCAAGCTGTTAACTTGCTTTTCATGATTTTCTTGCATCATTCTCATTTCTCTTCCCCGTTTTTCCTCTGCTTCTCTTACTTGCTTCTCAAAATCATTTTTGAGTTCTTCCAAGGCCTGGGACCAGTTCATATTTTTCTTGGAGGCTTTGGATGTAGGAGCTTTGACTTTGTTTTCTTCTTCTGGTTGTATGTTTTGATCTTCTTTGTCACCAAAGTAAGATAATATAGTCTGACTCTTTTTGTGCTGCTTTCTCATGATCCCAACCAATTACTTGAGTTTTAAACTGTTTGTTAAGGTAAGAGTCTGCTTCCAATGTGAAGAATGTACTGTCCCAAGCTTTGGGGGTTTGTACAGCTGTTTTCAGAGACACTTCTAGGGACCTGAAAATTTCTGCCAGGGTGATAAGGGGCAAGGTGATTGCTCTCCACCACCACAACAAGCTCCACCAGGCCAGCACTCCTCCTCGCCCCAGGACTGCCCCTCAGAACTGTGACCCAGATCCAAGCACAGGCAGAGCAAGAGATTCCTGCCTCAGCACTGTCAAAAAGATCCTTGCAATCCCCCTCTGATCAGCCACTGGATTCCCCCTCAGTCTGTGGGCCTGAAGCTCAGGAGGCAGCCGCTGCTCTGGGGGTGGCTGAGACCTAGCTTCTTCTCTCACCGCAGTCACAGACTTTTCCCATTGACCTTCTAAGTTGTCTTTGGTGTTCGTGGGTTGAGAAGTCTGGAAATCGCCACAGCTGCCTGCGATTCAGTCCTCTGAGGCCTGCTCCAGGGTCGCTGTGGCCTTCGCGCCCACGCCAAACTGTGCTCCTCTCCCTGCCCGGTGTGATATACCTTTCTGATCAGCCATCCAGGTTGTCTTGGGCTGGAAATTTGTTTTACTCTGTTTTTTTGTGGGTTCTGCTGCTTTAGAATTTGTTTAGAGACATTTTTTATAGGTATTTGGAGGGTTTTGAGGGAGAGCTCAAGCAAGTCACTGCTTTCCCTCCACCATCTTGGCTCTGCCCCCCAAAACTGACTGCTTTTCTAGGTTTGTGGGTCATACCCCCTGAGCCACTAAGGGCTACCTTGCTCTGACAATGGAAGTTGAGCAGGGCTTGGTAGAGAATTTATGTATTTTTCTAATCTATAATATAACTCAAGTAGGGAACCAGTGATTGTAGTTTGCTTCTCAGTATGGTATCCTGTTTTATGATGTGACAAATGACTGTCTACTCCTGCTTAAATATTTTTAGTAAAAAAAAGATAATCCCAAGACAATCTATTGTATTTTTCAACTCTGTGTAGAAAATTATTCCTTGTGTTGAGGCAGAATTTACCTCTTTAGCTTCTACCTTTGAATTATAATTTTACTGTGATGTGGATAGAGTCAGTTATTATCAGTGTGTCCCAGATGGAAAGCATCACCATTCCACTGTTTTCAAATTTGTTACTTTTCTTAATTTCTCTGTTTCTGTTAAAGGTACCATCAATCTTCCTTTCACACTTTTTAAAAATAATTTTTGGCTTGCCTTTTACCATTGCCATTTATATCAGAGGTTCTTTCTTTACCTTTTGTGTTATGGACCTGTTTGGCAGTTTAATGAAACCTAAGCACCCTTTCTCAGAAGAAAAATTTTAAATGCATAAAGTACACAGGTTACAAAAGAAACCACTTACATTGAAATGCATTCCTCAGAAACATGGACACACCCCAGGTTAAGAATACCTGATGTATATTATGTTAGTTATTATGTTCTGATGGAGCTTTCTTGAAGTGTTTCTTCTATTCATCCTTTTCCAGTACTTTCACTAGTTTAAAGTCTCATCACATCGTGAAAGTATCTTGGTTTCTCTTTCTTTTCTTCCTTTTTTTCATTCTGTAGGTTGTTGTCAAGTCAGTTTTCTCAAAACATTGTGTTTTTTTTGTTTGTTTTTTTTGGCAATTGGGGTTAAGTGACTTGCCCACGGTCACACAGCTAGTAAGTGTCGAGTGTTTGGTCTGAGGCCGATTTTGAACTCAGGTCCTCCTGACTTCAGGGCCAGTGTTCTATCCACTGCTCCACCTAGCTGCCCCTCAAAACATTGTTTTTAGGGAGACATGGTAACAGTGGAAAGAACAGTGGACCTGGGCTCTGCCACATACGTATTACCTGTGCGACCTTGGATAAGCCATGTCATCTTGCTGGCCTCAGTTTCGTGATCTCTTATATGAGGGTATTAATCCCTTTTCAGCTCTTAAATCAATGATCAAATGATTATTTCACTTGCTCAAAAACCTTCATTATTTTACTGCTGATCAGAAAATAAAAGATTAACTCCCTCTGTCAGGTAGTAAATATCCTATAATCTATATTTAGTCTACCTGTCCAACCTTATTTTTTATTATCCCTAACATGAGCCATATTCAGCCAGACGAGTCTCTGTCTTCTCAATGCTGTTCACTCCTTCCTTTTTTTGTGTCTGTTCTCTTAACTTGTGCACTCTTTTCTTCCATCCATATTCCTTCCCAACCACTCCAGGGCTCTCAGATTTCTCTCTGCTCAGAACTTATGTGGTGCTTAGTATTTGTAACATTCATGTTGGTATTTAATCACATACCAGCCTCTTTTACTTTTAAAAAAATATTTCATGTTTTTCTACTTCTTGGCTTACCAAAAAGATTGTAAACTTTTTTTGAGGGTAGAGATTAGAGGGTAGTGCATTCTTTAACCCTAATGCACTTATAAAATATAGGTTGTCCCATTTAAATGGAACTCTGTGGAATACATTTTTCCAGTTTTATTGAAAATTAATAATACAGGCAGCATTGTGAGGTGTAAAGATTGCTAGACTTGAAGGCTTGGGTTCAACTTTTTCTTCTAACTATTCCTAGCTTTGCTACTTGGGCGTGGTCCTTAACTCACTGTCCCTCAGATAACTTCCTAGGACTTATCTAAGTCATAAATATATTTGTAATCTACATTTGTGGAGAAATTTCTGACACTGGGAGTTCTGTTATAATCATAGATCCTTTGGGTATTGAAAATAAACATGTAAGGGACAGGGACTAGTGACTGGACCTGTGATTTAATTAACATAAGGAACTCTTAGGTGAGGAAGCTACCTCTACCAGTGCAGGTTGACACATTTTCAATAATTTATAATGTTAGAGAGTTTCTTAAGGAACTGAGAGGTTTGATGACTTGTTGAAGGTCATAGATCACTATGAGGCAGCACTTGAACCCAGATCTTCCTGACTGAGACTAATTCTTTAAACATTAAACCATGATGTTTCAAATAGGCAATAATAGAAATATTTCCAAATATATCTGTAATTGTTGTAATGGATTAATTTGTCGGTGAAGCTATTTTATTAAATAATTGTAAACTTAAGAAATCCTTCTTTAAAATGATTTTATTAATATCTTTTATTTTTTACATTGCCAAATATATCCCTTTCTCTTCTTGTCATCAAGCCATCCCTTGTACCAAAGATCAAAAAAGAAAGAAGGAAAAAGTGGGGCACAAAAAACCAATAATATTTTAAACATAATATTTTATGCCCATAGCCCCCTACCTCTGTAAAGACAGAAGGGAGGTTTAAAATAATTATAAATTAAAGGAAGTGTCATCTTACCACCACCATCCAATCTGTGCTGCGATAACATATGACCTCTCAAATCTTGTGTTGGTTTAAAGGCAATTTAAATTTAGCATGTCTTTGTTTTCAGTGCTTTTTTTTAACCTTCCGTTTTGTGCTTTAATAGTAAATTGTATTCTGTTTTTGGCTCTCATTCTGTTATGCTGTGGGAGAGAGCCATCTGCTCAACTGAAGTATTCAAAAGGGTTTATTAGTAATGGAAATAAATGAAATTTTGAATTTTTGCATGATGGCAAAATTCGGATACCTAGTGAACATTATCAGTAATTCAGTAACATTTACTGAATAGGTGCTCTGTTGAGTAGAGTAATATGAAGAGATATAAAGCCTATGGAAGAGATGCAGTAGGTGGAGAGAACACATGTAGAGCTGAAGAATACTTAGAGCAGAGCAGCAACTCAACAAAACCAAGCGCATTCAATTAGAGAACCTTGATTAAGCGCATACTTTGTGCAAGACACAATCTGTGTGCTGGGGATTTAAAGCTAAAAATGAAACAATGCCTTCTTTCAAGGTGCTTATATTTTACTGGGGGATACAATGTGTACAATTAAACATGAGCTAATTTGGAGAGAGCGAGAATACTGACAATTGGGAGAAATCAGGAGGCTTTCTGGAGGAGGTGATAACTGAGTTGAACTTTGAAGAAGACAGTCTGAGAAGTAGACATGAGAAGAGTTCACATTCTAGACAAATAAATTCTTGGTTATATAGAAAGGTAAGGGTTGGTATTTTGGTTAATAACTATATAATACCATTTGCGAATTAATGATTTTCAAAGCATTTGAATCTAATAAAATATGTTCAGCACCAAATCTTTTTTTGGGGGGATGGTGGTAGTGGTGGTGAAGACCTGCAATTACATTGGTTTTAGGGAACAAGGTTAAGTTCCTAGTGAAGAAAATTCTCTATTAAAACAAATCTGTAAGTTGCTTGGGGACACTGAGAGCTTAGGTCATATAACTAAAAAATATACTGCAAAGGCAGAATTTGAACTCAAGGCCTGTTCCCTAGCCACTGTGCCTTGCTGTCTCTCTCCCTGACTGCTTGCCTCTCACTTCATATTTTTTATTTCTCTGAAAGGTAGTAGAGAAGCTGTTCTGAAGAGGACTCCAGTAAAACCAATTGAACAGTTTTTTGTTCCTTTTAAATAGTTTTATTTTTTCAGATTACAAGTAAAGACAATTTTTAACATTTTAAAAAAATTTGAGTTCCAAATTTTTTCCCTCCCTCACCTCCCACCTTCCTAAGACAGTAAACCACTTGATATAGGTTATATATGTGCAATTGTATAAAACATATTTCTATGTTAGTTTTCTAAATCTAGCCTTGACTGTAGCCTGTAAGTTTTCAATGGGGCTTAAATCAGGTGAGTTCCCAACCAGCTTAGATTTTTTACCCTTTCATGATGTGTGTTATGGCACAGGGCTGTGTTGCAATATTCCATCTCCATTTGGGAATTTCTATAACTCTAGAACAGTTCTGCTTCTTTGTGTTATGTGTGCATTCATCATTCTTTAATGGGAACTAGACTTGGCCCACTGGAAGTAAAGCAATCTCACAAAACTTTTTTTTCCCCCACTCTGGATGTTTTATAGTCTGATGAAGGTACATGGGTCTTACAGGATCACCTGGACTTCTTTTTGACAATGTTTTTGGTACAGTTTTGAATGAAAAAGTGAGTTTCATCAGTAAGAATTACCTTCTACCAATTTTTTGGGTGCCATTCTTTGTATTATCTTGCCCATGACAAGCATTTTTCTTCGTAGCAATGGTTACCAGCTTTTTTTTTTTTAATCAGCGGGTTTGTTTGTTTTTTTAAATTATCTTCTCATCTTCTTTCCAACTTCAACAAGTCTAAACCATATGGTAGAAGAATCAGTAAGCACCCTTCTAGCTGCCGG
The DNA here is from genome assembly GCF_900497805.2 of Vombatus ursinus. NCBI lineage: Eukaryota > Metazoa > Chordata > Mammalia > Diprotodontia > Vombatidae > Vombatus > Vombatus ursinus. The sequence continues at coordinate 2,823,893 of NW_020954630.1, forward strand.
GTCTTTGTGGTCTCTGCATGTTTTTTGAGGCTTAATAGTAGTATTTAGTTCTTCTCCACCACTCTTCTTCACTTTTTTTTTTTTTTGGGTGCATTGGTCAATCAATCTTGTTTCATTGTGAGTTTGAATTATCCTTGAGATGCTTGGCTTCCTTACACCAACAGGTGCTGTAATGTCTCTAACAGGTTTTAAAGTATGCTGTTTAAGATTGATAACTTTTGCCATATTCCCTTAGAGTAATACTCTTTTTTAATTATAGAATTAAAAAAATGAAGAGAGCAATGAAAGATGTTCATGTATGTGGCAAGAAATCCAACTTTCAACTGACAGAGAACTAAAGGTGCAAAAATGCTCTTAATCCATTTTCATGTAGTCAGGGCCAAATATTCTGAGTCTGCCTAGTGTCAGTAGAAGCAAACATACACAATTATTGCTGTCACTAAATAAAACTATATAAAAATTATTGCTTATCCCAAATAATTCATATACTTCTCTGTGTGGGTATATATCTATATATTATATCTATGTATATCCACACATACATTTGCATCAATTCCTATAACTCTTCCCTGCCTTTTCTGAATTGTTTCTGTTCCTCATGGCACAGTACTATTTTATTATATCCAGGAACTATCATACTTAGTTCATGTATCCTCCCCTCTATCCCACCCCCATGCATTCTGTGTTCTGGAGGTAGGATTTGAACCTTGCTATTCCTGACTCTGAAACCACCTCTCTAGCCACTCTCTCGCAACTACCCTGCCTCTCAGCAAATACTTTCTAACTGGATAGTTATATGATAAATGTTACCTCCATGTCATTAAAAGGTAAGAACAAAATACAACATACAACTCATTTATGTTCCAGTGAGTTTAATAAAGAATATAGGTTACTGGCAGCCAGATTTTGTTTGTATAGTGACTGCAGAGAGTATGAAACCTACTGGGACGTCCAGGTTGGACAAACACTCCTCTAGACCCTCTAGAGTTACCTGACCCACTGCTAATCTTCCCCTTGCCTATAAGAGCATTAGAATTTGTTTGCAGGCCTCCAGCTGTGTCTTTGGCAGCAGTGTGATTTGAGACTGGGTCACTCTGTTCATACAGAAACAAGGTCTTTGCTTCTGATGTCACTCATCATCAAAGTCCTACTTTTGAGGAGTTTTTGAACTTTTAAGAACACTAATTGGCCAGGGCACATGTGCTAAATGCCAGTTGAGCAGGATACTCATTCCTGAGCTTCTGGACAGTTTTTTTGACATGTGTGATTATTTCTGTGGGGCAACTCAGCCTTGATACGTATACAAGACCCTTAGGCAGTTTCAGATGTAAGCGTCTGTTGATTTTGGAGTGTGGGATTGGATGGGGGGGAAAGTAGTCTGTAATAAATTGTTTCTTGAATTATTTCAAGGATGATATAGTCAGTGACATTGAGGATTGAAGCTTATCACAGAGTAAGCAGTGTAATCAACTAGTGTACTACTAAGACTGGCCTTGAGAGAAGCTACTATCATCTTAATGTGTGGGCAAGGACATTTGCAGAAGTTATAAGTACAAAAAAAACCAAAACGAACTTTGAGATTTTGACATGCAAATTAATGAGGCTTCTAGAGGTTATATTTTAAAGAATACTATTAACCCTTAACATATGACTTAAAAAGATTACAATAAACATGAAAAGTGAAAGAAGTCTCCCAAAATGAGTAGTTGCAGATGCAACCAAAATAGACAATGACTAAGTAATAATTCTAGCAATAATATGGCCCGATCCATATCTTAGCCTCACTTCTAAAGGCAGAAATTTTCTCTTAGTAGTAGAACCAGGAATGTGGGTCACAAAAGTAAAAATGAGGCCGTGGCTTAAAAAGGGAGAAAAAGCTACTTAGTAGATGCCTGCCTACAAGGAGCTAATATTTTATTATAAAGAATTGAAATGTGCTACTTCATGAGGTAGTGAAGAGGTTCCCCCTCTCTTGGGGGTCTTAAGAAGAAGTCTGGGTAGCTCTTTATTGGGGATGTTGTAGAGGTAGTACTTTATTATGAATTGGGCTACATGTAAACCTGAAATATCCCTTGTAACTTTTGAAATTCCATGGATTTCTGTTTGAGTATGGGTTAAACAAGATGAACTCTGAGATTTTTTTCCAAACTTCATCATTCTGATTGTTTTTCTTTGGAACGATATCCATCTGTCAATATCACATTAAAATGTTCCACCCATATATTACTGAGAAGGTGCATGACAGGAAAAAGGCTCCGGTATGTGCAAGAATATTTGCAGCAACACTTTAATATTTTTAATTTATTTCTGTTGTTTGATTAACATCTTTATTTCTAAATCTATCCCTTTCTGTCTCTTCTCAGCTGGTAGGTAGCTGGTGGAACAGTAGAGAGAGCTACTCCTGGAGTCAAGAAGACTTGACACTAAGGACATTTGTCCTTAGACACTTACTAGCTGTGTAGCCTTGGGCAAGTGACTTGATGTGCCTCGGTTTCCTCAACTGTAAAAGGAGAATAACAGTAGCACCCATATCCCAGGAGTATGAAGATCAAATAATATCTATAAAAGTGCTTAGCACAGTGCTGGTCATAGTGTGTTATATAAATTGTTATTCCTTCCCTTCACCCTATTTTGCAAGCTATTTTTAATTTTAAAAGAGACAGTTTCAGCAAAGCTAACCACATCAATTGAGTCTAACAGTTTATACATTATGCCACACCCATAATGGGGGGGGTGGTGCTTGAAGAGAGTAAGGTGCATTTGGGACAAACTTAGCCATTACTCATTTATATAGAACTCAGTTTTAGTTTTTTTGGGGGGGGGGGCAGCATATCTTTCCATTTGCACTATTCTTATGTATGTTATTTTCCTGGTTCTTATTACTTCACTCCATAACAGCACTTTTTGTCATAGCAAAAAACTAAACCAAACAGACTGTGTTAGTGTTTGTATGTTTGAGGGATGGATCTTTGATTGGGAAATGGCCGAATCAAGTTGTGGCATATGAATGTATAGAATATTGTTGCATTGTAAGAAATGGAAAGTAAGAAGAATTCAGAGAGATTGTTGGGAGTTGGTGCAGTGTAGCAAACAGATACGGATAAACAGTACATATAATAACTACATATAATACATATAATAACAGTACATATAATAATGAAAACAAAAACATTAATCTGAAAGTCTTCCTAAAACTATAACCTTCTTAATTTATAAAATATTGGCTCTGGTTGTATTTTCTTAGATTTTCCAGAACAGGTAAGGTGTAAGAGGAGATTAGTTTCTTTTGTCATCACTTGAGATTTCACAGGGGGAGAAGCAGTGCACTGTTAGAAATCAGCTCTTATGCTGCTTCCACTCATGACTTCCAAGTAGGCTCAAGTCCTGATGAATAGCTAGCTATTTGACCGCAAGTGCTGGAGAATGACTGAAGGAGAGTTTGATGCACAGGGGATACTTAAGAAAAAACAACTCTATGCGTAAGAGGTAAATAACTGAACTTAAAAATTAGATGTTTTAAACTGAAATTTAAAAAGTTTTGTTTTTACTCAAAAAGAGAATGAAAACCAGATGCATATGTTTATCCCAAGTGCTCACTAGAACATTAGTGTTTCACTAGTTTTGTAGTGAAAGATGTAAAATAGAGAGGAGAGCTTTAGTTAAGCTCACATGATTCATGAGGGAAGTATGCTTGTTTTATATTTCGAGCAAGAGTTCTTAACCTGGGTTCCACAACTCTCCTACTGTAATGGGTGATTAGGGAGATTTCAGGGGATTTGTGAACTTGGATAGGAAAAAAAAAACCTTTACTTTCGCTAACCTCTATCTGAAATTTAGCATTTACTTCAGTGATTTAAAAACATTATTCTGAGAAGGGGTCTGTAGGCTTCACCAGATTGCCATAGGGGTCTGTACATGACTTTAAAAAGTTAAGAGCCCCTGTTGTAGAGTGTGTTTTTAGAGTTATCTGTTGAATGTAAAAGTCTCATTTAGAAGATTTTCTTGTTAATTAAATGCCAAGGAAAAGTCTTTGGCAAATGAGTGGAACTACAAAACATTTTAATTATCAGGTTTTAAAACTCATTCTGTTACCCTTATGCTCTTTGGTGTGGAAATTTTTTTTTCATTTCCTAGGGAAAAAAAACAACACATCATCTCTTAGATCTTGCAATACATTTAAAAAATGCAATCCTATATAAATTTGTCTTTCTATTTTCCTTTGAGTAAATTATTGAGTGACTGCGAGTTGTAATGTAAATAATTGAAGCAGATTTGAAGTTAAATAGAAAACACTATTGATTGTATGAAGAGAGTTTGAAAAAGCACCTGGAGAGTAAAGGAGGAGAGAACCTAATGAGTTGTCATTTGTTTTTGTAACTTTTTTGGTTTAACAGTTTCTGGTTAAGAAAGATGTTGGAATTTCATGAACAGCTTAGAGAAATAGAAGAACATAGGAAATGATCAGGGAACTTAGGGCCTGGCATGTATTAATTCTTGGAATGATTGTACTCCATATCCAGAGTTCCTTGGGTAATAACGTGCTGTTATTGAATTACTTTAGGAAATTTAGGAAACCAAGAGATCTCCTATTTTTTCTCTATTCTAATCTGAATTGATGTGGACATTTAAACTGAGTGGGAGCTTGTACGATTTGTTACCTTGTCTTCAAAGTAGTTTAGATAAAACCATTTTCCTATAATAATAATAATACTTCTAACAATGGCAATAGCATTTATACAATTTTGATATTCTCTTATTTTTAGCAAAATGGAAAAAAATTATATTATTTGGTGTTCATATGCTTTCATACACAAAAATTTGATAATTTAAGTAATAGTGTTGTTATCTTAAAACTGTAATTGTATATATTCTTGTACAAACTATTTCCTGGTTTCCTGAATTAGTATATTAATGTGGTTCATTTCCCAAAGCCTGACCCATTATCAATTTGGCATGTATTTTGAGAGTGGTTCTCCCCCCCCCCCCCCCAAGTAGTAGTGATGAATTCAGGGTTTTCCATCTACTTTAGCCTTTGGAAGATTTACAAGACCATTGACTGCACAAGGCTATAGTCTTTGATTATGGGAGAGCAAAGCCAGTTGGCCCACACAGGAGTCAAGCCTGTGACCTTGTCTTCATTAGCATGCTGCAGTGCTCTAACTGAGCTAACTAGACACTTTTTGAAATTAAGAACTATTTCTTTTATACTCTTTAAAGTCTATAGTTTTTTTTTGCCTTTATGTTTTTTTTAAAATTATACTATTGTTACCTTTGTTAGCATAGAGAAGCTGTTTCAATGAGATACCTAATAGTCAGATTTTTTTTCTAACTGAAGTAGAAACACATGGCATAAACAAGCACTTATCAAGTGCCCATTAGGTGCCAGGTACTGTGGAATAATAGAAATGGCAGTGTATTCCAGGAATTGATGAAGAAGAGTTATGAAAATATCATTAAACACTAAGTTAAATAATGTTAGATTTGTCAAGAAACCCAAAATAGAGGTTATAATGTAAAATTAACATTTAAGAAGATTATACATTTAATAAGATAAAATAGCTTTCTAGCTTGCCATTCCCCATAGGCGGATCCACTAATCCATGGTCTAGAAATTGCACAAGGCCTTATTTATAGTGTCCTTCACTCACTTCTTCCCTTATGTTAGACTGATCCGTAGTTCCCTTGTCCTTTGAAGCTAAAAGTTGGATAAAATGCCGTTTGTCTTGAATTTTTTAGGATATTCTGTTAACCTAGCCTGCTAAGCTTATAGCTTATGAATTTTACTTCTTAAAGGAAAATAGCAAGCAGCAGCCTGTCTTCTGTGGTGTGAATTACTTCACATAGTTTATGGAGTTTTAAAATTTCTTCTGAAAAATATCAAGTTCATTATAAAGAAGTTTCATTTTCTAGAGGTTTCATTAATTGTGGTGTCATTGTAGACTTTGGTACATGAATGATTGTACAGGCTACTTGTATCATCCTTAAATATTACAAACTACGCATAGACACACACAAATATAAATACATATATGCATACACATATATTTATTTATCCCATATAACTTATTTGCTCCCCCTGCAACTTTCATTCAAGTATGGGGTGTAAATTTTAGGAACTATATGAGACTGAATTTCTGGTCAAACTAAGAAGAGTTCTATAATTTGTCATAATTATTAACAGTTTTCAAGAGGGATTAAAACTTGCTAGCATTACTATAATTTGCTATATGTTATATGGAACAGGAGGGAAGTATAAATATTAGGTTACACATTCTTCATGAAAAATCAAAGACCAAATGGCTGTTATATAGTGTTTATATAACTGCTAGCATTATGTAAAATTGCTAGGTTTTTCTAATGCTGTCAAAGATGTGATGTGGTTAATTTTTCTCTGCCCAAAATGAGTATCATTTAACGACTGTAACCAATCTTTGTTGGATGTTGCTTGAAAAATAGTGGTTTCTTTAGAATTTGTTAACTACTAGATAATTTACTTATGTATTATTGGCATAAGACTAATATTATAAACATATGCTGATTGAAATTATGCAATTACAGTGAAATACTCAAATGATGAATTTATGAGAAATTTGTTTAAAGATAGTGAATTTATGTAATGACATTGTAAACACATAATTTAATAATTTTCTTTTTTTGGGGAAGGGAGAAAGGAAAGTTTACAGTTCTCACTGCTAGTTGCTACATTGATTTGTAGGATGTTACTTTTATCCCCAAATGGTCAGCTTTCATGGGAACTAACAGAATATTTTGACTGTGGGCTGCTTCTTTAACTGGGAAGGGAAATAGCTATATGTAGGTTAAAAGAAACTGATATTAGTAATGTATCCAGATAAAGGAAAAAGTTTTCCCTTTTTTTCCCATTTTTTTTTTTAAGCAATTGGGGTTAAGTGACTTGCCCAGGGTCACATAGCTAGTAAGTGTCAAGTGTTTGGTCTGAGGCTGGATTTGAACTCAGGTCCTCCAGATGTCAGGGCCGTTGCTCTATCCACTGCATCACCTAGCTGCCCCTAGATTTTTTTTTAATTTGGCGCAACCTTAAAAGATCTAATTTTATTACCTTAGAATAACAAAACTTAAATATGGCTTTTATTTTAATATATTCAGAAATATGTTCAAATATACAATACCTGAATATTTCTAAAGGTATCCGTGATTTTACTAGTATAGGTGTTTTCCAATGTCATTTAATCTCACTGAGGCCTCAGTTTCCTCATTTGTACCATTAGCAGGGTTGAACTAAACTTTTTTGGGTTCTTTCCACCTCTGTGTGTATGATACTATATCTAGAATTAGAGAGAGAAGACTAAAGATTTGGGGGCCACTTTCTGGTTCCTGGAGCTGAGTTTCCTAGCATCCTCATACTTTCTTATACCACATTTATCCTCATTCTCTGAGGATGAACCCAAATAATGCCCCAAATTAATTGCACAAAATCATGAATTTACTGTAGCTAATAGTTTAAACAACAGAAATTAAGCCCTATTAATTGGGGATCGAAACTCATAGCACTACTATGATTTTTAGTACACAAAGCTCCCCTTACCACTATTTTGCAGTGTATAGTCTTAGGGAGTTACCTGGAGCACTAAGAGTTTAAATAACTTACCCAGGGTCACATTACCAAGTATGTACCAGAGTTGGAACTTAAACTTAGGTCTTCCTTAATTGGAGATCATCTCCTTATCCAACATGCTGTAGCTGCCAGCATTACCTTTCATAAAGTAAAAAATTAATTTAAATGAAATAATTTTTAAAATCACCATTTTGGTACAAACAGGTTTTCAGGGAAACTAAAAAAAAAAAAGAAAAGAAAGTAAAAGTCTGTAGTCAGGAATACCTGAGTTCAGTTCTGGCTTTCAACACTTAGTAGCACCATTTTTTTTTTAAAAGCTATTGGGAGATTATACTAAAGGGTTTTTACCAAACAAAGTGTCTTTGCAGCAATGATTAGAGGAAAGGCGTAAATAGGAACACATACATGATTAATGGTAACATTTATGAAAATGGAAAAGCACACACTAAAAACATAATAGACAATAGATACCTATTTGATCTAGATCATATTTCATTAAATGCTATATTATTTTATTTGTTTCTTGAGCCTGCAGATTTTGTGGTCAGCAGATCATAGAATTAGATATTTAAAGCAGCAAGAGACCTTAGAAGTCATCCACTTCAACCACGTACATTTTCCAGTAAAGGAAACTAGGGAAGTTAAGAGATTAATCCAAGGTCACACAGGCAGTAAGTGACTGAGGCAAGACTTGAATTCAGGTCCTCTGGGCACTAAAGCCCTTTCTTTCTTTTAAAAATAAAATTTAATTGATGTCTTTCATTTTAACATTGCCAAAATTTTTCTCAATATCCCTCCCTATTTCCTATCCCCAAGAGTCATCCCATATAACAAATAATATTTTAAAATTTTTCCCCTCATTTAATTTTTTTATTTTATTTTTTGTATAATATTTTATTTTCCTCCAATTACATGTAAAAACAACTTCTAACATTCATTTTTAAAAAATTTGAGTTCCAAATTCTCTCCCTCCCCTGAGATGGTAAGCAATTTGACTTGTGCAGTCATGTAAAACATATTTCCTTATTAGTCACATTGTGAAAGAAAACACAGACCAAAAAAAAAACCAAAACAGAAAAAAATAAAGTGACAAATGGTATGCTGTGATCAGCATTCAGACTCTATCAGTTCTTTCTCTGGAGGTGGGTAGCATTTTCCGTCATGTTTGATCATTGTATTGCTGAGAATAGCTAAGTAATTCACAGTTGATCATCATATAGTATTGCTTTTACTGTATATAATGTTCTCTTGGTTCTGCTCACTTCACTTTGCATCAGTTCATATAAATCTTTCCAGGCTTTTCTGAAATCATCCTGCTTGTCATTTCTCATAGCACAATAAGATTCTATTACAATAGTATACCACAGCTTTTCCCAGTTCATGGACATCCTTCTTATTTCCAGTTCTTTGCCACCACAAAAAGAGCAGCTGTAAATATTTTTGTACAGATAGGTCCTCCCCCACCCCGTTTTCTTTCTTTCTTTTTTTAATGTCTTTGGGATATAGACATAGTAGTAATATTGCTGGATCAAAGGATATGGACAATTTTATAGCCCTTAGGGCATAGTTCCAAATTGCTCTCCAGAATGGTTGGATTGGTTCACAACTCTACCAACAGTGCATTAGTGTCCCAATTTTCCCATATTCCCTCCAAAATTTATCATTTTCCTTTTCTGTAATATTAGCCAATCTGATAGGTGTGATTGTTACCTCAGGGTTGGTTTAATATCCATTTCTGTAATCAATAGTGATTTAGAGCATTTTTTCATGTAACTATAGATAGCTTTGTCTGAAAACTGTCTTTTCATATCTTTTGACTATTTATCATTGGAGGAATGACTTAAGACTTGTGTTCTTATAAATTTGACCCAGTTCTCTATATATTTGAGAAATGAGTCCTTTATCAGAGATACTTGCTGTAAAAATTTTCCCTCTAGCTCTTTACTTTTCTTCTAATCTTGGTTTTGTTTGTATAAAACCTTTTTAATTGAATATAGTCAAAATTATCCATTTTACATCTTGTAGTGCCCTCTATCTCTTATTTGGTCATAAATTCTTCCCTTCCCCGTAGATCTGATGGGTAAAATTTTCCTTGCTCTCCTAATTTATTTATGGTATCACCCTTTATGTCTAAATCATGTACTTATTGGACCGTATCTTGGTGTACAATGTGAAATGTTGGTCTATACCCAGTTTTTACCATGCTGTTTTCTGTTTTCCCAGCAGTTTTTGTCAAATAGTGAGTTCTTATCCCAAAAGCTTGGGTCTTTGGGTTTATCAAACATTTAATTACTATGGTCGTTTAGTATTGTGTATTATGTACCTAATCTATTCTACTGATCCAGCACTCTTATTTCTTAACCAGTACCAGATTGTTTTGATGATTACAGTTTTATAATACAGTTTGAGATCTGGTATAGCTAGGCTATATACCTTCCTTCACATTTAAAAATTAGTTCCTTTGGTGTTCTTGACCTTTTGTCCTTCTAGATGTATTTTTTTCATGATTTTTTTCTAGCTCTATAAAATTTTTTGATAGTTTGATTATTATAGCACTAAATATATAAATTAACTTAGGTAGTATTGTTGTTTTTATTATATTGGCTCAGCCTACCCATAAGCAATTGATATTTCTCCAATTGTTTAGATCTGTCTTTTATTTGTGTGAAAAGTGTTTTGTAATTGTGTTCATATAATACCTGGATTTGTTTTGGCAGGTAAACTCTCAAGTATTTTATATTGTTTACAGTTAGTTTAAATGTAATTTCTCTATCTCTTGCTGCTGGACTTTATTGGTAATATATTTTGATTTGATTTGGTGATTTATGTGGCTTTTTTTTAATATCCTGCAACTTTGCCAACATTGTTAATTATTTCAACTAGTTTTTTAGTTGATTCTCTAGGATTCTCTAAATGGACCATCATATCTTCTGCAAAGAGTGATAGTTTCATTTCTTCATTGCTTATTCTAATTCTTTCAATTTCTTTTTCTTTTCTTATTGCCATAGCTAAAATTCCTATTACAGTATTGAATATTAGTGTTGATAATAGGCATCTTTGCTTCACCCCTGATCTTATTGGGAAGACTTCTAACTTACCACCATTATAGATAATACTTGCTGATGGTTAGATCAATACTACTTATTATTTTAAGGAAAGCTCCATTTATTCTTATGCTTTCTAGTGTTTTTAATAGGAATGAGTTTTGTATTTTGCCAAAAGTGTTTCCTACAAATAACATTTTTTGTTTGTTTTTGGAGGCAATCAGGGTTAAGTGACTTGTCCAGGGTGACACAGCTAGTAAGTGTCTAAGGTCACATTTGAACTCAGGTCTTCCTTACTTTAGTGCTAGTGCTCTATCCACTATACCACCTAGCTGCCCCTCACGAATAAAATTTTTAAAGAAAAAGATGAAAAGAAGAATTTAAAAAAGCAAACCTAATCAGTACATTAAAAAAGTCTGAATATGTGTGCAATGTTCCTTATGTGTGGACCTCTTTCTATCCAGGAGTGGACTGGGATTGTTTTTTTTTCACATCTCTTCTTTGGGACCATACTTGTTCTTTGTAATTTTACAACATCTACTCTTGATTATTTTGTGGTTTTTCTCTCTGTTTACATGGTTATAGTCGTTGTGTGTATGGTTTTCTTAACTCTGCTTACTTTACTTTGCATCAGTTTATTTCTTTCCGTGCTTTTCTGTATCATCATATTCGTTACTTCTTACAGTACAGTAATATTTCACTACATCTGTGTAACACATTTTATTTAACCATCCTCCAAACAGTGAGCACCTTCTTTGTTTCCAGCTCTTTGCTAATGTATGCTAACTTGTAAAATGATAGGCAGCATGGTGTAGCCTATAGAAAATGCCCCAGAGCCATGACAACGTGACTTCAAGTTCTGTTTCTGGCACATACTGTCTATCCCTGGGTAACTCATTTAACCTCTCAGTGCTCTAGCTAAGTCTGTAAGACAAAAGTTCTTAACCTGAGACCCATGAACTTGTTTTAAGGATATTTTGATAACTATATTTCAATGTAATTGGTTTCCTTTGTGTCCTATGTATTTTATTTTATGCATTTAAAAATATTCTTCTGAGAAGAGGTCCATAAACTTCACCAGATTGCCAAAGGGTTAAAAAATTCCAGCTCCGAGAATATAAATTGCACAGGTGCCAGGCTTCATCAGAAGAGTTAATTTACTTATCTGTGAATTCCCCATGCCAGTGAAATCACAGCTCCAGGCTCTAGCTCCTAAAATATTGTATTTAACTTGCATTATGTATTTGAAATTTATTGTGCTACGTGATTTAAGATGCTAATTTAAAGTTTAAACTTTAAACTATTTTTCACCTGACTCTTCTTGAGTTTTCCTAGCAATTCTTGTTGAATAAAGAATTTTTTCCTTTGTACTTTATTTTCTTGGGCTTATTGAAGACTTTTTGGTAAGGCTTGCTAATTGAACAACTCCCACTAATAAAATTTTGTTTTTTTTCTTAATACAGTATCAGATAATTTTGGTAATTACTATTTGTAATATAATTTGACCTCTGGTAATGCCAAATCCCTTTATTCTCACTTTTCTCCATTATTTTTAGATACTCTTAATCTTTCATTCTTTTTTAAAATTAATTTATTTTTAGTTTTCAACATTCACTTCCATAAGATTTTGAATTCCATATTTTCTCCCCATCTCCTCCTTCCCCCCACCCCAAGATGACATGCATTCTGAATACCCTTAATCTGCCCTCCATTCTATCTCTCCCCTGCTTCTCTTATCCCCTTCCCCATCAATTTTCCTGTAGGGCAGGATAGATTTCTATACCCCATTTCCTGTATTACTTATTTCCCAGTTGCATGTGAAAACAATTTTTTTTAACTTTTGTTTTTAAAATTTTGGGTTCCAGATTTTCTCCCTTCCTCCCTCCCCACCCTCATTGAGAAGGCAAGCAACTCGATACAGGTTATACATGTGTAGTCACGCAAAACGCTTCCATAGTCGTCATGTGAAAAACTAAGTATATTTCCCTTAATCCTCTCCTGCCCCCCCCATTTATTCTATTCTCTCTTTTGACCTGTCCCTCCTTAGAAGTGTTTGCTTCTGATTACCCCCTCCCCCAATCTGCCCTCCCTTCCATCATCCCCCTGCTCTCTTGTCCCCTTCCCCCCTCCCCCATTTTCCTGTAGGGTAAGATAGATTTCCATACCCAATTGAGTGTGTATGTTATTCCCTCCTTAAGCCAAATCTGATGAGAATAAGATTCACTCATTCTCTCTCACCTTCCCCCATTTCCCCTCCACTGTCTTTTCTTGTCTGTTTTATGTGAGATAATTCACCCCATTCTACTTCTCCGTTTCTCCTTCTCCCAGTATAATCCTCTTTTACCTCTTATTTTTATTCTCCAGATATCACCCCTTCATCTTCAACTCACCCTGTGCCCTCTATTTATCTATCTATCTATATGTATATATATATATATATATACACATAATATTTTTCCCTCCAACTATCCTAGTACTGACAAAGGTCTCATGAGTTACAAATATCATCTTTCTGTACAAGAATATAAACAGTTCAACCTTAGTAAGTCTCTTATGATTTCTCTTTCCTGTTTACTTCTTCATGTTTTGCTTGGGTCTTATATTTGAAAGTCAAATTTTCCATTCAGCTCTGGTCTTTTCATCAAGAATGCTTGAAAGCACTCTATTTTAATGAATGTCCATTTTTTACCCTGAAGGATTATACTCAGTTTTGCTGGGTAGGTGATTCTTGGATGTAATTCTATCTCCTTTGCCTTCCAGAATATCATATTCCAAGCCCTCCAGTCCCTTAATGTAGAAGCTGCTAAATCCTGTGTTATCCTGATTGTGTTTCCACAATACTTGAGTTGTTCCTTTCTGGCTGCTTGCTATATTTTCTCCTTGACCTGGGAACTCTGAAATTGGCTACAATATTCCTAGGAGTTTTCCTTTGGGAATCTCTTTCAGGAGGTGATCTGTGGATTCTTTCAATTTCTATTGTGTCTTCTGGTTCTAAAATACCAGGACAGTTTTCCTTGATAATTTCTTGAAAGATGGTGTCTAGCCTCTTTTTTTGATCATGGCTTTCAGATAGTCCAATAATTTTTAAATTCTCTCTCCTGGATCTATTTTCCAGGTCAGTTGTTTTTCCGATGAGATATTTCACATTCTCTTCTATTTTTTCATTCTTTTGGATTTGTTTTACAGGGTCTTGATTTCTCATAAAGTCACTAGCTTCCAATTGCTCTGTTCTAATTTTTAAGGAAGTATTTTCTTCAGTAAGCTTTTGGACTTCCTTTTCCATTTGGCCAATTTTGCTTTTTAAGGCATTCTTCTCCTCATTATCTTTTTGGACTTCTTTTGCCATTTGGGTTAGGCTATTTTTTAAGGTATTATTTTCTTCAGTATTTTTTGGGGTCTCTTTTTTTAGCAAGCTGTTGACTTGTTTTTCATGATTTTCTTGCATCACTCTCAGTTTTTCCTCTACTTCTCTTATTTGCTTCTCAAATCCTTTTTGAGCTCTTCCATGGCCTGGGACCAATTCATATTTTTCTTGGAGGCTTTGGCTGTAGGAGCTTTGACTGTGTTGTCTTCTTCTGGTTGATCTTCTTTGTTCCAAAGAAAGATTCTATGGTGTGACTCTTTTTGCGCTACTTGCTCATGATCCCAGCCAATTACTTGAGTTATAAAGTCTTTGTTAAGGTAGGAGTCTGCTTCCAGTGTGGATAATGTACTGTCCCAAGCTTCGGGGGTTTTGTGCAGCTGTTTTCAGAGATACTTCTAGGGACCTAAAATTTTTCAGTTTTTCCAAAGTGCTATGATCAAGGGCGAGGTGTTTACTCCTTTCCTGGCCTGTGCTCTAGTCTATGAGTGACCACAAGCACTCTTTTCTGCCTTGGAACTGTGAGGAGGATTTTTCTCCACAGCCACTACAAGCTCCACCACACCAGCGCTCCTCCTTGCCCCAGGACCGTCACCCAGAACTGTGACCCAGATCCAAGCATAGGCAAAGCAAGAGAATCCTGCACCAGCAGAGAGATTCCTGCAATTCCCTTCTGATCAGCCACTGGATTCCCCCTCAGTCTGTGGGCTGGAAGCTCTAGAGGCAGCCGCCACCCTGGGGCTGAGCTCGGGGAATGGGGCTGGGACCCCGTGTTTCTCTCTCACCACCGCAGAAACAGACTTTTCCCCCTGACCTTCTAAGTTGTCTTTGGCGTTCATGGGTTGAGAAGTCTGGAAACCGCCACAGCTACCTGCGCTTCAGCCCTCTGAGGCTTGCTTCATGTTTGTTGCAGCCTGCGTGCCACGCCGAACTGTGCTCCTCTCCCGTCTTGGTGCGATATACCTTTCTGATCAACCATCCAGGCTGTCTTGGGCTGGAAATTTATTTCCCTCTGTCTTTTTGTGGATTCTGCTGCTTTAGAATTTGTTCAGAGCCTTTTTTTTACAGGTATTTGGAGGGGTTTGGGGGAGAGCTCAAGGAAGTCACTGCTTTTACTCTGCCATCTTGGCTCCACCCTTAATCTTTCATTCTTCCATGTGAATTTATTGTTTTGTCTAATCCTATAAACTATTCCCTTGGTTATTTGGAATAATGTGAAATTTGTGTACTTAGTTATGTTAGTGCAGCCTAGATATGAACATTGAATACTTTTTTTTTTAGTCTTTATTTCTGTGAAATTTCTGTGAAATGGCTTTGTAATTGTATATGTGTCTTGTATATGTATTTTGGTTAGTTAACTCCCAGACAGTGAATGGATGTTATTTTTAATGGCATTTCTCTTTCTTTTCTTTCTGATTTCTGTTAGCAGTATACAGAAATGCAAATGATCTTGTGGTTTTATTTTGTAGCCTACTTTACTGAAAGAATTGTCTTACTTAATTTTTTCATTGATTCTCTAAGGTTTTCTAAGTAAGATCATATATAGAAATAGAGATAGTTTTCACTTCTTCTTAGCAATAAAAGTATTCCCTTCATTTATTTTTCTTGTTATTACAGTTAGCATTTTAATAGTATGCAAAGTAATATTTGTGCCAGTGTATATCATTGCTTGATATTATTGGGAAAGCTTCCAGTGGTTCTTCATTACAAATGATGCTAGCTTTTGGTTGTAGATAAATATTTTTGATGATATTAAGGCAAAATTCTTTTCTATTTTCTGATTTTTAGTGATTTTAATTGAAATGAGTGCCATGTTTTGTTGAAGGCTTTATCTACATCTATTGATATAATCATTTAGCTTTTAGGTTTTTTTGGGGGGGAAGTTATGTGATTTTTTTTTTCATATTCCTAGTTTTTCCATTGGTGTTTGTCCTTTTATTCCTGTTTAACTTGATTATGATAGATAATTAATTTTTTTTGCCATTATCATTTTTCCAGTATTTTATAATAATGTTTTATCAATGTTCATTAGTGGTAATGGGCTAAGTTTTTATCTCTTCCTGATTTGGGAATCAGGTCCATATTTGTCTCATGGAAAGTATTTGTTAGAATGTCTTCTTTCTTCCTTTTTAAAAATGGTGTTAGTATTTTAAATGTGTGATACAACTCACTAATAGATCAGAATCACAGAATCTCAGAATGGGACTTCACAGAAGGGACTTCAGAGGCCATATGTTGTAACCCATACCTAAATGAGAATCCCCTCTACCAAAGTCTGGTCATGCAGACTTTGCTTGAAGATTATACTTGTTACCTTCTGCTAGGCAGTATTCTCATCTCGTCCCCATTTTGACCCCTTGATGAACCAGTTCAGCTACACTATCTTTTTCTCTTCAGTCCTTTGCTTCAGCCTTGGATCAGTCTCACCACCCTCTGCCTTCTCTCCTACACATGTGCTGCCCAGTGAAGCTGGAGGAAATCAAGAAACCCTGTCACATACCTCACACCCCATTCTGTAAACTCTAGTGGCTTCCCATCACCTCTAGGATCAAATATAAAACCGTCTGGCATTTAAAACCCTCCACAACCTTATCCCTTCCCACCTTTTTTGTCTGTTTATACCTTAATTCCACCCCTACCCCTCGGCTGCATTTCCTTACTGTGATTCACACAAGACACTCTATCTCCAGACTGGGAATTTTTGCTGGCTGTCCCAACGCATGAAATAATCTCCCTCTTCACCTCTACCTCCTGGCTTTCCTTCAGGTCTCACCTTCTATAGGAAGCCTTGTCTACTCCCCCCCACCAGTGCCTTTCCTCTGTTGATTATTTCCAATTTATCTTGTATATAGTTTGATCGGACTTAGTTGTTTTCATGTTTTTCCCGCATTTCCCCCACTCTGGCCTCATTGGACTGTGAGCTCCTTGACAGCAGGGAATGCTTTTAGTCTATTTTTGTAAACTTAGTGCAGATGTCTGGTACATAGTGGGTACTTAAATGCTTATTCATAGACTAACAGTTTATCAGTCTTTCCTAAAATGTGGTTTTCAGAATTGTACACAAGACTTAAGATTTGCTATGACTGTGGAAATACCACCTTTTTAGTCAAGCACACTCTCTTAATGTAACCTAAGATCACATTAACTTGTTTTTTTACAGCTATACCATGTAGTTAACTAATTTAGCTTTCTATTTACTAAATCCCTCCAGATGATTTTGATATAAAATGTTGTCTAATCATGTCTCCTATGTCTTGTACTAGTGAGGTTGATTTCTGAACCTAAGCATACTTTATCCTTGTTAATTTTTATCACAGATTGAGCACATTGTTTTAGCTTGTCAAAAAATAGATTTGGCTCAGTATTCTAGCTTGTCAAGATCTTGGCTGTCATCCAAAATGTTAATTGTTCCTTTTAGCTTTGAGTCATCTGAAAATATGATAAATATGTCTCGTATCCTTTAATTTATATCCATGAAAACATATTAAAGAGTGGAGTGCCAAAATATCTGTGTTCTCCACTAAAAGCCTCTTTCCAAGGTAGATTGGATTTAGAAGTGAATGACTACTTATTAGTCATTCATTAATGGTTGGCCATTGAGCTGGTTTTATTTTTATTTTTTCTCTTTCAATTAATTATTTCTTAGCACTCATTTTCTAAAATTTTGAGTTCCAAATTCTTTCCCTCCCTTCAGCCCCTCTCCCACCCATTGAGCAGGCAAGCAATATATTCATTTATATATGTGAAGTCATGCGTAACACATTTCCATATTAGTCATGTTGCAAAAAACAAAAAAAAATAAGAAAATAAAGAAAGTTTAAAAAATATATTTTAATCTGCACTCAAGAGTTGATCAATTCTTTTTCAGGAGGTAGATAGCATTTTTATCATGGGTTCTTTCAAATTGTCTTGGATCATAGTTTTGATCAGAGTAGCTGAGTATTTCACTGTTGATCACTTTATTTTCAGTTTTTAGCTACTACAAAAAGTGTATCTTTTGGTAAGTTGGAGACTTTTGTTTTTATCATTTCCATCTTTGGTGTGGATATAAATTCTGTAGTGAGATTGCTGAGTTAAAGGCTTTTAACAGTTCAGTAACTTTCCTTGAAAAATTTTGAATTGCTTTCCAAAATATTTAAATGAATTCACAGCCCCACTGTCAGCATATTAATGTGCCTATTTTTCCTCAGCCTTTCCATCATTGACTGTTTTTGTATTTTATTATCTTTGTCAATTTGATGGATCTTCCTGATTCTGAGGCTTCTATCCACTATACCATGCAGCCGCTCATCCCTCTCTTCGCTGATATATCATCAATTACAACCAGATATCCTAAGATTTGAAATTGTAAATTTCTAGTTGGGTGAGGGGGGGAGATGAAACTGAGCTATAAAAGTAGGAATAAGGACCAGAGGAAAGATGATAATTGATAATCTGATATATAAGGAAAGGACAGAATAATTAGAAAGCTGACTGAGTGCTATACATAATGTAACAATAGATTATTCATTCAGTAGTCATTTATGTAGGTGTCCTAATACAAGACAAAACATTAGACAAGGGAAGATTGGAAGATAATAAAAATGTCCCCCAGTCTTGTAATGCTTACAGTTTATCAGGAGAAATATAACACATATAAAATTATATCCTATCACAAGTGTTTCAGTAATTAAGGTTTCATGATTTCATCAGTGCAGGTACTCCCTGTACTGGTATAGATTGCATTCTTTTCACTCCTCTGCAATTGATGTCTTTTTTTTTTTATAAATAGTATTTGATATTTTCCATTTACATGTAAATATAGTTTTCAACATTCATTTTCATAAGATTTTGAGTTCCAAATTTTTCTCCTTCCCTCTCCCCTCCCCAAGACAACAAGTAATCTGATATAAGTTATACATGTGCAGTCATGGAAACATATTTCCACATTAGTCATGTTGTGAAAGAAGAACGAGAACCAAGGGAAAAGCCACAAAAAAACTTTTAAAAAAAGTGAAAATAATATGCTTCAATCTGTGTTCAGTCTCCATAGTTCTTTCTCTGGGTGCATATAGCATTTTCCATCGTGAGTCTTTTGGGATTGTGTTGTATCATTATATTGCTGAGAAGAGCTAAGTCAATCATAGTTGATCATCACACAATGTTGCTGTTTCTGTGTACAGTGTTCTCCTGTCTCTGCCCACTTTGCTCAGCATTAGTTCATGTTAAGTCTTTCCAGGTTTTTCTGAAATCCACTTGCTCATCATCTCAGCTCAGTATCATCATCAGCAGCAGCACAATAGTGTTCCATTACATTCATATACCACAACTTGTTCAGCCATTCCCCAAATGATGGGCATCCCGTCAATTTCCAATTCTAATTGTTGTCTTTCTTTACATAAATATTTTACAAAGGTTTATCAGACATAGAGGGGCTTTCTTCTAGGCTTTTTATGTTTTGTAGCTACAAGTGAAACACTCAGATGGTCTATATTGTTGTTCATACTCATTACATGATAGATTCACCTCCTTTTCTAGTCACACACTTCCGTCATGATATCTTCTACACAACTTATTGTGTACAGTTGATCATCGGTAATATGTAGCTGCCTGCTTTTCTTTGCACTTTAGGTAGCCTGCATTTTGTGATGTCTCAGAGATTGTCGTGTTCTAAGATTTTCAGTTATATATTGCTGGAAGAATGTTGCTTATCAAAAGAACTTGTGTAGCAGTAGGCTTTATAGCATCAGTGGAAGTATTTTGCAGTTTTTCTAATGTGATCCAACTTGGTTTCCTCTTGTTATTTGATTCCATACTTATCTCATTAGCCAACTTCAGTGCCTATTCAAGATGTGTGTATTACTAGAATTACTTGCTAGATTGACCGTCAATCTACATAATTTGTGCAATATGTGTTCTTCACCTGTCTTATTTTTTCTAGTGTCAATGGCTAGACTAGTAATCCTTTAAAGGAGTATATCTCACTGCGGAGAGAGGTCCTGTAGTGTTGTGGGACTCAGCATATTTAGCGTAGTAACATTTACAAGCAGGTACATAGAGAATCCTTTTATTTGGACTTTGTGTAGGACATCATCCTGATGTTAGCAAATAACTTTGGTCAGCATATTTTACCATAAATGAAAGAAATGTGCAACTAGATAATTATGCAATAACTTTAGTGCAAAATAGACTAAAAAGAGAATAAGACTGGTACATAATGCTGTATAAATTTAGAGAAGGAAACGATCATTAGGGAGGTGGGAGAGAAGAATTAAGAAAGGTGTCCTGCAGGAGCTAGCATTTGAATTAGTTCTAGTATTATAAGTAGAATAAGGACACTATGGGATATAGAAATCAAAGGATTGTCAGATTTTGCAACAGGTGGGACAGTTTTCTAGAAAGGATGTATCATGCTTTGGGGCTGTAGGAAAAAAATAGTGTCACTTTAGGGGCAACTGTTTGCACTGACACTTATGGGATCATTAGAATTCAGACCTAGAATGGATCTTAGAATCATCTTTACCTCTTTATCTCTCAGATGAGGAAACCGAATTTTGGAGAGGCCAAATAGCTTTTTTTTTCTTTTTTCTTTTTGGTGAGGGCAGTTGGGGTTAAGTGACACAGCTAGTGAGTGTTACGTGTCTGAGGCTGGATTTGAACTCAGGTTCTCCTGAATCCAGGGCGGGTGCTCTATCCACTGCGCCACCTAGCTGCCCTCAAGTAACTTTTTCGAGGCCACACAAGTAGTAAGTAGCAGAGCCAGGACCTGGAATTTGTGTTCTCTAATTCCAAATTGAATTCTTTCCATACCGGCCTACATCTTCTAGGGGATGCCTGTAGTAGGGATAGTTAGTGAAGTCATAAAGGAATGGACTTGAGATACTTGCATGGTCGTTAGCAGAATGTGTGCAGGATCGGTGATGCCCAGGATGTTTGAACCATTGGCTTTTTTTTTTTTTAATTTTTTCCTCTTGTGTCCATGGTAGTGGGTATGGAATGTTTGTTCACAAGTGTATGTGTTGGTGTGCTGCGACTGCTTCAACACTCAGGCACAGTAGATTCCGGCATCTGCTAAGATTAGTGATGAAGAAACCGCTTCCAATTCAGATCTGAGAGTAACAAAGAATCTGTTTTACTTTTTGTAGAACCTTACCATAGAGAAGAAGTAGAAATCTTAATATAGAGAGAGAAAATAGCTTTTGTTTTAAGTTTAGGGTTTGAACTTAGTAATTGATTTATCAATAATAATGACTCTGTACTAACAGTACTAATAGTAGCTGTAATAATGAATTAATGGATCAATGATTAATTCGAAGCAAGTTAAAATTGGATTTTACTTTATTGAATCAAAGAGAAATCTTAGTAAAAAGTCTTTTGAGTGCAAGTGCATGCCAGTTTGAACATTTTTGTGTGAGATTCTTCAAGTTACCAAGAAACAGGATTGTAGGATTGAGAGTAAAACGGAATTTAGGAATCATTTAGTCCAAGCCCATCATTTTTCAGATGAAGGAACTGAGGCCCAAAGGTGCTTATTGAGTCCCAAGATCATACGAGTAATAATCAGAGCCAAGACTTAAACCCACATCATTGCTCATTGTGGCCTCAGTGCCAAGCTTATTTGACTCACTTTAGGACGAAGACTGTGGCCAGTTGGGAAGAGTGTTGGAGTAAGGCAGAAGTTACTATACTTCCTTACCCCTCTTTGATAAAGCTGTCTCAGATTCAGTTGTTATTCCATAAGTATTTAAGGTTCATTATAATGAATTTATATTTAATAGGAACATACTATCATAGAGCTGTAAGGCACCTTAGGGATCATGCAGTTCACCTCCCTCATTTTACAGAAGAAGCCTAGGGTAAGTGTGAAAGTGATTTGCTCATGGTCTTGTAGAGTTAGGATTTGACCTTATACCTGATATTCTGTCAAATCGAATCATGGGTTTTCTCTTACTCAAGATCAGTGGCAAATGGAGATAATTCATTTTACTTGATGCCTATTTTATTACTCTTTTTTGTGTGTGTTTGCCCTCTAATTTCACGGTGGTATGTTAAGATTAATATGATGCTATTTGCAAAAACTTTGTTGAATTAACTGTTTCTATGGGAATAGAATATTTTCTCCCCCAAAGCAGAGTAGTTACTGCCCATTGGTAGTGTTTTCTATGCAAACCAATATACAAACAAATACCTAAAAGATATATAGAGAGAGGCTTAAGATGTGTGTATCAGGGTTTGCTTTGTGTTTCACAGTGACAAACATCTGCCATGTAGTATTGATAATTTCACCAAAAAAAAAACCAAACCCCAAAAAAACCCTTCTATTCAAACAATCTGGTGTCATAAATTGCTGTTTGAAATTGTACTTTAGACAGAATTTTGCCTCATTTCTCTTTCTAGTAGAAATTTATCTTAAGTTATTGTAGCATTTTGAAAAATCTCTGGTGTCTTGAACTCTTTCCCATTAATACTTTTAGGAAAGTAAAGTGTCAATTTTAGTTAAATAGTTTGAGTTTAGTCAAGTAAATGTCAGTACCTCAATCCCTTTCAAATCTTGTAGCCCTGGTTCTCTTTATTTAGCCTCAGTAACTCCATTTTTCTGCCTTGAAAATATTTAATTTTATACTGTTGATATTTTTCCTTGCATAATCAAGTTTTAATTTAAAAGTACTGACATTAACATGTCATTTCCTTTGTAGATGCTTGATTTTATGACTTCATTGTAGTCATTTCAATCTGCACCTTCAATTTCACCTTTTAAGCTCCTTTCAGTTGACAAGGGATAGTAATACTTGATCACTTTATATTGGCAGACAAGAGCCAGAGATTGGCATTTAATTTTTGCTTCTCTGTGGACTTGTGTTGTAAATCTAATGCAGAATAGTTTCATATTTTTCAAACTGAGGCTTAATAATGCTGATTTATTGAATCCTGATGTTATTGTGAAGATCTTGTCATTGGTTTAAAATAAATGCCTCAGAAACTGAACTAATAGGTAAAGGGATTACCTTTGGGGGTGTATCTTCGTGTGTCAGTGATGTATCTGAGTCTCTGACCCCACATTTACTCAGCTGATGTATATTTTAAATACAATTTGAGGTAAGACTGAACTAGAGAGAATTTGCAGGAATTATTATAGCTGTCTTGGAGAAGACTAGATACTGTGATGTGGGGTAGGAAAAAAAAAGAGTCCTATATATGTGTGTGTATATATATATATACATATATATATATGTATATATATATATACACACACATATATATAAGTTATTCAACACTGACTGCCTGCATCTTGGCTTGTTTTATTGGGCAGCCTATAAAGAAAAAGCAGGGAATGTTTCATATGTTACCATTTTTCTTTTTCTTGGTTTTTTTTTTTTTTGTTTGTTTGTTTTTTTTGGTGAGTTAAGTGACTTGCCCAGGGTTACACAACTAGTAAGTGTCAAGTGTCTGAGGCTGAATTTGAACTCAGGGCCTCCTGACTCCAAGGCTGGAGCTCTATCCGTTGCACCACCTAGCTGCCCCTACCATTTTTCTAATGATGTACAAATGACCTCAGTTAAAATTTTAAAATAGTACAGAAGGTTTTAGGTAAGGTTATAAGATCAGGGGCAAAGTGATATTTTACAGATTGATTCAAAACTAGGGCTTTTCATTCATGGTGCTGGATATTAGGTTGATTGTGCTGAAAGGAAACTTAATTGTGATTCAACTCCCTCATTTTCAGAGGATGAAATTGAGGCTTAAGGATTGACTTGCATAAGGACACACATAATTAATAACATAGCCAGAGCTAGAACCTAGTTCTCTTAATTCTCAGTGCAGTACCCATTGCAAATACACCAAGTTGCTACTTCTGTTTTTAGTGGCAGACATGGAACATTTTAATAGGGACTGTTTACTGCCAAACTGGAATATTTTGAGGGAACATGCTCAATTGAGATCCTCCTTATAAAATGTCTTGTAAACTTTGAATCTGTATAAATTTTAGTTTTTGTTATTATCAAGATCCACAAGTTTAAAAAAATTTAGAATTACAGGATTTTTGGAGCTTGAAGAGATGTTGTATTCCTTGATGACTGGTACCATAAATTATTAAAATTATCAAACTATAACTTAGCGATTTCATTGGCCTTGATTAAGTACCAGCAAATTTATCTGTAATTTTTGTTTAAACTTTTTTTTTTCATTTGAAGCTATCTAGAGATCACCTTATGGTTTTTATTTTATTGGGTGTGCATTATTGTGCTGACTAAACAGTCTTAAGAATGCATGGTACTTGGTGAATTGAAGATTTTGGTTGTATAAGATACATTTATTGTATATCTGAAAGCTAAAGTCTTATTTCCAAAGGGCTGGTTTTTTTTAAAGCAATGAATGTGAATTTAGTAAATGATTTACAAGTGCAGTGAAGTGGCTAACATGAGTTCACTTCTTTCCTTCTTTTTTCAGAATGTTGAACATGGACCTTCAGCAATGCTAAATCTACAATGGGAAGTGTCACACTTCGCTATTTCTGTTATGGGTGCCTTTTTACATCTGTGACCTGGACAGTTCTGCTCTTTATTTATTTCAACTTTAGTGAAGTGACTCAGCCGTTTAAGAATGTGCCCATCAAGGGGTCCAAACCCCATGGGCCATTCCCCAAGAAATTCTATCCTCGTTTTACTCGTGGCCCAAGTCGGCTATTAGAACCACAGTCAAAAGTCAACAAGATTGGATTCATTTTAGAAAGTCATGTTGAAGATGCAGACAAAGACAATATGGAGCTCTCTCCTGAAATGGGCAAGTAGGGTTTATTTTCAACTCGATGTTGCTTAGGGGTGTTGCTTCTCAGGATAAATATGAATTTCATTGCTTATATTCTAGAATTACAGGATCACAGATTTTGAACTAGAAGGTACCTTAGAGGTCACCTGATCTACCCTCTCATTTCACAAGGGGTCCAGAGAAGGGTGATGACTTGTTCAAGGTTACAGTAAGTGACAGAATCTGGATTCAACCTAGGACTTCCTTCTTACCCCAAATTCAGTGCTCTTGATTGCATTGTGAAATTTCTGATGGATTTTTAAAGTCACTGACAAAATCTCCATGGCAAGATTAGGATCCTGTGGGTCAGCAATTTGGAGCTTTGCTTGGTAGAATATGAAACTGTTTTGTTTAGTGTTTTCACACTACAAGATTATAGGGGAATACTAATTAAATGCCAGTTTCAGCTGACATATGTCAGATTCTGCATTTATGAGACTAGAATTATAAGATCTCATTGGTTATACCAATCAAAAGTAGGAACTTATCTTAAAGAATACTTTTTTTGTCAGTGATGTGGCTGTGACTCTGTGATTTATATAGAGATTAACAAATTTAAGAAACATTTATTAAGTGTGTTGAGGTAGAGGTATTTAATAAGAGGTGTGGAAGAAGTGATCACAGTCTAGAGAGGAAAACTAAAAATTAAAAAAGAATTGGAAAAAAGAAATTTTGAGGTAAAATGAAAGGAACTGAAATTGTTTAATCAGGAGGAAAGAAAACTGGGTTGAGAAGTGCATTAATAACTTTCTCTAACTTTAGAAGAAGGAAAGTGGACTAAGAGCAGAAAAAAAAAGTATTGCTCATAGGTTTATGTGTGTGTGAAGCATTTTCCTTTAATTAAACTGAGAGGCAGTGTGGCATATTGGATAAAAGCTAGCCTGGACATTGTAAAGGCCTCTGTTTAAGATCTGCCTCTAACACATACAGGCTGAATATTGTGAGTTGTTATAAAGGAGTTTGTGGAATTGCATTAAAAAGCACTTGACTCACAGCAGCCCTGTCAAGGAGGTCATATACGTGTTATCTCCATTTTATGGGTGAGGAAACTGAGGCTTAGAGAAATTAAGTCATTTGTGTATAGACACGTGTGTGTACATATGTATGCATACTTTTTATTTTTTAATTTATCTATTTATGTATGTATAAGAGAAAATGGGGGAGGGGGGAGAGAAAGACAGATAAACCAACCTACAGACAGAGACAGAGAGAATAGAATCAGTGCACTTTACTTACAAGCCAATTCTTTGTTCCTTATTTTAGACAAGATTTATCTAGTAACTCAACAGAGAGTTGAGGTATGAATTGAGTCCCGGTCTTTTGGTAATACCAGGATTCAAAGCCCTCCTTTGACACTTAATGGATGTGTGCCTCAGGCAACTCAGTAGGAGGGAATTCCCCATTCTGATTAAATCACAGATTCTAGTCTTAGTCATTTTCCCAAACTATCCAGGAAAGCATCTGGGGAATATTAATGGAAAACTTTCTTATACTTTAAAACCAAAGAAAACAGAATCATCAAAGTCAGAAATAAAAAGTAAACAGATGGTAGAACCTTAATTAGAATTGGATTTAATATTTTGGGATGAATTTTGTATTTGGCCTTGAAAAAGTCCATGGAAGAATAATGATAAATATATTAAAGTATCGAATTGGTAGGAGGGAGAGAATGGTGTAATTGAAAACAAGTGCCATCTGTTAAGGGGAAATGATTATTTCTTTAAAATAATTAAAAGGCACAGATGAAGGATGGTGGTAGTTAAAGATTTGTTGGTGTTTACAGATTTGTCATTTCAGCTGGAGTCTGTGACATGTGACAGAGATGTTAGTAATTTCTCAGAAACTTTATTGGTGTGACTTTTTGTTATGACATAGAAAAATAAAACTTTCTCTGGCTAGATTGAAGTACAAAGAATGTTTCTGTGATTAGGAAAATTGGAAACAAGGTACTGAATAGTACCATAATCATTAAAGAATTAGAAGACAAGACTTGTGAGAAAAATTAGTAAAGGACCTGAAATTACAGTAAAACTTTAACTGGAATTCAGCTGATAAAATCTTTAATTATCATGTTTTTCTTACATTCTAATTTTATCAGAGTGTCATGTTAAGAAAACAAGCTGATACCAGAAGTTTTTTTTTAAAAATACATGTCCTTAGATTAATACAGAAATTCAGTAGTCTCATATATTTTCTGCATCTTAATCTCCAGCATTGTAAAAGGCGAATTAGACTTAGGAACAATGAAACACTTTGGAAAATCTTAAATTTTCAAAGAAAGATTAAATTAGGTTTAGTAAATTGGCTGGGAAGTGTGTTAACATATTTTAGAAAGATTTTTCAACAGTAAGAGTGGAAATAAGGTTCAGGTTTTCTGGTTAACCCTTAGTTAATTAGAAAATGAAATTAACCAGAACTGCTGGGTCATTTTACTCTATTTCATTTTGAGAAAAGAAGACTGAGAGGTCACCTATGACAGTTTTCTTCTATTAATATATTGGTCATCCAAACTCAGGGATGTAGTCCTTTAACTACTAAGCATTAGTCAGTTCCTTATTAGAGTATTGTGTCCTGTTTTGTTTCATTGTCTTTTAGAAGAGTTGTGGACCAAGTGGAGGGTATCTGGAAAATATTGTAAGAAAATGTTATGAGGAAAGGTTAAAGAGGTTGGGATGTGTTGGCTTGGAGAGGAGTATAAGACAGATTTTTCAAAGTTTTAAAACAAGTATGGCCAGTAATTTTTTATTCTTTCATTAAAAAAATTGTTTTATTGAATCTTTTTTCTTTCTTTCTTTCTTTCTTTCTTTCTTTCTTTCTTTCTTTCTTTCTTTCTT
>NW_020954630.1:2851520-3020540 GCF_900497805.2 Vombatus ursinus
CTTTCTTTCTTTCTTTCTTTCTTTCTTTCTTTCTTTCTTTCTTTCTTCCTTCCTTCCTTCCTTCCTTCCTTCCTTCCTTCCTTCCTTCCTTCCTTCCTTTCTTTCTTTCTTTCTTTCTTTCTTTCTTTCATCACTATTACTTCCCATTGAGGCAGCTGGTGGCAAACTAGATAGAGCCCTGGGTCATGAATTCCTGTCCAACCTCAGACACTTACTAGCTGTGTGACCTTGGGCAAGTCACTTAATTTTTGTTTACCTCAGTTTCCTCAGCTGTAAAGTGGGATAAAAATAGCACCTACCTCATGGGGTTGTAGTGAAGATCAAATGAGATGATATTTGTAAAGCACTTAGCATGGTGCCTGCGCATAGTAATTGCTATATAAATACTTATTCCTTTCCCCCTTTTCCAATGATACCCATTCCTTCTCCCCTTTGTCCTTCTTTATAACAGATAAGTATGAGCAAGCAAAATAAATCAATATGTTGGCCATGTCTTAAAATATATGCCTTATTCTGTACCTCTAGTCCCCTAATTTCCTTCTGAAAAGGTTGGAGTCTTGCTTCACCTTCAGCTTCCTGGAGTAATGATTTGTCACTATGTTGATTGGCATTCTGGTCTTTCAGTGTTGCTTTTCTTGTTATGGTGGTCATGTTACAATCTGCATAGCCCGCAGATTCTGTTTATTTTTCTCTGCCTCAGTTCACACTTGTCCTTAACTCTGGCCACCAGTCCAGAAAGAGTATGCTCCTCTTTAAATTACATAACATTTTATCAGGTATGTGGAAAACCTTCTTAATTGTATAAGGCTGAAATTAAGGAGTCTCCCTTTTCCAAGGAGATTGAAAGTCACACTAGGAACACATTCTTGAGAGTGCCTGAACCTGAGATAGAAGTTTTAACCAATGAACTCTTGATGTCCCTTGAAGCTCTATGATCTTAGAACTAAATAATTGTGGTCAGTATTTCATATATTGTTTTATATACGAGGTGGTGTGCTGTTGTGGATAGAGAGTTGTCCTTGCAGTCAGGAAGACCTGGATTCCAGTCCTGTCTCTTAACACATGCTAGCTATGTGGCTGTGGACAAATCATCGTTCGAGGCAACTCTCTAAGCCTATGCATTGCAGAGAAGTTGCTAAACTGCGTTAGTAGAAGAAATTTCCTCACCTCTACATATTAA
Source organism: Vombatus ursinus (assembly GCF_900497805.2). Classification (NCBI taxonomy): domain Eukaryota; kingdom Metazoa; phylum Chordata; class Mammalia; order Diprotodontia; family Vombatidae; genus Vombatus; species Vombatus ursinus. The sequence goes on from NW_020954630.1 coordinate 2,852,701, forward strand.
TGAAAACAGGCACAATTTTGTGTATTAGGAAAAATGCTTTACCTTGGTGATCAAAAGGTTTGTCTTCTAGGTATGACCAGATGTTTTTAGAATATATCTGGTGAACAGGCAGTTGGTTATATTTGTATGTTGCTGAATAACTTGCTGGACAAGATTTCACTTCTAACCTTAATTCATCTTTTTGTAACTGGAGGAGCTTAGATCCAAAGAACATGGCTGATACCTTGTTATAATGGAATGAGTTAATTTTCCTGTTATATTTTTGGTCTATTATAGTAGAACCAATAATCCTTTCTAGACATGATATACTGACTTTAACTTCTTTCTGTTACAGGTATGATTTTTAATGAAAGAGATCAGGAATTGAGAGACTTGGGCTATCAGAAGCATGCCTTTAATTTACTTATCAGTAACCGCTTGGGCTACCATAGAGATGTGCCAGATACAAGGAATGCAGAGTATGTTTGTCATACTAATTTCTGTTAAAACAATTTAATTTGTGCTTTAGTGTCCATTTTAAGACGCCATGAAAATAGTATTAAAATATGGCAGTTTTATCCAAATATTATAGTATATTAGGTGCTTCCTAAAACAGATTTTCAGACCTCTAATAACGGAAGCCAGATGATCTGAGTTTGTAATATCATGATTTAGAGCTTACTGGATTTATTTTAAAATAACAAATAGATGAAAAGTCAAAAGTATACATGAATAAACAGTTTTTCCAGGTCATATTACAAGAGTAAGAAGTAAAACTAATGAACTCTCAGGACACAGTATGAGTTTAATTTAAAGGAGGATTCATTCCTTAGATTGAATGTTAAGCTACTGCATAAATTATGAAATATAAAGTTGGTTTTGTTTTGTTTTTTTGCCATCCAAGAAATGTAGGGAGGAATGGCAAAAAACTAGTTAAATTAAACTTAGAGTAAATGTTGATGAACCAGAAGCAAATAAGTAAAGTGGAAGTTATTTGCATAATAAGCAATAATTTTGTCAACTTGTTCTTCATGTCATGGTGATATTCTGGTGTATGTTAAAAAACACACGAAAACAGGTGCTGTTTGTTCTTTGCTCAATGTGAGAGGTGGGTTGGCTTGTGTAGTAGAGAGAATGAAGGACTTGGGAGTCAGAACATCTGGATTTGAGGCCTGCCCTACCTGTGAATACCTTTGTAATCATAAGCAAGTTCCTTAACCTCTCTGAGACTCATTTTTACCATTCTAATAAGAAACCAACAATTCATCTGTTCTTTGCATCTTAGTCTTCTCATGAGTGCTATAGAAATGTGAGCTATTATTATCTTTATCTCCACTCAGATGTGAACTCAACCACAATCTAAGATTCACTTACTATAGTAACTTGGTCTTCAGTCGTTTTGAGAGCCCATGAAGTATGAATAGTTTCAGAGCTTATTCACAATGTTTTTCTTGTCCTCTAACAGCTTGTGTTCTAAGGTGATAATACACCCAAATCATAAATGTGTGATACAGAAAAATGAAATTCTTTTTTACTAATTGAGAGGCAGGCATGTGTGAAGCATAGGATCTTCTTTTTTTTTTTTAAAAGAAACCAATTTTTCAATTCATGCATCTCTCATGTGCCTGCTAGAGGCATGTGCTAGGTGCTAGAGATAAAAAAAGGAAGGTGATAAAGTTCCTGTCCTAAAGGAATTTACATTCTCCTGGGAATGAGTTGAGATCATTCTTTTAAACAAACCAAGCCAAAAATATAGAAAACTGTCTCTCTGCCCCCCCTCCCCAAAAGGATGAACAATTTATCCATGAAAAGACTTCAGAGATTGGGAAGAAATTTGTAGATGTTTAACTTAGCATGACCCAACAAATCACAAGAATAAAATTTAAAAATTTAAAAACTTCTCTAATAATAGATATTTTATGGCTTCATGTAAGTTGTTATTTTAAAATTTCATTTTCTTTATTAGAATTTTTTTGTTGTTAATCAAGTTTATAATTTAGAAGGTTAGACAAAAAATAAAAATCAGAATCAACAATGTCATAGGGATGAAAAGGAATAAGGTAGATGAGGGAATTCCTGTCTGCTTATAAGATGAGGAAAAGTAAACTTTTGTTATGAAAATGAGATATGCAGAGTGATAAACCTAAGCAGAAGTCTTAGCTGCCTGTTTAGACTAAGGAGAGACAGGGTGAATATTACTTTGAAAACTTTGACAATCAGGAAACCTAACTAGTAAACAATAGAAACTTGATGTTAAAACTTATTTTGACTTCTGAAAATTATTGAAATATCTAGAATTTCTTCATTGCTGTGACAAAGGCAGATTTGAAATTACAGGTGATTGTATTCACTTTTACCTTCCTGAGCCTGTTTCCTAAACAATAAAATGGGGATAATATTACTCATAGTACCTGCTCTGCAGGCTTGTTTGAGACTGAAACATATGTAAATATGTGTAAAATTTTCCAAATTTTAAAGCACCATATCAGTGTTGTTGTTATTGTTAATATTAATATTCATAGGAACATAGGCTCTAGCACTGGGAGAGACTTTCTTGACACTCTCATAGAGCACCCTTATTTTACAGTTGAGGAAACATGAAATTTGGCCCTGGAATAAGTTTGTTTCCTTTCTTCATTCCATTAAATTTTGATTTTCATTGAAATGGTAATGCATAAAAATAGGGCTTTGCTCTACCTAAAACAACATAAAGCAACTTAGATAATGCTAATGAAATGTTGTTGCCTGCTGTATGCCTAAAATGACCTGCTTTAATAATTAAGAATTATTTGTGATTATTATGAGTTATAATAACTAGCATTTATATCATGCTTTAAGGTTTGCGAAACATAGATTATCTCACTTGAGTCCACTTTTAAAGGAACAATGTGTGTTTTCTCTTGTGTTTTTCCAATTTTCAATAAAATCTTGATTCCACTATTAATTTACATTATCTTTGATGAAAAGGAGGCCAGTTTTAAGCCTAATCTAGGTGCAGGTTAATAAATTCCGTATTGATGTCTTTAGAAGATGTGGAATTTTAATGTGCATTCAAATGCCACATAAACATATTTGGTCTTCTTTTGATCATATAATTCTACTTAAAAACCTTCAGAGGAGATTGCTTATTGCTTACTGAGTATATTTTATAATACTGATTTTGGATTTCAAGACCCTGCACCATTTGACTTTGACCTTAAATTTCTCTTTTTCCTGTTCTCATCCTGCTCTCTCTCATCTTTGTGCCATTGCTTCCTTATTCTCTCCATGATGCCCGGAGAGGGCTCTTCCCTGTCCCTTCCCATCATCTGCTTTTGAAGTGCCTGTCTTCTTTTCAGACCCAGCTTAGGTGCCATTTCTCCCATGTAGTCTTCCCTGACTCATCTCAAACCGAAAGTTATTATTTGCACCTCAAATTCCTCATGACTCTTTTCTTTGTTTTGTTTTCTTTGAATTTATCACATTTTCCTTTGTTCATGCATATTTGTAAATATTTACCCTCTCCCCTCATCATTTGGAAAGCTCCTTGAGGAGCAAGATCCATTCATATTGAGCTTTGTTGCTCTTCCCTTCTTTTCCCCATCTACTGCCATACTAATAATAAAGATCTACTTAGTCAACATTTTTTTTATTAACTTATTTTGATTTATCAGCAATCACTTCCATATGCTTTTGAGTTTAAATTTTTTCTCTCCCTTCCTCCCCACCACCCTTCCCAAGATGGCATACAATCTGATATAGGCTATACATATACATTCCTATTAAACGTATTTTCACATTAGTGATGTGGAAAGTAAGAATTAGAACCAATAGAAAGAGGAAACAAAACTCAACAGAAGAGAAAAAAATAGCAAATAGTATGCTTCGATCTGCCTTCAAGTTCCATGGTTCTTTCCTTGGATGTGGATAGCATCCTTTGGAGATGTCTCAGATCCTTGTATTGTTAGGAAGGGTTAAGTTTATCAATATTAGTCATCGCACAACGTGGCTGTTATTGTGTACAACGTTCTCTTGGTTCTGCTCACTTCACTCAGGATCAGACCATACAAGTCTTTCTAGATTTTTCTGAAGTCAGCCTGTTCATCATTTCTTATAGCGCAATAGTATTCCATTACGTTCATATACCAGAACTTGTTCAGCCATTCCCCAATTGATGGGCATCCTCTTAGTCAACACTTTTAAAATTTTAAGTTAAATTGGTTTTAATCATTTATCTTAGAATTTTTATTAGTTCCATTTTTATTTCATTTTTTAGAATTGTTAGACATGAAGTTGACCATCTGCTAAAAGTGAATTTTTAAAGTTAGATTTTTCTCATTTATTTTCCTTTTGAAACTTCTACAGTTTCCACACAAAAAGTATGCTGACTACTTGTTCCACAACAATTCCACTGTAGTTTCGCTCATGTTGCCAGCAAATTTCTGCCTTCTCCCATTTAATGTAATTTTTAATGTACTCTTCTATATATTTTAACTATACCAAAGTTTTCAGAACAAGACAGAGAACAGGCCAAAGAGGAAAAAAATAAAATATAAGAATGCTAGAAAAAATCACATAGACTTGTGGATTATTTCCCTCTGTTTCCCTATGTGCTTCTAAGAATGAATGGAAGCATTCATGATATGCTTCATTCATTCATATGATATGATAAGAATGAATGAAAGCAAGGAAATGGAGAACGTGACAAGTAGATTCATGAAGTAGGTGATGAAAAATATCTTGAAATATGTAAGGTTTTTTAAATTCACAGTTGTCTTATAATTATGTCTGCAGATGTAAAGAAAAGTCATATCCAATTGACCTTCCAGCTGCCAGTATTGTGATTTGTTTCTACAATGAAGCCTTTTCTGCCTTACTTCGGACAGTGCATAGTGTCATAGATCGAACACCAACCCATCTCCTTCATGAAATTATCTTGGTAGATGACAATAGTGAATTTGGTGAGTGTAACTATATAACTATATTCCTACATAAGGAATAGATGTTGTTAATCTAAGATGGCAGTACTAATAATACCTGGAATTTTCTTTTTTCTTTCAACAATAGTGACAGTCATGCACGCAACTGAATACTATTGCTATGCACAAAATTCCAATAGAGTTATCTATATTTAAATATTCTAACCATTGAATATATCATAGTTTTAATAGGAAATTGGAGTAGTTTAGCCTATGGACAAATTCTGTTATCCATGTTCAGTGCTTGAAATTGTTGCTGCAGTTCTGAATTGCCATAGGCAATTTTTAACTTACAAATGGGTTTTGTTTCAAAAGGTCATTTATGAGTTACCTCTTTGCAATTTTTAACTCATTTTACCATGATACAATGTTGTAAAGTTTGGTTAGTTTCTTAGCTAGCCCTTAGAAGCTTATTTTAACCCATAATATTGCTGAATACCATATAGTTGCCATGAAAACAGTAGAAGTAATTAAATAAAACATATCAATAACACTGAGTGAGGCATATTTTCTGTTTAATTGCAGTCATGCTGCTTGAGAAAAATAGATTAATTAGGATAGTATGAGGAAGGTATTGGTCTGTGATTTCTATGACTTTAAATGTCTTCTAATTTTAAAATATAAAGTAGATAGAAATTTTTGTGGGTATTCTGAAGGGAATGCATGAACAGCTTCAAGGGTATGATGATGGTACTATTAATCATGTCCAACTTATTTGAAAACTTATGACTTTCATTTTCCTTCATTTGTTATTTCACTTTTTAAACAACCCTACAGATACGATTGATTTTTGGTTCAGAGATGGAAGAATGGGAGAGAAGTTTTCCTCAGGTGACTGGACAAGAGAGAAGGGAAGGAAGATAGGGGTTGTCTCACACACACGTATTTGTAGGAAAAAAACTGCTTTAAAGTGGAACTAATTGAGCTATGAGCTGTGAAAGTGGGGGAAGGTTCTTAAGGGGAGATTGTGCCCAATTTCTAAGAGGGTGAAGAAAGGAGAAGAAATTATTAGAGTCAAGTAGTTCCCCAGAGTTTCCACCAGTTGACATCATTAGCCCAGGACAGCTTGGCTACTCTTCTAAGCAGCTAGGTTTTGACTGTCTTAGGGCTGGTGGGGTTGAGTATGGGACATGCAGTCTGCCCTTTGTACATATGGGTCACTCATAAATCAAATGTTTGCAACTTGGGAAGTGCCTTGTTTAGAAAACTATGAGTAGTTACAGAAGAGATCTACAAGAGAGCAACCCTAAATAGTCGGAAGTAGCAAAAACATACACATTGAAGAGAAATGGAAAAAGCTGGGCTTTTTCTTAGTTCTTATTACCTCTGCTTAGCAGACTCATATCTGCCCTTTAAAAAGATCCTGAAAGTCAGACAGATTATCCATGCTTTAGGATACATAACTTGGAACAGAATTGAAAAGAAAAACTGTCAGGTAATTGAAGTCTCTCTTCTGTAGGGTTGGAGATAAGAGAAATATGTGGGGCTTCTTACTGCTTCTGATAACAGCTAGTGGGCTGTCTAAATGAAGAGCTTGGCTGAGAACTGGAGGAGGGGGTGGTTTCTTTGGGTGCCAATTAGGTAAGTGAGAAGTCAAAGCTCAAGGCAAATAAATGCGCATTATATGTGGTAGTGGAGGCAGAATGGAGAAATTGGAACTTAGAGATTATCCGCTTCTGGAGGAGAGGAACTTAACCAATGCATCTCTACAACACCTTGGATGCTTACTTATCTCTGTTGAAGGAATGATGAGAATGTGACCCAATTCCTTCCACATGAGAAATGTGAAATGATGTGGAGTAAACCCCAAAGACACTCTGTTACCTCATGGATCAAATGGAAACGCCTCTCTTTGCCATTTAAAATTCTTTTCAGCCTGGTGTCCATCTACCTTTCTAATCATATCACACATTGTACTGCTCCACACACTCCTCAGTCATGACGTTCTTGTCTCCGTGCCTTTGTACTCTCGTCCCCTATCCCTGAGATGCTTTCTCCCTCCACACACACACACACACACACGTTCTAGTGTATACACGTCTTCTCCATTAGAATGCGAGTTTCTTGAGTGTAGGGACTGTATCCCCAGCAGATGGCACATAGTAGCTTAATAATTGATTTTACTGATTTTGATTATTAATGATTTGTTGAATGTTGATTAATTGCCTGACTTTCCAGTTAAATACTGGTAAGTTGGGAAAACTGGGGCTGCACACTTAGTAGGCCTTTAATAAATGCTTGTTGATTGTTTTATTTTTCATTCAAATGCTGATACTTGAGCTTCAAATGCCTGCTGGACATTTTGAACTTGATGCACTATAGACATTTCAAATGCATTTTGTATAAAGCTGGACTCATTTTTCTTTTCCCCAAACCTCACCCTTTTCTTCCCTGTTTCTGTGGAAGGCATTGTCATCCTTCCAGTTACCCAAGTTCATAACCTTACGTCTTCATACGACTTCACCTTTCCACTCAGCACAGTTTTTTCTCATTTTTAGCTTCACAAAATTTCTTTCATCATCCAATTTTCTCCACTTAGATTACCCTCATTTGGCCTCTTATCACCTTTCACCTGAATTATTGTCACCCACTCTTTTTTGTCTCCAACCTTACCCGTTCCAGTAAACCCTTCCCAAGCAGTTAAACAGTACATTTCCCCCAAAGTGTTCAGTGTAACCATGCCAATGTTCTATTCAGTAAACTACAGTACTTTACTATCACCTCTGTTACGTCTAGAATAAAATATAAATTCCTCTGTTTGTCAATTAATCAGCCACATTAAGTCAAGCAAGTGAATAAGCATTTATTAAAATACTTTCCATGGGCCAGGCGCTGTGCTAAGCATTTGGAATACAAAGAAAGGCAATAGCACAGTCCCTTCTCTCTAGGAGCTCATATTTGAGTAGGAGAGACAGCATGCAAATAATTATGTACCTATAAGATATATACAGAGTTATGTGCATGTGTGCATATAATTTTTACACATACATACATACATACACATCCATATATATATACACATCCATATACGTGTGTGTGTGTGTGTGTGTGTGTGTGTGTGTGTGTGTGTGTGTGTGATGGAAGGTTATTGCCGAGACAAGAGACTTATGGTAGAGGGGAAAGTGAAAAGACCTCTTGCCCAGCATGGGTTTTGCCTGAGTCTTGATGAAAGCCATGGAAGGTAAGGGTTAGGGTGAGGAGAAAGAGTTTGCCAGGCATGGCAGACAACTAGCTAAAAGGCATGGGGTTGGAAGATGGAATTTTGTATGTGAGGAACATGTGGGCCAGTGCAGCTGGATGTTATTACACATTAGTTTCCTTCAGGCCCACATGATCCAGCCAAGTGATCTTCTTATGCTGCATACATGGCATACTCCCTCCGTGCCTTTGCGCTGTGTGTCCCCCATACCTATAATGCCCTCCCTTCTCACCTCCTGTCAGAATCCTAATTTCCTTCAAGGCTCAGCATGTGTCACTTTGTATATGAAGCCTTTCTGATCCCACTAGTCTCCCCCCTCCCAAGTAACTTTGTGTCAGTTTTGTATCTTTTATCTTTCTGTGTGTGTGTGTGTGTGTGTGTGTGTGTGTGTATGTATGTGTATGTATAATCTGTTCAGGCAAGACTGTATATTCTTCCAAGGCAGGGACTGTTTTACTTTTAGTCTTTGTATATCCCAGAGCCTACCATGGTATATAGTAGGTATTTAATAATTAATGATTATTTTTTATTGATTTATGAGATATCTCATAAGATAACTTAAGGCTTAGCATTTCTCATCTCGATTAATAACGTAAACCTTTATATCTCTTATGTCATTATTTTTAAATAGAATTTTTTTAGCTGTAATAAAATTTACTTAAAAAAACTTACCTGGGCCAGTGTTGTCATCTTCTTTTTTTTTTTTTTTGGTGAGGCAGTTGGGGTTAAGTGACTTGCCCAGAGTCTCACACAGTTAGTGAGCAGTGTCTTCTTAATTATAAGAGAAGCAGTGAATTACAGAGTGGTTGAAGTTTTGAGTATTTTTCCATAATGATATTTGATATTAGTCCACTCAGTGGATTAGTGCAAATGATATTCGATTCAATAATTGAATATTTAATTAAAAGTTCATTAAAATTGATATATTTCAGTGAATGATAAAATAATTCCAAAATGAAAAGACTGTTCCACTTAACTTTTCATTGAAGGATGTTGTAATAACTTATGTTAAAGTATTCACAAATATTGATAAATATCTTAGTATTTTGAGATTTACTTATATTTTTTACTTTTGTAATACACAGAATAAAAGACCAAATGGTCTTAAAAATTGAGCCTCTACATTTTTAAAAATAAATTTAGAAATGTAATAAAGAAAAAGTAATTATTTGTGTATTTCAGATGATTTGAAGGGAGAGCTAGATGAGTATGTCCAGAAATATCTCCCTGGAAAAATTCAAGTGGTAAGAAATGAAAAACGAGAGGGATTGATTCGAGGAAGAATGATTGGAGCAGCTCATGCTACAGGTATATATGCTTTTCTTGTTGAAAAATGACCATTAATGTATCAGAGATATTTTCCTTTTAGTGCAGGGGGGTATGACAGATTATAGTTTAGAGTCCTAAAATGCCTCCCCTGTTTCTGATAGAAGAGGTAAGATTTAGCTGAGTAATACAAGATGTTCCTTGACCTAAGCATGATTCAGAAACTTTTCTGGTCTATGTAAAGCTGAGAAGTTGAAGTCAAAAATTTTAACATAGCCATGCTCTCTGGGTAATCCTATTTATTAATTGCTGCCCTCAAAATCTGACTTCTCTCATATCAATATTAAATGAATAAAAGTTCAAAACTGAAATATTATTGAATTCCATCACTTAAATTTTGTTAATTTGTTGTGCTGCTGTATTATCCTCAGCTGGTGATGGTTAGAAAAGCTAAGTCCTTTCAGCACAACATAGAGAAGTAAAGTGAACACGAGGGGAAAAATGTTTAAAGTGACTCAAATGATGTCAGTGAAAACAGCACTAATGACAACTGAACTTCATGTTAATTGCACTGACCAATTTTGGTCTTGGAAGAGTGAATAATACATATTTCATTTCTCTTGTTAGAGGAGATGGGGCATCCCAGGAGCATAACGTTACATATACCTTCAAGTGTAACAAAGAAAAATAACCAAGAAAGCAACCACACTTGAAGGTATATGTAACGTTATTTTTCTTTGTTACAAAGGACAGGTTTTGGGATGGAAGCAGGAGTTGTGATAGAAAAAAAGTCAGCAATAAAACGTTTTTTTAAAAAAAGGTAAATTGAAAGAGGTTAGAGGAAGAAAAGTGGGTGGAAAGAGGAATAAAATGTGATGTAGATTGTTGAAATGGGGAGCAGTACTAGTCATGGGGAAGGAGAGAAAAGTTGGGTGCGAGAGGCATATATGATCTTCAAAGTTTTTAGGAGAATTATTAAAAGTAGATAGTTTGTGATAGGTTACATTATCCTATAGGATAGTGTTCATAATAATTGTTCAACATCATTAATAAAAAGTTTAAAATATGCTCAATATTTTAATGTTTTCAAGGCCAAAAAGTATATGTTAAATTTTAGAAAGATTTATGGTTAAAATGGTTATAATTTTAAAGTTTTGGTACATACAGTTTAACTTCTAGTTATCTACATTTGAGATAATTTCATTCTTGGCCATCTCAGACAACCGAAATGTTAAGGCATCTTTGAGTTCTTGTCTTGACAGTTAAATTTGAATTAAATTCCTCCAACAGCACCATTAAGAATGAATTTTTGACTGATATTCCTAAGTTATATAGTGCCTCTAAGTTTGCAGTAGGTAGTAAATTAATGATTCAGAATTATATTTTGAGCTATAAATAAGAGTGGCATTTATATTTTAGAATATGAGATTTTAGCATTTCATTCATTTTAACTTGGGTTGGGACCTGAATTGATTATTAGATTATTGTAATAATAATAATGCATTATTATGTTATATTAATAATAATTAAAGCTCTTAGGTTATCATAATTTTACCTTTCCAGGAGAAGTCCTTGTGTTCCTAGACAGTCACTGTGAGGTGAACAAGATGTGGCTGCAACCTTTGCTGGTTCCAATTCAAGAAGACCATAGGACGGTGGTATGCCCTGTGATTGATATTATCAGTGCTGATACACTTATGTACAGCTCATCTCCTATCGTTCGTGGAGGATTCAACTGGGGTCTACACTTTAAATGGGATCTTGTTCCCTTTTCTGAGTTAGGAGGACCAGAAGGAGCTATTGCACCTATCAAGTAAGATTTGGCCTTATGATTGGAAAACTTGGAATATATAGTTGTAGGGCAAAGAATAAAGTACTTTATAGTTATTTCTTTCAGTATTAGCGAAATTATGGGCAGGTGGTCATTTTGTGTTTCTAAAATCCCTTGTATTTGTCTTTAGAGAAATTTAGTAACATCACATGACAGACACTTTGCAGGTTTTTAGGTGTTTGTGTATATGTTCAGAAGCATATTTGATCATACTCTAAAACACTTCAGATATTTGTACTTACTTAGCTTCACAGATGTCTGACTTGCAGAATTTGGACCTCTTACTTGGGTCCATGTGAGTGTGTTAATCAATAACTAATATTCCTGAATTGTTTTAATTCCACAAAAAATGTATGCCTTTGCTAAGCCCTACTAATTGTCCATGACTTGAAGTTTAGTGTATCAGGGTTATTATGATTTAACTTTACTTGCCTGTTAAGTCATTTTAGTTATGTAATAGTACGGCACGCATCCAAAGGTAGTTTACCCTGCAGCTTTAACTCTCTACACAGTTGAAAAAGCATGGAGTAAAGCAAAAAAGTGTTCTGAGCAGCCAGAAGATATCTCAAAGTCCATGCACTAAAGCCCTAGAAAGTGCACACACACACACACACACACACACACACCACACACACACACACACACACACACACACACACCCTCTCTCTCTCTCTCTCTCTCTCTCTCTCTCTCTCCTCTTTCCTCTTTCTCTGTCACTATTTTAGAGTTTTTTCCAACCGTCTTGGTTCCTTTGTCAACTCATGGGAAATAAAAATAGTAAATTAAAAGGGAAAACAAGTTCTTAGAAGCAGCAAGATGCTTGATAGTTTGACAGTGAGTGGGGAAGAGACAGAAAAGCTATAAAAATTAGAAGAACCCAAAAAGCATTGCAGTCTGGGGCCCTTTACTGTTGTAGAGAGAACCAGCCCTTTTGTGCCTTAATAGACCTGAGTGCATGAGAGTGTTAGAGAATAGTATCCCATAAGGAAAACTGAGTTATGAAGGAAAGATTATTGTATTCTTTTTAAAAAGGAAATGAAGCATATTCAATTTTAGAAAGCTTTTTAAAAAATATTATAATAAAAAAATTGGAAAATTCAGTTGTGTCTGATTACTGGACAATAAGCACATAGCTGGACAATAACTGTGCCAGTGCTGCCTGCTGTTTATATAGTAGTTTTCTAGTTTTATTATAGATAGTTGCTGCAAAATTACACTGATTTGCAAAGAAAATTTTCCAAAATAACCATTTGTATGGAATCAAAATGATGATTATTTTCTTTTTCTAGGTCACCCACGATGGCAGGAGGCTTATTTGCTATGAACAGACACTATTTCAATGAACTTGGACAATATGACAGCGGCATGGATATCTGGGGAGGTGAAAATTTAGAAATATCGTTTAGGGTAATTCAGATTTTATATGTATTAAATTGTCAATCTCATGCATAAAGAAGATAATCTAATTTTCAGCTATTTCTAATTTCAGCACTTTGTATACATTCTCATTGGAGGTCACTAGGTGGTTCAGCAGATGGAGAACTGGGTCTGGAGTTAGGAAGACCTGAGTTCAAATATGGCCAAAGACACTAGCTGTGTGACCCTGGGCAAGTCCCCTAACCTTTGTTTGCCTGAGTTTCTTCAGCTGTAAAATGGGGATAATAATAGCACCTATGTCCTGGGACATCAAATGAGAGACTGTTTGTAAAGTGCTCAGCACAGTGCCTGAATCATTCTAAGTATCTAATTCCTTCCTTCCTTCCCTCCCTCTATCCCTCGTTCCCTCCATCCATTCCTCCTCTTTTTCTTCCCACCCTCCTTTATATTTAATGTATATTAATTATACTGTATTTTGATGGCCACACCTGAAGCGTCTTTAGGCATTTGGTATGTCAGTTGAATTTACCAAAGATTAATTTTTTTTAAATTGGAAAAGTAAACCAAATATAATTTCAGAAAGCTTTAATATGAACATTATTTTGATTTTTTTTCCTTCTTCATCTTTTGTTAGTTTTACTTGGCATCATTTATAGCAGTTTGTAATTCATTCGTTCACTTACCTCACAAATATTTATTGACTGTCTCCTATATGTGAATGATGTAAAGATGAATCAGACACATTCTCTGCCCATGAAGAGTTTAGAGTTGCTGACAGATAAGACATGTTCACAAAGATACACACACACACACACACACACACACACACACACACACACACATCCATGAATGAATAAGAAAACTACAAATAAAGTCTTGTAAGAGTTCAAATGAGGGGGAAAATGACTTGTAGCTAGAGGGGATCTAGGAGGAAGGGACTCTTGAACTAGATCTTTCAGAATGATAGGCCCTCAGCAGGTCTAGATGATGGGCTGGGGAATTCCAGGTGTGAAGAAGGCCAAGGTCCAAGACATGGAGGTAGAAAAGTGTAGAATTAGAGTACGCTATGGTAGCAGCTCTGAAGGACTCAGGGTAAGAGTGACCTGGCTTGGAATTTTTCTGAGTGTCGCTCTGTGATGAAAGGTAAGTCACTGTGATTGCCCTGAGCCTGGGTTTTCTCATCTTTTAAAGTGGGGATGACAATACTTGAAGAACCTGCCTCACAGGGGAGGAAACTAAGGAAAATAGTGCAAATATCAGACTCTAGATCTAGTGTGGTTAATTGGTTCCTCAGATACATAGTTTAAGGTAAAACTGAGCGGCCTTATATAATGCAGCTATTTAAACCATATGAAAGGACCAATAATTGGGATTTAGTGATGTTATGGTAGGGTTTGGTTATTCAGTTCAATCCAACAAACATTTATTATTATTGTTAATAACAGTAGTAATAAAACATTTACTATGTCCAATGCTGTGCTAGGTGCTGAGGCTAAAAAGACAAAAAAATGAAGTAGGTCCTGCCTTTAAGGAGCTTGCATTCTCTTTGGGAGCTACATCATGTACAGAAGCAAATAAATACAAGGTGATATACACACACATTAATATAAAGAGGGCGACAATGCTAATAAGTAGGGTTTGGGGACGGTAGGAAAAAATCTCCTTCAGGAAGTGGGCCCGTGAACTGGGCTTTGAAGGATGCTGTAGGGATTCCATAATTAAAGTCATTGTATCGAAACAGTTTGGTTGAGATGGCATTATGAATTATCATCCCCATTTTACAGATGTGGTAAGAATGAAAGAACATTTGTTAACCTCTTACTATGTGCCTCCTCTTTGGGAAGAGCCTCATCATATATGGATCTGTCCTTTCTTCTCTTTTTTAAAAAAAATTTATTTTTGTATATTGTTAAATATATGTATGTACAACATACAAATTTGTTTGTATATTAAAATTTATTTTTGCATATTTTGTTTATACATTGCCTTAATGTCCACCTGTATCTCTACCTCTCTAAGAGAGCTATTACATATAATAAAGCAATTTTTTTTAAAAGAGGAAGGAAAAAAAATCAGTCAAACCAATCAACACATCAAAAAATATGTGAATATATGCAGTGTTCCAGACCTGTGGCCCTCCTGCCTCATTGTAGTAGTGTAGTGGGAGGTATCTTCTCATTTCTTTTATGGAACCATGCTTGTTCTTTGTAATTTTGGAACATTACTTTTTTTATTGTTTTGTGGTGGTTCTTTCCAATTTACATTGTTGTGGTCTTTGTGAATGTTTTCTGTGTTCTGCATCAGTTCATTTAAGTCTTTCATGCTTCTTTTATATTCATCATATTCATCATTTTTTAAAGCACAGTAATATTCCATCACAGTCATGTACCATGATTTGTTTAGCTGTTACCTGAACAAAGGGTCTCTACTTTGTTCCATTTCTTTGCTACCACAAAAAAGTGCTGCTATAATTATTTTGGTGTATATATAGGCTTTCTTCTTGTCAGTGAGTTTCTTGAGATATATGCCTGTCAGTGGAATCTGGGTCAAAGAGATGGATACTTTAAATTCCTTATTTGTATAATTACAGCTTGCTTTCCATAATGGTTGTGCTACTTCACAGTTCCACCAAAATTGCATTAGTGGGCCCATTTTTCCGTACCCCTGTAACATTAACTGTTGCCATCTTTTATCATCTTTCCAGTTTCTAAAACCACAGGACTGGAATGTGAAGTGTACTGTCAGTCATTTATTTGGAGTTTCTGCTTACTGTTTTTCAGGGAATGTGCATTGCAGGAGGTTGGTTTGAGTGTCTGTGGAGAAGTGTCTGTTGATTTAATACCCCATGAATCAAAAATAAGGAAATTACTATGTTAACTGCATATAACTAGTAAAAACATGGTAACTTATCTTTTGTTTTTATTTAGATCTGGATGTGTGGGGGCAAGCTCTTTATCATCCCTTGCTCTAGAGTAGGACACATATTCCGGAAAAGGCGTCCATATGGATCTCCTGAAGGGCAGGATACTATGACACATAACTCTTTACGACTGGCACATGTTTGGTTGGATGAATATAAGGTGAGGATTACATTTCTTGTTTTGAAAGAATAAGAGATCATAGGATCAAAGATGCATAGTTGAAAGAGACCATAGAGATGAGAAAATTGAGGCACAGAGAAGGTATGTGATTTGTCAAAGGTTCCACAGGTGGCAGAGGCAGGGATTAGCAGCATGTCATTTGGATTCAAATCTTGCACTCGTTTCACGATACCATACTCTCTTAATGTAGTGATTGTTTTGATGCCTTTTTGCTGCTCTCATTTGTCCAAAGTTACATAAGTTAGTATTTAGTTACCTTGTCCACTTTGAATTTTAATTAACTTTATTAATTTATATTTTGCTAATTTAAAAAATTTTAATATTTTGTTTTGTGTCATGGAAAGGGTTTTTTCCTCTGTGAAAAATAATTTTGACAGTTTATGTTATACCTTGAGAAAGCTTTGAGGTGGGATTGAAGTAGAAATAACAAAGCCAAGGGTCATTACTGAGGATTGTATTAAAATAGCAATTCTCAATCCTCGTCCTTGACTTCGGAATTTGATACTATTATGCCTCAGTCTTTATATCACATCCTCATCCCCCTAACTGTGAATGTACCTTAAAATTTTGTTCTAGAGCCTTTTATTTTCCCTCTCAACACTCTTACATAGTGATCTCATCTATTCCTGTGGCTTCAGTTATCCTTTATTTGCAGATGACTCCCAGTTAGTCAATCAGGAAGTATTTCTTAAGTGCTTACGGTATGCCAGACACTGAGCTGAGTGCAGGGACAAGTACAAGATTGAAACAATCCTTTACTTGGAATGAGTTTACATTAATGGGGAGTTGATGAGTTCATAAATATGTGCAGCTGAATAAATCCAAATATGTACAATGCAGTTAAATAGAAGGTGGTTTTTTGCGGGGAAAGCACTAGTAGTTAGGGAATCGAAAAAGGCTTCATGCGGAAGAGAGCACTTGAGCTGCATGTTGAAGAAAGAGCTTGAGGGGAAGAGGCCAAGGCAAAAGAGGACTGTGGAGGTAGAAATGGCAAGACTGGACAATTGATTTGATATGTGGGCTGAATATTTGGATGTGAGACTTACATGAGTTTTGGTTCTGTGGAAGGTAGCTAGAAAGCCTTTAAGTATATAGTAGGGAAAGGTCACATAAAGAGTGCAGTAAGCTAAACTATAGTGAAAGAGAAACGTCCATCAGAGACAGGAAAAGATTTCAAGGCAATCACATAGCTTTCCACCCTGAGGTAGAAAGTAGAGAAGAAATCTTGTTATTCTTGTCCCCTTTCCATATTCTACCCTTCAAACATCCCAGAAATGTCCCAAATTCAATACATACAAAACTGATCTCATTATCTTTGCTCCCCATCCCCAACCAAACCTTCTAGTCTTCTAAACTTTTCTGTTTCTGTTGAAAGTACTACAATCCTTCCAGCTTCTGAGGTTTGTAACCTCAGCATTGTCCTGGACCCCACACTCTCCATTGACCCCACAGTGCAAGCAGTTGCTAAACTTTTTCTTTCTTCCTCCACAACATCCCTTCCATCTGATCCCTTCCTTCTTTCTTGTCACAGAACTGCCACCTTAGTTTAAGCCATCCTCATTTGTACACCTAGGTTATTGCAATAGCCTCCTAAGTGTTGTGCCATGACATAGTTGATAGAGTCCGAAAAATGCGGTTGTTCAAGTCTTACTGCTGATGAAAAGAAATTCTCCTTCGAGCATCAGCGTTTCTGTTCCGTTTTGCACAGGATCACACATTAAGAGCTAAGAGGGGCCTTGAAGGTTAACTTGTCCAGTTCCTTCGTTTTACATTGGAATATAGGTGACATGATTTGTTTGTCCTTCCGTCTTCATCTATAAATGTTCTTGGAATGATATAGTGTATCTGAGTCTCATGCTAGGTTCTTATTTTTCCCTCAAATACTTTTTGATAATTTGTAAGGCAATATTTCCTTGTGAACTACTGGCATTCTCTGTAATGTTTTGGAAAATGAACTTATTTTTAAACTGGCCTTGCCTGTGAATGAATGAAAAAGCATTTATTTATTTTGGCTTTTTTGTTTGTTTGTTTTGTTTTTTGGTGAGGCAATCGGGATTAAGTCACTTGCCCAGAGTCACACAGCTAGTTAAGTTTCAAGTGTCTGAGATCAGATTTGAACTCAGGTCCTCCTCACTCCAAGGCTGGAGCTCTATCCACTGTGCCAACTAGCTGCCCTGAAAAAGCATTTATTAAATGCTTACCACGCACTAAACACTGGCTAGGCTTTAGGGATACAAATAGAAAAGCAAGAGAATCTCTGAATTCTAGGAGATTATGTTCTAATAGCAAGTTGATAATACATATGAGAGAGTTTAGCTGCAGAGCAGATATCAAGGCTCTTGTCCTGGTAGGCACTTCAGAAGGGCAGATGGAAAGACTTGCTGGTCCAGAAGGGTCAGTGGCAGGGCGGATGAATAAAATACCTCCTCTTTTTGGCAAGGAGATCTAATATTTGCCGACTGAGACAGCTGTAGGGCTTTTTTAGCCTCCTTATTATGGTGACTGGATATTGGTTAATCTTCTCAGAAATTGTGATAATTGGAGTCAAAAGCTTGTTTAAATAGGTCTTACTGAATTTACTGTAATCACACATAATAAGTATCATCATCTTTATCTTTCTAATTTGACCTTTTTCTGGATCAGTCAGTGATCTTAATGAGTCTCTCATTGGTAGCCAGTTGTTTCATGTCTGTTAAGATATAGTAAATTTTATTTTGATCCATATTCATTACCTTCCTACTATTTACTTAAAGAAAGTATTTATGATATGTATTCTTGAGGCTTCAGAGTAGCCTACAAGCCTTTGGCCTCTTCTGTTTCTTGAACACAAACCATATTTTCCACTGCCTACCTTTATGATCAGTGTTGAATTGAAATCACTGATATGTTGACTTAAGGACACTTTGTCAGGTTCTTTATCAAGCTTATCTGCTTCTTCATCCTTTCTACAACATGCTCATATTTAAGACATAGTTATTTTCCTGAGGGCCTATTTGTTTATGCTTATCATGAGTTCTCCAAGGCAGGAGGATAACATGTCCCATGAAATGATATTTCTTATTGCGTTTACTTCTAGAGTTGACGAAATCATCTCATTTATTTGCCTCTTCAAAGAGAAACTGTGAGCTTCCAGTTAGCTGCAGTTTTATGTCTTCTGGCTTCATTTATAGTGAGAATACCAACAGATGTGTGATTTAATTCCTCCACTAATATATAAGCCTATTGGTCATTGGATATAAGTGTACCAATACCTAAAATAATATTTGTTGACTAACAACTTTATGATTCTTAACATCCTCTCTGCTCTTTCCAGCATGTCACCATCACTGCTGAAGTGCAGATTGCCTGGCATAGAACTGAGAATTACCTTGTATTTTTATTTGTTTTATGGTTTGGCATGATCTCCAAAATTTCTTACCTGTTGGCCAAATTTCTGATGTAGAGTAGCTCCATAGTTACCAGAACTGGTCTTTGGAAAGTAGAAAAATTTCCAAATTTGAGTTCTATTTACACGACCTTTGAGAACCTAAGATTACTTTTATAGCTATCATGAGGCATCAGAAAAGGATTTTGGTAGAGGTTCAAAATGTATTAACATGTGGAGCTATAATTTGCTAGTTGACTGTTCTCCCAACTTATAATTAAAAAGTGCTATTTTAAATTTCTATTTAAAACTGAAATACAGTTGCTGAATTGATGTTAAGGAAGAATTTGATCTTTTTTTTTTTTTCCAACTTAGGAGCAATATTTTTCCTTGAGACCCGAGCTGAAGCTCAAAAGCTATGGAAACATCAGTGAACGTGTTGAATTGAGGAAAAAACTGGGCTGCAAATCGTTTAAATGGTATTTGGATAATATCTACCCAGAGATGCAGCTATCTGGGCCCAATGTCAAACCACAACAACCTGTTTTTATTAACAGGGGACCCAAACGACCCAAAATTCTGCAACGTGGACGGGTAAGGAAGTAATTCCATTTTCATAGTTTTAGATGAAACTACATTAAATGAGATCCCCACTGGATGCCATAAATGGTATTCTAGATAGCTCCAAAATGTCTTGATCTTTCATTAATCCTTTGCATGGAAATTTCATCTGCCAAGGTAAAGACCTTTGAAATTTAAGTACAAGATGGACTGAGTCTCACACAGTCAACATTAGGGATTCTGGATTTGATTGGATTAAAAAATACTGTATTCCAGTGTTTCCTGTTTTGGTTGAGCATTGCATTGTTCAACGTTCTGAAATCTTTCAAAGTTGTTTGTTTTCACAGTGTTGTTCTTATTGAATAAATTGTTCTCCTGGTTCTGATCACTTCACTCTGTATCAGTTTATACAGGTTTCCCTATGTTTTTCTGAAACCATTGTGGTACAGTAGTATTCTATAACATTTATATATTGTAATATGTTCAGCAAGTCCCCAATGGATGGGCATCCCCTTAGTTTTTAGTTGTTTGTCATTGACAGTACACTTAATATGTCTCCTTTTTTTCCTATCCTGGTACAGTTTGTGGAAGAAGGATTTATACACATGACTGAAGGGAAGAGTATTGAAATCTTTTTAGAGGTTTAAAACCATTAACAAGATTCCACACCTAAGGCAGCTATCATTATACCCCCTGGAAACCCTGTTTGTTTTCTTGTTAACCTCTGCCTTTTTATCCTGGATCTTTTCACCCTCTTTCCATCTTCTTGTGCTAATGGAAACCTGACTCATTCCAAAACCATTGCATCTCTGGCCATCCTTTCCAGTAATATTCCTCTCTTTCTCTGGAAGCTGTGATCCAGAAGAAGGCATAGGAATACTCTTTGTGCCTTATGTTCACATCCAGACTACCCCTTTGCCATCATCACTCAAGACACTCTCTTCCTCTGAAGTTTGATCATATTTGTTGCCCTATCCAAATTCCCTTGTTAGAGTCATCTACTGGCCTCTTGGTTATTCTTTCTCTTTTTTCTAGGAATTCTGTACCATTAATTCCCCTCTCTACCCCAGAATAATTTTTTGGGACTTCAGTAACAATGTCAGTGTCTCTTCAAACATTCTGTCCTTTTAGTTCCTTGATCTGCTGAACTTCATCAACCTTCAGGACCCTCATCTTTGCTCCATCTCACCCACACCCAGAGGCGGTCATGCTATTATCTGACCAGAATGAATACGTGTTCTCGCTCCACAGTACAGAACTCTGAAATTTTTCTTTCTAATCACAACCTGTAGATCCCATTATAGTTCTGACTCTTGTTTGTAGATAGATATCACTTGTTGTATTAAGGAAAGGCTCATTTATTCCTCTGTTTTCCTGGATAGTAGTAGAGTGTATGTGCATGCTCACACGAGTGCACACGTATGTGTGTGTGTGTGTGTGTGTGTGTGTTTAACAGAAACGGGTGTTGTATTTTATCAAAAGCTTTTCCTGCATCTCTTGATATAATCTTATGATTTTTGTTCTCATTATGGTCAGTTATGTTGATCATTTTTAAAATATTGAACCCTGCATTCCTGTATACCTCCATCCTAATCACTGATTATATGTTTTTGACATGTTGCTTTAGCCTTGTTGACAATATAACTTTTGTGTTGGTATTCATTAAAGATACAACTCTCTAGTTTTCTTTCTTTATATTGACTTTGCCTGGTTTCAGTACCAAGAGTACTTTGGCTCTAACAGGGTTCTACCTCATTCTTGTGGCAGGAGATTAAATGTCCAAGTTTCCTTTTAGTAATTGATAAAGATTGTCCCTTTAAATTCTTTAAAAATAATTTTTCCTTATTTTTCAGTACATGTCTATATTGAAAAATTGGCTGCTTTGGAAGGGGCTTTCCCAGCTATATTAACTGTTACAGATTTTTCTCTATTCTTGACTGCTATAGGCATGTACAGGCTGAATGACAAAACTGATTATAATACAGTATAGCAGCTTCCAGTCTTCCAGATAAGGCTGGGGATAAAGAATTCTTGGTTTTGTTTTGTTTTGTTCTTATGCTCATTAGATAACATGCCACTTAGTCACATCCCTTCTTAGACTTCTAGGGATGTATTCTGTTGTGTGCATACCTTTATGTGATAAATGCTTAGAACTTTTTGTTTTCTTTTATAGCTCTATCACCTTCAAACCAATAAATGTTTGGCTGCTCAGGGTCACCCAAGTCAGAAAGGAGGACTAGTAGTTCTTAAGGTGTGTGATTACAGTGATCCACATCAGGTGAGTGACAATGCATGCAGTATTCCTTCCTAGCTCTCCTCTGCCTCTCTACTGAAAGGTGTGAAGTACATTTTGTTATCTCTTTCTGGGATCATTATTAGTTTGTGGTGGTTGTTCATTTGTTTCAGCGTCCAGTTCTTCGGGTTTGGGGTTTTGGGGGTTTTCTTGGCAAAGATACTGGAGTGGTTTGTTATTTCCTTCTCCAGCTCATTTTACAGATGAGAAAACTGAGGTAAACAGGGTTAGGTAGAACTGAGGAAGATGAGTCTTGCTGACTACGTCCCAGCACTCTATCCACTGCACCACCTAGCTACCCCTGTCTTTTTTTAGATAATCATTAAATTAGTAAATCAATTTGCAGTTATTAAACAGCTACCATGTTGTGAGAAGAACATGGTGGAACCAGGAGAAGCCCTGTGCAAAAGGTGGTATTTGAGCTTGGTCTTAAAACCAGGGATTTCAAGGCATAGAATGAGGAGGGCATATATTCTAGGCATTGGAGACAATCAGTGCAAAGGCCAAGGGAGAAAATGGAGTATTGTGTGAGGAATAGCAAGAAGGCCTGTTGGGTGTTGGGTTGGACTGTAGAGTTTATGGAGGGGAAAAATGTGAAGTAAGGCTGGCAAGGAATGATAGGACTGGATTGGGAAGTTTTAAATGCTAAACAGAAGTTTATATGCAGCTGCAGCAATTTATTTAGTTACTCAGAGTTTGGCTGCTTTTTATATTTTCATTTACATTGTTATAGTCATAGTGCAATTATTCAGGTTATGCATCTTTCTGCTGTAGTTCATACAAATCTTCCC
Source organism: Vombatus ursinus (assembly GCF_900497805.2). Lineage (NCBI taxonomy): Eukaryota > Metazoa > Chordata > Mammalia > Diprotodontia > Vombatidae > Vombatus > Vombatus ursinus. The sequence continues at coordinate 2,875,421 of NW_020954630.1, forward strand.
TTATTTTTTTGAATTCCCATTCTTGTCATTTATTGTTCTACAACAGTATTTCATTATATTCCTATCCTACAGTTTATTTAGCCATTCCTTAGTCAATAGGTACCCATTTCGTTTCCAGTTTGGTGACCAAAAAAATTGCTGCTATGAATTAATTTTGGTATATGTTGAAACTTTGAGCTCTTGATGTATGTGGCTATTAGTGGGGTCACTGGGTCAAAGGCACTTTTTTTACATAATTTCAAGTTATCACCCAGAGCACCTGGATCATTTCCTACCTTTACCAACACTGTCTTAGTGTTATCTGTCTTCCAATAACACTGGCTATCATTTTTTTTGTTGTTGTCATTTTGCTAATTTGCAAGGTGTGTAGTAAAATCTCAGGGTGGTTTTAATATGTAGATCTCCTTCAGGATGTGAAGCATGTTTTCATGGTCTTTTGTAACTTTCCTTTGACCATTTACCTTTTGGGGAATAGCTCTTGTTCCTATGTATTTGTGTCAGTTCCTTATATAGTATGAATATTAAACTTTTATCAGTGATATCAGTGACACTGTGCAAAAGAATGATTTCTACTTGACGGTTTCACTTATTCCCTTTTGCTAGTGCAAAAGCCTTTATGTTTTGTTCAATCAAAAATATCTTTTACCTTTATAACCACCTTTCTCCCTTATTTCGTTAAGAATTCATTAACTCTACTGCCTCCCTAGCCATGGTAATGAAAGATTCTCTCTTTCCAGTTTCTCATTTTTTTTTTAATGAGTAACCTTTTATATTTAAGTTACAGGCCCATTTTGAACTTATTGTGAGATATGGTTTAAGGCCTAATTTCTGCCAAACTGCTTTACTTTCTACACGTCAGGGTTAAACCTAGTTACCTTGATCCTTTCTCAACTGGACTATTGCATTTTCCTCTGATTGGTCTCCCTGCCACAAGTCTCTCCTCACTCCAGTCCTTCCTCCACTCAGGTGCCAAGGTGGTTTTTCTAAGTGTAGGTCTTCCTTGTGTTACCCCTGTGTTCTTTGAACTTCATTGGCTCCTTCTTGACTCCAAGATCAAACATAAACTTCTGGGGGCAGCTAGGTGGTGCAGTGGATAGAGCTCTGCCTTTGGAGTCAGGAGGACTTGAGTTCAAATCTGGCCTCAGACCAGACACTTGACACTGACTAGCTGTGTGATCCTGGGCAAGTCACTTAACCCCAATTACCTCACCAAAAAGCAAAAAAAAAAAAAAAAGTATGTGTATATATACTTCTGTTTGGTGTTTAAAAGTCTTTTATAACCTAGCCTGTTCCTACCTTTCTTTTTACACTTTACTCCCTTGCAATGATCTACCTGTTGGCCTAGTTGCAGTTTCTTGGGAGGTGGTGTTCCATGTCCTCCTGTTTCTGTGCCTTTTCAGTGGTTGTTCCCTATGCCTGGTATGCTCTCTTAATTCCCTTTGCTTCCTCCAAGACTCAGCTCAAATCCTACTTTTTGCAAGAGGGTTTTCCCAAATCCATCCAATCCATCCCTTTAGTTTGCTTCTCATCTACTTTCTATACATCATGTACATACCTGTTTTTTACAGGTTGTTTTCTCCATTAAAATTTAAGCTCATCAATTGCAGGTGCTGTTTTTTCCTTTCTGTGTATTCCTAGCACTTAGCACAATGCCTGGCATACAATAAGTGCTTAATTTTTTTTTTTTAGGCGTGGGGTTAAGTGACTTGCCCAGGGTCACACAGCTAGTAAGTGTCAAATGTCAGGTGTGAAGCCAGATTTGAACTCGGGTTCTCCTGACTCCAAGGCCACTGTGCCACCTAGTTGGCTAATAAGTACTTCATTAATGCTTGTTGACTGATCAGCTAGCTGACTCAGGGGATAATCTTGGGTTTAACAAACACTAGGCTATTTTCTATTAGTTGTCCTTAGTTTCATTTATTTAATTTTTCAAAGTTTTGATGATTATTGTTTCATAATATAGTTTGAGCTTGTTTCTACTTTTTCTTACTTCTCTTATTGTTGTTATTCAGTTGTTTCAGTCCTGTCTGACTCTTCATGACTCTGGAGTTTTCTTGGCAGAGATACTGGAGTGATTTGCCATTTCCTTCAGCAGGTCATTTTACACGTGGGGAAACTGAGGAAAACAAGGTTAAATGACTTGCCCACGGTTACACAGCTGTCTGGGGCCAGATTTGAACTCAGGAAGATGCATCTTCCTGACTCTAGGCCTGATGCTCTATCTAATGCACCACCTTAGATGCCACTGTAATAGCTTCACTATTATAGTTTCATGGTCATATGTCTTCTAACACATTAACTTTTCCTTTAAGAATTTAGATACTGGTGCTGGTTTAGCACTGGTAGTAATTCATCGTCCGTGATACCTTTTATAAAAATGTAATTTCCATGTTAAAATCAGGTTTATTTTTGCTGTTTTATCTAAGATTCTGATTGTAACCCCTGTCCTTTTTTTTTTTTTTTAAACTTTAGCTGAAACATGTGGATTTTGCTCTAGGCTATTATTTTATCTTTGTGTTTCAGATGTGCTTCTTGTAAACAGCACATTGTTGGGTTCTGGTTTCTAATCCACTCTGCTCTCCTTTTCCATTTTCTTGGGGAGTTCATCCCATCCACATTCACAGTTATACTTGCGATGTATTTTCCCTGAAACCTACACTCTTATACTTTTCCTTTTCTTTTTCTTCCCACTCTCTCTTTTGGAGGTTGTTTTGCTTTTCTACCCTCTCTCTTATTTCAGTAGATAGAGCTCTTGACTTGGAATCAGGAAGATCTCACCCAAGGTCAGTTGTGGCCTCAGACACCAGCTTTGTGACCCTGGGCAAGTCACTTAACCTGTTTTCCTCATTTTTCTCAGTTGTAAAATGGGTATGATAACAATAGCCTCTACCTCATAAGGTTGCTGTGAAGATCAAATGAAGTAATATTTGTAAAGTGCTTATTAACCCAGCGCCTGAAACATATTACATTTTATAAAAATGTTTATTTCCTTCTTCTCCCTTACACCTTTTCCTTTAGCTCTTTTCCTTCAGTTTTTTTTGGGGGGCAAAATGTTATTTCTGTGCTCATATCTGTTCATGTGTGTGTATTCTTCCTTCCTTTGAATAATTCAGATGAGAATGAGGTTCAAATATTTCATGACCCCTCGCTTCCACTTGCTCCTCCTTGTTATATAGATGTATACAAGATCATCAAAACCTAATGATTCCTCCCAGGCCCTCTGTATAATTAGACTTCCTCTATGACCCCTGATCATGATAGAATTCTAAGGGGCTTACATGTATCATCTTTCCCATATGAGAGTTTAACCCTGTTTAGACCTTCACATGTTTCCGTCTGTCTCACTAAAATGTCACAGTGAGTCTTTTTTTTTTGGATTTCCCAATCAGATTTTTGTTTGGTACCTTTTTTAAGTCTTTTTATTTTATATGAGTATTATTGTATGTATAGTTAAATGGTGACTGAGAAGTATATATGCAATAGAAATGATTACAGGTGTCCTCCTCAGAACATGATTCAATCCTTGTTTTTGACTAGACTTACGATATAATTGGTATAGGCAGTTCTCACTAAAGAAATTCCCTCTATACATATAACTTTTCGCAACTTAGAGGGCAGCCTGGCCACTGAGTATTTTAGTGACCTGTCGGGTGACAACATCAATTTGTGTTAGAGAGAAGACTTGAGTCCAGGTCTCAACTACAAGTTCATGGTACCAAGTTGCTTCTCCATTAACTCTCATAGTGAAAATAAAAAGAATGTTATCAGTATCCAGTTGGTTTATAGGGATGGTGACTCCCTAAAGGAAAACCAGAAAGAAAAGCTTGGTTCATCCAATTCAAATGATCTGACAAAGAAAATTAACCACTCCATTAGCTGTATCTGATAACTACCTCTGATATGTAATGTTCAACTCCACATTTTTTATATTCTCTATCAGAGCAGGGAGGTGTTCATTTCTTGATATTCTATAGACCAAATGTTATCTGAGTTTTGAGCATTTTCATGTTGTTTCCACTTACATCATTATTGACATTGTTATTCTGGCCTTGTTTTTGCTTTGTATTAGAGTTCATATAATCATATTTCTCTAAATTCCTCATATTCTTATCCTTTCTAATGGCTCAATAGCCTGTTACATTCATGTAGCCATTATTGGTTCAAGTACTCTCCAATGGGTTGCTACTGTGTCTCCATTGCTTTTGCTACAAGAAAAAGTACTTCTATGACAGTTTGGTTATTTGGGTACCCTTTTCATAGCACTGCCAATATTGACTATTTCCAACATTTATCATGTCAGCAAATTTGTGGTATGAGAATAAACCTCAGAGTTGATTTATATTGCTCTTATTGTGATTTTTAGAGTATTTGATCACATGGTTGTTGATAGTTTGCATTTTGCAAATTATTTGACTAGCTTTGTTAACTCCCTATACATCTTGGATATACTTGTTTTTTTGTGGTGTATGGCACATCAGAGGGTCTTAAATGCTTGTTGAATTGGATTGTTTTATCACAGATACTGGATGCAAAGACTTTTCTCACTCAGCTAGCTTCTCTTACTCCAAATGCATTATTTTTGTTTGTATAAAAGTTCTAAAATTTTATGTAAGAATTTTCTATTTTATCTTTTGTACGTAGTTCTCTTTCTTGTTTAGTTACGAACTTATGCCCTATGAAAACTAACTCTCTCCTTTAATTTTTTTAGAGAAAGATGTGAACATTTATATTTAGGTTGCTTATATCTATTTGGAGCTTATTGTTAGCTTGTTTTCTAATTGATTTCCAAGTTTTCTTTTTAAAATAAAATTTTATTTTATGCAATTAAACATTTTCTCTCCCTTCCCACCTCCCAAAAAACAAAACAAAATTTTTCTGAGAAATATAGAGTCAAGCAAAACAAGTTCACACATTAACCCTGTTCTTTCTGTATATTAGTTCATAACCTTTCTGTGAGGAGGTAGGTAGCATTCTTCATTATCACTGGCTCTTTGGAATCATGGTAGGTCATTGCACTGATCAGCGTGGAAATCTTTAAAAAGTTATTTTTAGTATTATATTTACATTGTTCTCCTTCTTCTGGTTACTTTGCATCAGTTTCTACAAGTCTTTCTGGGTTTCTTTAAAATTTTGAAATTTTTCGTTTGTCATTTCTTATGGCATTTGAGGGTCCTTTCCAGTTTTTCCAGCATTTCTTATCCAATAGGTAGATTTTCCCCTAGTAGGGTGCATCTATGTGTATCAGTATCAAATAGTTTGGGTGATTATTGTTTTATGGCTTTTGACATCTGGTAGAGCAGAGTTATATTCATTGCCATTTTAAATTATTTTAAAAATTCTTGATATTTTGTTCTTCAATGAATGCTGGTTCTGTCTCTACCCCACCCCAGTTCCACAAAGCAACCTTTGGGTGATTATATTGGCATAATACTAAATCTGTAAATTCATTTAGGTAATATCACTGTGAACCCACCATGACCAACGGATACTTAAATCTTCCTTTATTTGTAGTGTTTTGTACTTATGTTTATGTAAGCCCTCAATTTCTTGCTAGATCAATTCCTAGATATTTAGTTCGTTTTGTTGTTTTGAATGGATTTTGTCATTTACTCCTAGTTTGACTGATTGTGGATTTTGTTCATACCCTGCTACTTCACTGATGCTATAATTGTTTGTTTCTCTTTTGATTTTCTAGGATGTTATCTTAGGAAAGATAACATGGCATAATTTTGCTCTTTTCACTAATGTTTGGAAGATGTTTTCACTTTCCTACCATTTACACCTCTTCCTCCAGCAACTTGATCAGTCAGCTAACATAGTTTTTAAGTACCTACTATCTGCAAAGTTAAGAACTTTGGTCTTTATCTGGAAGTGGGAGGGAGTCATTTAGTGTTTTTGAGTGAGACAGTGGGACCATAATTACGCACTTACTTTTTATCAGTGCCAAATAGTGGGGATACAAAGATAGGCAAAAACAATTCCTGCCCTTAATAAGCACACATTCTAATGGGGGTAGACTTGTCAATAACCATGTGAGAGATGAGGAAGAACATTCCAGCCATGAGGGACAGCCAATAAAGAAGCATGGAAATGGGAGATGAGAGATATTGGTCCTGAAGTAGGCCAGTATAGCTGAGTCTTACTGTGTGGGGAGAGGAGTAGAACAAAGAAGACTAGGAAGGTAGGTAGCAAGGGTCCTAGAAGACCTTTAAATGCTAAATAGAGGACTTCGTATTTGCCTGGAAGTAATAGGGAGTTGCCAGAGCTATACTTTAAAAAAGCATTTTGGCAGATGAGTGGAAATGAATTGGGAGTACAAAGAGATTTGAGGCAAGGAGACCAATTAGAAGGCTATTAGAATAGTCATTACATCAGAGGAATCTGAAATGGGGTGGGAGCTGAGTACAAAGAATACATATACATACATACATATATAAATTGCCTGGGTGACTGAGAGGTTGGTTTTGCCCTTGACAGCAATATGGAAGTTAGGAATAAGGGAGGGTTTCTAGGGAAAGATGAGTTATGTTTTGGACAGGTTGAGTTTGAGATGTCCAGAACACAATTGGTGACATAGTACTATATACTAGGAGAGACAATGGATTGAAAGATCTCATTACCATTTTCATAAAGGACATCTGAATTGACATAACCTCAGTCATCCTTATCTTTTATTGATAAAAGACAAACATTTTCAAATAGTGAATTCTTGAATGAGGAGCTAGAAACAAAGCTTAAGTTTTTAATTCTTTGTTTCCAGGTCTGGATTTATAATGAAGAACATGAATTGATTTTAAATAATCTCCTTTGCTTGGATATGTCAGAAACTCGCTCATCTGACCCACCAAGGCTCATGAAGTGCCATGGGTCAGGAGGATCCCAACAATGGATACTTGGGGTAAGGATCTTGCCGTAGTGGTGTCCTGCGGTGGGGTGAGTATAAAACAGTGGGGTATTGTTTGATAGTAGGATAACAATAGCTTGTGTTTCTTTAGGATTTACAAATTGCTTTCATCATAGCAATGCCTTGAAATATATGTCTCTATCTTCCAGCAAGAAAACTGGGGCTAGGGTCCTTTGACTCTGTATTTGTATAGTCTGTATTTCCAGTATTTCTTAAAGTTGGGCTTGATTTGGAGATTCTGCTTAGCATAAGAGAGGCTGTCTTGTTCTTCTTCATATGTAGAAGCAAATAATTGGTGCTGTTTCTTTCTACAATTTTCTTTCAGAAAAACAGTCGGCTCTACCAGGTATCAGTTGGGCAGTGCCTAAAGGTGGTTGATCCATTGAGTCGGAAAGGCTATGTTGCTATGGCAATCTGTGATGGCTCCTCCCCACAGCAGTGGTATTTGGAGAGCTAAGATGAAGACACTGAAGGAGGAAATCAGGATGCATTGGGTTCCTCCCTCCCTGACTGGAGTGTTACTTCAAAGAATTGACTGAGAAATACAGACCAAGTCCTTTGGCTGCTACTCCTGACTAGCACTGTCTTCTAGAGGAGGAATTACTTTCCTCATTTTACTCTGGAGATTTCTGGGGAGGTGGATAGAAATGAGGGATTGTATCAAAGGCTAGAGTTCCCTAAGATGCCTATAGCATAGGAAGAATTGCAGTTCAGTAAAAGACAACACATTCTTTTTGAGATATTAATAGAAATTCCCCATTCAGAAAGAGAAAATTAGGTTTTGATTTTTAAACTAAAAAGATTTTTTTAAAGAAAAGCCAAGAAAACCATGTTTCTTGCTTTCATTAGATTCATGCTTCATTTAATTGATTTTAAAAACAATGGTTTTAACCGATCTAGACATAACATTGTTTCTTTTGGTCCTTGGAAAGGACACTGAAGAGAATTGATTTTCTACAGCTATTTTAAAATTTCTTTTATCATATATATCTTAGGTAGATAAATTACTGTAGGTGGTTTGAATAACATGTTCTTAATTTCAGTGGCATTATTTGTAGATCCATATTTAAAGATAAAGGTACTATTACAAATTTATTTTGCTTAATTATGATATCTACATTTATAATAAATGTTTATCCTTTAGGCTTTTTGTTTGCTGTTATCTTTCCTCCCATTTCAGGGTTTCTGCATAGTCTGGGTTGCTCAACCAAGATAGTAAGAAGTACTTTTTCATAGTCAGTGGCTTAAATAATTTTGCTGGTTAGTTTACTTTATTTGAGCATTTATACTACTGAGGCAAAGGTGCTGAGTCCCATGAAAGAAATTAGGTGCAAATTCAGAAATTGTTAAGTTTCATGGATTCATTTGGGAGCAAGTGTGGGTCAACAGTGTGCCCTGGACCTAGAGGAGCAGTGACCATGGAACCTTCAGGGAAGCCACAGTGCTGGTCATAGTTGTTAAGTACCTAGTTATAAGAAGTTCTGTTTTCCCAGCAGAATTCTGCCTGAGCAGTAGTAAAGTATTAATAACGATGAACTGTACTTGATAGAAAGAGTCTGACATCCCACCTTTGAAAACTAACCCTATCTCGGTTGTATTTGGCTCAGTGGTATTGTTTTTCATTTAAAGGAAGGGAGCCTTCAAATAAATTTTGTCACTTGTAATATCTCTTCCCCAGAAACACTGGAATTAACTTATGATTATATATTGACTAAAGAATTATTATTCAGTTCAGTAGTTGTCTTTCATACTGTAGGGCAGGTTACTCAATAACAGAAAGAGAGAAGGAAAACTATTGAATAGATTCTCAAAGGGCTACTTTCAAGATACACCACTGGATTGAGTAGAAGGCAGTGCCTTATGGGAATTTTGAATGCTAGGTCAAACTAGTGGTCGGTTTGAACAGTAACCCATCCACATGGAGGAGTGAGGTTGGTCAACACGTGACAACATTTAAAGATAAAAGATAAAAATTGAGAGTAGTGAAACAGTTTTGAAATGTCTTTATAGCTAGTCACCGACCTGTCCTTCAAAGCACAAGAATGTGTGCCTAGCCACCTTCTAGAGGTCCTTTTCTGAAGGGCAGGGTCAGCTAGGATATTCCCTCTCCTAATTAGCCCAGGGCCAGAGCCTGTCTAGTTAGATAATCATATGAAATCATCTCTATCTAGACTGAGTAGAGCTTTCTGGATCATTCATTATGATAAGACATTTTCACATAATCTTAGAGTGGCAGAATTAATGCGAAGTTACTTTAGGTGTCATTTACTCCAACCTTCTATCAAAGCAGGAATCCTTTCTACATCAAATTTTATTAGAGGGCAATGTTAACTATAGCATGACAGGATTAGTAGCTGACTCCTATGCTCCAGTGAAGCATTTCAAAACACTTTGGTAAGTGTTAAGAAAAATGGTCTCTTTCTGCAGGTCTAGACTTATAAGGCTCATCTCTGATAATATGTTCTCTGAGGGCAGCAGAAAAACTGAAGAATACTGAAGCCAGCAGGAGGTCCTGTATCCTTTTCAACCTAACTGTAGCTTTTTTCTTTCCTTAAAATTTCTTAAAACTATTACTTTTCAGTGCCCCATCACAAAACGATGGGGAAAAATCAGAAAATAGTCCATGAGAGGAGAAATGAAATCCACATATAATCCAAAGCTTTATCCATCATTCCTTTTCCACCAAACCAGATGTTCATAAGGAGCAGAATGAACAGATTTGACTTTTAAATTTTTTACTTTCTCATGCTAAATGAGGCCTAAATGCACCCCCATGAAGAATGAAACTACACACTGAGTACAGAACAGCAATGTACTGATGATGCAATGGGAAGCAGCTTATCAGACTAAACAGACTGGCAGCTGAACACTGTGGAGCAGGTGCCGAACAGGTGACAGCCCCCTCTCCTCCAGAACTGCACGTGCTCCATAAAATGGCGCTCATTGAGCAGTTATCTAAAAGGACACACCTCATCTTGTCTAAAAGCAGGCATAGATTTATAAATGAAATGAAAACAAATGAAAACATTTGTAAAACATTTTACAAACTTTAAAAGAACCTGAATTTCAGGTAGATTTTTTTCCCCCTTGGGAGAGGAAGGGGAATTGTTTGAATCTGTGATTTGGTATAGGAAATTCCCTGTGAAGCTACCTCTACCAGTGGAAATTGGTAATTTGTGAGCATCTTGAACTTTTAGCTCACTGAGAGGTGAGATGACTTGGTTTGCCTTAGTTTCCTCATCTGCAAAATGAGCTGGAGAAGGAAATGACCACTCTATTATCTTTGCCAGGAAAACCCCAAATGGGGTCACAGAGTCAGACAGGACTGAATAACTGCTTCCTTTATGCCAGGTGCTGGAGATAGAAACAAAGATGAATTATAGACCATGTTCTCAAAGAGCTCACAGTGTAGTAATGGGGGAGACAATATGCAAACCACTATATACAATAGTTATTTGCAGGGTAAATTGGAAATATTTAAGAGAGCTATGGCACTACACTTATTAAGAGGGATCAGGAAAGGCTTCCAAAGGTGGGGTTTTAACTGGCACTTGAAGGAAGTCAGCAGCAGAATCTGAATCCAGATCTTCTACATACTAGACTTTATAACCTCATACTGCAGCTTAAAATTTTAATTATGATAATCACATGCCCTAGGTTACTCTCCAAGATTATAAGTAGCAGAACAGTTGCCAATTTACATACATAGAGGGAATTTCCTCACTTAGCATCCTATACAAATGAAACTATAGGTCCAAACAACAAAAAAAAAATCATCGTATTGATGGCAAGGGATCTAAATAAAATAAGTTGGAACTTGATTGGCTGAACATAGAGCCAAAACCAAATTTTAATGTTAATCTTCACAATTCATGCCGAGGTGCTGATTTTGGCTCAGCTAGCTGCCTAGTTTCATTGGCAAAAAGGGGGAAAGGAAAGAAGCAAGTTCAGTATTTTCCATATTTGTTAAAAATCCAATCTTCCTGGATGATTATCTTAGAAGCCCTAGGGCCTGTTATATAGGCTAAGAACACTGCCAGAGCCTGTGATGATAGCTTTCAGAGTTCATCCCAGCCCTGCTATCCTATGGCTCTAATGTGGGATATGTGACCTAAGTACTGCTTCCATCTTTCAAGTCTGGTTTATTCCTGTTAGTTATTGGTGCCACAAACACTATTCACCCATTCCCCAGAGGAGCATTTGTTTCTGACCGTTGACTGGCAGTCTCCTGCCTGGCTTAACATTCTGAGCTGGGACTTTCACTGAGCAACACTTGAGTCAAAGATTAGGCGGAATGGTTCTCAGAAAGCCGGTTCAGGCCGTGGTCTCATCAGGCTCCACTCCTGCTTGGCCATTGTAACCGCTACTGGTGACTGCCACTGATGAAATGGACAACTGAATGAAATGAATCCTATACTGAGTAGGCTGGAATTGAGCACAAAGCATCTAAAGATTTGTGGAGTGAAGCAAAAGAGGAGGATCTTTACTTGGAAAATAGAGTGCAGAATACTTAGTGGGGAGTAGGCATCATAATTTAGAAGTGGACAAAACAAAACCAGGGCAGAGACGTACCAAATTACATCAGTTAGTGAACTGGCCTCAGAGTCAGAAAGACCCTAATATCAAATCCAGTACACATAAATCACTTATTGGCGATTCTAATATGTAACTACCATTTCAATGAAATACGCCACTCCTCTCCCCACAAAAAATGTTCCCCCCCAAATGTTTTTCCCCATTTTCCCAAAAAAATAAAGAATTGAGTTCAAATTCAGTAGAGTCTAGTCTACCTGACAGTTAAGAAACTAAAAACTTATCAGTTAAATAGACATTCCTAGACTTGAGAAAGGAATAGAAGTTATTGTTTTTAAATTCACCTATGAGCAAAATGCCTAAAAAGAAGCAGAGAGGAAAAATCTTGCTTTTACTCTTTTGAAGGAGAGTACACGTCTTAGTCTTGGACATATTTATGAGTCTGAATCAGTTATCTTTGAAGAGAACAATGGGGCTATTTCCACCACCCAGATTACTCTGCAAGCTGAATCAGCAAAACATCAGGAGCACTGATAAAAAAGACAGATTTGGGGGATGTCCTCAAAGGGAAATGTGAAACAGCCATTATAGACGTAAAATATTTTATTTGTAAATGCTGATCCTCTAAATCTGTTTCCACAAATTCCAAAACCCATAACACTCTGTATACTTCAAAAAATTCAAAAAATTTTTTGCCAACATTAGGTACTATTATACAGAACAGAAAAAAAATCCTGTAAGACAAATACTGGTAGGATGTTGGAATATTGTACAAGAGAAGAAAAATATTCAAGAAACAATTTCATACAGCTATTTATCAAGAGAAAAATATATACAATTGATTTATTCTGTAAGATAAAAATACATCATGCCATATACATTACAAGTTTAGAACTGTATCACTGATATACTAACAGTTTTACAGTCCATTTTAATTGTGCACACAAAAAAAACTTCATTTTATACTTAGCCTGTGAAGTGTCAGTACCAGAATTTTAAGTATAAAATAAAAAGCTAACCTGGTTCAAAATGCTGATTAAGTTTCTACAAGCAAACACAAACAGTGTTTATTTTTTTTAAAAAAAGAAATGTAAACAAAAACAGTCCATACAAACACATCTTTAAATTACATTTTCCAAACCCCTGTTGCCAGAGTCCTGCAGCTGCAAGCATAATTTGTTTTGTTTTGTTTTTTCCTTTTAAATGCCTTTTCCTTAAATAGAAAGCTTTGGGGTAAGATTTTAAGCTCTCTTTCTACATGATCCTATTATGTTTACATGATTCACTGTGGTCTGAACCAATGATCTAATTAAAACTACTTTTGCTGGAGGGGAAAAAAGTTCAGCTTCGGTTTGGGTGTTTTGTTTGTTTAAGCAGTTATTCACAGTTATCACAAATTGTAAGCACACACACACACAAAAACCTGACTGAAGTAGGGATGCAACAATATAATATGAAAAAAATTAATCTCAATTACTAAAACATCTAGAAAAGTTGTAGTCATAGTGTGTGAGTGAGCTTGTGTTTCTAACAGCCTTAAAGTGTACAAGACAATGAAGTACTAATAGATCACACAGTCAGGCCTTTAGAAAAACAAACAAAAAAAAAACTTTTTTAAGTTGAAATTTTGGTTGTTACATAATTGTTATAATGGCATGTTTAGTAACACAAGATCATATTGTAACATCCCTATCAACATTTATAAGCACCCGAGCTGCTGCAGAGCCTGGTAGCATTTGGTCAATAACTATTTTTTTATACTGTAATTTTCTTCTCAAAATATTTACACATTTGTACAAAGTAACAGGGTTTGTTAGTTCTGCAGGTAACAGCAGCAGCTTGGCTTTTTTCTAACTTTGTTTTTTTAAAAATAGCTTCATTCACTTATTCAATAATAAATACAAAAAGTTTCTCTTATTTTACAGAAATCAAAAACTACAATAAACTGACTCATGGAATCAAGTATTTTAAATGTATTTTAGTGCAAGTTATTATCCCTTAGCTCTATCCCTAAGGAAGTCATTTCAGTACATTCCTTGTTCAGTGGTGTCTACTTTATTTAAAATTTTCTTTTAATTAGAGGGCCTGCCCCTTTATCAAATAAGGCTGTGGCCAGCACTTTGGACATCTCCCTTTCGCTGGTGATTTCAGTCTTACATTCATAGGAGGCCCCCCCTCCTACCCCTTCCCCACCATGGAGCAGGGCAGCCATCGGCTCTTTACCCCAGTCAAAGTTTCTCCTCAAGAAGCTCAAAAGCAAAGGTGCTGGACCATCTGTAATTTAGCTTTGGGAAGTCTGCTTGAGCCAGCTTCCTTCTGGTACTTCTTAACCCAAGGACTGTAGAAAGCACAACTCCCAGTAGCCATTTCAATCATACAACAAACAAACATAAAAAAAAAACAAAAAAACCTTTTTCTGTTCACAAAATTCAATTGTGTTGAATCATGTCTTCCTAGGGTCAAGCAGCCCTCTGAGATATCAAGGAATGCATTCTAGTTCATCCATTTTCGGCAGTTTACAGCTCCACAGTGACATGGAATCTTGTGCTGGTCATCTTCAAAATCAAACTTATAGTCATAGCAAAGCTGCCCAGGAGAGAGAGAGAGAGAGAAACTCATAAGAAGAAAGGAGTACCTCTTACCCCAAAGCCAAACAAAACACAGAGGAAAGCATTGTTTAAGATTATTGTTCCTTTGGGCTTTTCTCTGATAAGTTTATATGGAAACCTTGAAAAGGAACACAGAAAACTAACTTGCCCAAGGTCTGACTTTGAGCAAGCTGGACCTAGGAATATCCCCTCTCCCCAAGACATTTATTCAACATTTCTCAAGCCAGAGTTTCTTAATTTGCTAGAGTGGCCTTTTGTACAAACTTGTCCATGGTAGATGTGGTGTTGTTAATATCACTTGTTTTTGAGACCAAGAAAGGATTTACTTCTGTTAACACAGTATTTTACTCCAACATTCAGGTCTTCAGATACTGACCCTGATTTTGGAAGTGTGACAATGTCTTTCTAGTGTGACAATGAAATTGTGTGAATTTTGTCTAAACGATATAATGTAGGACAGTGGTGTCAAACATAAACAGGGCCACTTCATATGGATCCCTGCCAGCTACATACTGACTTAGAAAACCACATATTAATTTTGTATTCTACTGTATTTCTATTTTATATTAGATATTTGAGTGTTCCCAGCTAGACACCTCTGATGTGGAGAAAACAGGAAAGCAGGTTTAATTCCGGCCTCAAGGAAGAACTGGTTGGTGATAGAGGAACTGTGGAGAAAAGTGCTCATATCATCTTGGAGGTGGCAATATCCATAGATTTTATGAAAGCATGAGGATGGTGCTGTTGCCACAGTCTCAAAAAGAACATGGTTCGAGAGGAATAGGAGGCAATTTAAAAAAAACAACCACCTTAACTAAAAACAAAGTGAATAGAGAATTTGCCTCGGAGATATAGGGTGGACCAAGGCTGAAGTCCTATCTCTGCCCGATGCTGGCAGGGTGAGTGACCTAGGGGAAGTACTAAGACCTCTTTGCCCCCAAGCGACTCTCTGGTTGGTACCAATCTTCATTACCAGAGGAACTTCCACCTCAGCAGCTCCCCAGCTGTCCAACACCCAAGAAATCAATTCATTCAGTAAACATTCACTAAGTGCTAGGCACAAACAAGAAAAAAAAGGCACCTCCTGCCCTAAAGTAACTTATGACCTTACAAGTCAAAATGCCAAAAGACTATTTAAAAGTTACATTTAGAATAAGAACAAGAAGGGCCAATCAGCTGATTGGACGCAGAAGCTCAGGGTTCTAAGAAGAAGAGTGAGCAGCGCAGGACTGTGCTCGAAGGCGCAGAGCGGGAGAGAGCCGCACTAGAGGAACAAGGTGGCACTCTGGCTAACCAACTCTAGAAAGATGACTGGTCTGTTCTGGTTATTGTCCTTCGTTCATACCAAAATGACATCACTGTGCTGGAGTCAAGGTACATGGCATTTGACTATGGCTGATCAGACCAATAGAGCTCACAACACTCTAGAAAGGTAGGGAGGAACCAGGTGATGAAACTCTTTAAATTAAAGGCTAAGGAGCTTGTCAAAAGGGAGTCACTGAACATTCTTGAGCAGGGTAGTGATGTGGTCAGACCAGCTGAGTTAGTTTGGCAACTGTATGGAAGATGTTTTAGCAAGGGGAGGGTCTGAAAGCAGGGGCATCAGTTAGAGGCTGCTGCACTGCAGTAGTCCAGACAAAAAGCAATCTTCAAGCTTGGATTATCCCTACATGCCATCTCTGCTTATGCTCCTGAGCTCCTAAACACTGCCACAGGAAGTCACATCACTCCATCCAACTCCCTTCAGGGGCTCTTTCCTCCTATTTTACTTGGAAAAGAAGTGATGGGTCAAAGGCTCTCTTCCCCCTATTCTATCCCTCAAAATTGTTCAACATCTTCACTGATACTCTCCATTTTTATTCTCTCCTCTGAGGAAGAGGGGGCTTTTCTCCTGTGCCCTAAATCCTGTCCATTCCTGTATCCCAAGAAGTTGGCCCCAATAATCATTCCTTCTCTTTTTCATCTTCTATCTCTCCATATTTCCCTGATGCATGTAAGTACATCTACGTCATGCATGTAAGTAAGCAGGTCTACGTCACTTTGAAAAACAAAACAAAACACCCTCACTTTATCCTGTAATTTATCTTAAAGCTTTCTGTCTTATAATGCTGCCACCACCTCTTGGCTTTCTTCCTAGAAGGAATTACTATTCTGACTGCTTTTCACCTGTTAATTTTTTGGAATTTTGCTTCCAAACTCACACTCACCAGTCCTCTCCTAAACACTCTTTGCTCGCTTGGCTTCTGTTACAGTGCTCCCTCACAATTCCCCTACTTCTCTGACTGCTTCTCAGTATCCTTTGTTGGATCAATATATACCTACTGCCCCTTATCATGAGTGTTTTCCCCAAGCTATCATAGACCTCCACTTCTGTATACACTTGCTCTCTTGAAGATTTCAGCTCCCACAGTTTCATCATGCCTCTGCAGATATTATGAAACACACATTTCATAATACTCTCCAAAATCTATATAGCTGTAATCTACTGAACTTCACTTTTTTTTTAAAGTGAGGCAATTGGAGTTAAGTGACTTGCCCAGAGTCACACTGCTAGGAAGTATTATGTGTCTGAGGCCAGATTTGAACTCAGGTCCTCTTGATTCCAGGCCAGTGCTCTATCCACTGCACCACCTAGCTGCCCCTAATCTACTGAACTTCAGCAGAGCATTGTCAAATGTCTGCTTGGATAAATTCTGGACATCTGGAACTCCACATGTCTAAAAAAGAATTCATTATTCCTCCTGCACTGCCCTTCCTCCAATATTTCCTCTCTCACTTTTTGTCTTGTTGAAGACATCATGATCCTTATAATCATCCTTTACCCTGCTCTCATCTCCTCAAATGACTTCATGCCATTTCTACCTACATAACATCATTTACATGTATCCTCTTCTCTCCACTCATAATAGAATCATCCTAGTTCCTGGTTGATTATTATAGTCTTCCTAAGGCATAGGTCTAACAATGTCTACTTCTCTGCTCAAAAAAACTCCTTAACCTGGACTTTTTAAGGCCCTCTACTGTCTGAGTGGCACTTACTTTTTCCAGGCTCATTTTTATACTATTTTTCTTAAGGATTTCTAATGTACAAACCAAAGGAGAAAATTAATTATTCCCTGCCTCACTGCATTCACACAAGTTCTCCCTTAGGCCGAGAGCACTGCCCCCAAGAATCCTTGTCTTCCTTTAAAGCTCAGTTCAAATACCACCTCCTTCCTGTAATCTTCCCTATTAAAACACCTCAATTTCTCTTATACTATTCTTTTTTGAGTACAGGGAAATTTGGAGGAGGGCAAGGTGATGGGGGAAAGATAAGGCTTCATTTTTGGACATGTTGGGTTCAAGATGCCTATGGCCATGTGAGTAGAGATGACTATAGTTTAAGAAAGACATTAGGGCTGATTGATTATATAGATTTAGGAGTCACTGCCGTACATATGACAACTGAACCTGTGACTGATGAGATTATCAAGAAAGATACATACACATACATGTACAGAAAAGGTTTCAGGACAGAGTTGGGGGGACACCATACTCAAAAAACGATGAATTATTGTTTACTTATAGGCACATCTCCACTCTGGTTCTGATCCTATCCTATTCAACATTCTCATTAAATGAATGAAGACAGTGGAGCATATCTACCAAATCTATGGATGACATTTAACTAGGAAGAAAAATTACTAAGGAATATTGCTGACTCAGATTTAAAATACCACCAGACTAGATGAAACAATGGTCCAGAGTTCACAAAAAGTTAAACAGAATAATGTAATAAGCTAAACGTAAAATCTGGCAAAGAAGTTTAAAAAAAAATTACTCAAGTATACAACAGGGAAAACCTATTTTGACAGCACTTTGTGTGAAAAAAACAACTGAATTTTGGGCACAAACTTACTGCGTCATATGGTTGCACATAAGAAATGAGGGAAAGAAGGCAACTGTAATCTTGACATGGAAACAACATGTGACAGATGATGACTGGATTGCATTCTAGTGTATGCCTGGAGCTATTGATAAATTGTAGTTCTAAGACTTTAAGGCAAGTCCTTTAGTGTATGCTTCAGTTTTCTCATTTGTAAAATAGGGATCAAAATGCACTACTGACACCTTCCAAAATTACTTTGAGGAAGGCAGTTCTTAAACTGTAAAGTAATATGTAAAGGTAAACATCATTATTAACTGAATATAGTGTTGTCCAGATCATAAAAGCTAAGGCTACTGTACTCCTCACCAGGTAGACCACATCTTTAATATTACGTTCAATACATTTAAAGGGGGAATACAGTCAGTGATGAGGCATCTACAATCCAAACAATATGAAGAATTAATGGAGGACATGGGGATGTTTATTTAATTTCAAGTTGAAAACTTAGAGAGGTGGACACAGCAGTTTCCAAGGGTTATTTAATGAGGGATCAGAGTTGTTTGTTGTTATAGAAACTAGAACTGGGATCAAATGGCAGAAATTATAGGGAAGCAGATTTTAACTCAATATAGGAAAAGTTTTCCCAGAATTAAAGCTTTCCAACAGTTTAATAAGTTGTAAGATCCCTGCTGATGATTATCAGTTTGTTGTGGTATAAAGATGGGGGGGGGGGGTGGACTACAAAATTCCAAAGTAGATTCCAATTTTAATATTACATTGTATTCAGTGGTAGTTTCTGATGTCTAAGCATAGAAAAAAATTACAAAAGTCTTCTGTGTTTATAAAAAACAAGATCCAGTTTTGTGCATGTGGCTAAATGATATAGTCTGTTCAAAAACAAATAATTTGCAAAATTTTATGTATCCATGGATGACCCTTGATACCTTTACTCATATACTCCTTTCCAGAGACTATTTTATAAAGAACCATTACCACAAAGTTATAGGAAGCTCTGCTCTCCTTGGGATTATAGCCACGTTAAAGGACAGTATATAAAAAAGGCAGAGGACAATTGATCTCATTTTCAGAATTCATCATCAGCTCTTCAGAGCTCTCTCTAGTATCAGTAATTCCACCAAAAACTCCTTGTTACCATCTTGGAATGACTTGACCCATATCTGAAAAATATAGGGCTAATCTCACTGTCATTTAGTAGCATAAATATATTTTTTGGATTAATTCAATTTCCTCAGAAGAAATTTGTCAAGATGTTTTGCACAATAATCATTTTCTTCAACAAAAATCCCAACAGCCCCTCAGTTACTTACTTCTTCCCCCTTCTGGATTCTCCGATTAGAACTAATGATGATTTTGTGTCCTCTTTCAAATGTCACCACCTCAGCCACACAATTAGGTGCACATGAATGGTTGATATACCTGCAAAGCCATCATTTTGGAAAGCATTTTTTATTCCAAGTCAAAATGGAAAGATCTAAACAAAACTCAATTTCGATTAAGAGGAAAATCACTAATTACCCTTCTCTATCAACCTTTACCTTGAAAAACTGTAAATGCAACTTAAATAAATTTACAAGATTTATTTTTAGATGATTTAGCTTTCCTTAAATTAACTGGAGAAATACTACTTGACAGCATATACTACTCAAATCTTTCTTTAATTTCTTCTTTGTAGGTATGTGAACAACTTAGGGAAAGAACCTAACTTATTCTAGGGTCACCTACCTTGCGGGCCCTCCTGTCAATGTGGCATCAATGACGTGATCGTTATCAATGCGGAACATGTACACACCCCGATTCTAAAAAAGGGGAAAGAAATAAATATTTGGTGTAATTTTCCCCAACGAGAAGCCATCAGCAATCACCAAACTACAACAGGGCACAGTTTATTATGTTTACACTTCAACTTGCTAATCATTTTGTCAGGAAACAGGTTGGGGAAGAGGTACATCTCACTGGCCGATCACATCCATATTTATAAATGCTAACTGTGGTCAAAGATACATGTAACATTATGTGACTCTATCTACAAAAAGTACAGGACGAGAAGAAAGAAGGTAGCGGCCATTTTATTCAATAATGATTGCACAAGATGGCCAGATTTGGTCCCATTTCTCAGTAGCACTGTGAGAGTCTGATATTAGTTTGAGTACAGTAAAATTTGCAAACATACAGAGAATATCTACCTGAGACTCATAAAGTTTTTCTTTTCTGTTTGCTACTTCATTTCGGATGATGGTTCCAATGTATTCAATGACCATGGTGTGCTTTTCAATGTCTCTAGCAGCATATAAGCCTAGTCCCTGTAAAAGGAGACCATGAAATTCAGAACTGCATTAAGAACACCAATTATATGTGGTTAAAAGAAACAAAACACCCTAATATATCAATTGGATGCTAATAACTTTTTTCACTGTATATCCTATAGTCTGAAATTTGTGCACTCATTACTCTGCTTGGACTATTCAAAGACTTTTGCCATATAGTTCGAGAAACCTTCACACTCTGTATATAATCTTTCTAGATTCTGCAACAGTTAACCTTTTTTTCCCTTCATATAATGAATTCACTTTGATTTTGTGTGTGTGTGTGTGTGTGTGTGTGTACAAGTGCTTACACATACATACACACACACACACACACACACACACACATGGGCATCAACACTAAATAATGATCAATGATAATAAATATGTTGGTAGAATATACCGCGGTGATTCTGAACGTATTCAAAGCTAGCATTTATGAAAAAATGTTAAAATAGCTGGAGAATTTTGACCTATTTTCCAAATAAAGACAGATAATGAACTGGTAAGAGGGAAGATAAAACAAAAAACCAACACAAAAACATTCAGTCAACCAACCAGGCATTCTAAGTCTTCAACAATGTTGCTTAAAGGTATACCTAACTCATTGCAGATTCCTGGAGAAGCTTTTGATCTTCATTGCTATTAATGTTAGACTTAAAATATTCTGAACAACAAAATCAATCCTGACCTGAGAGGTGCTATTTTTAATCAATTAAGTATTTATTAAGCACCTACTATATGTCAAGCACTATGATTATAAAATCCTTACTTCAAAGTGGTTTACATTCTAATGGGACACCAGAAGGATATAGACACACAGAAAATAGAAAATAAATACAAATAAATATGAAGTCATTTGAAAGTGAAGGCCCTAAAAGTTGAGGGGATCAAGAAATGTTTCATATAGAAGATGATGATATATCTTAAAGGTAGAGGGGGATTCTATGAGGTCAAGATAAAGTAGCAATGTATTCTAAGCCTAGGAGACATCCAGTGCAAAGGCATGAAAATGAGAGATGTGGAGTGATGCATTTTAAAAAAAGAGAGAAGGGCAGTTTGGAGGGATCATAAGAGTGTGGAAGTAAGATCCAAATAGGTGAGGGTCAGGTGGTGAAGTATCTTAAAAGCTAAAGAGGAGTTTGATCTAGATTCTAGAGGGCAATACCAGGTCTTTGGAATTTACAGCGTAGAGAAGTGACATGATCAGACCTGACCTTAAGGAAATACATATATGATGATTTCAGCCTTTCATGATTAGTTACCATGTTATCATATTGCCATGTAACACTATACTAAAATGACCACTTATTCCTGTCCTTGTTAGAAAATGTGCAGCCTCAAACAATGCTGCCAGTTGGGTTTGGCTGCAAGTTACTGGCTGAGAGAACCAACAGCACAAGAGGAAGATTAAATTCTACTTAGTGAAAAGGATTCATTCTCAGAAGGTTCTTCAGCCAAACAAGGTTGTTCGCCTATAATGGTGATGGCTAAAAAAACCTAGCATCTTATGCTTTGTCTCTTTAAAAGATGTGCTTTATCCTAGTTCAATTATGATTGTACCTGAGCAGTGAATAATATCATCAAAAATCCCTGTGCAACTTATCTACTAATCTGGGTTTTCACAGTCCTTGGAGGAAATCTGTCTGGGTTTTTCCAGTGTCCTTGGAGGAGATAAGAGCTTGACAAGGAATTTTTAAAAAAATCATTGCTGTATCTTTTCTCTTTGCAAAGATTATTTTTCAGCACTACTCTACAAGTTTATCCAGAAGCTAACCATATGGCAGGATGAATAATTCAGGGTAGGAATAGAAGTTTCTAATTATGGCTCAACTGTTAGATTCCATGGGTTCTGCTTCTTTGGATGAGTGGGGAGCGAATTTTCTCTATGTTTTTAATCCACTTGACTTAACATACTAAGTGTACTTGGTACAATACCTGAAGTAAATAACATCTTTCAGGACTATAAAATTAAAACATGATTTCTATCAACCAAGATAGTGAGAAAATTAGGTCCACATTCTCCTGTTTTCAGAGAGGCTTTCTTATTCTTTGGAAATAATGAAATTGATCTTTGTTCAACCTCCTAACTCACTGAAATTTAAATGGCATCCTGTCTCCCACCCTTCTCTAACTCACTTTTATTCAATGCCCACATTGTGATAGCACTCTCTTTAGGTGTTGGAAATTGTCGTCCTAATTTAAACATTAGCATGTTACCTGGGGTAAAATAACTCATAACCTGAATCTACAGTTAATCATCGCATTGATGTCTCATTTGGCAAATTATTGTGGCAAGGAAATCAAGACAACAGATATAAAAAATTATCCTAACAGTCATGTGAAATTCTTATCACACATGTTATATAAATTTCATCAAACTTCTCTGCAGAGAACAAAACACATCCATAGAGAGAGTTTCAGCTCACCTGAATCCTAGACCGCGCTAAATACACATTGGATTTCCATTCAGTCTTCATTTTGCGGTATTGAGAGGATTTAGAATGGACAAACTGTTTACTATAAGGGGCATTCAACTCTCCAGTGACTGTGCTCTGAAAGGATTTCGAGGTGCTGGTGCTATTCAAGGTGTGAGGCCTGTAGGCATAGGCATATAAACAGAAAAATACAAAGAAAACTGAAGACATCTCTGAATAAGGGACAAAGTCACATTGTTTTTCCCATTCTTTCTGATAAGACACACATACATGGAAAGCTGATTAGCAAATACAACACAGCAGAGCTCTTTTCATTTGGGCATGCACATACACAGCCAGAGACAACAGGGTTTGTGAGCAGCAGACAAAGCACAAGAAAACCACTACAGAGCCTAGAAACCCTGGGCTGTACTATGTGAAGTTAAAACAAAATACCTTAACACAAACCTCTTGACATGGGTACTCATTTTAGGTTCAGAACGGGCACAGCCCGTGGGGTTAATGGCAAGAGGAAGCTCCATGAGAGGATTTCGGCCATATCTGAAGGTATAGTTTTCACATGCCTCAACCCCAGGAAGCTGAAAGGAAGAATTAAAGAGACCAAAGTTAACACATCTGAGAATATCCTACACTACCTATCTAGTCACCAGGACCATCAAGGAGCATCTTTTGTTGATGAGTGTGGCAAGAAAGGGATCTAATCCTGTACAATAAAAAGTGCAAGCATGGCAAAAAAGAGATCTGGAGTCTCCTATGAAAATGTCATTCCACATTGATGCAAATATTGCTTATGAACATTTTCAACAATAAAGGTGCACTTTTTGTTTCTAAGATAGTTTTTAAAAGCTGCATTCATGCATCATAAATTACAGAAGGGAACTAAGAAATCATCTGGCCCAACCTACTTATTTTCCAAATAAGAGTGACCTGCACAAGTTCACACAGCAGAATAAGTAGCTGAGCAGGGACCAAATTTTTGCATGGCACCAAACATTATGTAGGGATATGCAAACTGATTTTTGAAGAGATTATTTAGTGAACCCTGCCAACTTTCCTCTAAAAAAGGAAAAGATGGGGCTCTTTTCACAAGACTGCAAGCAATGCATATAACCAAATGGGATTTTAGAACCTGCACTTCTTTATAAAACATTCTGGCACCCAGGGGCTTCGGAAATAACTTCAACTTCTGATACATGTGTCAATATGAATAGCTCTAGTTACCGATAATTCCTTGGAATTTTAAGTCTCATATGCCCACTTTTACACTGTTTACTTTCTTAGCTGTTTTTGCATATCAGTTTCATTTCCATTTTAAATATCACAGTATGTAAGGTCAGATATGTGGTTAATATTCAGACTATTTTAGGGAAGTATAACTTATTTCTAAGAGAATTTCTGCTTTAATTTACTTCTCAGACTCTGTCTCTCTACTATAAAATTCATATAACCTTGATTTTTTTTTTAACCAAATAGATCCATTCATGCAGTGTTGGGCCATCCAAGAGGGAAATTATACAATTCTAGTAAATAGCCTATAGGGACTTTCTTGTGCTTTCCACAAGTGAGTTTGCAACATTAACAATTATTGCTCTTGAAAAGTCTGACCTTTAGCCTCAGTTATGTGTATTCCAAAACTGTGTGGGAAATAATTCAATTTTGAGGAACAAGTCGTGTCCAAAAATAATACCCTCTTTAGAGTAAATCAGTTAGCAGCAAAGATCATTTATTAGTCATGAGGATATCAATCAAGCCTTTATTATACCTGATTTTCCATACAAGACTTGCTTCATGACAGACATTTAATAAATGGTTGCTGAATGAATATATGAATGAATAAGTACTTTATGTGAATAAAGTAAAAAGGAATTTTCCAGGATGAAAAAAAATTTCTATTTTACAACTTAATCAAAGCACTCACTGATTCAGCTATTCTTGCCACGGCAGAGACTGTTAAGCCAAATAGATCTTCTCCTTTTAAATACCCAGGAAAGAGCTGAAGCATTTCAGATTCTTTTCGAACACATGCAACAGGCTCCAGAATTTTATCCCAAACACCTAAATGACAAGGATAAAAATTACGACATAAAACTGAACAAACACACACAAAAAAACTCAAGAAAAGATACGAAAGAACAGTCAAAAGACTTATTAACAATATTGAATAGACCAAGTAACGATAATCACTACATTAATAAGTCCATGAAAATGAGAAGAGTTCATGTTAATCAACCAGAAATTATTCACTATAATAACAAATCAAAATTCAATTCCAGTGAGTTACTGCAGTTTTCATAATGTCCTCTATATAACTTATGGTGACCAACTTCCTCTCAATATTTTACTTGGGTATTTTACCAAAATCTTAATTAAAAAAAAAAAACAGCTCATTTTCCCTTGACTAACATAAAATAATCTAAGAAGTCACTCTTAATAAAAAAGCAAATGATCTTAACATCTTTGAATTTCAACACTGTTCAATAACGAATGATTCACAATGATACGCAATGTAAAAAAATATAATTTTGACATGTTGCCTGCCCTCTAGCTGTCTGCCTTATAATGTGGCTAGAAGTTTTGTGAGTAGGGAGAGGCAATAACAAGCTAAATTTACTTAACTATTATTAAATTTCTTCTGTGGTTCTGGGACAGTGGGCCAAGGTGAGTACAACTGCCTGCTTAAGGATGCAAAGCTGGAGTAACAAAGTCAGTTGTATCTATAGAATGTGTGTGAATAGGGACAAGACAAAAACTTTTATCTAATTTTTCTCTGCCCAACTCTGCACATGGTCCCAGAGTCATAAGAAATTTAATAAAAGCTAATTTAATTTAGTTTGGCATTGCCTCTCTCTGCTTGCATAACTTCTCCTAGCCAAATTATAAGGGAAACAGCTAGAGAGGGCAAGGAACATGTCAAAGTTATATTGTCTGATGATGCCTATCAATGTGGCTAGTTCATTACTGAACAGCTTTGAACTTCAAAGGCTTTAATAGCTCTAGTTTTAATAGGCTCTGTAATGAAATCCAAATGGAAACTAGATGATGCCTTTATTTGTAAGTATCCATCAATGTATTTCTGATTTGATTCCCTTTCTGTTCCTCATAAAGTACAGTAGATGCTGAACTAGAAGCTCACTCCAAACCACTCTTTTTTTTTTATTAAATCCTAAACAGCAACTTAAGAGCATTCAATGGTTTGCAAGTTCAGAGAGTTGGGTTCTAGTCCTGGCTTTGCCACTCTGTAATTATGGGGAGACAATCTTTGTGGACCTCAGTTTTCTCATTTATAAAAAGGAGGAGAGTGGATCTGATGACTTCTAAGGTACCTTTCCTTTTAGCTTCAGGGGCAAATCCAATTTTTCTAATATGGCTGACCACAGTGCACAAGAGCGACATTTAAATTTAAATGATATATCCTGATTTCTAGTCAATCATTTCAGGTAGTCCCAAACCACTAAATTTGGAATGCTGATTCCACTAGTGCTAATTCTCATTAAATTCTATCCAAGTAAAGGTGTTGGAAGTATTCCTCAGATCTAATTCCCAGAAGATACCAACTCCTGACAGAGTCCATGTGTAGGTACAGTATAGGAATACCAACAACAGGAGTTTTATGAAATGGGATATAGGTTTCAAGGTGAATAACATGACCTGATTTAACCACTGCCAGAATCATTTTGGAAAGTTTTTATTTAAAATATATATTGACCTGGATCTTCTGAAGCTACTAGGATCATAGTGTGCCTTCCAAAAATTATATCATAATCCAATTAAGATAGTACAGAGAATTTCATCTTGTATTTCAAAACATTATTCTCAGCAATTTATCAAAGGTTGCTTTAGAATATAAAAAAAAGAAGCTGAGAGGAATTAGGAAAAAGGGAGAATACATGGAAAATTCACAGTAATTCTGTGTAACAAAAAAATAGTTAACATAATTGCATGCTACCTTTAGGAGAGGTATCAGTAAGAATAAGATCTTCATGGCCTTGCTCCACAATCTTGATCACAAACATGGGAAGCCCATCCTTCTCCTCAATAGAACATAAATAGCGACAGCGTCTATTTGCATACCGCATACTCCAGTATAATCTGCTGGCTTCATATCCAACAGGGAAGAGAGCTTTAGAAGAATGGAATGCTTGCATCTGCTGTGGTAACAGCTGACCAATTGTGTGGAAGATGAGGCTTCCCACTCGGAAAGTGTGGTCACGTTCTCCACGCTGCACAATGCTAGCTATCTGACGAACCTCATCTCGCTGGACATAGACCCTCCTAAAAACTGCAAAATAACTTAATTCTTGCTCATGAGTTCCCTTTGGCTTGTGCAACGGGCAAAGCATTGTTTTATCCTTAAAAAACATGCATTGTGCTTTAATGGCACAGGTAAAGTGATAAATGTTGGTGCACCTAAACCTGTGACAACCGCCAGTGGCACCCATTTTGTGACAGAACACACATTTCATTTGTAGGCCCCTCCGAAGTGCCAGTTCCACATTTATTAAGGCACCAGCTTGTGTCTCATAGACCTCTGTGGACCAAAGAGCACAGTTCAAATGGACCCAGAGATCTAAGTCAAGGTTGAGCAGCCTGGCAGGCCCATCAGTTAACCCATCACCTTCTTCATGACAGAAGCAACACTTCCGATAGTCTTTAGGCACAGGGTCGGGTTTCAGGGAAGTGCCCCGTTTTTTCAGAAACTCATCTATTTCATCTTCACAAGGTGGTTTGAAAGTGCCCTTGGGAATTACAATATGAATGCTCCATTTCTTCCATTTCATCCCTTTCCATTTCTTACTTAGTGGTCTACAATCATCAAAAGTACTATGGATGGCTCTCAGGCGAGGTTTCAATTTTACTGTTACTTTCAGTTCATCTGGCTTTGTTTCTACTTTGGCTGCTTCCAAGGCAGGAGGGAAAGTAATGGGAGGTGATGCTGGGGAAGAGACTTTTTCCTGAAGCTGTGGGAGACAATGGACGTCTAAGGTGGAGATGTTGGTACTGTATTGATGGAATGCTTTAGGGGGCAGCTCTTTTGTTGGTGAGTGTGGCAAGGAAGGGAGCGAATCCTGTAAAATAAAAAGAAATCATGTTAGAAAAAACAGTGATAAATAACCCTAAGAATTGTTCAAATTTGAACATGCTTAAACAAAGAAACTCAGATATGGGTGATTTTTTTTTTTAAACTTAGCTGGGAATAAAGCTTTAGAAATTATAGGGAGAGAGGAAGTAAATAGAGAGCGAGAAGCAGCAGGCTCAGTCTAAGACGTTAAAAGATTTGACTATAACAGATGATATTAGGGTCAGTCCTGTGACTGATCTTTCAGTTTAATGTTCCTTTAGCTCCTTCTCACTTCAATGGTACTTTTGCCTCTCTTCCCACTAACCTCTCTAGGTTATATATTAACTCTAATAAAATTTATTATATAACTAAGTCTAATCAACAATACTGTCAGTGGAGATATTCTCTTTAAAAGTGCTTTAAATAATTCTTTGGATTTATTTAGTGACTTTTCTGCTAAATGTTTCTGCAGAAACACATAACAAAGAGAAGGGAAGTTAAGAAGCAAGACACCCTCCACTCCCACCCCATTTTCCTCCCTCCCAAAAGAGAATCTTCATGAAAGTGAAATACCTTCAGTACCTAAATATTCTGTGCATAGCAGGTACTTAATAAAGCTTTACTGAAATCAATTTTTTTGAGAATACATTTTATAGGGATTTTTGGGTATTTGCTGGAAATTGTGTTTTATTAATACATAATATATCAACGCATTTAAAATGTCTGCTAAATTGCTGCTGAATAGGATAGGAAAAATGACAAGGTTTGTAAAAGTTGAATAATGTTCATGGAGCACATAATCTTAGAAAGGTACTCTTAACAAGCTTCTACACTATATGAAACCAAATAAAGTAGAGATGTTTTTTTCTGCTGAGATGGAGAGGAATGTACAGGCTTCCCTATACAAAAATATTCACTTTCTCAAAAGAATATTTTTTGGAAAGTTTTA
This sequence comes from Vombatus ursinus, assembly GCF_900497805.2. NCBI lineage: Eukaryota > Metazoa > Chordata > Mammalia > Diprotodontia > Vombatidae > Vombatus > Vombatus ursinus. The sequence goes on from NW_020954630.1 coordinate 2,904,105, forward strand.
AGAAATCAAAAATGGACTCATGAAAGAAATTATTTCAGGTCCTCCAGAACAGAAGGTAGGAAAGTTATATTCAAGTCCCTGACATGACAGTGTTAGGAATGTGATCTGATCTTGAATGAGTTATTTACATTTCCCCCTTTTTTGGACTCTGTCCATTAGATTTTCAAACAACTACAGTGCAGAGGAATTTGCCTTCAGTTTTCCATTATATATTACAAATGGTTACAGAATAAAATTAGAGATCAATGATATTAAACTTAAGTGAAGGTGAAAACCATAATTCCCCTCAATTAATTAGTTCTTCAAGGTTTTACACAATTAGCTCATCAGCTTTATGACAAAAATCAAACAGCACTAAATCATTGCGTCTTAATGTTGAAATTGTTACCTTGTGTTCTAAGTTTTTTCCTTGTACAGTTGTTGAATAAAGAACGAAACAGTTATTACTACAAAATACAATGTCCTTTTCCCCTCTATCAGAGCTTTCTTGGGAATCCTGAAAATCAAAGAGAAAAGGTATGTGAGCATTTCAACATTATAACTCACTCAAAAAACAGCTATTGAGCTAAAGTTGAACACTGCTGATGAATGTAGCTTAGAACTTTCCTCCTGTCCCTCTGATTTATTATGTCCCCCAGACAAAATGGCAGTGAAAACTGAGTGTCACAAGCAGAGATTTGTGCTTTGTATCCTATGTTACAGGAAATGTGACTCACTTCTGACTTAAAAGTAAAAGGTAACATTGTCCAAATGTCTAGTACAGACACGTAGTACATGGAGAGAAATGAACTTAGGAAACATGAGCAGCAGAATTTTTTTTTTCCCTTTTCATATTTTACTTCAGTCTTGAATCTAAGATGACCATAAAAAGCAGCCAGTTTGGCTAGGAAGGAAGGGAAGTAGAGGGAGGGAGAGGGAGAGAGGAAGAAAGAGAGAAAGAGAGAGAGAAGCATGCTTGTACTTGTGGTGCTACTACCACTATTTCCTGTTCCTTCCTTCCCCCTGCAAAAAAAACCTGGAGTTTACAAAATTGAAGCTAATGTCTTATGTCTGGTTGATTACTTACAATGTAAAATAGATTACTGCACCATTCAAACTTTGGAATACTTAACAGTTATGAATCCTGAATACTCACATACACATAGATACAGACAGACAGACATGTATGGTTACCCCCAAAGTATTTTTTTTTAAATTAATTTATTTTTAGTTTTCAACATTCACTTCCACAAGATTTTGAGTTCCAAATTTTCTCCCCATCTCTTCCCTCCCCCCCACCCCAAGACAGCATGCATTCTGAATACTCCATGCCCCCAATCTGCCCTTCCTTCTATCAAACTCCCCCCCTTTCTCTTATCCTCTTCTCCTTCTATTTTCCTGTAGGACAGGAAAGATTTCTATACCCCATTGCCTGTATATCTTATTTCCCAGTTGTATGTAAAAACAATTTTTAACATTTGTTTTTAAAACTTTTGAGTTCTAAATTCTCTCCCTTCTTCCCTCCGCACCCACCCTCATTGAGAAGGCAAGCAATTCGATATAGGTTATACATGTGTAGTCATGCAAAACATTTCCATAATAGTCATGTTGTGTAAGACTATATTTCCCTCCATCCTATCCACTCCCTGTTTATTCTATTCTCTCCTTTGACCCTGTCTTTCCTCAAAAGTGTTTGCTTCTGATTATCCTCTCTCCCAATCTGCCCTCCTATTATCCCTCCTATTTTCCTGTAGGATAAGATAAATTTTCATACCCAATTGAGTATGTATGTCTCAAAGTCTTTAATAACTTAAATCTGCACTATGAGTCTCTCTCTGTTTTTTACTATCTCTCTCTTTATATTTTTATATGTATATATGTATATATATCTTGTGCAAATCTACTTTAATTGAGAAAAGGCAATATAGCTTTTAGATACCTGTTTCAGAAAGCCTGGAGCTTTAAAAGATTTCCGAACACCACTACCAAGAATGACCACTTTACAATGACAACACCATTGTGGTCTGAGTGCAGAGTTATCAGTAATATTTTGATTATGATCCTTATAACCAGCTAGACCTGAAAAATAAAAATTTGTTAAGAGATTATAAACACCTGGAGACATGAATGCACTTCAAGTGAAATGATATACTATGGAATTGCAAATAAACAATAAGGAAATATTTACAATTGAATTCACAATGACAAGCCTTATTTGAGGAAAGAGTTTAAGAGAATAACAGAGGGCTAAGACTTAATTTAGGAAGATATAGAGAATCAGGTAAAAGTTGCATAATTTTATTAATACAAAGAAAATTCAGACATAGACTAAGCAGCACTTTCTATTATAGACATGAACTAAATACAATTATTATTCAACAAAAGTTATTATTTTTAATTCACACAGCATACATAATAGATTTTATGCAAGCAAAAATGAAATAAAATGACAAAGATTTACAAAAAATGCTTATGCATTAATAAAAAAGATTCATTGTTGTGAAATAGTGCTTCTAGCAGAACCTCATATGAAAGAGCTGATTTTAAAAAAAAATCAATTGTCAATTAGCCTATTTAAATTATTCCTCCCCAAATAGACCATTTTGTTGTTCAGTCATTTCATCTATTATTATTATTCTTCATGTTCCCATTTGAAGTTTTCTTGGCATTTATACTGGAGTGTTTTCCATTTCCTTCTCCAGCTCATTTGACAGACGAGGAAACTAAGGCAAACAGGGTTAAAATGATTTGCTCAGGGTCACACAGCTAGTATGTGTATGAGGTCAGATATGAAGTCAGGAAAATGAGTTTTCCTGACTCCAGGCCTAGTACTCTATCCACTGTACCACCTAGCTATACCAACTAGACTTACAAGTATATTTTGTTTTATACTGCAATTCCACATACTTGTAGAGAATAGAAAAGGACACCTAACGAAGTCCTAAGGATTCAGGAAATGTCTGAATAAAAAATATAATGCATATTATCCCCTCTTGGCTGGTACAGTATACAAATATTAGTTATAAACTCCTAAAAAACAAACTGAGCAATCTTATCTTAAGGATTAAGAATTACAAATGAGAATGTCATAAACTAACTCACCATTGCTTGTTGGAGGAAATGGCATATTTGGTTGTTTGAGTTTGTAAGAGGCTACTAGTCTTCCATGGCTCATGGATACTGGTGGAGGAGCATGTGGGAGTAACTGTTGCCGATATTCTAAGCCAGAACTTACGCGAGAGCCGTTTATCAAGCCCACGTGGGAAGGAATATCTGGAGCATTACTGACCTCGTAACTGTTAGGAATTCGTACGTGAAGAAGGTCGGAAAATGCAGCCACAACACTACTAATATTCTAAAAACAAGTAAATATTTGGATGTTATCCAAAGGTAACAATGAACAAGAGGATATCATAATAGCATTGTTTTAAGAAATCTTCCTGTTACATTATTTGGAACTTAATGATTTCTCAAAAAAAAATTTTAATATTTGACAAATAGCAATATTAACTGCACTATAATAGAGGTAAAAACACATAGTTATGAGTACTCCCTGCACCAGGGTAAAACAGAAATCTATTAGTGCTTTTCTGTGCAATTCTTCCGTGTATCATTCTAAAAATATTCCAGAACTCTACCCAACATACTCAAAACCTTATCTTGGTCTCTTCTGTAGCAGCTTTTGAGCCATCTGTCTATTATCATTCTTCACTCTATATCAGGGCTTATTAAACTTTTTCTACTTGTGACCCCTTCTGCACTTATTAAACTGTGGATCACAACCCCATATAGAGTCCTACAGCTGAAGAAGTGCTGCCGAGTCTATGTAACTCACTCCCTTACCCAGTCATACATATCCTTCATGTCAGTGACACTACTTTTTACTTGTCACTCCTTTCAACAAATAGCCTACTTACTTCCATCATTTATCTTTCCATTTTGTACCTCCAATTGTAGTTGCACAAAAATTCACAGCCAAACTGGTATCATTAATTGCTATTAAAAAGGAAGGCAGTGGCAGGAGTAAACAGTTTTGAAAAACTGAAATTCTGCACAACTCAGATATGGTTCAGTCCAATTTCCTCCTCCTCCTAAATACTGGCTCCATCTTATTATCCATCTGCAGTTTCCTTCTAAGATGCACACCATCAAATAAAAGATAAAGAGAAATCTTGCTTCCTATAACTCGGGAATTGTGTGATTCGAGTCACCTGCAAAAATCTACATGTTTCTACAGACAACCTCCATGCCTACAAAGACCTTTCCAATTTAGGATTATAGGAGATAGGAAGCCTATGAACTGATAAGTGATGATATATTCTTGCTTGCCTTTTTTGGGTACTGCTTTTTATTTTTTTTCCTCCTAATTCTCCTACTTTCCTGTTGAGTAAGATATATTTCAATAAAGGGTTATGGAAACAGAGATTAAAAATTAATTAGACACTAAGAATGAGTGGGTCAAAGAAGAGATCATAGAAACAATCACTAATTTCACTGAAGAGAATGACAACAATGAGACAACACTCCAAAATTTGTGGGATGCAGCCAAAGTAATACTTAGGGGAAAATGTATATCTCCAAACATACATATCAGTAAAAGAGAGAAGGAGCAGACCAATGAATCGGGTGTGCAATTAAAAATACTAGAAAGAGACCAAATTAATCCTCCCCAACTAAATGCTGAAATGGAAATACTGAAAATCAAAGGAGATTAATAAAATGTAAAATTTTAAAAAAAGACAGAGAACAAAAAAACTAGGAGCTGGCTTTTATGGAAAAAAACAAACAAACAAAACCAACATAACAGATCAACCACTGGTTAATTCGATTATAAAAAGAAAGAAGAAAACCAAATTACTAGAATCAAATACGAGAAAGGGAAAATCACCACCAATAAAGATAAAATTAAAGCTATTATTAAGAGTTACTTTGCCCAATTACATATCAGTAAAACTGACAATCTAAGTGAAATGGATGACTATTCCAAAAAATAAAAACTGCCCAGATTAACAGAAGAGGAAACAGAATATTTAAATAACCCTATCTTAGAAAAAGAAATTGAACAAGTCATCAACGGGATCCCTAAGAAAATATCCCCAGTACCAGATAGAGTCAGAAGTTAATTCTACCAAATGTTAATTAATTAACAATTAATCCCAATACTACAAAACCTATCTGAAAAAAAAAAATAAAGTAGGAGTTCCACCAAATTCCTTCTACAACACAAATATGGTGCTAATAACTAAATAAGGGAGAGCAAACAGAGAAAGAAAACTACAGACCAACTTCCTTAATGAATATTGTTGCAAAAATTTAAAATAAAATATTAGCAAGGAGATCATAGCAATATATCACAAAGATCACATATTATAACCAGGTGGAATTTTTACTAGGAATGCAGGGCTGATTCAATATCAGGAAATTCAATACCAGGAAAACTATCACCATAATTAACCATATCAACAACAAAAGCAAAAAAACAAAACAATAACAACAAAACACCCCAATCCCTCATCACATGATTATATATCCACGGATGCAGAAAAAGCCTTTGACAAAATACAATACCCATTTCTATTAAAAATACTAGAAGCCATAGGAATAAATGGAGCCTTTCTTCTGAAGTGTCTATCTAAAACAATAAGCATTATCTGTAATGAAGATAAACTTGAACCCTTCCCAATAAGATAAGATGTGAAGCAAGGATGTACATAATTACCACTATCACTCAATAGAAATACTAGTTGTAACAAGACAAGAAACAGAAGAAATAAAAATAGGCAATGAGGGAAAAAAACTATCACTTTGCAGATGATACAATGGTATTCTTAGAGAACCCTAGAGAATCAACTAAAAACTATTTGAAACAATTAACAACTTCAGCAAAGTTGCAGAATATAAAATAAACCCATATAAATCATCAGCATTTCTACATATTACCAACAAAGTCCAGGAGCAAGAGACAGAAAAAGAAATTCCACTTAAAATAAATGTAGACAATATAAAATACTTGGGAGTCTACCTACTAAGACAAACCACATGAACACAACTGTAAAACACTTTTCACACAAATAGAGTGAGATCGAAACAACTGGAGAAATATCAATTGCTCATGGGTAGGCTGAGCCAATATAATAAAAACTACAATTCTACCTAAGTTAATTTACTCATTAAGTGCCACACCAATCAAACAACCAAAAAATTATTTTATAGAGCTAGAAAACAAAATAACAAAAATCCATCTGGAAGAACGAAGGGTCAAAAATATCAAGGGAATCAAAGAAAAAAAATGTTAAGGAAGACGGCTTAGCAATTCTAGATTTAAGCAAGAATCATCAAAACAATCTGGTACTGCATAAGAAATAGAGTGGTGGATCACTGGAATAGATTAGGTACACAACACACTGGTAAATGACCAGAGTATGCTAGTGTTTGATAAATGTAAAGGTCCAAGCTCTGTGGATGAGAATTTACTATTTAATAAAAATTGCTTGGCAAATTGGAAAGTAATTTGGCAGAACCTAGGCATGGACCAAAATCTCACACTGTATATATACCAAGATAACGTTAAAATGAATAAATGATTTAAACAGAAAGAGTGATATCACAAATTAGAGGGAAATGTACCTGAAAAATCTATGGATTAGGGAGAATTTATGATCAAATAATAGAGAGGATCATGGGAAGTAAAATATATAATTTTGATTACATGAAATTTGAAAGCTTTTGCACAAACAAAATACAGACAAAATTAGGCAGAAGAAAGTAAAATGGGAAAAAATTTTACAGCAAGTGTCTCAAATATAGGCCTCCTTTCACAAATACATAGAGAAATGAACCAAATTTATAAAAATAAGAGCCTGATAAATGTTCAAATGATATGAACAAGCAGTTTTCAGAAGAAGAAATCACAGCTATCAAAAGTTACATGAAAAAATGCTCTGAATCACTATTGATTATAGACATGCAAATTAAAACAATTCTGAGGTATCACCTGACACAACTTCAGCTACTAAACCTATACCCTACAGAGATCAAAGAAAGAAATAAAAAAGATCAAAACTGGAAATAAATTTGCTACCTATTGGCTAAGAAAATTATATCTGTATTTAATGGAATATTATGCCATAAGTAATGGTGAAACAGTTTCAGAAGAAAGTGAAATCTATATGAATTAATGAAAAGTGAAATAAATAAAGTAGAGAACATTTTACAAAATGATAGTATTATTACAAAGAAAAACAACTTTGAATGGCTTCTGAAATCTGATCAATGCAATGAGAAACCACAAGTATGGAGGACTGAATATGACATGCCACCCACCTCCTAAAAGAGAGGTAATGGACTTAAAATGCAGAATGATCATGAAACCATTAACAATATCATAAAGAATCAAGAACTCCTATTCAACGATCCTTCTCAGAACCCAGAGAAAAAGTCTAAAAACATATCCAAAGAAGAAAAATAAAGTATTAATATTCATTTGGAAGAAGTTTGATATTTAAATGAAAGAATAAATAAATCTTAAAGAAGCTAAACTAAAATACATTCCCAGTACCATTGATCATAACAGACATTCTGGAATAAACGCAAGTCAGCATAATAGTGATCATATCACACCAATGAAATTGACTGTTTGCTAACATGCCTTGATGAATGTCCATTAATTAACTTCAATTCAAAAAGCCTTTATTAAATATTATATGCAAAGAACTAAAGGAAGGAAATAAAACTGAACAAGACAACATCAAAATTGGCAGATATAAAAATCATCTAACATTCATAGAGCACTTATTATGAACATACTGCAGGGGATACAAAACTAATGAGATATTGTCCAATGCAGAATGAAACATACATGGGTTTTACTCAATTATGCATATTGATGAGACATTTATTTATTTTTAAATGTTCAATGACAGGGCCATGGAAGGAAAATATATAATATACATAATATATATTATATATAAAACATATAATAAATACTTTTAAATAATTTTTATAGATTAAAAAGGATGTAAATTTTTTTAAAAAAATTTTATTTTTTTCATTAAATATCTCCCAATTACAAGTAAAACATAACAATCATTTTTAAAAACTGAGTTTCAATTTCTCTCTCTCCTCTTCTTGAGAAAGCAAAGCAATTTCATATTATACATGTAAAGTCATGTAAAACACGTCCACATTAGCCATGCTGCAAAACAAAACACAGAGACAAAAGAAGTACAAGAAAAATATAGTAAAAAATAAGGTATGCTTCAATCTGTGTTCAGAGTAGGCCCACTGTGCATTAAATATTAATATCCAGATTTTTAAAAAACTACAAAAGATAACACTCAAATTTTAAATGTTATCAAAAAATCTTTATTTTGATATCTGAAAGTCAGGAGATATAGTCTATGCATATAAGTATATGTGTAAATGGTATGACATTTTATCCCTTACCTCGGCAGCCGTGGGATGTAGAGTGATTGCCACAGATATAAGGCCAGATTTAGGGCCATTCTGGGATGGGCCAAATGGAGACGTGAAAAATAGGGTGCCTGAACTAGGCTCAGCTTTTACATCATTCTGTCTAGCTTCTGAACCTTAAAAAAAAAAATAGTGAAAGTGGATTGTTTGTCCAAAGTACATTAACACTACATTGTTCAGGAAAAAAAAATGGTGATGTATATCAATTTTACCTTTTCCACTGCTGCTTGGCAAAATTGGAATGACAGGGGATGGGACAGGTTCTGGAGGTTCTTCTTTGACCAATGACAGGTCTGGATACCTGCTTATTTCCATTCCTACCACACTTTCAGGAGAAGAGGAGGGAACAAAACTCTCAGGAGTGTCCCTATCACTACAGGGATCCTGGACCCTGAAAGAAAAGGAGCAATCAAAATTTGGAGTTTCACTAGTAAGGGACTTCTTATATTTCTCAGAGTTTCCATTAATTCTCTATTTCTTTTTACTATGAAATAGTGTACTATTGTGACAGAAATAAGAAAACTTTAGATTTTATATGTATTTGACTAACAAATGAATCAACTTCTATTCAAACTGGCAAACTGTCTCTGAAAAATTAAGATCCTTCAACTACTGAGTAACTACAAGGAGACTTTAGTACTTTACTAGACATTCAGACCAAAAGCTGGGCCTGAAAGTTTATGGAAATAAAAAGTACTGATCACATCATCAACAACAGGGTGATTCTGGACTTCTCTTATATATGAGGAAATTAAAAACTAAGAAATGAATAATTTCTTAATGTCATATCTAACAACAGGAAGAGACAGGGTTTAGGTATAAATACTATACTATCAATAAACAAATGAAATTCATTAGCCTAATAGAAGGTAGAGTTTAAAAATGTAGAAATTTTAAGAAGAGCTTAGGAAGAGGCATGGATGACAATTCTATGAGGGAAAATTAAGAGAAATGACAGATGGCTTCCCTTTTCTCCCCTATTTCTTATGTTCCATCACTTAGATGCCTTTTACCACTACTCCATTTTTCACCCCTGTCTTACATGAAAAGGCAGCGTTATTCCTTTTAAGGCTAACCCCTCTAACCTATTTAAGAGATCACATTCCATCTCACCTCTTCCAAAAAATCAACTCCTTTGTCATCCCCACTCTTTTGCTCATTTTCATTCTCTCTCTGCTACTGGATTATTCCCTACAAACATACCTAAGTCCCCACACTCACTCCCACTGTCCTGCATCTCTTCTGCCCTTTGTAGCTAAACTCCTTGAAAGGGCTGTCTACAACAGGTGTTCCCACTTTCTTTCCTTTCACTCTCTTCCCTAATCCCTTAAAATCCAAATTCCAACCTTATCAATCTACCTACACTGCTCTATCCATAGTTACTAATGATCTTAATTATCAAATCTAATGATCTTTACTAAATTCTCATTATCCTCGACTTCTCTGCAGCCTCTGACACTGTTAACAGTCTCTTTTCCTTGACACTTTCCCCTCTCTAGGTTTTTAGGGCACCACTCTATCCTGGTTCTCTTTCTACTTATCTGGTTGCTCCTTTTCTGTCTCTTTTGCTGGATCCTCTTTTAGATCATGCCCTCTCACCATAGGTGTCCCTCAGGGTTCTATCCCGAGTAGTTTTGTCTTTCTATACTACTTCACTTGATGATCTTATTGGCTTCCATGGATTTAATTACCGTTTTTCAGCCTATGATTCTCAAATCTACCTTTCCTGCCCTAATATCTCTCCAGTCCTCTAATTTAGTATCTTAACCTACCTTTCAAACATCTAGAACTGGAAGTTCAGTGGACATTAAACTTAATATGTCCAAAACAGAAGTCATTACCTTTCCCCCTAAGTCCTCCCCCTACCTCCCGTATTACTGCAGAGGGCAACACCATCCTTCTAGTCCCTCAGGCTAGGAACCTGGGAGTCACCCTGGATTCCTTCTTATCTCACACCCCACCATATCCAACCTGTTGATTTTCACCTACAAAACATCTCTCAAATAGGGCCCCTTCTCTCCTCTCAGGAGTGGAGAACCTGTAGCCTGGAGACCACATGGCCCTCTAGGTCCTCAAGTGTGGCCTTTTGACTGAATCCAAACTTCATAGAACAAATCCCCTTAATAAAAGACTTGTTCTGTAAAACTCAGACTCAGTCAAAAGGCCACACTCAAGGACCTAGAAGGCCACATGTGGCCTCAAGGTCACAGGTTCTGCACCCCTGGATAGGCCCTCATCACCTCATGCTTGGATTATAGCAATAGACTGCTGGTGGGTCTGCCTGCCTCAAGTCTCTACCCACTCACATTCATCCATCAAAATGATTTTCTTAAAAGCTGGGTCTGACCATTTCACCTCCATCAACTCCCCCTAATTAATAAACTCCAGTGATTTCAATAGCTTCCAGGCTCAAATACAAAATGCTCTGTTTGGCTTTCAAAGCCCTTTATAACCCAAACCCTTCTTATCTTCGCAGTCTCCTTACACCTCATTCCCCACCAAGTACCCTTTGATCCAGTGACACTGGCCTCCTGGCTGCTCCAGGAATAAGACCCTCCATCTCGAGGCTCCAGGTATTTTCTCTGGCTGTCCCTGAGCCTGGAATACTTTTTCTCCTCTGCTCTGACTACTGATCTCCCTGGCTTCTTTTAAACATGAACTAAAATCACACCATTAGGAAACCTTCCTAACTCCCCTTAATTCCAATACTTCCCCTCCTGTAATTATTTCATATTTATCCTACATACAGCTTGATCTGTGTACATCTGTTTGCATGTTGTTCCCCACTACATTACAAGCTCCTGAGGGCAAGGTCTGTCTTGTGCCTCTTTTTGTATCCCCAGGGTTCAGCACACAGTGGCTGGCATATAGCTGCACCTAAACAATGTTTATTGAATGAATGGTTCTCTTATTAGAACCCTCCTTTCTGTCTCCTTTTCTGGGTCCTCTTCTAGTTCATAACCTCTAACCACGGGATTAACTGCCTCACGGGATTCTGGCCTGGATACTCCTTCTCTATCACCTCACTGCTCCTATGATTTTAATGACAATCTCTGTGCTAGGGGCTCTCTTTTACCTATTTGGCCCCAAAACTCTCTGCTGACCACCAATCCCACATCTCCAACCGTCCAAAACAGAACTCATTATCTTTCCCCCTAACCCCCTTGCCTGCTCCTGACCTTCCCAATTACTATAAGGACAACACCATCCTTCTCATCCCTCACACTCTAAACCTAGGGGTCACTCTCAACTTCTTACTCTATCCCACCACCCAGAAACAAACTGTTGCCCAGGTCTGTTGATTTTGCCTCTGCAGCGTCATTCAGACACGGCTCCTCTCCTCTGACACTGCCCACCTTTCCAGCGTAGGCTCTGATCACCTCATGCTTGGGTTACTGAAATAGCCCTGTCTTGCCCAACCCAACCCATCCACCATTCAGTCACAAGAGGGATTTTCCTAAAGCACAGGCAGAACCATGTCACTCCTCTCCCTATCACCTCCAGGATCAAAGCGAAAATCCTTTATCTGGGACAAAACCTAGCCCCCTTCTATCTTTTGTCTTCTTACACCTTACTCTCTGACAACTATTCTTCAATCCAGCGACACTAGCCTCCTAGGTGTTCCATGGACAAGACACTCCATCCCTTGATTCTGGCTTTCTCCCATGTCTGGGACACTTTCCTCCCTCATCCGTGCCCTCTGACCTTCCTGGCTTCCTTTAAGTCCCAACTAAAATCCCTTCTTTTACTAGAAGCCTTCTCCAACCCCTCTTAATTTCAGTGTTTTCTCGATTTCAATTATTTTTTAGTTATCCTTTAAATAACCTGCTTTGTATTTTGTGTGTTGTCTCCCCCGTCAAACTGTCAGATCCTGGAGGACAGGAACTATCTTTTGCCTCTTTTTTGTATCCCCAATACTTATCATAGTGCCTGGCACATTGTAGGTTCCTGCCTGATGGATAGAAAAATCAATCAAAAACCATTTATTAGGTATTCATTAAGTGCTGATACTGTTATAAGTTAAATGTTGAGGATATAAAGCAAAAATAAAGAGTCCCTGTCCTTAACTTTTGGTCTGATATAGGGTGTCACTACTTATGTCCTTAAATCTGAACAAAGAAAAAATGAGAATCATGCTATAAATGTTGCAGCTCTGAGCTTTGATAAGTCAATACTCTCTGATATAACCACATATAAGATGTTTAACTTTACTCACCAAAAAAATGAACACAGTACTTATTCATGTTTTGCAAAACAAGATGTAGTCATTTATAAAATATCTTGAAATATTTCTTGAAGATGCCATAGGGTATGTTTCTCAGAAATAAATACTTCAATATGGCAAAAATCAATGAATAAGTATCTATAAAGCACCTACTATGTGGCAGGCACTGAGGATACAAGTACAAAGAATTAAAGAATCCTTGCTCACAAGGAAGGTTACCTTTTATTAGCAATGGGGAGAGGGGATGGATGGCAAGTACTTCTAGGTGTAGATTCAGAATAAATAGCAACAAATAAACATATAAGGCAGTCAGCCAAGGCAGGTAGTAGCAGTAAGGGGAATAAGAAAAGGCTTCCTATTGAAGGCACTGCTAGAGCTACTTCTTGAAGGAAGAGAGGGATTCCATGACTTCAGGAGGACCAAGGAGTGTACTCAAACGAAGAGCTAATGTTGTGCAGGAGAAATATCAAGATGGTCAGTTTAGCTGGAGTGCAGAAGGTGGGAGAAGTATCATGTAAGGTAGGAAAGAAAGGTTAGAACCAGGTTTTGAGGAATGTTAAAAGCTAAAAAGAGTTTCAATTTGGTCCTCAAGGCTAGGGAGAACCACAGGAGTTTACTGAGGAGAATGATACAGTCAGAACTGTGCCTAAGGAAAATCACTTTTAAAATGATATAGAAAAATGATTTTCCTACAGCATACTAGACAGTGCTAAGGATGGTAAATGGTCAGTAAGCATTTAGTAGGTGCTCACTTTGTACCAGAAATTATGCTAATAAACACCATGTATACAAAGAAAGGAAAAACACAGAAAATAACAAAATTAACTGACTTAAAAGTATTTTTGAAACCATGAGAAATATGATGAATCAGTAAGCTTTAGCAACTTTGTATGAACTACTGAAGATAGGGCTGATCACATCAGTCATTTTAGCTATGTATATAACATAAGTAGGAATCACAACAAATCAATAAATAAATTTTATTTTAAACATAAAGATGATTTTCCTAAGTGTATTTGACAGTCTGGTAGAGAAGGTGCCTCATCAGGAGCTTCCTATCCCAATGAAACCACAGGTCTTATCCCAGCCTAGGCTCTCAAACTGACTTTCTATAAAAGCTCTCCGTAAGACAACCAAGCTTGACAAATGGGTCATATGATTATTTGTAAAATCTATTGTAAAGTTAAAACAGCTTTACATATACATCTTCCTATAAAATTTTATGATAAAACAATATTAAGAATACTTCTGGGAAAAAGAAACTTTTACCTTAACTCTTCTTGATTGTTGTGAGGAGGCGTTGGAAGTGAAGCAGGAACATCCACAGTTTTGGGGCCTTGGGCCATAGCTCTGACCAGGAGGTCATCCTGTGGTTTGAAGGGCAGTGGAAACTGTTTAGGCCCAAGAGCTTTAGTAACTGAAAACACAAAAGCACAACAAATATTAAAATTGGTATTTCATGTGTATGTGAAACTTGACAAAATCAGAGGCAACTAAAGAAAATAATCTCATGTATATATGTATATTCATGTGCTGAAGTTAAATAATATTATATATTTTATACTTTGGGAAATGACAATTTGACATGATGAAAGTGTTAGGTTCATCATACCATCATGGGCCACTAACATTCCAGCTCTGCCAGCAAGTTCCTCAGTGGTTGCAAAGCCATTTGCCATCTTTTGACAGGTCACAGGAGGAGGAGTAGGAGGGAGAGAAGCCGGAGGTGTAGGAGGGTTACTTAAGTTATTCTGTTGGAGATCAAAAGATATAAAATAAATAGACTGAAATTGTATTTTTCCAACAATGACAACAAAACTTAGCTCCCTGAACATGGAGGCAATGACTTAGTGCTTTTAGTAACTAGGATCTTCACTTCTAAATGGACAGATGATTAAATAAAAGCAAAAATGGGTCCATAATTCTTTTACTAAGCCTGAAATAGATGTTTTTATGGAATACATTTAGCTTTTCTATAGGATGGATCCTTAGACATAAAGCCCTCTAATATCTGATTTTTGTTTTCTCAAAAAACCTCTAAGTTTAGACCAAAAAAAAAAAAAAAAAAAAGCTGGAATCCTAAACCAAGAAATGTCCTCATCAAATTCTCATTAAGAAATGCTTTGCTGATCTAAAAGTCTTGATAAGGAATTGGAAATTAGTGTTTCATGAAACTGTAATTACAACTCATTTCCTTGGGTAACTGCAAATGTTCTGTAGCTATGTCATGAATGTGAACTTGGAGACAAACAAAAGTCAAAAATCCAAAAAAGAACAACCTTAACATATCAGATGCTTCAAGGGACTTGTTTTGTTTGTTTGTTTTAAATCTATCTCTTAGCTAAGGTTCAGAATATAAACCCAAGAAGAAGTAATTTAATACATAGATAAAACTATCTCAGTTTGGACAAGGCAAAAATAGATGGAAAAAAAAATCCATACCTTGTAGATCAATTGAGAATAATAGTCTGAGACCCCTTCAAGGGTGGCACTGCCAAAAGTTCCTAGAAGGCGATTTCCACTATTACATTGGCCACTGCCATAAGGAAGAAAGTGGGCAAAATTCACTCCAATGATTGGTTCCATTAGAGGAAGCAGAGAGAGCTGCTATTGAAAAAATATATAAAAGTGATATAGATGATAGACAAGAAGCAAACAATATTACAGTATCAATTATCTTCTTTAAGCAAGACAGCAAGTAAAGACTCAAAAAATTTTGAATGTCAGGTAAAATGCTTAAGGCCCCTTCCCCCTAAACCAAATTATCAAGACACTGGATTACATTAAGGGAGAGTAAAGCATATTAATTTGACATGTTTTAAAAATAAGATAGAAATTCATCTTTTTAGGATGACCAAACCAGGTTAATAACAAGAAAAACAAATTGTGTCTTCTGCAAATCTCTGGGCCTTATTTTTTTTCTTCCACATCAGGAAAAGGGACAAGCTGAAGGGTAGTACGACTGATGTTACTTTAAATTCAATCAACATGTTTGATAAGGTAACTAAGTGAAGCAGTAGATACACCAGTCAATGGATCTAGAGTCAGTCAGACTTTAGTTTGAAGCTAGCTCATTTAATAGTTGTGTGACTTGGGATGAATCGCTTATTTTCTGTCTGCCTCTGTTCCCTCATCTGTAAAATTGGGAATAATATTAGCAAGTATTTCCTAGGGTTGTTGTGAGAAATCAAACGACACAGTAAAGTACTTTGCAAAACTGAAAGCTCTATATAAATTCTAGACATTATTATTTTTATTCTTTAAAAATCATATTAAAGAATGTAATGCATGTGAAAAACTATTCTAGGGGAGATACAATGCTTAAGAAGTCAATAATGGCTGTGTGTCAATGATTTAACAATTATGGGGAGGACCTATAGCTCTCTGTTGTGGCAAAGAGTCACTCAGCTCCATTTTTTTTTGGTTTCTAAGGCAAAAAAAAAGGATAAATGACTTTCTAAGACTGAGAGTATATGCCTTGGTTGTGAAGAATACCCAATAACCACTGATTTCATCCATCTATATAAGGGAAATTTATAAGGAAAAGGGAAAGAGTGTGAGGGAAGCCTCCTAATAAAAAGGCTTTTTAATCAGACTGTGGTTGTAGCATAATAGGATCACAACCACAATAGATAGGGAAATGATCAATTAGGAGGCTGGTTTATGTGTACTTTATGGGAAAAATTCTCATTCTAAGAGTGAAGTCAAATGTTTTTTTTTAAATAGTTAAAATTTTTTCCCAACCCTCAAGGAACTGTTCCTAATAATTCACCTGTTTCAAGTGGGCAAATGTGTCAGTGTTAGAATAAATAGATTGTTTTTCCTCTTCATCCTTCTTTCTTTTTTTAGAACGAGGTGCTGCCTTTTCTCCAGTCCTCTGAGTTCGTTTGCTCCGTTGTTTCTTGGTTTCGCTTAGTACATCGGTTTTGGTCTGCACGTTATTTCCACATTCAAGGCCACCATGTATCTGATTTCCTGGAGTTGGCTAGCAGAAATATGAAAATCAAGAAATCAGAATGGACCAACCATGCATTTAATATTTATTTCATGCT
The DNA here is from genome assembly GCF_900497805.2 of Vombatus ursinus. Classification (NCBI taxonomy): domain Eukaryota; kingdom Metazoa; phylum Chordata; class Mammalia; order Diprotodontia; family Vombatidae; genus Vombatus; species Vombatus ursinus. The sequence continues at coordinate 2,920,833 of NW_020954630.1, forward strand.
AGTCCTACTCCAAACCATAATTCAATTCATTTGATGATATATGGTGATAAGAAGATGGCCAATGGCTGCAAATGGGAATCATTTTAAAGATGCTATTTACATTTGGGGACATTGTTTTCAGCTCAATACATCAAAGGACAAAACGAAATAGAAAACAAGTACTTTTCAAATGAGATCAAAACAGGAAACAGACATCACCCTCTGAGTCTGACCATGCTTTTTGCTATTGCCAACAAGAAAGAAAAACATAATTCACACTCTTTAAATTGCAGAAGTACTGTGCTTTAGGGCCTGAGGGTTATGACAGCCAAGACATCTTAACCCACTCATGTAAATCTTTTATTCTTCCCTGGCAGTGTTGATCTACAGGGGGAAATCTGAGAATAAGGGCACCTGGGAAATACCTTTGCCAGTTTCAAGAAGCTTTGCGAGACAACTAGTATTCTCCAGTGAAAGAGATGAACACATATAACACAAATGTATTATATTGATCATTCAAATTATAACACTTATAAATCCTGACAAAATATGTATTGGACTATATTAAATCAGACTAGGTAATTCATATAAACTTTGCTTCTCCTTTTCATTACCTTGTGGCTAAGTATTCAGAAGTATTTCTTTTTGAGGGAAAACCTGTTATTTCTTTTTGGAATACAGACGCTACTCTTTTCTCAAGTTAGGGACTGGAGAAATTATCCAAAGAAATGTGTAAGACTTGAACATGGCAGTTATGTGTGCAGAAGTATATGCTATTTGGTAACAACTACAGATGAATTTGAAGGACACTTGCTGATTAACTGTGTAAAAGTAGTGTGTTTGGTACTTAGGAGACACAAATTAAGTAATGCCTTTAAAGGTACTTTGTAACTATAATTTTACTTAGGTGCTTGCTGTTATTACTACAAAAAGACAAGAAAGTCAAGGACCAGTAAAAGTAACTTTTTTTTTCTTTCCATTTTTTGGTGAGGCAAACAGGGTTAAGTGACTTGCCCAGGGTCACATAGCTAGTAAGTGTCAAGTGTCTGAGGCTGCATGTGAATTCAGGTCCTCCTGACTCCAGGGCCAGTGCTCTATCCACTACACCACCTAGCTGCCCCAAAAGTAACTTTTAAAGTAGAAGTTAATAATGTATGCTCGGAAATGGTCCGCCATTTCTTTAGGCCAAACAAACAAAATTGAACAAAATACACAATACATGCAAATCTAATGAAGTAGTAAAGGTAAAACATATTTTGTTTATTCTGAAGGCTTGAAAATATCAGGTTTAATGATCAGGATTTCTTAGGTCAGTAAAAAGAAAAGAAATGGAAATTCTAACTTTAGTTAATTACAGCCAAAATCACTGTGTTAAGTTATTAAAGCTGGCTCCCTGATTTGTGATGAGGAAAAAAAATAGTATTAATACAGATTTATGAATGGGGGACAGCATAAAATACTAGAGCAGGGGTGGGGAACCTGCAGCCTTCTAGGCCCTTGGGTACAGTCTTTTGAATGAGTCCAAGTTTTACAGAACAAATCCTTTTATTTAAGGGGATTTGTTCTGTGAAGCTTGGATTCAGTCAAAGGGCCACACCTGAAGACCTAGAAGGCCATATGTGGCCTGGAGACCACACGTTTCCCACCCCTACACTACAGTATTTTTATATACATACCATTTTTAACTTCCTCCACTACTTTTACCTTTCAGCCAGCTTCTCTATTCCATGGACCAGCAATAAAGCTTAATATGTTTCCATTTATTTAACAGAAATGTTAACCGGAATAAACTATAAGTTAATATCATTTGGGTATTTTAAAGATTTGTGATTTTATTGACTTTGCTATTCCTTTCACCAAAACATATAATAACCCCTTTATGTTTTGGGTAAAGGTCTTCTTGAATGGTTGTGGCCAACAAAACAAAACATAATCTAGTAGTTAACTTACTGGGAACTGAATTTGGCTAAGCTGCTTCTCAGCAAAAACCATACATTCTATTACTGGTACCATGCTCAATTCGATTCTCCATTCCACTGGAATGAGAAATGGAATAAAAGTAGTGGTGGTAGTGGTAGTGGTGATGGGGTGTGTGTGTGTGTGTGTGTGTGTGTGTGTGTGTGTGTACACAACATTTAGGTAAGGTACAGTATTTGCCAATTTTACTGAGGGTGTTTGATATAAAGATAGTCTTAATAAAAACAATATATGATTATGGCATTAGAGAGGTATGAAGCAAAGTCTTCTAGAAGGTCTGGGGAATGTTGGGCATGAGGGGGAGTTGGGGGAAGATCATTGGCAACTTGGGCGAGAAGAGTATCAAAGAACCCTTCCTAATTAGTAGGTTCTATTAGAGGTTGTAGCATGATTTTTAAGAACTCATGATCACCAGTATAATGTTTTAAAATATTAGAGGAGAATGTCAGTAAAAGAGACAATCATAAACTAGAGAAACCATAAACATAACATTTTCAAGCCTTACTGTTATCTGAACCTTCCACAACCTGCATGCAATAAAAATTATAAGTGTACTTCCCACATGTTTGTTGAGTTGGAAGTATAGTCTCTAATTACAGAGGCTAGTCATCTTTTTAAGAAAATTAATATTAATAGTTCACTAAGTCAAACATTACTAGTACAATATATTTTTAAACTGGGCTTAATTTGTAAGCAAACTATAACTATGTCTCTTAATGTGTCATGGTGGCTAGAAATGCTACTCTTTGTTCAGAAAGACCCAAAACTCACCATCTGATCTTATAAGCAAAAGAAGCCATGGCCAAGACACTCTATTTTGCTGAATTCTGGTTTGCTCATCTGCAAAATGGATATAGTACCTGTGCCTGCCTCACAGAGATGTAGTGAGAAACAAATGAGCTAATATATATAAATATATATATATATGTATACACACACATATATATAGACACACATACACATATATATAAATATAAAACCTATTTGCAAACTTTAAAGTGCCATATAAATGTCAGTTATTATTATTAAGAATTTAACTCTGTTACACAAGTGTCAGCTTTTAAAAACAATCACAACATAAGCAAAACAAAGTGGCACACAGGTTCACAGACTTTTTTTCAGTTACAAAAATAATAATAACATTGTTTTTCTCCCTCTCCCCAACAACTGAACATCTTCAACTTAATATTAACAGATAATTCCCAAATAGACAGCTCCAGGAATTTATCTCTACCTCTTAGTTTAATATTATATTGGTGCCACAACCTCCACTTGTTTAAAATTGAGCTTTTCTTTCCACCACACCTCTTCATTCACAGTTTCTATCAATGGCACTACCATTCTCATTCTCCCATAAGAGAAAACCTAAGTGTTACTCTTCCTTCTCATTCACCTCTCAGTTACCAGGTTTTATTGACTTTATACCTTTATGTTTTCTCTTGCATCCAATTTCTGGTCTCTCATTCTACTACAACCCTAGAACAGGTCTTTTGGTCACCCATTTGGACTATTGGAATACCTTACTAAACAGGCTTGCCAACTATTAGTCTGTGTTCTCATGAATCAATCATTCATGTTCCTGGTGTTTCTCCTTATGCATAACAGGGCTGGCTCATTCCTCCATTCAAGGTGCTTCAGGTAGCTCAATATTGCCAACTACATAAAACTCAAATTCCTTAGTCTAGTATTGGTTTTCTAAAAATATGGCACTACTCTACCTTATAGCCTCTTTTCACAAGATTCCCTTCCAAAACACTCTGCACTACAGCTAAAGTGAACTATTTGTTCCCTTTGCATGCCCTAAACCTTCTCATTGTCATGTTTTTGTTCACAAATTTCCTGGGGTGGGCAAAGCCAAGATGGCATAGAAAAGGCAAGAAGTTGCTTTAGCTCTCTCCAATTTCCCTCCAAAACAACTTTAAATCAAGTGACAGAACCCACAAAAGGATGGAGTTAACTTAGAAGGACTGCAGGAAAGATCAGTCTCATTCAGGTAAAAGGGGAGTGTAGTCCAGCACAGGCAGTGTCCAGCAAGCCAGTAGGAGGCCCCCAGCCCCAGCACAGCAGGTCAACTGCCAGCCATGGAACGAAGCCCTTGCTGCCACAGGTGAGTTGCCGCCTGTAAGCCAACGACCAGGCCCTAGCCCCCTGCATAAAAGCTTGGGACAATGCCTCCAGTACCCCAGGAAAGAGGTCAATTTTAAAAGTCATGAAATAGGTTGGAAAATGAGCAAAAAACAAAACAAACCAAAAAAAGCCCTGACCCAAGAAAGCCATTATGGTGACCGGGAAGATCGAAACACAAACTCAGAAGAGGACAACAATATCAAAGCACCTACACGTGAAGTCTCAAATAGAAATATGAATTGGTATTAGGCATAAAAAGTCCTCCTGGAAGAGCTCAAAAAAGATTTTAAAAATCAAGGAAGGGAAGTAATGATGACAGTTATGCAAGAGAATCATGAAAAAAGAGTCCACTGGTTGGTAAAGGAAGCACTCACGCACGTGCGCGCGCGCACGCACACACACACTCACAACAGAAAAAGATGTACAAAAATGTACTGAAGAAAAGAAGGAGAATGTGCTGAAAGGAAAAAGAGTTACAAAAGCTAATGGAAAAAAAAATTCCTTAAAAATTAAAACTGGGCAAGTGGAAGCTAACGACTATAAGAATCAGTAAAACAAAAAACAAAAGAATGAAAAAACAGAAGAAAATATAAGATACCTCCTTGGAAAAACAATTGACCTAGAAAAAGATCCAGGAGAGATAATTTAAGAATTATTGGACTACTTGAAAGCCATGGACAAAAAAAAAGAGCCTGGATAGCATCTTTCAAGAAATTATCAAGGAAAACTGCTCTGATATCCTAGAACCAGAGGGTAAAGTAGTAATTAAAAGAATCTACTGATCATCTGAAAGAGATCCCAAAATGAAAACTCCCAGGAATATTATAGCCAAATTTCAAAACTCTCATGTCAAGGAAAAAATACTGCAAGCAGTCAGAAAGAAAGAATTCAAATATCGAGAAGTCACAGGCAAGATTACACAGGATTTAGTATCTTCTACATTAAAGGATAAGAGGGCTTGGAATATAATACTCCAGAAGGCAAAGGAGCTTAGATTACAACCAAGAATCAGCTATCTAGAAAACTAAATATGATCTTTCAGGGGAAAAGATGGACATTCAATGATATAGGAGACTTTCAGACATTCTTGATGAAAAGACCAGAGCTGAATAAAAAATTCAGTTTTCAAATACAAGACTCAACAGGACCATAAAAAGATAAACAGGGGGAAAAAAACCCATAAGTTATTCAAAAAGGTTAAAGTCTTTAACATCCTTACATGGGAAGATGACATTTGTAACTCTTTTTGGGGGGGGGGGGGAGCATGGAGGGAGGCAATCAGGGGTAATTGACTTGCCCGGGGTCACACAGCTAGTGAATATCATGTGTCTGGGGCCAGATTTGAACTCAGGTCCTCCTGACTCCAGGGCCAGTGCTCTATCCACCGTGCCACCTAGCTACCCCCATTTGTAACTCTTAAGAACAGTATCTCTACATTTAGATGGAGTATACATAGACAGCAGGTGTATGTATAAGTTGACTTTGATAGGATGATATAAAAAACAAATTAAGGGGTAAGAAAGAAGATTGCACTAGAAGAAAAAGGAAGGGAGAGGCAGAATAGGGTAAATTAGATCACATGAAAAGGTGTGAAAGATCCATTACAGCAGAGGGAAAGAAAGGGGGGAGGGGTACGAGTATTGTTTGAATCTTACTTCCATCTGATTTGGCTCAAAGAGGGAATAACATACACACTTAGTTGAGTATAGAAACCTATCTTACTCTGGCCCATAGGGAAGTTGGAAGGGAGGGGGACAAGAAAAGGCAGCCAGGGAGGAGGCTGAGAGAAAGGAAGAGAGAAGGAGGTGGTGGTCTGAAACAAAACACTGGTGAGAAGGGACAGGGAAAAAGGGGAGAGGGAGAGAGGGAGAGAGAGAGAGAAGTATAAATAGGGGAAAAATAGGATGGAGGGAAATAAACAGTAATCATAACTGTGAATGTGAATGGGCTGATATGTCTCATAAAACAAAGCAGATATCAGAATGGATTTAAAATAAGAATCCTATAATATGTTGTTTACAAGAAATACATTTGAAGCAGAGACACACACGAAGAGTAAAAGTAAGGGGATGGAACAGAATCTATTATGTTTTGGTTAAAGTAAAAAAAAGCAGGGGGTAGCAATCATGATCTTAGACAAAGCAAATATAGATCTAATTGGAAGAGATAAGCAGGGAAACTATATCTTGCTAAAAGGTACCACAGACTAGAGCTTCTTAAGCTGTAGGTTGCAAGTACAAAAGTGTTACCTATGTGAAACCATCAGAAAGCATTATTTGTAATGGTAATAATCTAGAAGCCCTCCCAGTAAGATCAAGAGTAAAGCAAGGGTACCCATTATCACCACTATCATTCATTATTGTACTAGAAATGTTAACTTTAGCAATAAAAGAAAAAGAAATGGAATTAGAGTAGGCCATGAGGAAACAAATCTATCACTCTTTGGAGATGCTATGATGGTATACTTAAGAGAATCCTAGAGAATCAACTAGCAAGAGATAGAAAGATAAATTCCATTTAAAAAACTGTAGACAATATAAAATACTTGGGAGTCTACCTACCAAGACAAACCGAGGAACTATATGAACACAATTATAAAATACTTGTCATTCAAACAAAACCAGATCTAAACAACTGGAAAATATCAATCACTCAGGGTAGTCCAAGCTAATACGATAAAAATAACAATTCTACTTAATTTACTTATTCAGTGCCATGCCAATCAAACTACCAAAAATTATTTTATAGAACTAGAAAATATCATAACAAAATCTGGAAGAACAAAAGGTCAAGAGTATCAATGGAATTGATAAAAAAAAAAATGCAAAGGAAAAGTGGCCTAGCCATACCAGATTTCAAACTATACTATAAAGTAGCAATCATCAAAACTATCTGGTACTGGTTAAGAAACAAAATGGTGGATCAGTGAAATAGATTAGGTACACAAGACACAGTAGGAAATGACCATTGTAATTGAGCATTTCATAAACTCAAAGATCCTAGGTTCTGGGATAAGAACTCTGTATTTGACAAAAAACTGTTAGGAAAACTGAAAAATTGTATGGCAGAAATTAAGTTATAAACCAACATCTTACACTGTATATCAAGATAAAAGTCAAAATAGGTACATGATTTAGATACCATAAGCAAATTAAGAAAGCAAGGATTAGTTTACCTGTCAGATGTATGGAGAAGTGAAGAATTTATGACCAAACGAGACAGAATGCATTATAAGATGTAAAATGGATAATTTTGATTACGTTAAATTAAAAAGGTTTTACACAAACAAAACCAATGCAACCAAAATCAAAATGAAAGCAGAAAGCTGGGAAAAAATTTTTACAGCCAAGTGTCTCTGAAAAAAAGCCTCATTTCTCAAATGCATAGAGAACTGATTGAAATTTATAAGAATACAAGTCATTCCCCAATTGATAAATGGTCAAAGGATAGGAACAGGCAGCTTTCAGAATAAAAAATCAAAGCTATCTGAAGAAATATGAAGAAGTACTCTGAATCACTGTTGATTAGAGAAAGGAAAATTAAAACAAGTCTGAGATACCACCTCACACCTATCAGAAATGACAAATGCTGGAAGGAATGAGGGGAAAAAGGTACACTAATGAAGGGCTGGTGGAGTAGGGGACTAGTCTGGAGGGCAACATGGAACTAGATCCAAAGGCTATAAAACTGTATATCCTTTGACCTAGCAATACCACTACTAGGTCTGTATCACAAAGGGATCAAAGAAAAAGGAAAAGAGCCTATACATAAAAAACGTTCATAGCAGCTGTTTTTGTTGTGGCAAAGAACTGGAAATTGAGGGGATGCACATCATCAGGGAATGGCTAAACAAGTTATGGCGCATAACTGCGATGGAGTACTATCGTATTGTGGGTAACTATGAGATGCAGATAAAGTGACTAAAATCTCTACAGTCTCTAACACACAGAGATCATTACTGTTAGGCATATGCTCCAAAGAGGTCAGTTCCATATATTCCAAAATATTCACAGCAATACAGTTTATAGCTGCAAAGAACTCAAAGTACCATTGATACCCATATATTAGAATATAATTATTCTGTAAGAAACAGTAATTATGATAAACATAGAGAAGCATTTAAAGACTTATCTGAATTAATGTAAAATGAAGCAAGGAGAACCACAAAAAATTATATATACAATGACTAACAACTGAAACTGAATGCTGACAAATTATAGTATCAAGTGTGGTCCCAAAGAAGTAGTATTAGAAGACATCTCCTTCCCTTTTTTGCTGAGGTTGGGGAATACAGATGTGAATGACTGGATAATATCAGACTTTCAGTATGTTTCAGCTCAGTTTTACTGAGTTCTTTTTTTCTTTGTTACAAGAACTGGCTCTCTGGGAGGGGGAAGAAGAGATATACTTTGGAAAATGTAAGTAATATAATAACAAAAGATATCAATACTTTACTTTAAAAAAGAATAGTTGGCATCAAATTTAACAATGAGTTTTCATAAGGCATTTTAATGTATAATACCCTTCAATTACTTAGATAAATTAGATAACTCTTCTATCTATGGGATTCAAATCTAAATGTTTTAACTCCAAATCCTGGGTCCTATATACTTTACTGCTTCCTTCCCCACAATAATAGAATACCAGATTTTTAAGACATAGAAACAAATACACATTCTTATCAAGAGAACAGTTGCCTGATATCGAGGGAAAAAATATTAAATTCAGCATACATGAAATCTTTAACAACATAGTAAAGAACTAAGAACTTCGCCCTCAATGATACTATTTCAGAACCCAAGGAGAAAGTGTAAAAATGTATCTAAAGAAGAAAAATAAAGTATTAATATTCATTTGGAAAGAGTTTGATATTTAAATGAAGGAATAAATAAATCTTAAATAAGCTAAACTAAAACCCATTTTTAGTATTATTGGTCATAACAGAGATTTCTGGAATAAACCCTAAAGTCAACAAAACCATGATCACACCACACCAATGAAGTTGACTTTTCATTAATATGTGCTGATGAGTATCTATTAATTAACTTTAACTCCAAAAGTACTTATTAAATATATCCTATATACAAGGGACTGAAGGATACAAAATTGAACAATTAAACATCAGATATAATAATGAGCTAATATGTATAAAGCAACTATTAAGTATAACACACGTAGGGGATACAAAACAGAATAAAATATCGTCCATTTTCTGGCGAAGCTTTTGCTCTAATCAAGAAAATAAATATAAAGTCATGTATGTAGAATAACAAAAGCCAGAAAGGTGTTTGTTCCACTGAAGCAAAAACGGTTATGGGACTAAAGGGAAGAAGAAAACATTTAGATGTGGAGATCTGAATTAGGGACTAGCATTAAACTGTTCCTGTTACCTGTAAGAAAGCCTTATAAATACACAGCAAGAAACTAATCAATAAGAGTTTTAACATACTAAATGCCCACTAATGAAGGCAGACAGCTCTTCATTAAATAAAGCCATAAGGTAGTGAACAGCAAGATTAACATAAGATTAAGTTAATTTAATTTACAGATTCCTATGTGACAACATGGGGAAGGGAGGAGAGAGGAATGGGAATAGTACCATCTACAAAATAAAAATCATGAAAACAAAAAAGATGTTGGGAAGAAAAATTCCTGGTGGTTTTTTAAGAATTGTTGAAACTTACCAGGCCTTCAGCTGATTTGTGCTTTTCTATTAATTTGTTATTCCCAGAACCTTCTTCTTCTAATCTCAAGCTATCTTCAGATTTTTTATTTAAAAGGGAAGATGTCTTTTTATTTTTCAATAAATGTTTCAAAAGTTCATTCCCTGAATCTCCTTTTGAGGGAGGGACACTCACTAACTGGGTTGGACTCTGGGCTGATGAGACAGTCTTTTCTTCTGTTTTAATGCCAGTTTGATCCTCCAGTTTGGGCTCAGTTTGGCCAGGGCACTGTTCTGCCTCAGCCTTTTCCAGTTTAATTTCTTGAATATTTTTAGGGATTTCCGAGGTGAACTTTACAGGTTCTGAGTCTGCAGTGGACTGATGATGTGGATTCCTTTGTGAAAAACCACTACTGGAGAGATTATCTTCCAGTTCTGAAGATGGCTGATTTATCTCCTCATTAGTAGTTGATGAGCCCAAGGGTTCTGCTGACTCTTGCTCTACCAGATGAGGAGTAAGCTCACTGGGTGTGACCACTGTTGGGGTTGAGGTAGGTTCTGAAATACTTGGAGTTGGTGGGGCAGTTATATCTGAATGTGGAGTTGACGGTGCCTTTGTTGACTCTGCATCATCATCTTTCTTTTTTTTTCTTATTCTTTTCTTTTTCCCTTTTTCTTCTGGAATTATATCAGAATACAACTGAATAAGAGACTGGCTTGATCCTGGATAGTTTTGTACATGAGGCACAGTAGTCTCTTGACCACATGGAGGACCAGTATTAGCTGTCTGCAGTGCTGTGGGCATCCCAGGAGTAAAGGAAGGCCTTATTTGGCCTTGTGGAAAATTGTTGCCAGAAAGATTTCCATGTGGTTGTTTGACAGAATGGAAACTTGGACCACCACTAAGAACTGGTGGATCAGGTCCAAAAGGGGCAGGGCCAATATGCCGCCGTTCATTGGTCTGCATAAAAGTTTGATTGGGGGGTGAATTAACAGATCCCTGTTGCATATTTTGCTGTTGTAGTCCTATTTGCTGTTGATGTTGTGGAGACTGCTGAAGAGGTCTAGAGTGTGGTATGAAATCACAGGGTAAGTCAGAATTGAAAAATGGAATCTGGGACAAAGACCTATTATTCAATTCTGATCCAATCATGCCATGTTGTTCCATTTCTATTCTCTGCTGCAAAACTCTCTGCCTGTCCACTTCTTGCATGAGTTGAATTCGTTGCCTTTCCTGCTGCTCTCGTAAACGTTCCTTACGTTCTCGCTCTTGAAAACTTTCACTAAAGGGGTTATTGTCATCAAATTCTACTCTGGGAGGTGGGCCACTCTGTGAATTTGAATTTGAAGTAGACCCTGGGGCCGGAGCATTAGTCTTTATTGGTATTGGAGGCATCGGAGGCTGCATCCTTGAAGCATTTAGAGGGAGGCGAGGAGGGGTACTTGTAGGCTGCCAACCTGGTAAATTTGGCATTCTCGCAGGATTGGCCTGACCAGGTATAATAGGTGTATGCTGTTGGTGTTGAAGTTGCTGTGATGCTATGGGAAAATTTGGCTGACTTATTGCTGCTGGTGACCCTCCAGGAACCATTGTGGGCTGAGGCTGGACTCCTGGCATCAAGACAGGTGGAGCCATTGCACACTGCTGTTGCTGCTTGATTCGGTAATCCTCAATGAGTTCAGCATGTTCTTTTTGCTGTTTTCGAATCTGAAACACAAGAAACATAATTTATTTGTATGCAATATTCATAGTAAATTAATTCATTCAATATACATTAATTGAACACTTATTACATGAAAGGCTCAGTAAAAAGCTAGATCAGTCAATATATCTTGGCTGGTCACGTAGGTAATAGCAAAGCAGGCAGTAAGGTCTCAAGGGACTAAACTGATGGAAAGGGTTTAGAAGCTGAGACCAGAAAAAATTTTTATTGGACAACAGCAGGATTAGAAAACAAATTTTTAACAATAGCAGTTATAGATAAATAGTATTCTTATCACCATTATTTACTTAACCTTCCTTTACCTACTCTACAATCCACCTAGCCTGACCCTACCTGAGGTATCTCATATATAATACTCCATCTTGCTTTCAGGGTAAAGACTAGAGCACAGACCAGGAGATCAGTGATCACACCTCTCCCAGGACTGCACCATCTTGGAAACACTGAAAACTTACAGACCCCTAGAACTAGCTCTCAAAACTATAGGTTGAAAAAGCTGGAAGCTTAGCAGTGATACTCCACTTTCCCCACGGGACACAGCCCAACGTTAACAAAGTTCAATTCAAAGTCAAGAAACAGGCTGCAAAAATGAGCAAACAGAAAAAGAACCCAACTATAAAAAACTACTATGGTGACAAGGAAGCTCAAGACACAAACTCAGAAGACAATGACATGAAAATATAACACAAGCAAAGCCTCAGAGAAAAACACAAGCTAGACAGAAGTCCAACAAGATTTCCTAGAAGAGCTAAAGAAAGAGATTTAAAAAAAGAGGAAAAAAAAAGATTTTCAAATCATAGTAGTAAAGGAAAAATTGGGAAAAGAAATGTGAGCCATGCAAGAAAATTATGATATGAGATTTAACAACTTTAAGAAGCACAAAAGTAATTGAAAAACTCCTTAAAAAGCAGGGTTAGCCAAATGCAAAAAGAGGTACAAAGAATGGACATTTAATGAAATAAAGCTTTCAAGTATTCCTAAGAAAAGACCAGAGCTGAAGTTTGTTAGGAGGAAGGAAAATGTCTTGGGGTTTGGGGGTGGGGGTAGGTGAGATGCAGGAGAAGTGTCAATTAATAACAGTTAACAAAATCTGGCCTGGGTGATAAATTTAGATAGAATACACCTCAAAAGAAGAAAGATTATTGAGCGACAGAGGTAGACCGTTAGTCTAGTAGTGGGAGTGATGAACTAGAAGTATCCTGACTGACTGCCCCATCATAAATCAGCAAGTTTCTCAGGGGCTACGTATTCTGACTTTCTTACTACTAAACACTACTGATAATGAATATATTCATCAACACAACCAGAAGAAAAATTTTAAATAGAGTACCAATAATGGATTATTGAGTAATTATTTCCTTTCTGCAAGTCTATTACCTGTTCTAGCCGTTTCTGAACCATACTCTGCTGCTCTGTAACATGCTTCAGTTGTTCTGCATCTTCTTCTGGGAATTCTCGGCCAGCTTTTTTGGCCGTGCGTTGCTTAGCAGAGAGAGCCTTCTTAGATTTTCTGTGCAGTCCAATTTGTTCTTCAAGATATTTCTGCTGCATCTGGAGAAGCTGTTGGGTCTCTTGAAGCCACTCTTCATACTGCTTTCTTTGTGAATCATCTGGGAAAAACATCAAAATTGCACATTTATTAATATTATTAGTGGATGATCGATATAAACTCCATGAAGCCATTCTTTTTTTTCAAATGCTGGTATATGATAACTTAAAAAAAAACCTATCCAAAAAATTTTCACTGTATATATAACATGAAAAGTTTGAGCTATAATGAAGGAATTACCAAATTTTAGGATAATATTTTGTTTCAAATGGCAAAGTATGTCTACTTGGAAACATATTGGAAAACATCAACAAAAATATACTGAAATAGATGGAATTTATATTCATAAAATGGATAAAACTTTCTCAAATATTCCATAAAAGTAATCATAGCATGGTATCTAGATTATTTTTCACAGATCCTAACATGAATAATCCCCTCACGTTTGCTTCAGTTTACAAGCTTGCTCTACTTATAAATGTAGACATTGTTCTAAAGCGGTAAATACTCTAGAAGGTCTTAAAAAACAGACTTTTAATTTAGAATTTGGTGTTCTATGGAGAGATAATTAATGGTAGGTATAAAATAAATTTAACAATAACATCTGTCAATTTCATAATGACAAATCTATAAACAAGCAAAAATAGTGAAGGATTAAATTCTCAAAAAAGTTAGCAGTTAATGACATTCTTGCTGTTCCTATCTGCCCCTCTCCCCGTAAAAATATAGCTTTTCTTCATCTTTTAATGTCTTTATTCTGAAAGGGCATTTCATGCCTATGCATTGATAACAAATCAATAATGGTAATTTTATGACAGTATAAATTCTTCACATGCCATCTTCTTATCTTATGGTAATACACAGAAATGAATGAATGTAACTCTAGAAGGATCCTAGCTAAAAAAATATCAATGTTACAGAATATCATTATACATTAAGAATTCAACAAAAGTAAATGGGCACAGTAACATCAGAAAAAGCCAGTTAGAGAAGTTTGGTATGTTTTAAAAAATATAAAAATATATTCAAAATATAATTATGGCATACCAGGAATTCAAAAGGTCAGATTTTGGGGTTCATTATTAAATGTAGAAAATCTAGTGCATGTGACTGTTGTGTCCAGTTGACCAAATTTGGAAGGAATTTTCAAGAACAGGCTTTTTCACAAGGTTTCAGAAGTTCTCCTTCTGGTGGAATAAGACCTACCGCAAAGAAAGCCTTTCTGGTTTCTGGAACCAGGAGAGCAGAGGTGCGCAAAATGAAAAATAATGGTGAAAAAAAGTTAGCTAAACAGTCTGGAAATTTCAGAAAAGTTCAACTGAGATTGAACTTTAAGAACCTATCCTGCGCCTCTAATGAGTTCCCTGAAGGTAATTCTGTAACATACAAAAGGGTATTGCTGCATTTCTGATCTGCAAACCAGCTGTAACCCAGTTTGTTTCTTAAGCATATTCCCATTATTTCTCCCATGGTATATCTTTTTTTGAATGTGTACATTTTAGAAAGAAAGCCTTCAGAGAAAAACAGGAATGATTTAATTCAATAATTTATAAATTCTTACACTGTATTCATATATGTACTGTGTTTAATATAGGTACAAGCAGGAAAAGATAATGGGAGATATGATTTTTCTAATGCAAATGCTCAAATCTAACCAATTCTTCACACACATTAATGGTTCAGAAATAACTAAAAAAGCAAGCTCAATTGTATGACGATAATTGAAAGAGAATATATTTATAGTAAAGACAAAAAAAAATCCCCAGAATGCATGTAACTAATTAAAAGATTTATACTTACTGACAAATCCTGGACCAAAATTTGGAGGATTAGGCCTAGAAATCTGAGGTGTTAAACTGCCATCCTAAAATAAGTAAAATGCATAAGAATTTTTTTATAATCAAACATTAGACAAAAAGAAAAACCAAATAGAATTGGTAAAATATTTTTAAACATACTACAAAGGAATTAGAATCTTTCACTTTTACAAGGTAGAATGAATTTAGGGGTCATATTTGAGCATTTGTAATCAGATCAGAATTACTTCACTCTTTTCAATATTTAGTAGTGTATATATTCACTTAGGCTGGAAACTAAAGTAGTCTTAAGGATTAATAGTAAAGTCACAGTGGGACTGCCCCACATCTTCACCTCACTATAGT
Organism: Vombatus ursinus; assembly: GCF_900497805.2. Taxonomy (NCBI): domain Eukaryota; kingdom Metazoa; phylum Chordata; class Mammalia; order Diprotodontia; family Vombatidae; genus Vombatus; species Vombatus ursinus. Next base: position 2,936,013 of record NW_020954630.1, read on the forward strand.
ACACTTTACTACAGTACTGTAGTCAAAGACTACAACACAGATTAATCTTATCTTCAAGTTACTTTAGCAACTAAATTTTCTTGGATTGGATATACTTTATAGGAAATGATTTAGAGATAATACACTGTATTAGTTTTTTCCAAATTAAAAACAAAAAAAAAACCACATAAAATTGTCGGGAGTTTAGTATTAATTGCAATTAACTGATTCATTTTTCTTAAAGTTGTACACTAAATAGCAAATACAGAAAGCTGAAATAATTTACATTATATTCCATATTACTTTATTTTTTATTATGCTTACAAGTTACATAGTCTGACAAGAGAAAAAAAGGAGTAAGCAAATTTATTAATAATGAAGTATTTCCTGTCAAGCCTAAGCTAATATTTGTAATACTACTATACAAGTTAAAGAAGCTACTGGAAACTCTTTAGATATAGCAAAAAAACAAGTAAAAGCAAATTTAAAATACCAGACCGATTCAGAAAAAGAAACCCTATCACTTTCTCTAATCATTGTCTGATCATTTCTAAAAACACAGTATAAAATTTGTATGTACAAAAATAAACAGTAGAAATGAGTGGTTTACAAGAAAGTATTTCTTTACTACATCAAAATCACAGCATATCAGAGTAACAAAATGAAAATATCCATCTTTTTAAACTTCTGTTATGCTTATAAATGTATGTTTGAATTATAAGAGCTTAAATTAATTATTCAGAATAATCTCTCATGTGTAAGTAGTTCTAGTGTCATAAGTTATGATACTATATACCAGGTTCAAATGATAGATAATGAATTATTTGTTTGCCCTCACTATATCAGTGGCTTTACTTAAAAACAAAACAAACAAGGAACCCAACAGGAAAATCAGACGAAGAAACAAAATTCCAATTACAAGTGGCATTACCTGAGCAATTGCCTGCTGGGGAAGATTCTGGCCTTCACCACTCTGTGTCCCAGGCATAAAAGGGAACCTGTAAAAAAGGATGCAACTTTCTTAAAAAAAGAATAAGCATTTAATAGCAGCAATTTGTGAAATGATTTAAAGTAGGATAAAAAATTTTAAATGCTTAGTCATTTTCTATACCAATGAGGTAAAATTAGCAACACATTTTAAAATCAAACTAAAACCTGTGAGGCATAAAATAATAACTATAACTAATAAAATAAGTTTAATAAAATAAGTTCTAAAACATTCATGGCTATCAACCTGATTAAAGAAGACAGCAGTAATTCTGTTTTTTTTTAAAGGTCTGTATGTTATTTTAATTGCCAATAAAAATTCCAAGTGCAATATAGTTCAAAAGATGAACTAATTCAAATTAAATATGTAATGATAAACTAAAACGTTCACAAACTCCTGAAAGTCAAAACATAACTCAAATAAACGTGAAGTTTTTGAAAGATATTTCAAATATCGGATATTAATTTTTAACGTATTGTTTTATACGTCAGGTTAAGTAAAGTTTGCATTAACTGTGTTTGCTGTACTCAAGGCACAGTGCCAAGACACAAAATGGGCACTATTTAATCTATGTTGAAATGAATTCAACAACAGGAAGTTAGTGGACAGAGCACTAAACCTGAAGTCAGGAAGACTTCTTTCTGACTCAGTTTCCTCAGCTGTAAAAAGGGACCACACCTGCTTATTAGGGTCTTAGTGATTAAATGAAATAATATTTTTAAGGTACAAAGCACAGAGCCTGACACAAATTAGGCCACTTAATAAATGCTTGTTCCCTCCTGCCCCATCTACTTTAAATTCTGTCTCGGGCATTTTCTAAGCTGTGTGACCCGGGACAAGTCACTTAACCTCTCTCAGACTTAATTTCTTATATGTAAGAAGAGGATCATAATAGCACATGATAGCACAACCAGGTGATTGTGAGCAATAAATGACATGATATTTGTGCAATGCTTTGCAAACATTAAAGCACAATATTATTAAAATTATTATTTTTAATTGACTGATTCACATCTTACTCGTACAAGGGTCTCCATTAACCAATCAAGTGTGCGTGGTGGTGTCTCCTATAATAATACGTCACTTTTTGGGGGGCACTTACAGAAGTAACTAATAAAATATAAAGCACATATATACATCTTGCTTTCCCAGTTCAACTATGCAAGTACAAGGATTATGTCATGTACATAATACCTAGAAGAGTACCTTGAAGATGGTCAATATAATCACCATGATCAAAAAATATTTATTAAACTGAAATACTGGTTTAGATAAGCTGTTCAGAGCTTAAAATAGTGCCTGGAACCATAGAAGATATTTAATGAATGCCTATTAATTTATGGTGTTAATAGACAATTTGAAGCTAGCAAAAATGAAAGGGAACTGTTCCCTAATGCTCTTACATAAATCCTCAACACCGAAATAATTGGTTCATTTCTATTTCTGTGCTAACACCAAAATGGTTCCCAAATAAAATCATATCAGTTTCCACTTAATTCTACCTTTCCCATTTGAACTGCTACCTGGTCTTCTGCCTTCTTTTTTTTTAGGCAACTGGGGTTAAGTGACGTGCCCAGGGTCACACAGCTAGTAAGTGTCAAGCACTTCGTCTGAGGCCGGATTTGAACTCAGGTCTCCTGACTTCAGGACCGGTGCTCTATCCACTGTGCCACCTACCTGCCCCATTCTGCCTTCTTTTAAATAAGTAATATCTAGTTTCCAGGATCCAAAGAAGTATGTTTCGACTTTATTATTTACAATTTTCTTCTCTTTTCTAATTTTTTAAATTTCAGTAAAGAAAAATCTTTCAATTTGCCCCAATGACCAGTAAAAATTCTACCTTTTTACCCCCTCAGCTCCCGACCTCCTTTTTCCTCTCAGTATCCTTTTAGAGAAGATAATATTTATTTTGTTGATAGAATAAGAATCTTTCCTTCAATTCAAATCTATTTTTCCTTCTGCCTTTCACAATTAAAAAGGTCTATACATTTATGACTTCTAATAATCTACAACATAACTAGCATGAAAAGTTATCATTTATTAAAAGCAAAAACTTGTATTTCTCTACCATCATGTCAGTCAAATCGGTACTTTCCAAACCTTTTCCTCACGTATGAAAAGAAACTTCCTTTCAATCTCAAATCCTACTTTAACTAAACTTGGTATTTATTCTTTCCTAAAATGTAAATCCCTAAATTTCTGATATGTTTTCTCCAAATACTAGGCACATTCAAGTTAAATCAATGACTTCAGTAACTTCTAGTCTCAAAAGATTACCTTACCTGTTCATAACCATTGGTGGCATCCCCATATTGTTTTGAGCCATTACTTTATTAATCCCTTTAAGAGCTACCATTTTTGCTTTCATTATAGGATCTGTGATTGCATCAAAATCTAAAGAAAGAAATTATCATAGTTATTTGTACAGTCTCACAGCAGAATATACAGCGTAAGTAAATAATTTCTTATGACATTAAATGTTACTTTATTCTTAATATTGTATGAATTATTCTTACGATGCTGGCTAAAAAATCTTATTTATTAAGAGGATCTACATTAGATTTATTCCTATTTAATGAACCTATATTTGGAAATGTACTTTAATACCACAGCTTATAAAAATTAAGGTAAGATGTTAATGCAGATTTTTAACTTCAATCAAAATTTAACACTTTATCCAAAATATCAATTCATCTAACTACTCCCATATCTTTTTGATTTCTAGGACAGTTGCCAATAAATTAAAACAAGTAACAGGGGAAAAAAACATGAATTAGAAGGTACCATTCTATTAATGAAAAAGAAAGGATTCAAGAATCACTGAAATGAAATTGGATATATAATTTTTTTTAGATAAGAAACTCTTGGGTAAGGAAACTTCCTTCTTCAATGCAGGGTGGAACGTTTTGGCAATCTGTAGCCTTAGAGAGTTGCCTAGAGCACTGAGAGGTTAAGTTACTTCTCCAGTGTCACACAGATAGTATATGTCAAAAGTAGGACCTGAACTGGGTATTCCTACCTTTGAGAAGGGCCCTCTATCCAATAATCCATGCTGCTTCTCTAAGAACAAGATATGTAGCTATCCTGAAAAGAAATATGCCTCAGCGAGAAAGCTCTGATTCCTAACTCCAAACTTCCCCAACAAATTGAGTGCCTTTTAAAATTTCCTTGGAATGTTATATTTCTCTGCGTGTGTGAGTGCGCACACATATGTGTGCATGTCTGAGTCTTGTCCTTTCATTCAGGTAAACCACTGAAGAATAAGTTAAAATATTTTATTATTTACTGAAGTATGGAAATAAGTTTATAAAGTATTTTCATATTCATCATTTAGAACTACAATAAAAAATAAAATATTTTTTCTTAATTTGCTTAAATTCAACAATTTCTGTGTGCTACACAGGAAAAATAATCTTTGAGGAAAGAAGAGGAAAAGGAATACCACTCTTGTTTTTGATTATTCTTGTTTCTTAAGTTGATGATACAGGGATAATGTCCAAGCAGCTCAAAGCTCTGAACTTCATGACGTGAGTCAACTTCATAAAGATATAATAGTTTTCCCTCATTTTTTATAATGTATATAAACATAGTAGACCATTACTACAATAGATATGAAGAATGCAGGGAAGCATGGGAAGAAGTACATAACTTGATATACCAAATGAATACAATATAGTTAAAATAACAACTCAAATGGAAAGAATAATTAAAAAAAAAACCTTTGAAACTAAACCCTATGTAATTACGACCATGAGGAAGAGCTGAGAAAACGCATTGTCTCTTTTCTTTAAGCATAGAGGGGACTATGGGAGTGGACTACTGTATATTCTGTCAGACTCAGCTTACATATAGGAAAGTTCTGGGGTTTTTTTCCATGCTTTGTTCCAATTGATGGCTTGGTAGAGGAAGGAATAAGGATATCTATTATTAAAGGTGATAGAAAAGCCAATGATATCAATAACATTTTTAAAAGAATGAAATATACAACATCAAAAGCAAGTTTTGCATCAACTTTGAAACTTTTCATTCTTAATGGTTGCCCTTTTGAATCAAATATTATACATAAAATGCTATGGAATTCATACCAATATTGGGGAAGAATGGTTCAGAACGTTGGCGAATCATGGCTTGCATCTGTCTCTGCTGTTGCTGTTCCTGCCTTTCTTGATCCAAAAGGTCCTGGAGAAGAAGTGGCTGTTCCTCCAGAAGAAGAGGTCTTTCTCTATTCTGCTGGGCTAATGCCTGAGGAAGGAGTAATTGCTGGGTACCAGATGGATTTGCTACAGGGACAGCCTGATTGTTGGGTTGTCCGGTCCCAAAACTGTGATTTGCTGGCTGACTGTGGATAAATCCTGGATTTACAGTCATACCTTGAGAAAAAGTATGGTTCATTCTGGAGACCACAGTCATATTAGAATTCATCGTGTGGTCTAAAACTGGTCCAGAAGGCGGCATTAAAGTTGTAGGCAAACTTGACACATGATTAGATTGAGTAGCTGGCAAAGAAGGTGGAGGAGATGCCAATGGTTGTATGTCAGAATTATCAGATTTCTCATTAGCAAGTAAACTCGAGAGGACTGGAGTTGATTCAGTTATGCTACAGGCACTTATTACATCTTGAGTAGGCATCTGAGTGGATCCTTGTACATTTGTGTTTGACCCAACAGTTTCCTGATTAGTCCTATTATCAATTAAATCTTGATTGCAAGATGTTGAAGAAGTCTTTTCTCCTCCCTTTAACTCAGTTTCTGTAGAAAGCTGAGTACAGGCAGTATTTGCACTGTTCTCACTTTTCTCTTTTTCAGATTTTGCTTCCTCTTGTGAATTTGGAGAGAGTACTTCTGTTTTTATCTCACTGATCATAGTAGATTTTTTCTTTGGAGAACGTCTGTCAGATGAGATTACAGTCTTGCCAATGTTTTCACTCTTTTTTGGTTCATCAGTTTTGCACTGCATATCCAATTTATCATCAATTGGGACACTGAGATCCAACTCCTCATTAAACATACTTTTCTTATCACCCAGATCAAGTTCAGGATCTGTGTATGCAATAATATCAAATTCTCCTGATCTTAAGAGATCATCAAGATTGGGATCGTTTGTTTCCAGATTACCTAAGGTATCTAATTCATCTCCTTTGCCATCCTCTGGATCCAGATTTAAATTTTCAAGATCTTCATCATCCAAGTCTTTGACTTCAACCCCTTCGAGATCTTTGACATCTAGATCTTTTACAGAGGGATCATCAGGATCAAGCTTTTCTTCTAAGCTATCAGGTGGCTGGCTGGACATTTGTAAATTACTAGATTCATCAGCTGATACTGGAGTTGGCAGAGAAGTCCCCACAAAATCATTTCCTGGGGGATGACTCAGAGAACGCATGGCCAGAGAAGATGGATGGACAGTTTGGCCTGACTCTTGTTGAGATGGTGGTATGTGGTCCAAATTTGTAGATATTGGTAACTGATTAGTTACACACTGGGGTGTCCGCCTGACTGGATCTGTGTGTCTTGGACCTTGAAAGTCTGGCCTTGGTATAAGGTTCCCATGCCTATGGTGTTGGGAAGTTGGCTCGATGACATTGCTAGCAGAAATGTTGAAGGGAAGCCGTGGTCTTCCATCAGGGACCCGGTGCCGCAATTCAATAAATGCTTGACCGAGTATATTATGCTGTTGAACTTGCATACTCTGTGGTGGAAAATGCTGAGCAATTCCAACTGGATTATTAATCTGTGAGTTGCTCACGGGCCTGGGCATATCTACGGACATGGATCTTCGAAGCTGTGGAGGAACTCCAGGGCCCTGAATTTGCTGAGGAGGCACAAGGAAACGTTCCTGACTTGATGGTGGACCATGGCCCCCACCTGGGAATCCAAATCTAAAAAGATACATAATTCAAGAAGTTAATATTTTTGACTTAAGGAATATGGTTAAAATTTGTAGTTATGTTAGTACATGTAGTAATGTTAAAATTTACTGTTTTTTAAAGGTCAGGTAGATTTTACTACCTGTCAGGTGGATTTGTGAAATTGCTTGAACAAAGGCATGAAGTTGAAGCAAGTGAGGGCATGGAAATGTTTCCCAGAAACATGGTACTTGAATGATTGATTGAATAAGACACAGAAGCAGGGAGAAGAGACAGGATGATATTTAGAAGGTAAAACACAATATGTATATGCATTTTATCTGTCTTATTTTATGAAAATTTCCTTAAAATATTCAGGCTTTAACTCATCTATTTAGAACTTGATTTTAAAATGTGGAACCACTGAACTGCTGTCACATTATAGGTGAATGCTGTCATAGATAATTGTATTAAGTTAACTTTTTATTTGATAAGGTATAACAGAGTTCTATAAAATTTCAATAAGAAAGGTATGTCTCAAGTTTTGGGAAAAAATATTCTTGTTTGCTCGCAACTATCCTCAGTAGCATCAAAAAATAGTTACCGTCTGCATATTGAATAAAGACGAGATGGTGAAGCAGGTAGAAGCCCCAGTGACTCAAACTTCTGCATTAGCTGGGATTTCTACTTGTCTAAGTAACAATCTGGAGTTGGCTACAAAATAAAGCATTACCTCAGCCCATGATGTCTCATTCCCATGCCAGTAACATCAGAAGGAAATGGTCCTCTTTGTTCTTTTGGGAAAAGAGGAAATCGAGGTCCACCGGGTGGAACAGGAGCTCGAATATTCCCAGGATAAGGAGGTGGTGGCCTATTAAAAATTGGGTTGAGATTTTCTGGTTGCCAATGTGGCAGAGACCCAGGGTCCTGTAATCCTTTTTCTTGCCGGATAGCATTTTTTTTCTGTTGCTGCTGTTGAAGAATGATTTCACGCAACTTCTGCCTCTGATTACGGAAAAAAGGACCAGAAAGACCAACAGAGTTGATGGATACATAATGTTAAAAAAGTTTTCAAAAGACAGCACACTTCATGTAAGTTTAGCAACATAAAGTTTTTAAATATCCAGATTTTTTAAAAAGACATAAAATTTCAAATAGTGATACGTCACAGTTATGCAGTGGCTTACAGGACATGACAGTTAAATCTTACTCTTAATCAGGAAGCACACTAACCACTTAAAAACTACTCCCACCCAAAGATTCACAAGATTTAAAACCAATTTTAAAGAAAGTTACCACAAGTAAACTGAGATTTAAAATTTAATATTATTTCCCATTCTCCAACGAACCTGATATAACTTAATATGATGGACACATATCTTGGCATCATAGATTTAAAGTTGGATATGATCACAGAAATAATTTATTCTAACCCTCTTGCTTTACAGATAAAGAAACTGAGGTTTAATGAAGTAAAATGACTTGCCCAACACACTGAATAGCTGAGCAGAAATTTGAATGTGGATCTTTAGACTCAAAACTTCATTCTTTCCATAAGATCATGCCTTTTTTCAAAGACTTTGAAAGCTTTAAATACTTTTGTACTATTATAAAGTTTAGGTAAAAAGCACTAGACATTTTTTTCTAGATAACATACTTAAACACCATGACTGTACAATTAGTTTACCTGTCTGAGCTTTTCTGTATCTGCTGGAGACATGTTTATGGTATTCTGTGTATCTGTTCCGGCTAAAGTTGGGGTAGGACCAGGAATTTGGGGCATAGCAGAAAATTGCTGTCCTTGAGAACTCATTGGAGAATTTGAAGATGCATTAAAATTCCCTTCTGATCCTGTTCTTGGTTGATCAACAACATCATGGCTAATTTGACTAGTTCCAAAAGAATCAGACTGAGGTCTTGGAGTCATTGGAGGCTGATCGTAAGGGTCATGAGCTGGGGAAGGTGGAACATGGCTAAAGGTTTCTGACAAAGCAGGACCTGGTGGCCTCGGTGTTTGAGAACATGTATCTGATGGCCTTACAAAAGTTCCAGGTAAAGTTGGCCCTCTGTTTTGTGCTGCCTGAAGGAAAGTATCTTGATTTGGCACAAGACCTGGTCTTGTCAAGGGGGATCTAGCAAAACTTTCTGGAATGCCTGGTCTTGGAGGTGCTGATACCTGTGAATAAGGACCAGTGATGGTAGGTCTTGGTGTTCCAGGAGGGTGAGCATAAGGATCAGTATGCCTTTGATTACCTGGCGATGGAACAAATAAATCTGTCTGTGAAGATGTTATGGGTGTAGAAGACTGCTGAATATATGGATCAACAGTGGTAGGCCGTGCAGTTGCAGGAGGTTGGGAATAGGGGTCCTTAATGGGTCGAGGTGTTCCTGAGGATTGGGAAAAAGTATCTGCAAGAGGGTGAGGAGTTCCTGGAGGCTGGGAATAAGGGTCCTGAGAAGTTTGCCTGGACATAGCTCCAGACTGAGAAAAAGACCTTGAAGGGTGGGCAAAAGAGTCATTCATTACAGGATGAGGAGTATGGGGAGGCTGGCTATATGGATCACTAGACTGATTATGAGGAAAACTGTCTACTGGCCTTGGTGTCAGAACAGGCCTTTCATAGGGGTCGACAGACATTCGTCTCGGTGTTTGTGGCACTGATCCGAACGGATCTTGTGGGGATTGAGGTGGGTGCATTGGAGGCTTAAAAGGTCCAGTGCTGCTATCAACAGGAGCAGGTGTCAGTGGAGGTCGTGCATATGGATCAGCTATCCGTTGTCTTTGAAACCTGTCAGTCCTAGGAGATGGTTTAGCGAAAGGATCATTAGCTCCAGCTGCTACAGGACTTTTTCCAGTTTGTTCCATGACAATGGGAGACCTTGGTATACCCAAAGGTTTAGAAAACTGATCAGTCACTACAGGCCTGGGTGTGTCTGGGGGTTTTGCATAGGGATCACTACCAGATGAAGAAGAACATACATCCCTGACAGAAGAAAGCCTACTTGCTGTTGTCTCAGTTACTTGAATGTTTCGAGATAAGGGAGTGGTGCAGGTTTCCGCTGATATACCAGAATTCCTTCTAGGAAAGTTCTGAGCACCCGAAGGTGGTCTAGGGGTTCCTACCATTTTAGCATAAGGATCGACTGGAGACGGGGGCCGTGCGCTTGAAGAACCTGATGAAAATATGTGCGGTGATGGAGACTGAGGTGTCTGAGTCTGAGGAAGGGCTTCCTGAACTGCGACGCGGACAGGGGCTGGGGGAGGAGGTGGTGCTTGGGGCTTTAGAAATACATCATCTGAAGCTGCTGTAGTCGGGGGTCCGGGAAGCTGTGGTTTTGTAAACAGGTCTTTGTGGAATGACTGTGCAGGAGACATACTTCCATTGCCAGGCTGAGGCGTTAAAGGGCTTTGCATCCCACTGCTAGGCGTATCTGACCCAGACGGGTTTACGAGCGGTTGGGGACCAAACTGCTGTTGCTGCTGCTGTTGCTGTTGCTGCTGTTCATTTTTCACTTGTTCAAGTTTCTGTGTGGCTTCAATTTTTGCTTGCTGTTTACTTTTCTGACGCATTTGCTATTGAAGGAAGAGACAGAAATGAAAAACTTAACAGCCAACATCAGTAAAGGAAAAACTGGCCTGTTTGGCTGTTGCATAAGAACAACTATTAGATTAAAAACCCACTTTACTGCATCTTAAACTCCTTAAGGACAGGGATCATGTATTACTTATACCGAACAGCACCTGGCACACAAAATTTATAGAGTAGGAGTACAGGTAACAGCTGTTGAATGAAGAACAATTTAAATATCTATTAAACACCAAATGGAAGAAAAAAGTTTTGGAAACATGAAAATTCTTGGTTGTTCTGTACTCAGAGCTATAAATCTACATGTAAACACATCACTTGGCTTTTATATATGGTCGAAATTAAATTCAGAATAAGAAATATCTACTTATATTTACACAGTGCATTACGATTTAATGAGTACTTTCCTCACAGTATATCTGTGAGGTGGACATTCCACAAATTATTATTCCTATTTAACAGCCTGGAAAATTCAGTTTTCCAATGTTACAAAGTGAACAACTGTATGAGCCAGGCCTCCTAACTCCATGCCCATGCCTCTTTCTCCTATGTATCTTCTCGGTAATCAATGCCTCTATGTAAAAAGCATTAAAAAAAATTTAATAAAACATACCTGTCTGAATTTCCATTCCTGCTCATGTTCGGATTCTCTCTGCTTTAACGGATCTTTAAATAGATCTGAGTCAATACGAGAGCTAGGATCGATATTATCCTGCTGTTGCTGCCTCTTCATGGAATCATTTGACATCTGTACTTTATTAATACGCTGAGCAGCTCTATTATCTCTGGCTTTTTGCTTTGAGAGAAAAAAATGACAGTAATTCCTTTTCTACATGTGAAAATAAAATGTTAATTTAAGGTAAATTTAAATTAACAAAAAAAGGGGGGGAAACTGAGATTAATTCCTTGAAATTGAAAAATACTATTTCTTACGACTTTTCTTGGGTCTTTTCTTTTCAAGACATTGTATTCTAAACTGCTGACGCTCTGTTTCATTTTCCAAAACATCTGAAGATGCTTTCTAAAAGTTTTATGATTATCCACTAGTGAGTATGGGTAGAAAGTCCAAAAAAAGCCATTAACACTGAATTCATATCTATATATCATCTATTTTGATGAACATAAAATTTAGGTAATATAAAGGAGAATAGTTTTAGTTTATAGAGAAGGAAAAGAGACAAAATTAGGATTTAGACATTTAGTGTTCCACTTGAAGATGCGGAGACAAGCACCAAAGTGACTGACAAACATAAATCCAGCGGATTACTATTCCAGTAAAGTTCTGGCACTGGAGTGAAAAAAAAAAGTATTTTTTACCTTCACTAAAACAAGCATGGTAGCTCTTTGTTAATCAAGCTATATTATTTTTAGAGCACTCTAACTGAATATCAAGCTGGAAAAAGAACGGAACTAGCTATCATTTAGTCTGCATAATCTACAAATAAGGATTTTCATCTGAGTTAGAAAGACTTCATCTGCCAAAGAGCAAAAATGGTCTTTGAACTTTGATATGAATCCAAAATAGGTATTTCTTAGTAAAGAGCATATCTTAAATGTTTTTTTAAAGTCTTAAGAAAAAGATCAAAATTAAAATTTCCAAACAACTTACAGGAAAGCATCAAAAGCCTTTCTAACTCTGTCCCTGACAATAATAAGAACCAAACAAACACGGCTGTCCTAACCCTTTGATGAGGGATGGGGGTGGAAATGAGGAGAGAAAAGAAAGAAAATGTACTTCTCAAAATAAAAAGGTCCTTCTGTTATATCTAAATAATTTCATTAAAAAGAAAAATTACAGAAATCAAACTATGTTCACCGTAAATATCAGAGAAACTGAGAAAGAAATCTGACATTTGTCCTCCAAGTATGCTGCCCTTTTGAAAATGGAATATTTAATTTTAAAATAAAGTGAATGTGTAAAAATTAGCTCATTTTCAAGCTTCAACAGTTTTTTTAAAAACTAGCTTATCAAAACAGCAGTCTACATTAAGATCTAATGATCTAGAGAGTAACTTTTAAAGCAAAGTCATGTTAAGCTATAAAAGTATTAAAATGTTTATTTTTTGTAATCCTAAGACTTTAAAATGACATGATGACATTATGACATAAAGCACACAAACAGGATAAGTATTTTTAAAATACCACATATGGAGCTCTTTCCTGAGAACTTGCTTTTCTCCACAATTTAGCAATCTGCTTCACTCTTGTGGTCCAATCTAAAACAAAACAAGAACAGGTTCAGAGAAGGGGTTCCTTTGTACTGGCAGCCATGTGGAAGTATGAGGTGTTCAGGACAGACACAGTTCGGATAGACAAGATTTTGAAGACTATACCTCACATTCAAATGTGATGGCATGGAACCTAGCTCATAAAATGGAGAGAATACAAAGCACATTTAGTAATGTCTGCATATAAGTCAGGAATGTAGCCTTTCAAACCTATAAAGTGTGCTCTAAAACTAAAAGGTTAACTATTCTGAATGACACTACTTCTAATTGGACCCACATCAAACAATAATGTTTATGTGACCAAGTATCATAATGATCATTCATCACAATATAAATACACATTAGGAGGAAATAATTTTAAGCATTTGAAACAATAAACAAACACATAAAAAGGCTCACAATTCCATTGGTTGGGGTAGGGGTTATTCTAGTGATTCCATCAATGAATTATTTACAAAACGAAATATGATGAAGAAAAATCAAGTATATATTGCAAAAAAAAAAAAAAAAAAAAGAATTACTCCAAATATTAAATGAAGGCTTTCAAAAAATTAAAGGTTATGGAAACAGGAATGGCAAAAACAGTAAGAAAAGTTTGTAATGTGATGTTGAACCATAATACACATTCAAAAAAGACAGTCAACTGTGCCAAATAAAAATAAGGGGGCAGAAACAAGAGAAGATTTATGACTTGTCTTTCATAGTGACTAAACTGAGTCAAACCTATTCCAACAATGTAAACTGATTTAGCTACATCCATCCATCTATCCACCTATCCATCTATCTACTCGTCTATCTATCCACCCATATTATGTATACTAGCTCCATTTCTCTATTTAGCTTATAATTATTTTACAAACAGTTATAATTATATTCTTTATTATTATAAGTAACACATTGAGGAAAGGTAAAGGAAAACAGTTTTAGTTTAGACAGAAGGAAAAGAGACAAAATTGAAATTCAGACTCTGATTCATTAATCTTTAACTTGAAGAAAGAATGTAAACAATATTATAATAAAATAAGTAAATCTTACTTCATATTTCAATATCAAAACACACTGTACTGTCAAGCAATTAAGTGAGAGTCCCATCATGAAAAGTGAGAGGTTGTGTGGTGTTCTAGCATAAGTGTTCTACTTGGAGTCAAGAGATTATCGCTGCAGAGCATCTGTAGACAAGTCATTTAACCTCAGTTTCCTCCTCTATGACGGTGGAGTGATAATTCTAGCACTGCATGATTCCTGATCTCTCTGTGCTGTTTTACACACACACACACACACACACACACACACACACACACACACACACAAAAAATTCTTTGTTTTCCTCACAGACATCAGCAGCTCAAACATTTTCAGGGCTTTCTCGGTACTCTGCATTTAATGTCATGCCTTCTGATCTTTACATCTTCATCTCAGGCTTCTCTTTTCAACACACTCTCTGTACCTGCCACGTCGGGGTTTAGTGCTGTTAACTGCCACACGCCAACCTGTCATCCAGAACTATAATTATAATCCCTTTGTTGAAGACTACTACATAAAGATCTACATATCTAGTCCAATTTCACTCCTCAACTTTAATCCTAGAACATGAACTATCTATTGAACATATTGAATTGGATATTTTGCAGACTCTCAAATTGAACATGGCAAAAAAACATTTTTTGCCTGAGACACTCTACTCTTTTAACTTTCCCTATTTCTGTCGAGAGTAGCATGATCTTCAAAGGCAAGCCAGTATTCAAACCTCAATGTCATTCTCAACTCCTCACTACACATCTCCAGTCAGTTACCAGTTTTCTTTTCTAATTCTACAGCATTTCTCACAATAAAGTCCATTCTTTTCATTGATAAAGCCAGCCACCTTATAGTGTTCAGGGACTTATTACTTCTTAACTAAATTAACATTATAGATTCTTAATTGGTCTTCCAACCTGAAGTCTATGGCCATTCCAATATATTTTCCAAATAGCTAACAAAGTGACTTTCCCAAAATATAGTAAAAACAGTAACTAACAACAAAACCAACAATAATTACTATTATTAAAAAATGATGATGATGATGATGATGATGATGATAATAACAATAGAGTTTATTAGTATAATATGTGACTACATGAAGTAGTTGTTGTTCGGATATTTACCTAATCTAAAAGGCCTTTCAGTTTTCTGGCAACATCTTTAGGACTAGGGAGGTTACTAATTAAAAGACTGCAATATAGAAGTAGATAGGTAACGGGAAGAAAATGTCAAGAAGTCTATGACTTCACAATCACAGAAGGTGAAAGCTTAAAGAAGATTTATGTATCCTCTTGTCTATCTTCACCATATAGAGGAAGAAACTGAAGCACAGAGGTAAAGGGGCAGAGGGAGGACTCTCTGGTATGGGGTTTTTGATGGTAAGGCCAGAGTCTTTTCCACTCCAACAGAGTGCGTGAACCTGACCTAATAAACATGAAGGGAGGGGGGGAGGAGAACAGAGATGTATACCAATTTAACTAATTAATATACCAACTGACCTGGGAATTCTTCCTTGAGGTTCGGAAAGTTGATGTTGGTATAGAGAACAGGTGCCACGGTTGCTATTTCGCCCAAAGCTTCTTCTTTCTCCCATTTGAGAGTGCTTCTCTGGGTGTTAGACAAAGTATCACCTTCTCCTTCCATAGCTGGGGCTGATGAGGGCCAAGAACTATGAGGATCATTCCCCATTGAGCTCAAGGCAGGATTTTTATCCCTGTAAAAATACATCTCAGTTGCATGACATAAACTACTCCTACATGGTCTATTGAGATCTAAGTTTGGAGTCACAGGACAGAACTCTAGGATTTAGTTTTCTTTTACTTTAGCAATAAGTAAAAATTTCTTACCACCATATAGATTAGCTACACTACTCAGAGAAGACCAATCTATGCACATGTATAATCACCATGATTTAAGTTTTGGCAGGAAGCTGTGGAATTATTACCTGGTATCAGTATATGGGGACTGTGTTATAGAAGAGAAGGTTCCTAATCCATTTCCAGGAGTCAAAGAATTATGAGGGAGATGAGGATTAGGTCCAATAAGGCCATTCATAAGTGGCATACGAGAAAAAACACCATCTCCTTGGGATGAGAAAAAATAATAAGTGGTTACATGTATATTATAGGTATGACAAATAATACAACTAAGTATTTTAAAGTCTCAGGAGTCTAATTTTTTGTGCAAGTTTAACTGCTAGACTGACATATGCCAGAGGGAAAAATGGCTTAGGACTGGAAGCTGAAGACAGCAATGGATAAATGAATATAAGAATGCACATAGAGTTTTGGGGGCAGGCTATTTGTTACTCAACAAATTTCAGTAATTACAAATTAAGAAGACCTATACTTATAAGAAAATAAGCAAAGAAAGAAAGGTTTTTTTTAATCCCAAAGAGAAAATGTAAAAAAAAAATTCCAACATTCTACAAGTTAAAACAACTGGAAAGATTTCACTAATGCTCAACGCATTAAACATTTTGTACTTTATATCTGTTTATATATCTGTTTAATTTATTTAATAGTCTCAAAATCTCCAAATTCAAAGTAAAAATTATTCACTTAAATGAATATTATATACACATCACTGTGGTAGTTGAAAGTCTACAAAACATGTATAAAAGTCTGTCTTTAAGGAGCTCATCATACACAAGTTTTGTTTGAAGAATGGCAGTATTTTCAAAGATGGTAAATTCAAGACTATGTAGGTGTTTTGTGCCTGGCAGAAAAAGGTATTTGAACATATCTATTTTTTTCTTCTGTAACCTCATGTTCCCTAATGCACCCAGGGTCAAATACAAAAGCATCTGTTTGGCATTCAAAGCCCTTTATAACCTGGACACATTCTACCTGTCCAGTTGTTTGCACATTACAACCCTTTATACATAATATGATCCAGCAATGCAGGATCTTTCAAGAACACAATATATCCCTTGAATCTTAGCATTTTCACTATGACTGGAACACTTTTCCTCCTTGCTTCATCAAGTCTCAGCTAAACCTCTACCTTCTGCAAGAAGGCTGCCTAATATCCCTTAATGCTAGTTCCTTCAAAATTATGAGCAATTTACAATGGGTTATACTTGGTTTGTATAGAGTTGTTTTCATGGTATCTACCCATTAAATTGGGAGCTAGAGGACAAGGACTATTTCTGCCTTTCTCTGTATATTCAGTACTTAACATAGCATCTGACAGAAAGAAGGTATTTAATGAATGCTTCCTAATTTGAAAAAAATTAAGAATAATATACACAGCAATGACAAATAAGAACAATTTGCTGGCTTTACAAGGAGGGCCTAAGAGTGTCCTGGCAGAGACAAAGAACACATCTGTTCTATGCTGTAGAATCTTACACCATATGGTAAACAAACATAAAAATACTGAGAAATATAAATACTAGGTAATTTAAAAACACAGTCCTTGATTTGGTTAAAAGTGACAGACTAAAATTTTCCTAACAGACATTCAAAACATTTTGACTGCTGAAATTTTTAGGTTTAGGATGAGATAATTCAGTTATTGTTTAAAGGAAGGAAAAGCAAAAACTAAAAATACATTTACGTGCTAGAATAAGAAGTTAAAGGGAAGCTTGGGAAGTTATAACCATAAATTAAGAAAACTAATTTCCATAAATTCTTAAAACTCAAATAAAATGGAGTTTGGATAGATGTAGGCATTCCCTTCAAAGAGAGAGATCAAAATTCATCCATTCTGGGGAACTCTTGTTGACTTCTTTTCCTAAGTTCACTACAGGATGAATTCACACAGTAAGTTAGGGGGTTTTCATCAGTTTCTCTAAAACCTCCACAAATACTACTGGTTATTCAAGCACTCGCCATGTAACTAGCCCATCTTATTTGTTTGATGACCTCCCTTACTGTGCTTCTCCTTAGTAATTCCATCTTTGTTACATGAAAAAGCTTTATAAACACATTAAAAAAAAAAAGCACAAAATTCTCACATCTTTCTGGCTATACTATAACTCTCCAATGTTATCCTACTTTCTACACTACAAACCCAGAGATCTAATAGTTTTCTTCAATAGTCATATACTTTCAATTAAAAAAAAAACGACCATAGTATTATACTTCTTTGTGTCTTTTTCAAATATCTTTATTTTTTAACTAAAATAAGAGAAAAAATTAATGACCAAAACACCTAGATCATTAAGAAACAGTCTGGATAAGTGAAGAAGGATAAGTGAACTATACTTTCAGTCAAATACGTGTCAGGTACAGTGCTAAGCAATGAGAACAGAAATAAAAGAAGAAAGAACATTGGTTTCAAGGTGTTTATATTCTAATGGGAAGAGACAGCATATAAAAGGAATCTAAAAAAGGAATGAAGGGGAAAGCAAGAAGGAACCCATAGACGTATGTAAAGGAGTAGGATGGAAGCCTGGAGAACAATAAAGAGATGAGTGGGCTGGAGGACATCACTTGGTCTGGGACTAACCAGCCAATCAGAAGGAGAAGCTGCAGGGGCAAAGGGTACTTCTAATGTGCAAAGTCCAGGGGAAGAGTGAGTTTCTGGGATGAGGGGGTTTCTATGGCATGGTAGAAAATGTCTGGAATCTAGGCAGTTAGCAATCCGTCTGGGAGGACCTCCCCTTCATGACATACAAAAGGGTAAGATGGAAAATTGTGGACTGAATGATAATAAAGTGCTTCAACCAGATTTTTTTAAATGTATGGAAGAAAACAAAACAAAATGCAGAAACACAAACGTGCAGAACAATTCTGAAAGTAAGAAGTAGAACTTACTTTATACACAAACATAAGTTTAATAAATTTCAGAATAACTTTTTTTTTCAAATCAAAGGCATGAAAGAGGGGAAAGGAATATCACGTACAAAAGTCAACAAACATTTACTAAGCACAAAAAAAACCCCAAAAAACAAAACCCCACAAAAACAAAAAAAACCAGTTCCTACTCTGAGAGAATACACATTTAATGGAGGAGACAACATGCAAACAACTATGTACAAACAAGATATATACAGGATAAACTAGGGATAGTGTTAGAAGGAACTTGCTAAGGTTAAAGGGGATCAATGAAGAGCTTTCTGTAGAATGTAAAAATTTAGATGGAACAGGAAAGAGGTCAGGGAAGGTAAAAGGCAAAGATGATTGTGGAAACAGAGTTTCAGGCATGAAGGATACCACAGTCAAAATGTCCAGATTAGGGAGGTGGATTGTCTTGTTGGACTAATAAGGAAACCAGTTATTTGGAACACAGAGTATGTGGAAGGGAGTGAGGAATAGGATGTCTGGAAAAGTAGCAAAACCTAGATTCTGGTTGTAGCTGTGTCACTTATAATTTGACTATTATCACCTTAGAATTCACTGCTATGATAAAAGATCTAGAAAATCTTTCTATCTAAAATGAACTACTTAGATTTTCATAAGGATGGCATTTTATTGCCTGCTAAAACTAAGTCACTGAATGAAAAAATTACTGCATTTTGTACTATTTTACATTTCACCGTCATGCATTCATGACATATGATGATTTCCTTCACCTTATTGATCACTAATGCAAGCCAGGGCAGTTAGGTGGTACAGTGGATAGATTATTGGGCCTGAAGTTGGGAAGGCATCTTCCTGAGTTCAAATTTGACTTAAGAAACTTATTAGACCTAGACAAGTCACTTCACTCTATTTGCATCTTGAGGAGGACCAATCCACAATTTTTGCCAAGAACACTCCAAATAAGGTCATAAAGAGTTGGACATGACTAAAAAATGACTGAACAATAGATTAATAACAAAAATACTAATAAGGGTGCAGGCTATAGTGCATCACTATGAAAGTGATTGAGAATCGCTGATCTGACCCCACTGCCAAGCAACAACACTTGTCATCCTTGTTCCTAAAGCAGTTTTACTTTCCTGTACTAACAATTAAGAATATGCCCTCCACTGAATCTGGCACATTGCCTCTCATGTAGACATTTTGAGAACACGTTGGTTTATTTGCTCTCAGTTGTAAATTAACCACTACTTTCACTTACATCAAAGGGTAATTTCTTGGGAAAATGGAAGACAGTGAAGATCAAAAATCTTGTCTGAACTTATATGTAAAGAAACTAATTTAATCAGTACTGAATATTGAATAACATTCACAGTCCTTTAAGATAAAAGTCTTTTTTACTACACTGTGAATGTTGAAAACAAAACTAAACAAAATGCCAAACAACTCTGCCTGTAAAAATTAAACAAAGCAAAACAAAAAAACACTCATGAATCAACTCCACAAATATAAGCAGTTAATTAACTAACAACAAAGTATTTTCCTTCAATATTATTCCACTTAAGAAATTCTATGCTCCCAAAACCATTTGGTTATTCAATCTGTTTTAATCAGGCCATGAACATCTCTCCAAATTTGTATTAGGAAATTAATTTATGCTTCTCTTTCCTTACTACCCATTGGTATGTTCCAAAACAGTGTTTTAAGCATTTATTAGGCCAAAATGAAAAGTATGGGTCTGGAAGTTATAATTCTTTATTAAAAAGTTAATTAACAAACAGAAGTACGTTGGCTTCTTTTAGGAGAACGATCCAAGAGACATGTTCAAGAGAGTGAGAAAATTTCAGATTTCCAAAAAGTAAAAGGGGTTTTTTATTCTAATCAAGGTAATGATCAGTCATGACTTCATAAGATTAATAACAGCATATGCTAAATACCTCTAGGAAGAAAAGCAATGGTTTAATATAGACTGAGAGACATATTTGCAAATACAGTCAAAATATGGATTTTATTTGATTATACTTTGTATATCTTGTATACTTTTTTTGTAACTTTGTATACTTATTTGTAACAGGGAAGTAAGTGGGGATGGAGACAGACAGGAAGGGATGAGTAACTAGGTTGAGAGAAACAAAACAAAGAAAACAGACTCAAGAAACAGGTTAAAAAAATCCCAAATTAAAAAGAAATTGAAAACTGAACAAAATTTTGTTACTGTGCTATATTTAATGCAGACCTCAAAAACTATATAAAAGAACTCTAAAGTTTCCATATACTGAAATGTTCATATTCATTGATGATTGTTAGTTTATAATAAATTTTAAATTTTTCATCAATTAAAAAAATATAAGGATGGAGATGAAGGGAAAGAATCAAGTATGAGACTTATGGATTTATTTTTTTTCAGACTGAATTTTTTGGGACAAGATTTTTTTTCTTTAAAACAAGGATTCCTATTTACTAGCTGACATTTATTTTTTTTCTTCTGCCTTTTTCTTATTGCATATATATAATGCTGAAATTTCCACATGTAAATGGATTCTTCGTTTGAGCAGCGAAAGTGAAACAAAGAGAGAGGAAAGGGATTTTACAGAGCATTTGGTATAAATTATTCACTTTAGAAACAAGAAAACCAAGTTCTATTAATGTGAAGTTATTTGGACAAGATTAAATAAACAGTATGCAAAGAGAGGTATCAAAATGGTTTGGAAATTAGGATTTCTTTTAGATTACTTGCACTAATTCAGAAGTACTAAATATAAGAAAATTATTAATTGGCTAACACGGAGTAAGTATATTCTTAAAAATTTTGTTTTCTGCTTACAAACACACAGGTAATAGAAAGTAAGGCCATCCATAAGAAAAAATAATCAGTCAGCAAATCATCAAACACCTCTGCAGAAAAAGAATCCCACACCTTCCCACAAAGCAAACCTCAATTTATTTTCAATGGTAATATTTGAAAAAAGCAACTTTTGGCCAAAGAATCAGATTCATTAGAAGTACAAGAGCTAGAGTCAGGACTTAGAACTGCTGAATCAGCAGACAAAACTGGCCACAAACAGGATTGAGTACCTTTCAAAAGGCAAGACAAGAAAAATTACATGTTGTTTGCAAGCATGTAGACTTTTCAAGAATGACAGCAAATTATCTGGGACCCAACATCATACCTCCTAAAAGAAATGTTTAAGATACCCAGCAGTACCCTAGGCAAAATGAAATTAATTCATCCAACATTAGTGGGGCACAGATGGACTGACTTCCAGAAACTTCAAACCCTAGTAATAAAATCAAGTGTCATCGCATGGCATTAATCTTCTCAAGATATTAATATTCAGTACTCTTTCATTACCACGCCTCCAGGTGTACTTCAATCAAGGCTTCAGTAACAATATTCTCTTGTCATTAAATTATAATGCATACAAAGACTGATTAATGAAAATATACCCCCAACACCAAATCAGAACATACCCTGATTATGTAATGGAATTAACTGTGGTGGTGGTGGTGGAGGCTGTGGCAGTGAGGCTGGCTGAGTGGTAGCAGGACTCAGTACAGCAGTGAACAAGTCTTCAACATCTTTACCTCCAAGCTCTGAAAAAGAAATAGCAAGTAAAATATAAATTGCTGGAATATTATTAAGAGGATAAAGATTTCACTAACATAAAGAACAGGAACACATACCTGGAATCTTAAACAATTTTCCAAGAATTGCTCCTGAAATGAAGTTTTAAAAAACAGACATCAGTCATCTTATTTAGATAATTATATGAACAATAGTATTAAATTTAATTCATGTGAAGGAATGTATGTTAAATGAAGAATTAAAGCATGCAGTAATCTTTGAAAATTGTATTTACTCATGTCTTTTAGAAAGCCTAGATGTAGGGCAAATATTTTACCATCTGTGACCATTTTGTCTAGTTCAGGACTGAGGATGCCATCTAGTTGCTCTTCACTCAATGGCCGTGAACTCTGATTAACGTTTGGCTGAGGCAAAGAGGAAGGATCATCAGAGATGGAACCAATATCTAGGCCAGCTAAAGAAATGAAACATTAAATCAGACAATGAATTTAGTGGACACATGACGGTTAAACATAAAAATGTGATATGAATATACAAAAATTTAACCAATATAAAACAAAATCAGATTATCTAACTTAACACCATCTGAAGACTTCTAATTTAATATAGTTTACCATCAAAATTTTTCAAGTAATTTGCAGTTATGTTTAGAAAGCAAAAAGATGAGTTTCATATAAGAACATTTTGTGCACTACATTAGGCATATTATATTTGCAGTTGCAGCAGTTCTAAAGAATTCTTCATTATAAATGAATTTCATGAAGAACATAAAAACATAGCAAACAAAAAATCAACTCAGACTAATCTCGAGGAAGACACATCTTTCATCAAATGGAATATCCACAAGAATATTAACAATGTAACCGATACTCCAATTAAGACCCCTAACCTAAAAGAATACTACTACTTTTATTGTTGAATTCATATTATATCATAGCTACTTTGCATAGAGATAAATTTTATCTGCGCTAGCAAAAATACTCAAATAACTATTTATATACAGAAAGCAATGAATCTACTGCATATAATCAATCTGTTTTAGATATAATGTACAATTAAGCAACTACTGTTTTCATAAAATTATACTATTAATTTTCAAGAAAGCAAGGAGCCAGTGGAGAGGAGACTCTGGATGAATTCTCAATGTAGAAACTCAATGCATAATTACAATTTTTTTTTAAAACAACTGATAGTTTTAAATGGTTGCCTTCTAAATTAGCATTGATTAACATTTGTTGAGGAAATGTCTCTGAAGACAGACAGGAGAGGAAAGGTTTTTTTTTTTATTCATGCTTTACTCTAGTGCTATTGTTTACATGGCAACAAAAAAATTTCCAACATAAATTAACAAAGTTCTGTACTACAGTTTTAAGAATCAATTATTTAATGTTATGACAGACAACAAAAAGGCAAGGAAATATATTAAGGAAACATGGACAGGCAAGAAAATAATTTTTCAATTTTTAGAACTCAATCCAGGACACAGAAATATTACAAATTAAGTTGTTTTTAACTATACAAAGATAATGAAAAATGAAAGCATGAATTAGTAATAAGAAAGCACTACTAATACTTATGCATGCACATAGAGATTGTTTTGCTGAAGTCACTAGAAAAAAAACTACTTCTAGTCATGGTTCATCCATTATTTGGATTCTTACCAAATGGGGAAGGTGAGTTCTCAACCTGGAAAGTGCATAAATCAATACCTACAAGACCCAAACCAAATAAAATGGATGATTATCATAAGAGAGAAAAAAGAAAAGTGATCCCAAAAGAAGAGAATGAGAGAGAGAGCTAAAGAGAAATTCCATGAGATACTGAGAGCAAACAAGCAAGAGAGATAAAGAAGGCAAGAGACTGAGAGAGAGCAAGAAATCAAAAGCGAGAAATGGGAGAAACTCAGTGTATGATTACATTCAAAAAGACTCCCAGCATAAGAGACAAGGGCAAATATTTTTGACATATAAGCAAGAAAACAGAACCAAGTCAAATAAAATTACATGAAATTTCTCCAAAAACTTCAGAAATGAAGTTCTTCAATTGATAGGTATAATACACATGACAATGTGATAACACAGAAGTAATTACAAAGACTTTTACACATACCTGAATGATCTGCAGATTTTACTAAATCATCAGAAAGTATTCCTAGGATGTCATCTTCCGTGTTTAATACTTCTGAGAGGTCAGCTAATGGGTCATCAGCATTAGCTATAGGAAATAAAACAAAACATTAAAAGTTGGCCATGTGGAATATACTAAATACATTATTTAAAAGAAACTCAGAAAGCTTTAGGATTTATTAATGAAGTGATATCTTCAAGATCATAAACATTTCCAACCTTAGGAAATAATTTTTATGATCAGCAGAGGCTGAAAAAAAAAGTCATCATCTGGTGGCCAATTCCCTGCAGATATAAATCTCCATTACTACTTTCTAAAGATGGTATATGTAAATACATACAGATCATATATAAAAATCTTCAGAATGCTTTAAAACAGAATTGATTTATGGAACTTAATTTGGAATATTTCCAGAATTTTGCAATAAAATAATATCGATGGTAATAAAAACCTAACACCTTGCAATGACAAGTGAAGAAAAATTGAATGATTTTTAAATCAGACTAATATAAATTCTCTCACACACACACACACACACACACACACAAAGATGCAGGCGTGTAAAAGAGCCCAACAGAGAAAAAAGGCAGGAGAGACTGAGAATAGCAAGA
This sequence comes from Vombatus ursinus, assembly GCF_900497805.2. Taxonomy (NCBI): domain Eukaryota; kingdom Metazoa; phylum Chordata; class Mammalia; order Diprotodontia; family Vombatidae; genus Vombatus; species Vombatus ursinus. Next base: position 2,960,735 of record NW_020954630.1, read on the forward strand.
ATGTCAACAAGAATACAGTTTATTAAATATAGAGGGATAAGTTATGAAAGAAACATAAAAGACTAGAGTAATTTAAGAGATTTTCAACTTTATACATTAAATTGATTTTTCTGTTAAATGAGGTGTTCTGAGCAGAGATTTGACTGAGATTTAAACAACAGCAACAATATGGCAAGCACACAAGCAATTACATAGAATAAATCAAACAACAGGTTCAGGCCTCTTCTCATTGAATGAGCATCTTTTGAATATTTTATAGTATTACAATTAGGATTTATAGCACAATGTTAATAAATAAAGATTTTAAATTCAATTTCTGTGTAAGTTACATCCATGATTTTTGGCAACTGTTAACAGTTTCGCAGATACAAATATAATTGCCCTGTGATATTAGCACCATTAATGAGCCAAAAATTTAAATACATGCTGCATGGGCACTAGATCGGGATCATATTATGTGTATTACATCATGAACAGTCTGGAGGAAGCAGACACTAAAAAGAGAGGTTTTCTGATGACTGGTTGTATAAAGTTGAACCCAAGACACGCCAGCTGACTCAGAAGAGGATAATAAAATTAATACTGATCCTTATTACTTCTTTATGAATGGGGAAAAAGATGAGATTATTTCAAAAGACTACAAAAGAAGATGATTATAAAAGACTGTATATTGCTTAAATTTCATATCAGAAATTCTTCTCTCACCAGGTGATATTTGAAGTATATCAGCTGCAATGCGTTATTATTAACAATTTTTAAAACTTTATGTCACTAAAGAAGATTTTTAAAAATGTTTGGGAAATTGAATTTTTATAAGTCACAAAATATTTTAAAACATATTTAATGGACTGTCTGAAGTGAGAGACATCATACAGCAACTAACTAGTCTTTCTCTACCAAATAACTTCAGAAATCCATATGTCAAGGTTTCTTAAGGGGAAAAAGAGATTCAATGTCCTGGAAAATCATTATTAAGTCAATCGCTCTGTTTAAAGTAATTTGTATGTTTAATTTAGTCCAAAATATAATGCCATTGCTTGTAAATTAATCCCATGGAGACGATAGATATTTTTGTACGAAGGGAAAACCCTGGGACTGAGAATAAACAAAAAATTGGATCTGAATTCTACCTCCAACACCTGATAGCCACATGATCACTGGGCAAGTCATTTAATTTCTCTAAGATACAGATCCTCCACCTTCAAAATGGGTAAAATATCCATAGCACATACATATTTCAAAGTGTTAACGAGGATCAAATAAGTACATATAAAGAACTCAATATATCTTATGCCTTTTTTGGACTCCACCTGTGATTTCCTTGATGTCAAAAGCTCCAGTTGAGGAAATTTCTCTAATAATGCATGTCAGCCCGTAAATTCATCTTAGAGAGTTACCTGGCAAGTCTGAGAGGTTAACTAAAATGACTAGTTACACAACCAGTACAGGCAAGAGGCATGAAATCATGACACTAAAGCTTTTTCTTTTGTATTACCACACTATCCCTCACCAATACATGTGATATTTTCAAAAAATTATTGACAAGATTATAATGTTTTTAGAAAGTTAACCATGGGTACAACAAAATTCTCTAATAACATTTAGTGACAAGGTTTTCATGATGAGCTAACTACTCAAGATTTATTACTCATAACGTTTTTTGCAACACCTAAAATGCCTTAGTGTTTATTAATATTTTCCAAAAAGTAGATAAGAAAATTTATACACAAATACCAAAAAGGAAAAGTATTAAGGGAATACATGGAAAAAAATAGGTAAAAGTAATCAAAACATCAAATTTCAATACAGATCTTATGATAATTTTAGCAAGACTATCTGTTACTTGATCAAAAACAAAAAGTATACCAATAAAACAAAAGAGGAATTTCATAAGTAGAATATAATATTAACATCACATGTAGGACTATTGAGTTATGACGCTATTTTTACTTACATTATTTCACATATCCTTATGACTCTCAAAAAAGTAAGTGGAACAAAAAACCTGTTAAAATTTACTTATCTCTTCTAGATATGAATTAAAAAGCTTTCTACTCATCTTCTCTAGTTGACTATACCCAGTTTAGCACTTTATGTTCTCTTCTCTTGTGTATTAACTATTTCATGTGTATTGCTTGGGCAGCTGGATGGCTCAGTGGATAGAGTGTCAGGCCTGGAGTCAGGAAGACCTGAGTTCAAATTCAGCCTCCCACATTTACTCTGTGACCCCGGGCAAGTCACTTCTTCTGTTTGTCTCAGTTCCTCACCTGTAAAATGAGCTGGAGAACAAAATGGCAAATCACTCCAGTATCTTTGCCCAAAAATCCACATGGGATGATAAAGAATTGGACACGACTAGAGGAACTAACAATATGTCTTCCATCCAATTAATGCTGCATATATTTTGTTTATACATAGTTATAAGCATGTTGTCTCCTTGATTAGAATGTGAGCTCTCTGACAGCTGGTTCTATTTTTAATTTTCTTAGAGCTTACTACAGTAAGTGGTATATATTAAGTACCTAATAAATGCTTGCTGACGAGTTAGGTAGACAAAGTATAATGCTGCTGCCACATGAGGAGATGAAGCTCCCAGTAATTAAGAGATTTGTCCAAAGTGATAACCGAATGGTGGAACAATGAACTGAACCTAGGTCTTCTGATCTGAGCCCAGTGTTCTTTCAAGAGTAAAACAATGCTTTTATTGTACCTAAAAATTATTGTTTCATAAAATTCAAGGATGCTAAACACTGAAGAAAGGCTTTAATAAAAATCTTTGAGAAAACCGAGTGAGTAATCTGATTTTTAAAAAAGGCTCTAAACATACCTTATAACATAAGTACAATACACTCAAGTTACTGAGTTAAAAATTTACAAGGAAAAAGAATATGTTTATCTGCTCTCTGGAGAAAAGAAAGATCAATCTGTTGAAAACATATGACAAATCATGGTAGACATATTAATTTGAATACAAATAAATTTGATACACCCAAAAACAATATAACCAAAAGTTCCAATCTGGATCTTTCGGAAACCTGATATAAAATAAGGGAACAGGCAATCAACAATGCACAAATGGCGAGAAAATGAGAATGAGAAGAATACAAGAAATAATCAATTATAAAAATGAGTTAAAACACTGGTAAGGCCAATAAGCAAAGAAATAAAAAATAGATTGGAAGGAATGTGACACTTACTAAATGAGCAATAACAATGAAAAGTTACAAAATGCTGGAAAATAACTACATAGCTAATAGAACTATAAATCGACACCATTTTTCTGAAGAACAATTTTGAAATACACATTACAAATTACAAAACTGAATGGATGTTTTGATTCATTGAGCTACTTAATATCTTAAAGATATAATTAAAAAGCTATCTCCATAAAAATATTCAAGGCTGCCTTATTTTTAACAGCAAAAATTAAGTAATTTCTGTTCTATGGGTATATTACAAACAAATTGTACTCTAGTGATACTAACAGAATACTACTATACCATTTAACTTGATGATATTTCAATACTTCAAAAGATGACAGATATAAGGATTATAAAAAAAATTAAAAAGCAACTGAAAGAAGATAAAAAACTACAAATACTGAACAGACTATGAAGGCTGACTAAAGTATACATATTTAAGGATAAAATACGTAAAGATCACAGACTTAAGGATTCTAGAGTTATAGACTGAGAACCTAAAAGAACATTGGAAGTAATTAAGCCCAAATCCATCATTTTAAAGATGAGAAATCTGAGGCCCAGAGATATGATCTGATTTGCCCATTGTCAAAAGGGAAAAAGGGAAAAGGCCAGCACTTGAACTCTGACAGTGAATAAAACTTATATTTTTAACAAGAAATGAAGGTTGGTAAAACAAGCCAAAGTACAATGTGGAAATAGGTCCACCAATTTAATTTTTCATAGGGGTTTGTAAATGTTAACCCAACATGGTTTTCAAGATAACCAGCTAGAAAAAAATATTGGTTGATTCACATTAAATGTTCTTAGAAAGAATTCTTATATTTAATGAGGACATTTTTATTTGTTTTGGGAATCACTCTAATGGAAGTAGAATTTCCATGTTACACAATTCATAGCAGGACTCAAGAGTTCTATTATGCAGGCACAAGATCTCAAGATTTTCTTCCACAGTTCAGTAGTACGTGGAACAATTCAAATAAAGCAAAAAAAGTGTTGCTATTCATTTCAGTTTGTTACTGTTTAGTTGTTTTTCAAGTTGTGTCTGACTGATTCTCTGTAAGTGTCTGAGGCTGGATTTCAACTCCGAATATGAGTCTTCCTGACTTCAGACCTGGTACTCTATCTACTGCACCATCTAGGTGACCCTGTTTATTTCAGAGTCTAGTCGAGGGGTGGGGAACATATGACCTCAAAGTCACATGTGGCCCTCTAGGTCCTCAAGTATGACCCTCTGACTGAATCCAAATTTCACAAAACAATAAAAAAAATTTGTTCTATAAAACTTGGGCTCAGTCAAAAGGCCACACCCAAGGACCTAGAAGCCACATGTGGCCTCAAGGGCACAGGTTCCTGGTCTAGTCTACTTGTATTAGGATAAATACAGAAAGCACATGCTATCTTGTATGTGTGTTGTGCTTTTAAAAAACTATCACTAGTTTTTAGGGCAGGTAAGCTGTGCCTATGAATTTTCTTGACATAGGAAATGTGAGAAGCTTCCAATCAGCTGCAACAAGCCTACCCACTTTGCCTCACTCACCCAAAGAAAGGTACAGAATTTTCTGAAGGGGATAACGTTAGTATGATCACCACTAACAAATGTAGAAAATAAATCTCTAACTATGGACATTTTATGTAACTTTTAAGGTAAATAAATATTTTTCACTGCATATCCTCATCCCAAAAGGACAGTATCTAGATGTGGCAATTAAATACTCAAGACAGAGCACAGCACAGAAGAAACTGCACAGGATATATTGGAATCAGAACATTTTAGTTCACGGGTGCATTCTTACAATTGCTAATTGGAAATCTTATGGAAGACACTCCTCTGATCTTGAATTGCTCATTTGTAAATTAGATGACAATCATATTATCCACTTCAGGACTAATTCTGAAAAAAGTACTTGGAAAATTTCAAAATACCTATATTTTATAGAAATAAAATATTTAACAATACAGAAATATAATATTTATAAAAATATAGGTAGTATTTTGAGATTTCCCTTTCCAAAATCCTTTTTACACGTCCTCTACTTTCTGTATCATCACATCTGTGGTTAAAAAAAAAAAAGGATACTATGGAGCTTCCTGGTTTTGAAAGAATAGAAACGTATAAAACATTCCCCTATCATCAGGAAACATGTTTCTAGTGCTTCCTCTGACTACTGATAAAGAGGGAAAAAATTAAGGTGGAATGAAGTCCTTCTGGCTCAGGGTCTGTCTAGAGTAAGCAACTGATCATCCAAGTCAATGAAGCTGGTGAGAAAGCAACTCTAGCAAGGGCCATGTCAAAATAGCTAACAATTACTCTTAGAAAAGGGGCAAGATAGTCAAATTTTAGCTATATCTATGTACATTTCTATAATTTGGGGAGATTAAGAAAAAAAAACCAATTTGCTTACATTGCTTTTAGAATTCCTTTTGTCACTCAAATAAAGGATAGCAACAAAATATAAAAAATATTCATTAAGAAACAGTATTCAAAAAAATACATACAAAAGAAACTGACATCACATACTCTAAGACAAAAATGCTCTTAAGAACAGAAACTGCCTGGGTTTTCACAATGTTACTCACATTAGAATTCATAACTCATTAGTAAATTATGATTTAAAAATTGAAATTACATAGAAGACATAAAACATACAAAGGGAAAATATAACACAAACATATAATATAAAATTTTATATTACATTCCCATTACATTCATCAATAATTATTATCGACTTTTTTGGAGAGGTAAAAAAATATAAGATAATCAAATTTAGTATTTACAGAAATTGGGCAGGTAAGTGGTTCAGTGGATAAAGTGCTGGGGATGGATTCAGGAAGACCTCAGATCAAATCTGGCCTCACACACTAGCTATGTGACCTGGGCAAAGTCACTTAACCCTGTTTACCTCAGTTTCTTTCTCTGTAAAATGAGCAGGAGAAGGAAATGGCAAACCACTTCAAGAAAAGTCCAAATGGAATCATAAAGAATCAGACACGTCTGAAATGACTTAATAACAACAACAACAAAAATATCGAACTGGCCATTTGGAAATCTAATTTACAGAGATTCTTAAGGAAGAACATACTTTTCAAAGCCTGTAACTCTAAGTACATTAGATCTCTATTTCAGATACAGTAATTTTTTTTGGGGGGAAGGGGCTGCCAAAATATTAAAACTGAGTACAACTAGTATCCACACTGTTTAAGAAGCTGTTTAAAAAAAACTGTCAAAAGAAAATAAAATTAACATCTCACAACTAGTCTTGACAGTAATGAAAAATGATATAATATATCAAAAAAGTTGGTGGTATTTATCTATATTGTAAATAAAACCTGATGATTAACTGTTCTACTTGGTTGCTATAATAGAAAATTTGAACAGTGTAATAGAACCATTAGAATATGAGAAGAAACTTTTTAAACTTCCATATCTTAGACACTGAGTCCCAATGAGGTGAAATGATTTGCTCATAGTCATAGAGTTAGAGGTGAAAAAGTTTCTGCATTTTTAATAGACTGGTGTTTCCATTAAATAGCAGTAAGGAAAACTCTAATACTGATTTTGGATGTATAAACAGTTAAGAATTAATTTTGTCCTCTATCTAATTTCAGTGCATTTTTTTTTTAGTCCAGAATTATATTTTAATGGTGGTGAAGAAGTAAAAATGAGGACATTACCTATGCCACTGAACACTGGCAACTATTTTCCAATCTACAGTCTTGGAAACTTGCTTGGGGTGACGGTTTAAGTGCTTTGCACAGGTTCACAGATTATTTTTATATATATATATATATATATATATATATATATATGTATGTATATATACATACATACATACATGAATGAGAGACTGGATTACAACCCAGGCAGTCCTGACTCTTAACCCAAGATGTGACCAACAGTTTCTTCAAGCTTTACACACTGTATTTTTGTCAAGCTTCAACTAAATGGACATGAGCAGGTAGTATTTTTTAAATCTGAAAGAAATATAGTAAAAACTAAAAGAGATTGTGAATGATCAGAAGTTCTTAACCTGAGTTCTCCAGAAGCAGTCTGTGGATAGAATTCAGGGATTGCATGAACTTGGATCGGAAAAAACTACCTATTTATTTTAATAAAATTGGTTTCCTTCATAATACTGCATACTTTATTTTTTGCATTATAAAGCATTTTTCACGGACTTCAGATGGCAAGAAGACCATGGAACAAAAAAGGTTAAGATTCCTGGATTTAAGTGATATGCAGTATGTGGAGAACTAAAGTTAAAAAATGAAAGACCATTTAAAAAAAATTGTTATCTAACTCCATTTGAGAAAACAGCGAAATTTATTGACAAAAATAAGTAATATTTTACTGCTATAAGTTCTAAAACAAATCTTTTGAGATATGGAGTCTAATATGTTATTATACTTTCCAAATTTTCCTAATGATGTATGTGTAAACACAAAATGTAAAAGAGAAACACCAAAAAAGGTCAGTGTAGGGCAGTGGCTGTTATAATTATTCATATTTCTAGACCTGTTGAAGATTTCCTCACAGTAACTCTGTAAGGTAGATAGTATAAGCAATCCTAAAGGATTCATAAAGGTAAAGTGGCTTGTTCAGGTTCACATGGAGCCAGGACTGAAATTCTAATCTTCTGATTCCAAGGCCACTACATTAGGTTGTATCTCATTCAATTTTGCATAGTAACAAACAAGGGTAGACCCCATATCCCTATAACTGCATGTTTCTTGACAACTCCTCAGAAAAAAAAACTGTTAAAAGCATAAACAGTTAAAGCACAAACCATGGATACAAAGGAAATAAAATAAGGACTTAATGAATTGTTATTATATTTTCTATACCTTGAGTTCCTGGTTTCACTGGAGTTGAGGTTGAGCTGAGCAGGGGGTCAGAAGTAGGATCTAAAAAGTTTGTGTTCATATTAGTTTTACATGCAAGTTGAGATGCTGATTCTTCTGACAGGTTATCTGGGCACAATTTGTTTTGTCTACTTGTATCTAGAAGGTCTTTCCCAAAGAAGGCTTCCTAGATGAAAATAAGCAGAAATAACATTCAGTTATCTCTGAATACTCATGCATTTCTATAAAACACTTGAACATTTTCGATATTCAATTAACACTGGATGGTAGAAAAAATAATTATACTCGATACTACATTCTATTCCAAAAATACAAAATTTGATCCCGCAGAAAGCCAAAGTTCTTTACAAAGAAGGGTTGTTTAAACTACTAGTTGTGAAGTTAACTCTTCTTGGGTTTAGAGCAGACCAGCAGAATCATGCAAACTTTGTCAAATGCAAAGCAAAATATGCGTCCAATAACTGACATCCAAGAACAATTTAAATATAATTAAAATTTGAAAACTAACAGAAAAACAAAACCACTATTTTTGGTAGATCATTTTCCTCTTTTAACCAGAAACAGTTTCATAAAAATTAAAGCCTACTGAACATTCACAAACAGAAAGACATATTAAGTCTTTTTCAAAAACATATTTTATATCCTAGGACTGATTCATTTGCAGAAATGGCCCGAACATTGAACTTAAAAAAAAAAAAAACCCACAAATTATGTGCCACCAAAAAGGTTGGTTAAAAAAGTCATTTTGATGAGACAGCATAGGGCATCCAAAAGTAGTGATTCTGGAATAAGAACGCCTAAATTTAATTTCTAGGTCTCCCATTTTTTTCCTGCATAATGAACTCAGCCAAGACAAGACACCTCCCCTAAATTAGTTAGCATTCTTGGGTACTGTGGCTTTGTTCTTCAATTTAGCAAGTGAGTGATAACTACCACTATTTCTCAACATTAAACCCATAGTTTTTACCTTACTATAATCTAATGGCCTTACGAACTTCTCTTGATATGAAGCAAACCTTCAGAGAATACTACTATCATCATTCGAGCAATGGACCATAAATGACTCATGAAGAAATGTCCTCTCCCAATGTGACATTTACAAAATATGTTGAAAACCCTCTAAACAGCACTAACAGTGAGTCATATTATGAGACTAGACATGATAGCAGTATACCAGTTATCACAATGATGTCGGAACTTTCTTAATGGCATCTCGATATTCTGAACCATAATACACTTAATTAAGGCTTAATTTACAAAACTGAGATATCTTACCACATGCAAAAGGACAGAGTTGTTCATTGGAGAGATATTTAGAAAAATTACTATTTCCTGCAATGATCTGCTTCTATATCATGTTTATATTTATGTGGCTATGTTTATAACAACATGAAGAAAATTGAAAAATATTGATAATTACAGTAATATAAACAAAAAGAGAGGGGGAAAAAAACTCCTCTCTTCCCACCTTTCCAGCTTCTTAACACTAATGTCTACTGAATTGAACTGAAAACTGATGGAGAAAACAGCTTGTTATAACATTTTTTGGATTATTTTTCCTAATGTCTTTATTCCATTTTACAATGTAAGTCATTTCAGTTTTCTATATTGGTAAAGATAGGTGCCAAATATATTTTGTTGTTTCCTTTATTAAGACAAACCAGGAATTAATTAGCTGTTCTACTTTCAAAAAGAGAGCTGCAGTAGATACCTGAATAATTGAAGATCCCTCCCATTTCCTCTCCTTATCACAAAAATATTCCTTCATGCCTGGCTTATTATATATTTTCAAAACTCATTTATTTTATCTAAGGGGAGAGATTCAACAAATAATTAAATATTTCCTACTATAGGCCAGACTCTAAGCTTAGTGCTTTTCATAAATAAAATCTCATTTGATTTTTTACAACAATCCTGCAAAGTACGTGCTTTTATTATCCCCATTTTGAGGTTAAGAGAACTGAGGCAAACAGAGGCTAACTTATTTGCCCAGGGTCGCACAGGTAGAGAGTATCTGAGGCCACATCTGAAGGCAAGTCTTCTTGGTACCAGGTTGAATATTTTATTCACTGGCCACTTAGCTACCTCCAGGTCTCCAGGTGTAATCACTCAAGGAATATTTTTGTTTGTTTGTCTGTCTGTTTTTTTAGGCAATCAGGGTTAAGTGACTTGCCTGGGGTCACACAGCTAGTGAGTGTCAAGTGTTTGGTTTGAGGCTGAATTTGAACTCAGGTCCTCCTGACTTCACAGCTGGTGCTTTATCCACTGCGCCACCTAGCTGCCCTCAAGGAATATTTATTAAGAGCTTCTGTGTGCCAGGAATTACATTAATTATTGCTCTTAAGGAGCCCACAACATCCATAAGAAGGCGATCCCATACAAAAGACCACGCACATTCCACACTTCACATAAGGAAGAACATCTCAGGTGGAATGCTCACAGTAATGGGGGCTGACGACGACCTGAAGAACTACGTAGCCTTTGAGCCGAGTCTTGAAGGAGACGAGAGAAACTGTGAGGCAGGAGGGGTCACAGTATTCCACACGGGATGTGATGATGACAGAAAAACTGTTACAGAATACATATACGGCAACTTGTATGAGAAACAGCAAGAAGACCAGGCTGACTACAGGAAAAAGTCTAGACTAATGTGAAAATATGTTGAATAGGAATGTACATGTAGAGCCTAGTTAGACTGCATGCCGCCTTGGGAAGGGAGGTAGAGAAAATTTAAAGCTTATGGATGTGAATGTTGAAAACTAAAAATAAATTAATAAAAAAAAAGGAGGAAAAAATAAATAAAAAGTCTAGAAATCTAGCAATGGGTCAGTTTTTAGAGAGCTTTAAACACAGGAGCACTTGCTATTTGTTCTCGGAGGTAAAGGAAAGTCATGGGAGTTTACGGAGAGGGGAGAAAGTACTGAAAAGGACAGACGGATGTTTTAAGAACGTCATTTTTGGTAGACAAGTGGAGAATGGATTGAAACAGGAAGAGTTTTGAGAAGGGAAGATAATCTAGGAGGCTATAGTAATAATCCAGAAGAGAGGTGAAGAGAGCCTGAGGGTGACAAAAAGTCTGAATCAGTGAAATGAGTATAAGAAAGTTGAGATGTGGTATATGAATGTAATGGAATACTATTTTGCTATAAGAATTGATAAACAGGCCAAAATCAGAAAAACCTGGAAAGACTTGTATGGTCTGATGCTGAGTGAAGTGAGCAGAACCAGGAGAACACTGTGCACAGTAAAAGGCACATTGTGCGATGACTAATATTGATAGACTTAATCCTTCTCAGCAACACAAGGATCTAAGACATCTCCAAAGGTCTCGTGATGGAAAATGCTATCCACATCCAAAGAAAGAACTATGGAGTTTGAATGCAGATCGAAGCATATTATTTGCTATTTTTTTCTTCTGCTGTGTTTTGTTTCCTCTTTCTGGTGGTTCCTCTATTAGTTCTAATTCTTACTTACAACATCACTAATGTGAAAATGTGTTTAATAGGAATGTATATGTATAGCCTATATCAGATTGCACGCCATCTTGGTGAGGGAGGTTGGGAGGGAGGGGGAGAAAAATTGAAAACTCAAAAGCTTATGGAACTTGATAATTCAAAATAATTTAATTAAAAATTAATTTAAAAAAAAACGTGAAGCAGAAGATAGACACATCATCACAGATATCTCATTTCCCATCTAGCTGTACTCATTAAGGAATTCTATAACTTCTCTGGCAGCACTCAATTTTTACTTTTTTAGTTTTTCCAGTTGCCCTTGTTCTGCACTTCTTTGGGCACTGTTAATTGTTTTCAATATGACTTCTCTACCAGTGCCCTAACATTTCAGCTGTTCTTAATTAGACAGCAAACTCCTTGAGAAAAAGGCATATCTTTTTCTTATGTGTATCTGAGTACTAAGCACAGTATCTAGCAGGGTCTTAATATTTAATGACTTATTTATGGATGTAGAAGAAATGTCCTGAAGGCATTTGAAGAAATGGAGAATGCATTTTAGAGATCTCAGAAAGAAGGAAAAAAAAATGATTTAAAGAAATAAAGACAGTATTGTGACCAGAAAAAAAATCCAAAAAATGACTGATTAACAAGCAATTTGGTACCAATGGATTTGACTAATCTCTAGAAAATCTTTATGAGAATTTATGTAGAGAGGGAATAGAAATGCTTTCACTTTTTTTTTTTTTACATTTACAGAAATAATTTTAAGTAAACACCTCAAACATATGATAACAATGTGTTTAGTGTTGGTAATTCTAAAGAAACATTTGTCAATACTAGAGCAAAATTCAACCTTAAAAGACTACAAAGTATATACCACAGATATGCTGAGAGCATATAAAACTAAACCTGTTCATAACTCTTGGGTACTAGCTGCAAAATATACCGCCCCCCCAAAAGAAAGGTGAAGTGAAAATAAAGTGAGCTAGGAAAACAATATACAAAATGACTAAAAAATGTAAATGGAAAGAACAACAATAAGACATTTGAAAATGAAGTAGAAATGACTTTCACATTCCTGCACCCAACCCAACCTCCCTGGCAGAGGCTGAGAGATTTTTTTTTTTTAATGTAATGGTCACTTATGCTGACTTATTTTTTCCATCTTCCTCTCAAAAAAAAATTCTATGTTATAAAAATTCTATATTAAAAGAAATTACTTTCTAGGGAGGAAAAGGGGTAGAGAAAAAAATCTAGAAGAGATAAAAATGAAAGACATTTTAAAAACCTTCAAAAAAAAAAAAAAGACATTGAAGCATCAATGGGGCAAAAGAAACATGTGACTGAGAAAGGAAAAGGAATTATCCTCTACTGAAGAGATCCTGTGAGCTGCCTGACAAAACTGATAATAAAGCACATGTTGGCACAGTAGATAAAGTGCTAGGCTTGATGTCAGGAAATCTGGTCTTCTTGAGTTCAAACCTGGCCTCAGACACTTACTAGCTAGTAAGACCATGGGCAAGTCACTTAACCCTATTGCCCCCTAGTTCTACATCTGTAAAATGACCTGGAGAAGGGAAGAGCAAAACATTGTATTATGTTTGCGAGGAAAACACTAAATGGGGTTCACAAGAAGCTGGACAGGACTGAAATGAATGAACAACAAATGAAGGATATTTCTTCACAGTGTGCTAAGAGAGAAATGCAAGATGTTATTACTGTATCTTTACTTTATATATTAAAAGTCCAAAGAAAAGATGGTCGTCACTGTCAAGAAGGATGCCCTACACAAAATACCCATGAAAAAAAGCATTCCTTTTATCAGATGAAAATTCCTAGATAGCTTAGCACTGACTAAAGATAATAAAGAACCTCCAAAATGAGACACGTGAAAAACCAAGAATTTGGCATAATAATCCATGTAAGAAAAACAAAATGAATGCCTGTTGTTTTCACTGACATGCAATAAGACTGACAGATTATTTATTCAACCAGTATTTACTGAGAAATTTGGAGTACATGAAGTCTAAGATCTTTTAATCTCTACCACTATTATGGTATGACACTATATAACTTAAAAGAAGAACTGCAATGTATTAGATTACAAAGAAATTTTATGGAAGAAAAATGGTTTGCATGCAGCAATGAATTTGGAGAAAAGAACTGTGTTCAAATCCTTTCCTAGACACTTACTAGTTGTACTACCCTAGCAAATCACTGGATCTCAGTCAGTCAACAAACATTTGTACAAAATCTAGTATGTTCCTTGAATTGTGCTAAGTAGTGGATATACAAAGAAACTCAAAAGATAATGTCTGCTCCCTCAACTGTAAAAAAATGAGGGTACTCAATGATATCTAAGCCCTTAATTTATGATCCCAAAAGTCACAGTGAATAAGAAAATAGATAGTTTACAGCCTTCACTGTGTCAAGGATTATCTATGTTAATATCATAAACACACTTAAATATAATTCTGCTTGTTACAATTTCAAAAGTAATGTGTTTAATAAAGATATGTTACATTTTCCACATTGTATGATATTCTCTCCAAGTCTTCTATAAGCAAATAAATTATGGTGTACTGTGCTCAGCTCAATTACCTAGAAAAAAATTTTCTTAAAGAACATACATTACTAGCTGCACATTTAGTTTAGATGTATGAGAGGAATGTTCTTTAAAAAAAAAAAAGGTTCTACCCAAAAAACTCATATCTCAAACTCAATGGATATTTTAATTACCACCGATATTAAATAAAGCTTTGAACCAGAAGATTTATGTTACTGTGAATGAGTCCAAAAAGAGATTTTTAACAAATTTATCAGGTTGAGACAATCTGGATAACAGGCTTAGAAGGGCCACTAGCATTCATCTAGTCCAACCATCTTATTTTACAAATGAAGAATCTGAGGCCCAGGGAGATTACCTTATTTGCCAAAGATTACACAAGTTTGAGAGTCAAAGGTGGGTTTGAACTGAGGTACTTAGATTCGAGAGTACCTCCAACTATGCTAAAGTTCTTCCCTTTCCATGAGCAATCTGGGGAGATGCCTCCCCAGAACCTCTTTGGAAGGATTAATGTGACATTCACTGGAGCTAGAAAAGGAGAACCGGGATGGAAGATTTTTGTGAAAAATTTCTAAAAGTATAAAAATATCATAGTTGACAAGGAGTAAATTGGTACTTCACTATTAAATAAAACATGGAACAGAGAGAAGGTTTGAAAAGTACTTATCAATAAAAGACACAAATTTCAAACTAGTATATATAGATACTAACTGATCCTCAACACATAATAAGTCAGTCTTTTCTCCTTAAAAGTATCATAGGGTCATAGATTCAAGTGGCCTTAGTAGTTACTGAGTCCAACTATAATGTAATCTTCATAGCCTCACAACGGCTTGGGAGTAAAAGATGAAAGTAAAATAGTCAAATTATCACAATGGCACCTAAAAGTAACAAAAGACTGAAAGGCACCTAATGCACTAGGTGAGTATACACCCCATGTAGGTTTTATATGAAGACACGCATAAAGATAGAAGAGAATGGGTTTTAATCTTCTTAAAGGAAAGAGTATATAATCTTGTAAGATCATGAATACGATAAAGTCCTTTAAATAAAAATTTTAATTTTCTATGTAGATAATACCAGAAAGAAAATATTACCTGCAGATATGCAGGGAAAGTTTCTTCAAGTTTATTTTTCTTTTTTCTATATCTCTTCTTTATTTTCTCAGTGCTGTCAGAGATAGGAATAGATTCATCAACCAGAGTGTCTGGTAACTGTTCACTCCAACCTAAAATAAAAAATACCACCATAACTAAATTTTATAATTATAAATTTTATATAAATGTCCAGAGAAAATTCTGAAATTGTACTTCTTACTGTGCTCATTCTTTGAGAAATCCTTTTATTCAATAATCTCAAGGAATTTCACTAATATACAAAGAAATATAAATGCCACACAAATATTTATTCACCTGAAATCTATGTACAATTATAGCAATTTTGGAGGAACCTATTATTCCTTTCTACATTCTTAGATGTCTTACATATCAAAATATAGAAAAAGTAAGAATATCACAAATCTCAATGTTATGTGTCAAATGAAATCAACTTTCTTTTTGAAGGGTTTAAAGTAAAAGTTCAGGGTGAAGTAAAAGAAAAGAAGAGGATAAACATATCAACATTATGTTCTAGATCAGCACTTCTCAAACTTAAAAATAAGTAAAGGAGCTATTAAATTGCCAGAACATAACAATATAAAAGTCCATCAAGGTCCTTACTCCATGCATTCCACACACACTCAATCTAAATTGTTTGCATTGTAAAAACGAAAGGTTTGAGAGAAAAAGAAGAAAAAAGGTCTTGGAAACTGATTATATATAAAGGGTGTTTAGTGTTGTAGCAAAATTATTCATTAAAGAGCATCAAGGAAAAAACGGTATCCATCTCCAGGAAAATATATACATGGAGAGAAAGAGTGAGTGCAGATCAAAGTAAACTTTTTTTTTTAAACTGCTTGCCTTCTCAATTAGCAGAGAGAGGTAGGAAGGAAGGAAGGGAGAGAATTTCAAACTCAAAATGTTAAAATATGAATGTTAAAAATTATTTTTATATATAATTGAAAAAAATTAAATATTAACTACTAAAAACAAACAATAATAAAATAAAATAAAGAACATCAAAAACATTGTAAGATAAATATCGAAAAGGGGATTTTCCTGCCCATATGCTCCACCCCTAAAAGTATGTTAGACTAACCCTTTCCATAAAAGTCAAGAAAATGAAACTTGACCAGCACAAGGGGTTAAGGCTGAAGTCCTAGGCATAGCTTCCTAATTGTTTCAAGCAGGATACGCTAACATGAATTCCAGGTCACCTAACGGCATAAAAGAACCAGACCATGTGAACTCTATGCTCTTAAGATTTGACTGATCTCCCAAAGCCCAATAAGTGACCCTGCTGAACAAACCAATATTTGAGTATGGCAGTTGGGGTTGGGGGTGGTGTATAAGGGAATCTGACTGAGCTAAATGTTATATTATTGCTTGATAGTCTTTCTATTATATCATTAAGTAAATCTCTTTTTCCTGACTGTCTCATTTCTTTCCAATACAAAACTTCAACTACAAAGGGTGGCCTTGAGTTGTGGAATGCAGCGCAAAACAGCTTACTTTGTGCCAGGTGTTTTATTAAGTTCTGCAGATATTAAAAAAAAAAAAAAAAGGCAAAAAGAACTTCTATTCTAATTAGGGAAACCTGCGCAAAAATAGGTATATAAAATGAAAATACAGAAGAGACACAAGGTTACCTGAGACAGGAAGGGATTAACAGCTAGGAGTGAACCAGGAAAGCCTTAATTTAAAGGTGACATTTAAGTTGAATTTTCAAACAAACTACTGATTCCATGAAATAGAGATGAAGAAAAATAGCATTTTAGTTGTGGAGATGGCTAGTGGCAACAGGAAAACATGAGATGAAAAATGGGCATGAGAATTAAAAAAAGATAATAGCTAGACCAAAGAATACATGGAGGGCAAAACTGGAAAGAAGGAGCCCAAGTAGTTTAAAAAACAACAACAACAACAACAACAACCCATAAACTCTACATGGTAAATGGAAGAGTTTATATTTCACTTGAGAGGTTATAGGGAGAAAATTGAATTTACTGAAGTGGGAAGGAATACATGTTCATAGAAAACCATGTTAAAAAAAAAGGAAAGAAAACATGTTAATAGATGTCTGGAAAAAGGATTACACAGAAGAAGGAAAAGCTTCAAGTAAGGACATTAAAAAGGAAGCTACTGCTACAGTCCAGACAGGAGATGACAGAGCACTGATCAACAGTGGGAGCAATGAGCAGAGACAAAGAGATAAATACAAGAGATGATATGAAGGAAGAAAGTACAAGATTTGGCAAAGGACTGGATAGAGAGAATATGACCGAGGAGCTGAGGATACCACAGATGTCACCAAAGTGTGAATCTGGATGACCTGAATGATGTTGATCATATGGATAAATAACAGTAAAGTCTGTAAGATGGGGAGTGGGAGGGTGGAGGGTCTTAAAAAAAAAAAAAAAAGACATTTAATACTCCTATGGACATGCTTAGCTTGATATACCTGAAGGTCATCTGGTACAAAATGCCTAAAAGGTAGATGGCAATGCAGGATTACAGCACAAAGATAAAGATCAGGGCCAGATACATAGATCTTTAAGTAACAGGCATATAGATTAGAATTAAACTTGCAGGTGTTAGTTTAGACCACCACAAAAGACAGGGCAGAGACAAAAACAAGAGGCCCAAAGATAGGACCTTGAAGGACACCCAATTGTTGAAAATAACTAATACAGATGAAGATTCAGCAAAGTAGACCAAGACAAATTGCAGGACAGGTAGGATGAAAAGCAAAGGTAAAAATAAGAAAAAGTATGAGAGGTGTCAGTAAAACACACAGTTCTGAAAAATGAAGAAAAGATTTAAAAAGACAAGGATTTATATTTGGCAATAAAACCTAAATTCCTGACATACATGCACCCAGTCTTCATCCTTTTGTTTCTTACCTTTGTACAAGATCCCAATCTCTGTGATGCCTTCTTCCTTAACTGTAACTAAAATTCTACCTATTCTTCAGGCCATATTTCAGGTTATAATTCCTCCATAAAGTCTGCCCTTTGGCAATTCCCCAGTGAGATATCACCTCTCTTTCCTTGCAACTTACAGCAGGTGGGTTGATTTTATACGCATCCATCAGGCAGTTTCATACTATAAGCGAGTCATTAATTCTTGGTCTTCATTTATTTGGGGACCATACTTTATTTGCCCTTTCTTTCTAACCTAGTGTCCAGTATACTGCTCTGTACATAGAGAGTATGCATGTTTAAATGGTTGTTGCGGGGACAGCTAGGTGGCACAGTGGATAGAGCTCTGGCCTTGGAGTCAGGAGGATCTGAGTTCAAATCCAGCCTCAGACACTTGACACCTACTAGCTGTGTGACCCAGAGCAAGTCACTTAACTCCGATTGCTTCACCAAAAAGCCAAAAAAAAAAAAAATTGTTGAACTTAAAATGGCTTGTCTGTACTCAAAATTGTAAATCACTAATAACGTGAATCTTCAACAAAGAAGACGAAGAAAGGAGACTGAAGAATTGTTGACCATTCTCTCATGCTTTCTAACAATAATGACTTGTGGGAAAACTATAGGCTACAAAGACAAGTATTTGTAATAAGTATGAATGAAATCATTACACACCATCATCTCTGACAGGTAGTTGTTCAGAAACGGAGCCTGAAGAATCTTTTCTGGTCAAAGATCGTTTCGTTTTTCCTTGCCCAGTTCGACTTCTTTGGCGTACCATGAAACCACCAATACCTACACAGAAGAAGGTAGTAATGGAACAAAAATGTGAACTATTAGGTAAAGTTCTTATAAAAATAAAATTAAAATTGCTTTTTTTCCCTTAACATTTCACAGTTTCTGAAAAAATGAATTATCTTTTAACTTAGTGCTGTGCCTACTTTAAGTGAAATAAAATTATTACAGAAGATCTTTGTGATATATTGAAAAAGATATTTATTTTTTCCAATCCATCACTACTCATGTTGTGACAAAAAGAGTGTAGCTAAAGAAAGAAATGAATTAACAACAAAACTGATTTGTGCGGGAAAAGTAAAGAATCTGAAGTGAAATAAAAAATCAAGCAAAGAAATAAAGCGCAACTAGTATTACCACAACTCATACTATACTACAAAAGCAATAAAAATTAGACCAATTTTGTACAGATTAAAAAAAGAAAAACTGATCAATGGAACGTCAGGGTTAATCCAGAAGCAATCTTCCACAACGTTTTTGACATCAACGTACTACATAAATACCATCAGGGCACTTTAATTGATAAAAAATAATGGGGAAACTGAAAGGCATTTAGGCAGAAATTAGTGTAGACCAGCATCTAACACTGTTAAAGAAAGTTTCATCATAAGGAATTTCCTACTTCAAGACAAATATCAGGTTCATTACAGAACACCCATAAAAAAAAAATCCAACTACCATACACAAAGAAACCCATAATGTATTAAATAAATTATTTCACTTTTATGAAATGTACTTGGTAAAGACATGCACCAAAGAAGATTTTACAATCTTGTTCAACATGCAGTTTCCATCTACAAAATACTTCTATAGGCACTGAAAAGTATTTAGAGTAGTTACACAAAAAGCAACATTAAGTAACTAAAAAGAGTGAAGAATGAAATAATTCAATTAAATTCCACATTAAGAATATATTATTTTCAGGAAAGATTAAACTTCTTCCCAAGATATTCCATTTTCTTATACTGTGTCCTCTCTCTTCTAAGTTAATTACTGAAAGATTAGGACTAGATCAGTGTTGCCATAAAAGGATGTCACAGCATATTGAATATAAAGGTACCCAGATAATGCTTTTAGGGAAAAGATACTGTATTCCATTCAACTCTGTCACTTTTAACTGGAAAATGGACAAGCAACAGAAATTTAACTTTTCTATCAGGAAGTTATAGGGAAATGATAAGCAACTATGGAAAATGATGGTTATATTCCAACAGATCTTAAAAGGTAAACATTTTTGAAAAATGCAGAAAAATCATGGAAATAAATTTTCACAATTAAACATGCAACAGGATCACAAAGTATCATTATATGAATGTACTGTTATTAAGTTAAGGTCTCATTAAAACTGCTAACATACATGGATGATAAAATGAAAATTTTATGTTTAAAAAAAAGTTTTCATATAAAATGCTTATTAAAATTATAAGTAAAAAAGGCATCATGGCATATGTCTACAATCCCTGCTACTGGAAGACACTAAAAGGGGTGAATCACTTGAACTTATAAGTTATGGGCTATGATAGGGCTCAAGCCAAGTGGTTGTAACTCTGAGGTCTAGAACCAAATGTGACTGGAATGTTGTCATCCAGAATGCCTAAGAAGGGGCAAACCAATCCAGATAGAAATGGAGTAAGGCAAAGATCTATTATATAGTATTATGTAGACAAGCTATTCATATCTAAAAGTCTCTTTTTATTGGTTTCAGGTTTCCTAATAGTGTATACTGTGTAATATAACAACAAAATGAGAAATCTGAAAATATCTGTCATGGATATTATACCTGGTCTATATGGTTTTCTTTTTCTTTTTTTCACTCCATCGGTTCCTTCTGCACCTTTAGTGTCATCATCCACAGCTTCACGCTCAGGGCTAGAATCTGACTTCCCATCACAATCCATAAGATCACCTTCTGGAATGAATAAATTTATACGTGAAAAATAAATATCCATTACTGATTGAGGAAAACTGCCAACAGTACTACTCCAATTTTCCTTCCTTAGTCTCAAATACCATGTTTGTTATGAATTAAAAGTGACAAGTACCAAAATGCAAGTATTAGATTAATATGGAATTTAAAAGCAATTCCCAAAGGTATTTTAATCAACTTGATCAGTACCTCAGCCTAAAAATCTGAAGAATAAAAAAGTCCAAAACACTTTACATTTAATTGTCCACATTGTGTTGAATTATAGGAAATCATTTGTGATTTAATTCATTTGTGCTTGAAAAGGCAATTTTTTTTTTGTGAAAAACAAACTTTTCAAAAATGTATCATAGATACAGTCTGAAAATTGGAAAGATGCTAAATATCTAAACTTTAAATCATTATAAGTTATATAAAAATTATTAAAGACACATGAAAACATTTAGTATAATAAAATCTAAAGTAATTGTAATTTATTTTATTTAGAATATATATTTATCCAATTATTCAGTATATCATATATAACATTTTACAGAATTATGATTGTAAATACTATTCAGGTAGCTTTATTCAATGCTAAGTACATTACATAAAATAAACGGATCAAAGCTATAGCTTTTAAAAATTACTTATCATGATGAGGTGAGCCATGCAAATGGACAGAAAACAAAAAGGTAATTTCATCCTCCAAAATGACAGTTAACATGAAAGCTTCTATAAGACAACTTGACATTAATATTTACTTTATTTTCAAACTCATTATAGTGTACAAAATCATATCCAAAACTAAAGCATTAAATTAAAAGTAATAAATAGCTGGTCCAAAAGCATGGGTAATGAAGGGAGGAAATTAAGACAACACAATGGTGCCTTTTAGTACTCATAATTTCAATTTTAAGTTAAAATAACATTTATGGTGAAATTAAGTACAACAATGTTATCAGATTACTTTTAAATGAAATATGAGCAAAAACATTTTTGTTATGGCTAAAAATGATCACAGGTGCATTAAAATATATTCTTTAATTCAATGACTTTGCTGGTGCTACTCCAACTACGTAAAATGTCTAAACATGGTCATGATATCATCCAAAATGACACCACTTCCTCATATTTTACAGAAAAAATAGGTCATTCCCCATGAGGTCCCTCTTCTTCCCTCTTTCAATGAATAGGAGAATGTCATTAAGTAACAATTCTACTCAGGTTCATATACTACTTCTTACCTGATCTGACATTAACATTCTAACATAAAAGGTCACATTTATTAAAACCGAGTTCAAATTAATTATATGAAGGTATTTTCAACACATTTGTTATTCTAGGAAGGCATATGCACATATCTCAAAGTATAAACTCAGCTATATGGAAATAATAGACAAAACTAAAAGGAAATGAGGAAGAACTAAAGTAGAGGCAAAAATTAAGGATAGCCAAAGGACTAAATAAATGGTAAAAAAAAAATTAGCTTAAATATGCAATAGTTGAAAAGGCAATAAGAACAATGACTTTAAAAATACTATTTGTGATTAACTATTAAAAAGCACACAAGAATACTTAGAGCACTAAAGTAGTTATCATATGCTCACAATGTACATATTAGGGTAGTTAAATTATTTTCACAAACAATCATCAACCAGACCATGGCAGTTTAACTACACATTAGAATATGGGTTATGTTATATTTATTAATTTAAAGTAAATATCTATGTTTGTTACTCTGCAACACCTAAATTACATGTATAAAAAGTAATTTACAGAATTAACTTCTCTTGAAGAAGTCTGCATTTGTTTTGAAATGAAAGTGTATTTCCTAGAGGGAGAAAAACAATTTCTTTGTATTGAAATGTTTACTAAGATTTTCACTGTTGTGATTCATTCATACTTTTCCTATGTCCTATTGCCAAGCAAATATTTTGGATCTCATAAGTTCATATGACTCTTTGGAATGCTTCAGTGCTTAAACTTAAATATTATGTACCATTCAATGTGGTGTCCAAGAAAGTGTCACCTTGATACCAGGAATAACCAGGTTGAAATCTAACTAACTACAGTCAAGCTATCTGAGTTTCCCCACCTGTGATCCTCAAAAAGATCTGGTGCTCTGGGTGATTTCTCTAAAGAAGGTCTGTTCTAAGAAGATACATGAAAAGAAAAGAACCTGAAGAGGGAAGGTCCAAGAAGACTGCTCACTTAGAAAGTAAAACAGCAAATCAGACTGAGTAAGTTATTATATTACTAGCCTATTCCTTAGTCCAATAAATATTTAAAAATTGTTATAAATCATTCAAATTATACATATATTACATAAACAAAAACACATACATGTTTCACAGAAAAAAAAAACCCCACTATTACCTCTACTGTCATCCATTTCACCATCCCTTGAATGTTCTGATTGGATGTCTGGGGGTGTTTGGAGAACAGCTACACTATTCTGGTTTATGATCTTTAGTTTCAACTTTGGTTTAGATCGTTTTTTTCTTGGAACTGTAACTGTGAGGCTCTGTAACTGAGACATTCCTGATTCAGTCAAACAAACTCCATCCTGTGTATAGGTCTTCGGGGGATCTAAAAATGATATTGCCCATTAAGGGAATATAAAAATATTTACCGATTATTTTAAAGATAATATTTATTTTTAAAACAAACATCAATAAAAGAATAATTTCTCTAAACAGTCATCATTCCAAAACACAATTCACAGAACCTAAATTTTTGAAATACAGAAATACACACATGCATTCACACACACACACTGTTCCTAGAAAAAACAATAATAAATGAAATGGCATTAAATTAAGACTAAAAAGATCTGTGACACCTAAAATTTCACAAATTATTTGTAGGAAACAAGTTAAAAACTCTCTATTATATTATGCATGATAATAATAATAATAATCATAATCATAATCATCATCATAATAATAATAATAATATAGGCAGTCCCTTAGTAAGTGCTGTAGATTTCATTTTCCAGCAAGGATTTGTAGGGAAAAATGAGAATAAAATAAAGAAAAAAGAAAGAGAAAACCACACTCCTAAATGCAAAAAATTTGTATGATAGCTACAGGAGGAAAAGCTACTCTAGATCTATTTTACATACAGAAGTAGTTTGCATGACCAATATCTTTTCAGATAAAAAGCTAGAAAATAAGGTACACTGGATTCCCAATAGGGAATGACCTAGTTGAATATTAATAAGTTCCACATGGAAAGTTAGAAATAGTGATGTAAAATGTTTTGAAAGCAATTACTTTATGAAAGAAAATGCAACTTGTTCGTCATGAAAATAAGCAGAAATGGGCCCTGATACGAAGACATAATTTAAAGATAGGTCAGAGAATAGTAATAAATATCTCCTACGCATTATCTCATGTCACTGACAAAAGTTAAAAATGTCATCTCACAAGTCTTAATGGTATACTGAAAAGCAAAAATTAGAATCATAGTAGAAAAAATGCAGAATGACTTTTGAAATAAGCTAAATTTAAAAGAGTGTAATTGTTAGCTCATAATCATCAATGTCAACAGCTTACTGTTATAAAGGAATTTTTATAAATTTAAGCATTAAAAGAACATCTTACAAAAGCTGCTATGTTTCATGAAGTGGATCTCAATATATATTCAAAGACATTAAGAGACTGAAGTGCTTCAAAGGTTATGTTTTTTGGGTGAGATGTTAACTACTAACTAGGGAGGAAAAATAAAGAAGTCATATACTGACTACTATTGAAGATAGGAATAATGTTGCTAAATTGTTCTATCTTATAGAAATGCCTAGTGCCCAAAAAGAAAACCAGATTAGTAAGCCTGTTATATACATTACACAATAAAAAGATAATTTCAGAAAGAATGAACATCAACAGTATGGCAACAGGATCAAGGACATACATGACTACATATATCGTGCAACATATGGACTTCAGAAATACGTAAAACAACATATGGTTCCTCCTTTATAGCAAAATAACTTTTAAAAAATGAAATTAAGATTTAAAGTTTTACCTAGCTCTTTTACTTTTGTAACAATTTGTGCAACAATTGATGATTCACAGCAGTCTGAGGAAGGCACTGAAATGACAAAAAAAAAGTTTTTTTAAATTTTATTTTATTAGCATTAAATAGATATGAGGCTCTTTTCCACAATGTTCGTTCTTTTTTTCCTTAAATGACAATGTTTTCAGGGATGTTAAGTGAGCTATTTTTACGATGGCTTTCAGAAATAAGCAAGGAAGATATTTTACATTAGGAAGTTCACAGGTGAAAAAGAGAATAAAGAAGCAACAAGAAAATAATAAGTATAGCTGATATGAAGACAAAGGTATTTTGTGGCATTCTCCAAATTGGTTTAAGTTGCCATAGCTATTCTCCCCAAAAGGCAGAAAAATACATTTTATATCCTGCCTGTTCATGCATCATTATTCGGGTTTCTCTTAAGTGGGGATGAAATAATTCTTCTCCAGGAAGCTATGAAAGTAATTGACATATTTTCTTCATAATGATAAAATGTTCCTATTAAATATGGCTACAGGAAAAGAAAAACTGTTTAGGACATATTGTTCAATAAAAGTTCTATGCGAGTGAAACAAGACAATTCAGCTAACATCTTACCATTTTTTGTTAAGAAGTTTTCTCTTACCATTTGCTGTAGCAACATAGGGTCTGCACATAGTACAATCAAAACCAATATCAGCTACATTTTCTACTTCATCCTCAGTATTTAAATTCTGGCAGACAGCATGCATCCACCTAAATGAAAGAACATTTTTTTTAAACTTAAATAATTTAGGATAAAAAAAACCACTATGATTTTAAAAATAAGTTATAAAAACAAAGCAAATGAAAATCTAAGTGGGTGAACATGATGTAGCTGCAAGAGAAAGGTAAGAGGAGGCAAAAGGGAAAAAAAAAGAAAAAATTATAAGACTGTAGATTAATTATGTATTAGGTACACTGTTTCCACAGCCCTGAAATTTGTCTCACCTAACCAGACAGCATTTTTCATATTACTAGATGTATAAGGGGGGAAAAAATGTATGTGTGTGTAATATATGTGTGAGTGTGTGTGTGTGTGTGTGTGTGTGTGTGTGTGTGTGTAAAATCTTTCCTATTCCTAGATATACATGACCTGCCTTCCCTCTCATGGTACATGTAATTTACAATTATCATGCCTCATCATTTTTGCTACAACTGCTTTAAAGTTAGGAATGATTTCTTTATCAAACTTCAAGCATAGTTAATTGATGTCTCAAAAAGTAAAACAAATTAAGTAAAATCACTGAAACTATAGAAAAGTGAAATGGAAGCATCAGAAGGCTGTGAGCTACTTCTCACTGAAGGTTAGCAAGCAGAGGTTATGACCAAATTTTGAGTATGTTTTAAAAAAAAAAAAAAAAAAAGGAGATTGCTACGAAAACATAATATGGCCTAAATATGTTATGAAGGCCCTAGTACAAGCATGAAAGGTGCGGACAAGGCATAGATCCTGAGCCTTTAGTGAGGAAGACCTCAGCTAAAATTCAGACTTGCACGGTTACTGTCTGTGTGATGTTGGGCATGTCCCTTTAGCTCTGTTTGCCTGAGCCTCCTCATTTGTAAAATAGGAATAGTTACAACAGGAAAGTCCTATAGCTGGGGTGAAGATCAAATGAGATAATTTTAAATCACCCAGCATAATGTCTGGCACATATTAATTGCCATATGTTAGTTGTCAACATCATTAGCATCATTATCATAATTTTCATCATCATCAGAAAGTCATATATAAAAACACTGTGTGACCTTGGGCAAGTTGCTTACCCTCTATTTGCCTCAGAGTTAATATCTCCAAAATAGGGATAATAATTGCACCTACTACTCAGAGGCACTGTGAGTATAAAAAATGCTTTACAAACCCTTAAGTGCTATAAGTGCTCCTAGCTCTGAGATTCTATGCCAGTGCAGATCAAAACACAATGCCAAGGACTGGAGAATTAAGTCAGACAATATGTTTTCAATATGGTTTTCACTGACCGCAATGGACTTGCGGGAAAAAAGTGATTATGTGAAGTGTGTCCTTAATAATGAGCCATCATTACATCCTTAGAATATGTTCAACTTGGTCATAATGATTTCCTGAATTTCTTTTCGCAAATCTCTTAGACTCCTTTCAGGGTAACCAGAAAATGCTACAAGTAAAAAGGAGATTATGAAAACAATTTAAAAGGGAAGAAGTAAGGTCTGACCGGGATTTGGGGAAAGGAAGAAAAGAGAGGCAAGAGAGAAGAAAGAAATGAGTGAAATACACAGTTACTATGCTGAGCACACTCCTTTCAGAACACTCATTCCTTCTTTATAAAAAAGCAGGGTATGTCCATTAATTGAGGAATGACTGAACAAGTTACGGTATATATAATTTTGATGGAATACTATTGTTCCATCAAGAAATGATGAACATGGTGGTTTCAGAAAAACCTGGGGAAACATATGACATGATGAAAAATAAAATGAGCACAATCAGGAGAACAGTGTACACAGTAATATCAGTATTGTAAGGATGGTATGGATGATCAACTGCAAAAGACTTATCAATTTTCATAAAGAAAATTATTTAAGACAATTCCGAAGAACCCTTGATGAAAAATATTGTCCATCTCCAGAGAGAGAGTTGATGAACTCTCAATGCAGATTTAAGCACATTTTTTAAACTTTATTTTTCTTGTAGGGTTTTTATTTTTTTGGTATGTATTTTTGCAACATGGCTAATTTTGGAAATGGTTTACATTACTTCACATGGATAGTTGATACCAAACTGCTTGCCTTTCCAAGAAGCGTTCAAGGGTCAGGAGGGAGGGAGAGAATCGACACCTCAAAATTTTAAAAAATATTAAAAATGTTTTTACATTTAATTGAAAAATATTTGACACAATAAAGATACACACACATAATTAAAAGCAAGGGAATATCAAAGAGAGAAAAAGGTGTAAGAACAGAATGGAAAGATCGTAATTATGAACATGGGAAGTATGGAAATATTCCAAAAGAAACAAATATAGCAGAATGGATTGTAAATCAGGATCCAACAGTATACTGTTGATACAAAACAAAGACTCACAAGGAGTGAAAATAAAGAGTTAGAGCAAAATCTTTATGCTTCAAATTAATTTTAAAAAGCAAAAGGAGGAATCATGACCTCAGGTAAAAAAAAAAAAAAGCAAAAGTAAGACTTTATTAAAACTGGCCAACATAGAAACTACATTTTGTTGAAAGGTATCATAGAAAATGAACACACACAAAATAAATAAAAGTGCACAGAATCTAAATATTTAAAAGAAAATTTAAATGAATTACAGGGAAAAAAAACTGGGTTGTTTTTTTCCTTCATAGAGATTTCATTAATGGCTAGCTTACTTCGCCAACTTCATAATGCTGACTACTCTGTAATCACTTATATTGTTTTCCCCACCTAATAACTCTGTTCTTTGTTTTCTTATACATCTCAAAACTATATGAAGGTTAGTAAGTCCTATCCATAGTCTTTGGTCATTTAAGAGAGACTATTGACCCAATTTGTTGGTTATTGCTAGACCAAGTTATAAATTGACAATGCTCCGAACACTGTCTCTCAGTCTATCTTAATTTTCAACTATAACAATATCATGTATATATTGATCTATTTAATTTAAATATTTATTTTCACTGACATATACATCTAGGTCTAGATTAGTGTAAATAATGAAAATCCTGAAGTGGTTGCCCTACTTAAATTCCAACTTCTAATATCCACTGGGCTGAAACCAATTAGCATATTTTTAAAAATTAAGCTTTAAATTGTACAAATTCAAATACATGGGACCACTTCAGAGAACTAATTATTTATACTAAGTGTGACCTAGAAGTAATTTTAAATAACAATCTGATAATTTTAACTTTAAACCATTCGTTGTGAATTTCTCCACATCTTAACCAGGCTGGAAGTACAGAGGCTACTCTCATGGGCTTGATTCAACTACAAATCAGTAGTGAAGCTTTCAGTGGTGCTATTTCATACCAAACCCCTTTTGCCCTTTAATAGGTCCCACAATTCCAAAGGTTCACCATATTGGGGCCCAACTTAATGATAACACCAATTAGCATAGCCCACTGCAGATCAGGATTCCAGAGCCCAAGACATCTGCCAGCCTAATCCCCCCTTGATAGATAAGATTATAGTAATATGTCACCATGCCTGGCACTGTTGATCCCCAAAGTATTCGTTTTTAATTTTATAGCTCCCTTGATTGTAACATATCCTTGCTTACTGTACCTTCCTCCCATCACTGCAAAAGTACATAGAGGGACAAATGAGTACACAATATTTCATACATTGATTAATTTTGCTGAACATCCCCCTCAAGTTTTATTTTTCACTTTTGTTTGGTAGAAGACAAGGGAGAAATACAGAGATCAAATGTTTTAGTACAGTTTTAAGCTTTAATAGCCTAAATATCTTACATACTCAGTAGAAAAAAAAAATGGCAATGTTGAAAAAAATCAACTTCTTTTCTTCTGCTGTTTTTTGGGATGATAATTTTGTTGGTTTTTCCAGGATGTTTTACCTGGATACTCAAGTTCTTAGTCCTCTACATTACCACTGTTGCTTTAAAAATATTTAAGAAATTTCATAGCTGCATTTCAAAATGTGGTATATTGTTTTATTATCATCATATTATGATATATAATTTTGACCTACTCATTATTTATACAGTTTTGCCTACATTTAGATCACTGTTAAATTTATTTTATTGATTATAATATTACTGAATTACGGTCTTTTGTGTTTTCTGCATCATTTACTTATTTATGCAGAACCTCATGATCAATTTTTCAAAGGTAAAAAAAATTATTCTATAAAAGAAATATTCTCTAAGATTCCAAATTTAAGTCTTTTATGTGTTTAGATGCTGTACTCTTTGGAAAATTTACTTTTGATAGCAATAGTTTTTATCACTTATGCTTCATTTAAGCTTAATATAGTCTTCCTTTTTATTTTCTGTGATAGTATTTGCATTATACATTTATCACAAATCACAGTTAAAACCTCTGCTTTTTGAATTTAATTGGATTATAAGAAATCTTAATTCCTGCACTTTCACATCAAATCTGCATATATCTTTTTCTGTTGTACATACAGGAGACATCTAAGAAATTACTGAGTACTACTTTAAAATCTACTCAGTAATTCTCTTCCAATTTTGAGGTAGGTTAGTAAATTAAGCTTTAAGGTTATAATTGTTAAGTTTGTCCCTTTTGTTATGAACAAATCAAATACTAAGATTACTCATTACATCATAGGCATTACAGTAGGAAACCCTGTATTACCACCTACCTATCCTTAATTTAGATTTTTCTTTTACAGATATATTCTATAGCATACTCCTTACCCCTTAGGGAACAATAAGACTGACTGGATAGGGCATAAGTCAGGAAGATCTGGTCTGAAATCCCTCCTAAAACACTCTTCCTTTCTGACCATTGGCAAATCAATTGATAATTTTGCGCCTCAGTTTCCTATAATGAGGATGTTAGATTCAATGGTCAATTAGGTCTGGTGTGGACTCTACCATCCTGAAATCAAGCCAGATAAAAATAAAATGAGGGACTCCTCCCTTGTGTCTGTCTGCCTTATTATTCCCTCTCAGAGATACCATGCAAGGCCACATCAGAAGAAAAAAAAAATGATGCAAACAGGCTGGGGACCTATCTATTGGCACCCATGTCCAGACTTGAAGTGGTCAGTGAATTCCCCTCCTGTTCAGAATGCTGGTGGCTAGAGCTCACATCCTGCTAATTAGGAAGAGCAAAATGTATTGATTTACAACCTCTGAAGGATTAAATATGAATATTACTGAAAGGGCAATGGAGAGGCCGAAGGTGGTGAGCTGCCTGCAACATAAAAACCTATGAAGAAAAACTGGGAAAAATAAAGGATATCAAATAGGCATTCAAAAAGCCTTTCATGAAGTCCTTGCTATGTGCTCTGCACTGTGCTAAGTGTAGTAGAAAGAAAGGTTTAATGATAGCTCTTAACATCAGGTTTCTCGCAGGCTAATGGGGACACAACATGCAAACAACTATGTATGTATAAGATGTATGCAGACAGTTGTAATCAGGGCAAGGTTTTCTGTATCCCTGGAATAGGGATTAATTTTCTCTAAAAGGAAACAAAACTGATATTCCTGGGACTTGATTGGCTTCTGTCCCCCTTGATGTTCCAACCACATAAAGTCATTAACATCATCCTGCCTCAGTTTCGTCATCTGTAAAATAAGCATAATAACACCTACCTGCAAAGATTGTTTTGGGGATCAAAGGAGATGATCCAGTGGCTGCCTTCTATTAATTACTTCCTATTTCTTCTGTACATTGTTTGGTTGTATGTATGTGTTTGCACGTTGTCTCACCTGTTAGATTGTAAGCTCCCTGAGGCCAGGGACTGTCTTTTGCTTCTTTTTTGTATCCCTAGACTTTAACAGTGCCTGGCATGTAGTAGGTACTGTGACTGTTTTACTGTTTAAGAAGTTCAAGAGATGTAATTTCTGGGTAATTAATCATTTTATTAATAATAGTAGCATATCACCAATAAAATGGCTTAGTGACACTCAGGGGATAAATGAATGAATGAATGAATGAATGAATGAATGAATGAATAAACAGAATGAGAGAGTTAGCCTTGTGGAACTCTAAAAACTCTTCCCTGATGTAAATCTACGGTCTTTTAATCAAACCAGACAGATAAGTACTCTATGAATTCTCTTCATTCCCCTAACGCCAAGTGATTTTACGATGTTTCAATCTGTCAAATTCTGATTTACCATAACCTCTATTCTCTACTGTAGGTATTTCTAATTCGACTGTCATTCATTCATTCCATCATCATTTTTTGAATAAAAATTTATTTAGTGTCTATTATATGCCAGGCGTGGTACAAAGCATAAGAGATAAATGACAGTCCTTACCTACAAAGAGAGAAACAAATATAAACAAAGTAAGCTACCTAAAGGATACATACGAAATAAGAGAGGGAAGGCAATGGAATTAAGAGGGATTGGGGAAGGCTTCCTGTAGAAGATGGAATTTTAGTTAGGACTTAAAGGAAACCAGGGAGATCAGTAGTCAGTGCAGAAGAAAGAAAGTGTTACAGACACAGGGGACAGCCAGAGAAATTGCCCAGAACCAAGAGATGGAGGTTCCTGTTTGTGGAATACCCAGGAGGCCAGTGTCACTGAATAGAAGAGTATGTGTCAGGTAATAAAGTGTAAGAAAACTGGAAGGGCAAGAGTAGTAAGGTTATGTTGTGGAGGGCTTTAAATGTCAAAAAGAGCTGTAGTATTTGATCTAGGGGGGATGCTTATTAAGTAAGACAGAGGGAGTAAGGATGATGACCTGCATTTCAGTAAAGTCACTTCAGTTACTGAATAGAGGCTGGATCGGACAGGGCAAAGACTTGAGACAGGCAGACCCACCATCAATAATTGAGATGCGAGGTGATGAGGAGCTGCACTACAATCGTGATAGTGTCAGAGGACACAAAAAGGCATATTTGAGAGATGTTACAAATGGACTGGCCTTGCAACACATTGGATATAGGAGTGAAAGATGGTAAAGAACCCAGGATGGCTCTCATATTGCTAGCCTGGGGGACTGGGAGGATGCTGTTGCCCTTAACAGTAAGGGAAGGATAGAGTCAGGTTTAGGGGGGAAGATAATGATTCCTGTAGAAAAGTGAGGGATTTTTGAAGATGGGGGAAGACATGGTCAGAAGCCAGATTGTAAGTGGTAAAGAGAGAAAGAGGAAAGACTGGAGGCACCTATTGTAAATAACCTTTTTCAAGGTGTTTGGCTAGAAAGGGCAGAAGAGATATGCAGGACACTAGTTAGAAGCAAAGTAAGATCAAATGAAGGTTTTTTCAGGATAGAAGAGTATGTTTTTAGGCAGTAGGCATGTAGAAAGGGAGAGATTTGAAAATTAAATGAAAGAGTGGGGATAACAGAGGGGTAATCTGCTAGAAGAGACAGGATGGAATGGGATCATCTAGACAAGGAGGTTAGCCTTGGTAAGGCATAAGGCCATTTTAACATATGAAACACCAGTGAAGAAGGAAAAAAGTAGCAGAAGGCTCAGCAAGATAAGAGATAAGAATGAGAGGAGAAGAGGGAGCTCATAGAAAATAGCTTCAATTTTTTCTGTGGCTGAGAGAATGAGGGGAAGAAGAACCACAGGAGGTTTGGAAAATGTTTGGAAGATCTTCTGTGGAAAATGACATAGTCAGTTAAGTAAGGAGTTAGCTAAATGCAGTGAGGACCCAGGTGAAGTTACATAACATAAATTAAGAGCAGACCCAGTTACCTTGGTTCAATAGCACCTGTATAGGTGCAACAGTCATAAACAGTGCAAGTGATCCAAGAATAGGGTGTGGTTGGGCACCATCAACGATATAAGAAGGAGAAGGATTTAAGAGAGGAGGACAGCATAGAATTGAATTGGCTCACCAAGAAGTCAAGACAGGGAAAAGAAGAGAGAATGGCTAATATTGTGGAGATGGCCTGGGAGAGAATTGAAGAGTCAAGGGATTGTAGGTCATGGTGAAGATGAAGAATAGTAAAGTTTTGTAAGGGAAAGCAGAAGGAGAGGCTCAAAGACAACACATTATGGTTGGATAAGGGCATTTCAGAAATCTTTAACATGGAAGCAATACATTGGCAGGTGATGGAAAGATTGCAGGTATGACCATTTTTGTATATGGTTGAAATGGGACACAGGAGTAGCTCGTGAGAGGAAAAGTAGGTTGATGAACTCAGTGATTACAGTATTTAAGAGAACATCACTATGATTACTCTAGTATTAGAGAAGGAGTTGGGATTGGGGGAAATGAAAAAATTTAAATCTGTACTTTGCCCTGTTTTCAAATCTCATCAAGTTTCCTATATTACTTTTTTACAATACTGTATTCAGAATGTTTGTTATCTTATCTCCTTGATTAGACAATAATTCAGGGCCAGCTAGGTGGTGCAGTGGATAGAGCACCAACCCTGGAGTCAGGAGGACCTGAGTTCAAATCCTTACGAGTTGTGTGACCCTTAGGCAAGCCACATAACACCACCGCCTAGCAAAAAACAAACAAACTTAACTCAAATTGCCTCACAAAAAAAAAAAATAGTAATTCTCAGATTTTCTTCCTGATTTAAATCTTCAAGGTCAGCTAAATTGCTCTGTAGTTTTACTATCTTTGACTTTTTAATTGGATGACCAGTCACAGAAAGAGGGTTAAAGATAATTTTCTTCCCATCCACATCACAGTGCCCAGCTCAAAGCATGCTATGGTCAAGGAATATTTTTTAAATCTTTGCATTTCAACTTCTGTTTCTATTTGCCACTTAAAGATTTTTTTATTTACCAAATACTCTGAAACACGGATCCTCACAACTTTTAGAATTCTTTAAAAGCTCTAATTTTATTCCATTATTCTACTTACAGAACATATAACCAACTATAGAAGTTTTTGCAAAGGTTCCATGGTCATTTCCAAGGGACCTAGTTATCATTTTAATATTTCTTCTTCTAATAATTTCTCCTAGAATTCTTTTATCTGATAGTATATCTTCATTACATCTAGAACTCTTTTTCATCTACTCATTACTTCTTTTTTAAGATTTTTCCCTCCACAGGAGTTTATTACCTGTTTTTTATGACTTAGCATTTATCCTGTGGTTCATAAATGATGATAGGGAGCAGAGATTAGACAAAACAACTCGGCCATCTTGCCAGACATTTTTTTGCATAATGTTAAAAGTTTTACAATCATTGACTTAATGGATAAAAGGAGTATATACGGAAAATTATAAAAAGGAAAGAATTACCTGTCACACTGTCTGCACTGCAGAATAAGATCCTCTTCCCTATAATTTCGAGAGCAGACTGGGCAGATAGATAAACTTGCACATGGGGCACACTGGGTATAATTGTTTTGCCATTCGCATCGTGGACCTGGAGATGTTGCTCCACAATGTCTGCACCAAACACACCTGCAAAACAAAAATACAAACAATTCCTAATTTGCTACCCGTAATACAAATTTTGTCAGAATTTAAATGCCAACTGTGCAATTGAGTTTTCCCACATTGGAGACGAAGAGGAGAGGTTAACAAACCAATTCAATGCTACGGGAAACACTCCAGGTGTTAGCACTTAAATACTACATTTGGGAAACTGCACAGCTTTAATGATGCCAAGCTGCATAAGGACCAGTGTTTTTTAAACACCTAACACTGTGATGGTATATGGCTAAAAATTATTGTGTAGCCCAGTCTACAAAAATAAAACTCTGATTGAACCAAAGGGTAATAGGTTAAAGGAAATACACATGAGGATGAAAAATATGCTGAAACAAATATTTCAGGAAGAAAATGATTCAGGAATTTTATGACTGACAAAGGATGTGGGGGGCAGTCATATAAAATGAGAAAAGGAATGCTACAGTGATGCATGAGAATCAAAAGGCCAAAGAGGAAGACCTTGTGTTCAATGGGTAAATAAATCTCCAAAGGAGAATTTATAAGAAAACAGACAAGAATCTCACAAAAAGAGAAGATATGAATAAAAATCTAGGTGACATCACAGATCAAACAAAGAACTGCAGTGCAATTGAAATCTCAATTTATTAAAAATACTCAACAAAATATTTGTTAAATAGCAAATGTTGGTATCATCAGTAGATGTACTTGGCTTTTTAAAGTGACATGAAAACGAAAGAGAAAAGGAAAAGGTAATAATGAAATTTTTAAAACAATGTACCATTTACACTTCCAGCCTCCTTTGGGAACTGTTTGCAATGGAGGATCCAGGCAGTAAGTGTGATAGCTTATGTCACAGTCATCACAAAGAAGGAGTCTTCCTGGATCAGTGGCCTTGCCACAAGCTTCACAAACTGTGCATTCAAGACATCTCCAGCCTTTACTAAGTACAACTTTGGTGATCTGTAAGAAGGTACCAATTAATGTCATTTTAAGACCTATTTAAAATGGTATGTTATGGAATATGCTCATAAATACAACAAATAAAGGCTATTTGATAGCAGAATTTAAATGAGAAACTATTTCAAAAATTTTTAAATCAAAAGTGTTTTGTTTTCTTAAAGGTGGTCAAATGTGATATTTTTCCTTTGGAGGAAAAACTGTGACATGCATTCTCTACATAGGAAGAAGTGGTAAGGGGATGGTATCATACATTATATTCTTGCTTAGATTATACAGTCATTAGTCAAAAGATGACATCATATTAGATGGAATAAGTCATTAAGTCTCCTGATTAAGAAGTCATTTGAAATACTACCTTCTTTATTATTTAAATTTTAAGAGCTAACTTACACATCCAAATTATCTTGGATTGAAAATTTCCTTGACCCTTGCCAGTATGTGAATATCCATGATAAAATTTTTTTAAAGGTGACAAAGATAGATAATATGTCTGTAAATAAGTAAATAAGAACTCTGATTTGTTTTCAATTGGAATTTTGCCATTTCCTGGATCTTAAACCCTCAACTTCACTCTTAGTTTCATCTCTGACTTAGTACTGGCGCCTTATCCTCTTCCTAGAGAAACTGTCTTCCCTATTCCTTTGAAATCTAATGAACTAAAAAAAAATTCCACTCTTCCCCTAATACTGCAACTTTTTTAAGCTATTATTCTCTCTCCTTCCCATTCATGTGATACATATTTGCCACCTACTCTACAACTCTCATTTCAGCACACTGGGCTCCTATTCTGCCTCTTGATTGAAACTGGTATCTCCAGGGTGACCAAGAGCTCAAAAGGACAAAATATATCGTCTCTTTTCAGCTCTTGTGCTTTTTGAATTTTCAAGCACATGTGACACTATTGACCAATCTTTTATTTCCAATAAGAAATCCCGCAAGTACCTACTCCAAATTACCTGATCAAAAATCTAAACCCCTCTACAACATTCTCAGAAAGTGGTTTACAGTCTTCATTTGAAGACCTCATGAGGAGAAGAATCCAGTACCTCTCAGGGTAACCCATTTGACTTTGGGATAACTCCAATTTCATGGAAATTTTTCTCCATTGTCAGCCAAAAATCTCTCTGCAACTTCTACTAACTGCTCCCAGATCTACTATATGGTGAAGCAAAAGGTCTAATCAGGAATGACATTTAAATACTCATAGATAATCATATATTCCCCCTTAAGTCTTCAATAGTGTAGGATTACTCAAATACTAAAATGTAAGCTACATGAAAACACCTTACTTAAATTTTATATTCCCCATTCCCATCAGTGTTGTACACACAGCACATATTTAATAAAAATCTGTGATACTTTCATGTAGTACAAGACTTCAATTTTTCACTTTGATAAAGATGACTCACATCTTAATCATAAGGTTTGTTTTAACACTCAAATTCTACCTCTAAGTATTCAATGGAATTCTTTATGATGATATCTCAGATACCACCAATTAAACAGATCTAAAACTCATATGATCTTCTCCAAAACTTCTTTCCATCGCATGATCATTCTTCAAGTTACACAAGCTGAAATCCTCAGTTATCCCAAACACTTCCCTTTGCTCAATCTCCTACATACAATCCATTGGGAAGGATGCTATTGAGAGACTCCAGGAACTTGGGAATCACTCTAATTACTTTTATTTTTTCTATTACCAGTAACAGAGTCTAGGCCCTTTCCTCCTCTGTTCTAGATTATTTTGTTTCCTTAATTAGTCTCTCTGCTCTTTCCAATGTATCCTTTGTGATACTACCAAAATGTCCAAAATGTACACATCTGACATCCCCTTTCTCATAAC
This sequence comes from Vombatus ursinus, assembly GCF_900497805.2. NCBI lineage: Eukaryota > Metazoa > Chordata > Mammalia > Diprotodontia > Vombatidae > Vombatus > Vombatus ursinus. Next base: position 2,998,396 of record NW_020954630.1, read on the forward strand.
CCTCTTGCCCTAAAAAAATTATTCCTTACATCAGGACACAGTGAAATGCTTTTCTTTAAGGCCTAGATGCAGGTCCTTCACTCTCCGTAATACATTCAGCTAGATGGTATTCATCCTTAATCTCTCAGGTTTCTATGATTACCCCAATACATGTACTTACTGTCAACTTCTATTATATGTATTTGTATTCATGTGCACAGTTATTTACAAGTTATCTTTCTCTTAAGGGCAAGAAAAAAACTTTAACCTTTCTTTATACTGCCAGGACTTTAGCACATTTTTTTTAAACACATTGTAAATACTGAATAAATGCTAAATTGGTTGAATCTGGGGGTAGTCACTGTCAAACCTATAAAAACTGATTTTAAAAAATCTGACTTGTAAACTTTTCACTTACCAAAAGCTATGTTTAAACTCTATCTAATCCTCTTTCATGACACTTAATAAGTATGTGATTTAGTCTCACATCTCTAGTACTTGCTTTATGAGGCTAATTGGAGACCAAATCATTTTACTACATATTACTAAGTTAGTCTACCAAATATAATTTACTCAAGACTTAAAACTGGATACCTAAGACAGGTACTAGATAGTTCTCAACCTTCAACAATGTTTAGAAAAACTATGATTCTCTAGTATATGGTTAATGTAGCTACCTGTCTTTTCAAAAAACAAAATCTCTTATTTGTTAGATAGATCCTTGAGTGTGTATGCGTGTGCGTGTGCGCACACGTGCGTGTGTGTATGTGTGTAGACAGAAACACATTTAATTATAGACTGTTCTTATCCATACTACATATAGAATGCTATTTGATTGTACTAGGTGATTATCTAATTAGTCAAGTCAACCAGAAACTATAATCACAGATTATAGGCTACATCAACATAGTGACACTTAAATTTAACAATGGACCAGCTCAATTTCAAGAAATTATGGCTGCATTATAATTTTGTCCAGACACTGAAACTGAAAAAGAGAAATTTTGGGTAGATCAGAGCAATACAAGAGAAGTACAGAGAGAAAAAATACAAACTTTAGGGAGAAAATCATAGTATTTAAAAATATATTTCCACATGGAATGAGTTAAATTTCCTAACCTGTCTTAACTAACTGGCTTTTTAAACCCATGTTTAATTATATTATATTATAAATAATTTCCTTTCGCCAACTGCTTACTGCATACATAGAATTGCATATCTTGGAGACAGATTAAACTCAACATGCCTCAAGAAACACTCAACTCATTATCTTTCTCCCACCCCAACTCTCCCCTCTTCCAAACTTCCCTATTTCTGTTAAGGATAATATCATCTTTCTAGTCACTAAACTCTAAACCTCATTCTTTCTCACCACTCTATATCCAATCTTTTGCCTAATCTTGGTGATTTTATCTTCAGACCATCTCTCATACATGTATGCTTCTCTTCTGTGACAATGCCACCAATATAGTGCAGCTCTGGTTTGCCTGTCACTAGCTTCTCCAATTCAAACTATCCTCCATTATCCAGTAAAAGTTATCTTCCAAAAGTATATTTCTGATCATGTTACAACCTTTACTCCAGTGACTTATCATTTCTAGAATCAAATATAAAATCCTCAGTTTGGCAGTCAAAGCGATTAATGATTCAGCTTTCTCCCAAATAAGACCTTTACAATATTCTTACACCTGACATGCCCAATGATGTCTTTGACATTCTTTCAACAATGCACTCGATCGATTAAACCCCAGTATTTTCAATTATATCTACCATGCCATTCCCTCATCTCCAAGTCCTGGACTCCTAAAAATCTCACCTAAAATCACATGTTCTACAAAAAGTGCTTCCTAATCCTCCTTAATACTAGTGTTCCTATGTTCATTACCTCCAATTGATCCTATATCTGGCTTTTGTACAGTTATCAATGTGTTGTCTCACCAATTAAACTGTTCTTAAACTGTTTAATTAAAGTTTAATTAAACTCTCTTCTTGAGAGCTGTCTTTTACTCTTCTTTTTATCCTGAGCACATAACAAGCAATGTGGCATGTATAATAAATGTGATACATAATAAATGTATATTAACTATTTCCTTAACATTATATTTGATCTCTAACTTTCATTTCTTTGCTTTAACAAATTTTTTACTCCTGAGTTTTCAAACCAAAAAAGATTTCCATGAAAATAGAACAGAAAAATGAAAATTCTATAAACACACATCTTCATTTTATGTTGCTAGCTCTTAAGATATGCACACATACTGAATAAATCCTACACAATAGTTTCAAAACTTTCTTGTCTGTGCTTCCTTCTAAACTTCCTTCTGTTCTCTATTATACATTTAAAAAGTATTTTGAAGGTCCTCTTCTTACTGCTTTCACTATTGCTACACCTCCCATTAAAAACTGAGGGGGAAAAAAACGAAGGAAAAATCCTCCTTGTAACACATAATCTACAGTGGACATGTTCAAAAATTTATGTCACTTCATTTTATGTCCATCACCTCTCTGGCAGAATATGCTCTGCCATTGGTCATCTGGAGTCAAGGCTGGTCAGCACTTTGAACAAGGTTCTTAAGTCTTTCAAAGCTATTTTTCTTTACAAATTTGTTGTCCATATATACATTTATTCTGGTTGTTCTTATTTACCTCTGCTTTAGTACAAATTATGCTGCATTCCCTGAAATCCCTTTCAATATTAATTATTTTTTAAAAATAAATTTTATTAATACCTTTGTTATAACATCTCTCTGTTATATTCTACATTATAAAGAATTTTAAATGGTAAAAAAAGAGGAAGGGGGAGAAAAATGCAACCAAACCAATCAATACACTAAAAAAAAACCAAAACAGTAACACATGAATATATATTCAGTGATGTGCACCCATAGATGTCACATTGCTTGAGAGTAGGAGGAGGTATCTTCTTATATGCATTCTTTGGGAACATGTTTTGTAATTTTTCAATATTCATTTTTAAATGTGTTATGATTCTGGCTTTTTCCAATAACACTGATGAAGGCATTGTATACATTAGTTTCTTAGCATTGATTTCTTCACATTTTGCATCACTTGTAAATGTTTCCATGTTTTAATTTATCATATTCATCATTTCTTACAGCACAGAGATATTCAATTATATTCATATCACAAATAATTTAACCATCCCACAATCAAGAAGTATCTGCTCTAGTTTCAGTTCTTTGCTAGTATACTAACCATTATTTTCTAAAATCATTCTGCCTATGATTCTCTGAAACCAAGTCCTTTATCATTTCTTAGGGTACAATAATAATCTGTTACATTCACATACCACAATTCACTCATCCATTACCCAATGCCTAAGGAACATTCTAAGGCACCTTCTTCATGTCCAGTTCTCTGTGTTTTGTTTTGTTTTTTCCTCTTTTTAATCTCATCTTTCAAAGGAGAAAGTATGTCTTCCTTGTGACTATTCTCTCCCTAGTGTTATTCACCACCTTAAACCCCTCCTTCCTCACCACTTATTTCTTCTTTGATGTATTTCTAAACAAAACTGCATATATTCAACCTTGTTTTGTTCACTTCACATTTAGTAAGGGTGATCCAGTGCATGCTCCAGTGCTTCCTCCTGTGCTTCCTCCTGTTTCTATAATCATCTCATGTACTGAATCATCTTGCCTATTCTTTCCTTCTATATTATTGTATTCCTTTTACCTACACATTCACTCGTCTTGCAAAATAAATCAGAAGGGGCAGCTAGGTGGCACAGTGGATAGAATACCGGCCCTGAAGGAGGACCTGAGTTCAAATCCGGCCTCAGACACATAACACTTACTAGCTGTGTGACCCTGGGCAAGCCACTTAACCCCATTGCCTAGCCCCCCCCCCCCCAAAAAATCAGAACAGAAATAAACCGCCCTTCCAGTCTTCTGTAGATCTTATTTAATGCTCAATACCCTTTGATGATATTAAGGTTCTAAAAAGACATTTGGTTGTTCTTGTCAAGTTAGAACATTCGTCCTCCATCATAGAATCCCTTCCAGTAGCTCAAATAAATGACCTCTCTAAGTTTCTCTTGATACTTGTGTTTGTATCTCAAAGTTCCTACTCAATTCAGATATTCTGCTTAGGAACCAAAGACCTTTATTATATTATAAGCCATTTACCCACCAGTTGGATTACATGTCACTTTACAGGCTACATCACTTTTTGTTGTTAGTCTCTCTTTTGGTTCTTGGAACGTATCCCAAGAACTCCTCTCTTTATAGTAGAAGCTTCCATGCCGCACTTGATCCACACTGTATGTAGTTCCTTGTTAAATGAACTACTGCTTTTTAGATGCTTCAGTATCTCCAGCATCTCCCTCTCTCTCCCCCTAGATAGATACAGATATCTGTCTATAGTTCTCTCTCTCTCTCTCTCTCTCTATGGGGGGTGGGGTAGAGAAGGGGGAGGGGAGGGGAGGGAGAGGGGGAGGGAGAGAGAGAGAGAGAGAGACAGAGACAGAGAGAGAGACAGAGAGAGACAGATACAGATATATACACACACACTTTGATGTAAGAGCTCTGAATTCTGCCTGTGACAGTCGCAGGAATTTAGCGATTTGCTTTGGTTTTCCCCAGGGAAGGAGTGGATCCTTCTGGATTATAGAATCCACTGAAAATCATGACCGAGTAGTGGTTAAGGCCAGAATTCACCATTTATATCCTTTAAGTGGTGAGATAGGCAGAGGAACTATTTGGTATTGGTCAATACGAAGGGTTTGTTTGGCTTTTTCTGTATGAGGAAATTTGCAAATACACCATTTCATTTTAATAAAGTGTGTGTCTTTACCCAGGGAACTTCAAGGAATGAGTCATACTGGATAAATAAAATGAATTCTTTCACTGACAAAGAAAGGGGAAAAATTATTTCATTCAAAACACAGAATGCATTTCATTAAGTCTGGTTAAACTGTATCTACTTTTTAAGACAGTCAGTGCACTTACATAAAGTAACTTATACTTTAAATGTTGTAGTAAATATCTTATGTGCCTTTTGCCTCATCTCCTATCAATCCAATTAAATTTTCTTCCTTTTTAAGCCAAACTAATAAATCCAAAACATTAACTAACTATAGTTGCTGACACTTTTGACAATCAATAGATAATTAAATTAAACTACATGTCCTGGCAAATTAAGATCCAGCATATTTTTCCTTTAAAATAAAACTAATATTTGTATTTTACATATATTGTAAAATGTCTTGTTCAAACTAGTTTACTCATGGTTACAGAATTAGAAAGGGTTAATTTCTACTGAGGCACTAAACACTAAAGAATAATATTTAAAGTCTTTCACAAATAACAAAGATAACAACCATATTAGTCAAAAATATTTAACAACTTAATGAATTCCTGATTATGATTTTAAAAAGTAGTACCATTATGTTGTAACTTAAACAAAATGGGCAAAAAAAAAACCCCAAAACAAAGCAGTTTTGTCAGGTTTTTAAAAATAACAGCACTCACCTTAATACTGACACAGTATGGATGGTAACACTGACCACACTGAGAACATGCAAGTAGCCTTCCTTCTGCCCCTTGGCCAAAGCTTCCACAAACTACACACATATCCTAGATTAAAAAACAATAAAAATCCTTTTTTATATAAAATAAGGTGACAAAAAATTTGCATCATTTCAAACAGAAAGACAGTAAACTAAAATACTTTAAAGAACATAAGCTAGATGTTTAAATGGCAAAGATGACAAGAAATATAAAAATAATATCCCCATACCTGATGTAAAGTGAATTTATCACTACTAGAAAATAGGACTACTGTATTATGCATGGAATTTTCTTCTTCATCCTTGCTTGATAACATATCCATAGAAGTGACCTACAAAAGAGTGAAATTTAAATTACATTATATTCTACCTCACAAGACATTTATTCTTTTGAGAATACTTTGTAAAATTGTAGACTGAATTAAATATGAAAAAAGCTTGTAAGTTTGCATATTTTCTATGTTAAGAAGACTAATAATATGTTTCCTATTTTAGATATTTAGATTCTTATTCACAAGCAATACTTACCACTGTCTAAGCTACTTAATTCTTTTACACATATGTGCCAAGTATCCCTGAAGGGTGATTTTCTATACAATCATCTACTTCCTGATATATCAGGATAAGGAACTGGGTCAAACACGGAGGGAAAAAAATGCTTTCCTTAAGGAAATTTGACTGTTGGAGATAATTTGTGCAGACATATGAGGAACCCAGGATCTGGGTTCTGATTCTGTCTATGACATTTGGTAGTCATGTGACCATATAAAACTCCAGCATTCAATTTCCTCCACTGTAAAATGCTTCACAGGGGACCTATAAGTACCAAACGAGGCAATTTTTTTTTTAAACAAAATGCTCTTTATTTACAAAAAGCTCATTAATCACTAATTCAATGTCAGTAGTTTCTATTGCTCCAAAGTCACTCCCAAATTACAGTGATATCAATAATGGTACATGGAGAGGAAAAAGTGATGATTATTAACTTTAAAAAGTTAGTTTCTGGATTATATACAATTTCATTAACAGTTACCTCTGACCTCTACTCTAGCTTCATTCTCTTCCAAATCCAGCTTTAATAAAGTAGATAAACAGACAGAAAGAAACGTTAGTACTATGTTCCAGGCACTCTTCTAAGTAGAGGGAATACAAATACAAGCAAGCAAAATAGTCCCTGTCCACAAGAAGAGAACACAATTACAGGGAACTGGAAAGGTAGAGAAACGTTCATAGGTTAGAGATGTTCACGTGAAGTGGTGCAGATTGCCAATTCTAAGCAAGATAAGGCCAGCATGAAGAGCCTGACCTAAGTTGGGACAATGGTGATAGTGGGCTGAGAGGAGGCAGGTAGATTTCCAGGAAGGTTGCACTTGCTACTATCCCGGAAGTGCAGGACCTTCCATCACTGCCAATATCTCAGTAACATCTCTATTCAGTTCCTCCCCTCCTGGTCTCAGGATTCTCAATGTCATCAATGAACCTACAGGACAATTATTTAATTACTACAATACAAATTCACATAAAACACTTTAAGCTGGGGCCTTGCTGTACAATAATCTTCCTACTTTATCATTAATTCTATAACTTTTTCTCCTCAGTACCTGTTCTAAACTATTTCCGCTCTCCTTTCATCCCTAATTGGAACCCTCCACTTAGAGGAGATTAACTAGCTCGCTGCCTCAATGAGTTTGAGACTATTCATCATGATCTGCTTCTTACAGTTTAAAAATTCTCATTCAGCCTCCTGCTGGTCAGAGGAGGAGTGGCATCCTTACGAGTCAATCTTCTACTTGTAACCATGATGCCAACACCCACCTCTGTACTCTAGGACCTCACTCTAAGTCATTACTGTCTCATACATGGATTTTCAATCTCTCCCCTGCTATTAGTTCCTTAATTCTGCAAATACAGAAGACTTTTCATCGTCAAAAATTTTGTTAACATTCAATTCCCCTTGCATTCACAGCTCAACTTTCGAAAAGTTATCTACTATTGATTCTATTACCTCATTATCTACTCCATCAACTCAAACTCTTTCAAATCTGACTTGCAACTCTAAAAAAATCGAGTGAAATGACCCACTCTAAAGTAGCTAACGAATGCTCTCCTAATCTCAAAACATTTTTTCCATCCTTATTCTCCCTTCAGACCTCTTTCATGTTGCACAATGTTAACCATCTTTGACTTCGGAGACATCACCTTCTCCAATTCACCTAGATAATCTTTTATTCTAGTGTCCTTTATTGAAATATCATCTACCCCAAACCGTGTAAGGGTATGTTTCCAAAGAAACAGGGCCACCTATTGGTGGGAGAGCTGTAAATCAGTCCAATCATTTAGGGGGCAAAAATCAGTAATTTTGGGAGAGTAATAACATAACTCCTCATACTCCTTGATAGAGCAATCCCACTACCAGGCATATAAGGTAACCTACAACAAGGAAGGTCCAATATATAATAAAACAGTTATAGCAGGAGTCTTTGTAATACCAAAGATATAAAAACCAATTGAACGCCCTTTGATTGGGGAATAAATGAACCAGGAGAAAAGGGTGATAAGTTGTGATAAATATTACAAAGATATCAAGAAGGGAAAAAAAAATACAGAAAAACCATTAGATTTGCAATTAAAAGGTTAACTGACAATCTTCAAAATAACAGTTCTTCAGTAGAGTGATGAGGTTAGAAGTAAAATTGGTTAGCCTAGAGGTGCCCCGGGGAATCGAGGGGCTGAAAACTGGTACTGAAGATGGGAATCTAGGAATTTCTATAGAAGAGAAATAAAACTCAACAGGGAAGCAATGCAAGATAAGGGTAGGTGTGGTTGTGTTGGAAATAATCCATGTAAGTGGCTTAATGTGGAATATAGGATGTAACCTATCTTCTCTACCAATCTTTAAAAACAAAGTGTTTGGAGTTAGGCCATAACCTGTGCCAGAGGATCTAAGCCCTATAAAGGAAAAAAAAAATGCATTATTCAACTCTACCTAACTGGTCCCAAACCATCTCTCCAGTTGAAATTCAAGCGGGTCACCTTTTCACACAGGTACACCCTTTTACAATATTCTCAAACCATCATCTCCAGTTTGCTCAGGGCACTGTAATCAAATCTATACTACCATGACTTCTAGAAACTTCCAAAAACAAAACATCCTTCTCCAAAGTGTTGTGGATCAGAGTATTAGGCAAAATAAGAAGGAGTAAGCAACACCTAACATTCCCTACTAGCTGGGTCTGTTGCAGACACAGAAGATATGGTGCCTATCCTGTCCAGTTTGAGTTAATTTTGCCTTGAAGTGGATTCATGTGGAAACCACCTATGGGTTTTCGGACAAGATGAAAATAAAAGCAATTTTTAGGGAAATTAAGGATCCAGGGAAACTTTCTTTCTAACTATCTTTATTAGGTTTTAATAATCCAGAACTACTTTTTTAACTACTTTGAGAATGGCCTCTATGTGAAGATATTGAAATATACTGACTGGTTGAAACTTCAAGCTCTTAATGATCAATTGTACCAGATATAATATTAATCTGGCCCCTACTTCCATATATATGGTGTCTCCCATTATTACTGTCACTAAGAGCAGATGCTAGCTGGTGTTTTTTATTTATATACCCAGCATTTAGCATATAGGATGTAGCACTTAGCATTTAAAATTTAAACCATTCATTCATACCACAGATATGGAAACTACTACCTTCCAAGGCATGTACTGTCGACATTGTTGAACAATTTTGATCGGCATGAAGCTTTTCATTACATTGTACAGAAATATCCTCTTCTACAATTTATCTCTCCATATAGCTAGGTACAGTAAGAGGTGAGGACAGGGATTTACTTTGGGGACAGAAAACAGATACAGAAAGAGGAATGTTTTAAGAAGACTCATGAGTGGTTTAGAAACTGATCTCAGGAATCCTAGCTCTTAGAAAGCAAACATTTGGACATGTGGAATCTGAAGAAAGGGTGTGAATGTTAGCTCTAGTTTTCTAGAATGAGGAAATGTGTGTGATAGTCATGAACAGGTTTTGAATAATAAGAAGTCAAAAACTGAAGCAAGATGGAGTACAGAAACAAAGTATATTAGGGCTGGATGAGACCTTACAAAAGCTAGCAAGTCCAACTCACCTCAATTTAACTAAGACAAATGTGGCTCAGCAAGGGAAAGGCTACAAAGTCAGAGGCAGAATCTCCTGATGCCAGTCAGGCACAAGGATGTACTTACAAAGAGAGTATGTTTTTGTGTGTGATTACATTCAAAGATGTGAACCAGGTTGACTGTGACCACAAAATGAAATTATTTTTTCAATTTATCCTCCTTTACAATTAGGCTTTATTGTTTGGAATTAACATAGAAATCCAGTACCTCGGGATAGAAAACATTAATTTCATTCCTTTGGGCACTCTTGCTTAACTAAGCCATCACTGCTAGGGGGACCCTTCTAGGAACCATTTTTACCCTATTGGGCCAATCTTATTTTCTTGAGCCATCACAGGAATTATCAAGATCCAGAGATATATGTTAAGAATACTATGTATTCTTACCAAACTCTGTTAGCCATGTAAGATTTTGGATGTTGAGATATGATGATAGAACTTATCAGTGCAATACCACTACGATGAATTATTGTCACAGTGAAAAGAGCAGACAGAGAGGGAATATCTAAACTAAATAAGGCTTTCCGTACAAAATAACTGTCAAAGATAGTATTAGATCTAGGAGTAAGACCAGGAATGTTTGGGTACAAGCCTCTGGTATTCTTGCAACATTTTCTCTTCTGCCATCTATTACTGATTATACTCATGCTCTGCTAAATGAACAGAATAGCAAAGAAAACAACAAACAAATGTATTTTTAAAAAATCCAGAAACATGCTAATAAGTATTTTGCTATTTTTTTCCTACAAATTCCACGCAGCAATGTGACCAATCTATAGTCTACCTTAGTCTAGTGAAACAAACACCTTCATTTGCTATTCTTCTTTTGAATACCACTGCTTCAAATTCTACAAATACTTAAGAAATAGGTAGAATGGCTCAGTCTGGTAAGACTTAGCTCCCTATGTATTATAGATATATAGATGTAACTGATGCCAAGATTTTGTGTTTTAATTCATTTTCCTGTCTTATTCTAGTTTCACTGACTTTGTTTCTACACAAAATTCAGTTTTTTTTCCAATTGAAATTTTCTACTTTATCTTTTACAATCACCTATAATCCTTGCTTATTTAAAAATCATAAACAAAATAGAGGCAAATCAACATGACTTATTTCTAGGGCCTCCCCTGTTGATTATTTCCAATTATTCGTGAATATTCATTTATATAGCTTGCTTGGTTTGTAGGTACTGGTATAACGTCTCACCCATTAGACTGCTGAGGTCCTCAAAAACAGAACTGTCTTACACCTTTCTTTGCATCCCCATTACTTAAGATGGTACCTGCCACATAATAAGCACTTAATGAATAATGGTTGACCAATAGGAAAAAAAAGAAAAAGATAAAGAAAAAAATAAACAACCAAAACAAAATCCTGAGAAAATAGAATGATCATGTTTGGCTCCAAAATCGTGACATGAGGAGTACTTCTCTATCGTTTATTTCCACTGAAGTAAAGAATCACGTGCAACTGTGGAACTCTGTATATTGTATAATGCTAGATTTTTAGAAATGTTAGTTAGATTTTATGCACTGTTTTATTTTCTTTCTCATAAAGAAGAGCTCTCTTGGAAGGGGGAACAATATATGAGAAAATGATGTGATAAAAAACAAACTATATCAATAAAATTTTAAACCACTCCCTCAAAAAAAGAACCGAGTTTATTCCTTCTAAAATTGGAATGATCAGGTAAAATCTAAACTAACTGAGTCCAAAAGGAATTTCCCCCCACTAAATAAATATTAAACCAACAAAGAGCTGCCAAAACCATATCCAGCAGTAGTCATCCATAAAGAGAAGCTTAAAAAAGACTTCTAAATTTTTCCTGCCTGAAAAATGTTCATTATCTTAACCAAACTCATACTGATAGCATTATTAATAACTTATACTAATGATCCATATTATTAGACTCGTAGTAAATACAGTCAAATACTTAAGTCATAAGAATAAATAAAACACCATGAATAAAAGTTACAAAAAGATAACAGAAAAGATTAAATATATATTTCAATGTCATTTACTTCAAATACTAGATAGAAAAAAATCAAGGACAGAGTTACAGATGGTATCTTATTACTCATCATCATCTCCCAGAACCTAGCACAATACCCTGAACCTTGTAGGGATGTAACATCAAAATGATTTTAAAGTGGAGAAAAGGAAGGGAAGGGAAAAAGTCAAATACATTGGAGAAAAGACTGAATGGGAGTAGAAGTAGAGTTTTAAACATTCTTTTTAGTATATCAATCAATTTTTAAAAAGCCTTGAATATATGCTAAATTATTTCATACAGACAAAAATATCAGCATATTAATTAGTACAACAGATAATAATTAATAAGTTTTACCCCTGGAAGAACCAGAGTTCCAATCCCACTTTTGAGTTTGGATCTGCCTCGGCCACCTCGCCCTGAAAGTCCTGCACCTCGAGGTCTTCGTTTCCCAGGGAATCCAGATCCACGACCCTAGTAAATATAAAGTAACATTTTTAAAAATTGTCTGTAGTTATTAGCAACAGATGTGATTAAAAATCCATAATTTTTTTTAAATTACCAATACAATTTAAGCAATAAGACTGCTTCAAAACAGCAGTCATATGACTATTTCCCCTAATGGAAAAAAAAAAAAAAAAGGTAAGCCAGGAAATTTATTCAAGTCTAACAAAACTATTCAATACCTATAACTTCCTGTTACAACCAAAAATAAAAAACCTTAGATTTTCCCTTTATACTCAATTAATTGTATATTCTCTTAATTAGAAAGAGATACCAGAGTAGCATGATTGTCATGAATTGAGTCAATAAAATTAAAATGTAAAGAATATAAAATAAATATAACCCAAGTAAATTAATACAGTCTTAAAAAATATATTACTTTAAGGTTTTTTTGTGAACATAATTACTAATTATTCCTTAGGCCGTTGTGCCTGTTCAAAAGGAACAATTTGATCTACAAGTATAGCTTGCAACTTCTAAATAAGACCAGATATATGATCTGTAAGGAATGCATAAATCATCAAATGTTGATGAAAATGATAAATCTTGGACAGCTGGTCCATAATGAAATAGGTCTGAAAAACAGATTTTTCCTGTCATATGTGTAAAGTCTTGGAACTCTGGGGACACATGTTAATTTCACCAGTGGAAAAATTTGTTTTGCTGAAGACTTTAAAGAAATATTTAACATTAACTACATAGATTCCATTTTCTTCTTCACCAATAATTCCCTGAATTAATTTTTATACCACTACCTTTCCTTCACCTTGATTTTGCAGAGAGAAGAGATGAAAATTTATTTTCAGCTTATAATAGAGTTTAATTAATAGCTAAAAGATCATATGACTTGGAAGCTGAATACATGTAATTATGATTTCCAAGCAATTTTAATTCAATCTAAAAAAGAAATGCAATTATATAGTCCCATAATGTAAAACAAATATTAAAATGAGAATTAAACAATCTGTGCTTGAATACTTGAGAAACTCACTTAACAACTCTAGAATTCAGATAACATATCTAGAATTAAAGTATTGGGCTAAAGGACCTCCAGCTAAAAATATTGTAATCTATAATTTTATTTTTAAAAATCAAATTTGCTGATGTTCAAATCCATAAAAATCTTTTTAGATGTTTGCTTCTACAGTTGAAGTATGCATTAGACTGGCATCTATATGCTAAAGAAAAAAATATCCTATGGGCATGAAATATTTATCTTTTAAGTTCAAGCAGAAACTAACTGTGTGACAATGAAGAAGTCACTTAACACTGTTTGCCTCAGTTTTCTCCTCTGTAAAATGAGCTGGAGAGATAAAGGGCAACACCCTCCACTATCTTTGCCAAGACAATCCCAAAAGAGGTCACAAAAATTCAGACAACACTGAAGTGACTTAACCAACAATTATTAAGATCCAGTTGGCATTAAAATGATTTCTAGTGTAAAGAAAATCAAGAATAAAATTTCATGCAAAATTTGTGTATATATTACTAACGAGATCAGTATACAGTGCATACCATTCAGTTCTATTCAACTTCAAATTACTAAATGGCTTCTGCTGTCCTACACTAAGATCTCTGGGGTCTTGTCTATTTCATTAGTTTATTCTTACAGGGTAGGCAGGTTTCAAGAAAAGTCCTACTTAAATGAGTTATTTTATTCATATTTCTAAGGTATTTCAAAAGGATACAGTATGTAGAACCAGTGGTAAAATTAAGGAAATCCTACAAATTTGCTTTTGCCCAATACTTAACTACATACAATCACCACAGAATTAGCAGTTTTCCCTGACCTCTGGAAATTTATACCTTCATAATAAATCCTTAGATTTCTTTTCAAGAAGGCAGAAATCATGTTTATCCAGTCATTAAAGAATATCTAAATTAAAGAGAATATCCTTAACCTATAACCTCCCATCCCTACAAAAAAGGAAAAGGCCTTGCAATCTCAGGTTGTAACTAGAGTCTTCTTCCTCCCCATGTTTTGACACAACTTCCTTAATAGTCCCTGAATAAAACTATTTTGGGATTTCTTTTATATTATGGAAGTATAATAGCAAAATGAAAAACCAAATAATAAAACTGAAATGTCAGCACAGTTACGATAAGATTCCAATTATGTTTTATAATTTTAAGCCAATATAATAATTGGGATGATCATAACTTTTAATATCAAGCTTCCTTTCTCATATGTTCAAATGTCATCACTTCCTTATAATGTTAAGAAAACTAAAATTCCAAATATGATAAACACTGATTACATTGTCGTAGACAAGATTAAAAATCTGTTAGCAAAAGATGGTATTTATTATAACTTACAGCAGTTTTTTTCAAACTGTTAATTACCTATGGACAATATAATGCGAAGATGTCTGTCATAAGTATTTCAATAATATCAATACTTTAAAAAAAAGAGATTTTAAGGATTTGAACAATTAAATAATGTAAACTCAATTCATTGTTCCCCTATAAACTACTAATTTATCAAATAATTTTTGAGACTAAACTACACATTTAAATACATAAATTAAAATGGGCATATCCTTTTATTTCATCCAGTTTCAGATTTAAAAAAGATGAAATACAAAGCTATATCAGCTAAAATATATATACATTAATTTTTTATTCTTCTCTCATACAGCATTAATCAGAAATAAATAGGATACACAAAATTTTATTTACCACTTTGATGCTCCAAATGGTACTGCCAGGAAGCTGTCTGTGTTTAAAAATTTCCCGGCCTTCTGAAATGTCTGGGGACCAGGAAGGTGGGCTCACTGTATTATTGGTACTCCAAGCCCCCTAGGATATGGCAGGTGAAAAAATAGATGTATAAAACTCAGCAACATAAAAAGTCAAAGCCAGCAACTAAAGATTTTAGAATAGCAAAAGCGAATGTAAACGTATGGAAATTTAGGACAAATTGCTTGAAAGAGGGATAAAAATTAACTGATTCCTTATCATAACTTTACAATAAAGTTTATGGCTTTCTTCTAAGTAAGAATGCTCACCCAGGAGATTAAAACAGGAAATCACAACACATTAAGAAAAGGACTGATATATCACCATTAGTGTACAAGTTGTAATTATAACATAAAACAATGTCTAGATCCTATATTAACAACCAGAGAAGGATTTTATTCATGATAACCTTCCTCTTTATCACTCCCACACCAAAGAAGGAATGTCTAGGCTTACAACACTACATAAATCTATTGCTACAATCACAATGAACAGGCAGAAAGGCAATAAGAAGCACAATCTACCTACAACTTTTTTAAATAACAAGGAGGCAGCCCACATTACATAGAGATCTATAAAAATATTAGCGACACACACATATATGTGTGTGTGTATATATATATATATACACACACACATACATATAATTATAACATTGATAATTATTTCCATTATTGTATTAACTTTATAAATTTAGGGCTAAAAATCTACACCAAAAGACCGACACATTGGATTAATTGGAGAGAAAAAAGCAAATAGAATTAGGGCAAACTGTCCTAAATTTACAAATTAAAATGTCTAAAAAGGTTGATAAATTATACTGATCATAAAGATTCACTGGAAGAGTTAGAATTAAGACTACTTGGGTAAATGTAATTTCACTTCCAAGAAGCATATTCAGTAATAATTTGAACTAATCTAATGTTAAACTTTAAAAAAAAAAATTTACCCTGCAAAGATCACATTAAATTTCAAATGAAATATAAAACAATGTCAAGCAAAAAAGTGACTTCTGGGAAGAAGTCAATTTTGAGTCTAACAATTTACTAATCTATATGCTTGTTATAAATTAAAGAAAATGACCAAAAACTGTTAAGATATTAAAATGAAACACTGCACATTTACTTACCAGGTCTCTATAATGTTATCAAAATCACAATTAGCATCTTCATATCACAAAATTAATACTGCCAGAAATTAAATAGGCATCAATCTGAAATTTTAAGATATTAGCTCTTAACTAGAGTAAGAGCAATGGATATTAACAAGTATGAAATTAAAGCCATATTTAATGGAAGACAAATGGAAATCTGTTTGATTGTTTTCCTTGATTTTTCCCTAAGTTAAGAAACATTCTGCCTATTAAGATCTTCCCTTCATTCTCAGTGTGTGTCAGGAGAAAAGTGACACAAGACATTTTGGGTTATAAGATAGTTCAACCCAAAAGGTTTATAGTAAAAAGTTTACTATATTTATAGTACAAGACAATGTAGCATTCAATATAATTTAACAGACTATATGAAATTATTTAATGATTTAATGTCATACAAGAAGTAAAATTATTGCTGATATAACTATCTCTACCAGAATAAAAATTACTAATATTGTATAAAATAATAACTCATTTTATGGTAATTAGAGATTCCCAACAAATCTATGTTATACAGACCACGTCTGGTTGCCCTGTTGGATATATGTACCTAGAAATACGTTCTTCTACATATATGGAAAAATTTATCTAAAAGTTTCAATAGGTATACTGTGCTATAAAAATTTTTTTTCCTTACTACAAGGCCATAGAGAATACTGTGTTAAGCTAAATTTTATTCAAACTAGATAATAGTCATGACAATAACAGTCATGACAATAACTCTGTACTTTGACATAAGCAGGAAACCCTAATTCTCCAATAATATCTCAACTCCTTTAAACTGAAGCACCACTGCAACTAGATTGTAAGAAAAACAAAATGCAGGGGGAAAAAAAAGCATGAGATCATGAGATCACAAACAAAAAATTTTAACAAATAATTTTTCTTTTATAAAATACTCAATATATCACCATATTCAATTAACTTGTATGGCTTAAAATGGGTATTATAATAATGTGTGCTAGAAGTTGGAAAGTTACAAAGTTAAGACCTTCAATGCCTCTCACATCACAGACACTTTCTTGTCAGCTAATACAGATAAATCCTGGAGGTGGAAACAAGTTTTACTGATGTGTAGGAATAGGGACCAAGGGTAAAATGAATATATTAACATATGTATGTATACATACACATATATATGCACATGTATGCATATATAAATGTACATATAAATGAATACTCAGAGTTCAACACTTTGGAGGGGCTCAGATTAGAATTAGAGTACTACATCAACATTCTAAATGAAAATGCAAAATTCTACACTAATCATTTTTGCTTGCTTGCCATCTGAATTTTCCTTTCTGGCTAACATATCACTCTAATTCACCTGCCAACTTTTTACCTCCCCAATTCTTGTTATCCAAACCCACTGCTTCTAGACATAAACAAATGCCCACAATTCACATCCCTACTCACTCCAGATCTACTATTCACCCTCTTCACCTAAAAATTAATCTTCCTAGAAACATATTTCTGTCATGTTTAAAAACCCTCATTTATTCTCATTCCTCAGAAGACTGCACTCCTAATTTCCTTCACTATTCTCCAGTTCTTCATTCTGAAACTTTACTCAAGTCATATTTGGACCTACCCTCTGAATCAATGGCTCCTCTGAAAAACTCCTATTAAGGAGGACTCTGAATGCCTCATTCCATTGCAAGCTGCTCTTCAAACATTCACTACCGTACCTTGGTTTGTTCCTGTCCCTCCCTCCATCTGCCTCCTATCCATATTAACAGAATTTAGCACACTGCCTGACACATAATAAACCCTTAGAAAATGTGTGTTGACAGACTGCCTCAATCTCAGTCTTTACTTAACCTCCTTTTTATCTTCTTACAATAACTAACAACAGGCATAGAGGATGCCAGATCATTCCAAAGCCTTCCTGGTGTCATCTATTCATCTTTCTAC
Source organism: Vombatus ursinus (assembly GCF_900497805.2). Taxonomy (NCBI): domain Eukaryota; kingdom Metazoa; phylum Chordata; class Mammalia; order Diprotodontia; family Vombatidae; genus Vombatus; species Vombatus ursinus. Next base: position 3,016,359 of record NW_020954630.1, read on the forward strand.
TCTCACAGGGCATAGAAATGGAATGCCTTCACTTCCACTTTTAGACACGTGGCCAATCACCAAACATTTCAGTCATTTATTTATGCTGTTCAATTATATCTTAGCCGCAAGACTTTTGTTCATATTTACCTTTACAACCAGAAAAAGGGATAAAACTTTTGTCCATGATTTTAACATTTCTCAGTTTTTTTATCCCTTAGCTCTGCAATCACTAGAACATTTCATTATTTAATGATAATCCTAATGACTGATGCCTGAGGTAGAATGGTTTAACAAATGGAACACTGAACTTGGAGTCAAGAAGGCCTCATTTCAAACCTTACTCCAGATGATTACTAGACATATCACCAAAAACAAATTATTTTATCTCTAGGGACCTAAGTTTCTTCATCTATAAAATCAGAAGAGTTGAACATGATGATTTCTATTACACCTTCCAGGTCTAAATTTATATTTCTATGAAGAATGAAGACACTAACACTAAAATGTCCTTAATCGATTGAACTTAATATGTTTGACCTACATCTTAAATCTATTTAAACCACTAATTAAGGTGATTACCATACAAACTTCACCATAATTCAAAACTTCTCTGTAATATCAATTAAGGTCCTGTCCACAATCTCTCGTCTTTCCACGGCTCTCATTTCTTTCAAAGTTTCATTAAGCCTGGTTCTCTGTCTTCATCAGGAATCTCTACCCCTCATCCTCCTCTTCCTACAGGTAGATAGGTTCTGCTTCATCCATATTTTCTGTCTTACTTAGTCTCAATGAAGGCTAGATAGATACATGGTCAGGGCTATGTGGATAAACTATAACTCTTACAATTTCAACTTCTGACAGGATCGATGCTTAATGAAAGAATTTTTTAAAACTGTGAGATCTAGGTTCATTACAAGATTGTGTAAACTTTTAATAGAGCATTTTTGGTTTTGTAAATCAACATGTGGCCAGGAGGGATCCATTTGTATTTGAGTTTGAACATACTTCTCTGAAACATATATATTTTGATTAAGAAGCTATACTACTATCTGAAGCCAGATCTGTAAGCCATTCTGAGGGTACTTTCCCATATAAAAAGTGCTATCTAGTAATTCCCATCTTCAGATCAAGTTTTTAATTATAAACAAGCTTAAGGCATCATATATACCTTAAACTGTGCTTGACAATTCTTGAATATTCAGCACAGTAATTTTTTAAGCAAGAGGAACTTAAATTTGTTAAAGTAACCAAGTTGTTGGCAAAAATCCCTGTTTCAACATTATTCCTTTATAAAATGCCACCTAAAATCTAAATGCAAGTAAAAATCCAAAACAGACTGGCCTATTTCAATGTCAAAGGCCTCATTATTAGGTAGTTTCACTTGCAGAGTTTTAAAATGGGGTCCCTAAGGACAATATGCACTAAAGTCTAGCACAGTTATGGCATGGAATCCATACACATTTATAATTTACCATAATGTCCCTTTATCAAGATGAGAGGGTACTATATAAAACTGCCTGTATTTCATGCTTTATTAAAACTTCCTAATATTCATTATGGTCTTTATATTGCCATGATAGTAACTGATGTGTGACTGGTTTCAAATAAATTTTGGTCAGAATTTAGAATAAAACCAATTACTGAAAAAAATGAGATAAGGCTGTTTCTATTTGGATTTCTTATGAGCTAAGAAAATGATGTAAAGCCAAACTATTTGAAAGAAATCCAAGTATGGGAACAAAAACAATGCAGTAATATACAAGCCAAAATCAGCAAGAAAAAGCACAGGCTAAAACTAAAACACACACACACACACACACACACACATATTTCTCCACATTATTCCTTCTTTGGAACAGCTTTCTACTCATTCACGTTTACTATTTTGTGTCCAACTCTTCATGATCCCATTTGGGATTTCCTTGACAGAAGTACTAGAGTAGTTTGTCATTTCCATTTCCAGTTCATTTTACAGACAAGAAAACTGAGGCAAACAGGATTAAACAACTTGCCCAAGATCACATAGCTAATAAGTATCTGAGGCTAGAGTTGAACTTGGGAAGAGGAATCTTTCTAAGTCTAGACCCTGTACACTACCGACTGTGCCACTTAACTACACCCAAGGGAAGGGACCCTAGAGGTCATCTTCTGGTTTCTACCTGTAAAGCCACGTATATTGGAATTAGATGGCTCATTTCCATATCTTCTTAGCTAGCCACCTCAGATACAAGCTCCAACTTCCCTTTCTGTTACTTCTAGAGACCAGAATTAGAACTTCCTGGTCATCAGGTCTCCTCCCCTTCAACTCACCCTAGTTCTGAAATGAGCAGAAACAAAAGAAAAATATTACTATCACTGTTCTTTCTCAAGGAAAAAATCATGCCCCACTTTGTTCAATTTCTTTTGTTAAGGATTTATAGAGCCGCTTTGTTCCTAGGTCAATCTGTGTAATGGAGACTATCACATTGAAAAAAAAAAACTATCTTCAATTAAATGCCTAAAAGTACTCTACTGTCATTAAGAACTCGATATAAGAAGATAGCACTAAACATAATGACCAAGAAGAAAATGTGAATGATTTTATAAAGTCATCTATGAAAGTATTAAATCCTAGGCTAGTCAAGTTTATATTCTATTTCCTTAAAATCTGTTCAATTCAGAGAGCAAGCAGCCTTAGTAGCATGTTCCATAATAGGTTAGGCATATCCTATATAGCTAGTAAGTATTGAAAATAGGACAACTGGCTTTTTCCTACAATAAGCAGTTAGTAGTTTGGGGCAATATGTAGTGCATAGGCTTTACTAGGCTGCCAAAGGTGTCCTTGACATAACAAAGGTTAAGAACACCTGATGTTCAATTCAATCACTAGATACAAAAACAGGCCTGAAATAACCATAAATATTTTGGTACCTGAGAAAATAACAGAAATACATTCCACATAAAGTTGCATATGCTATCATACGCACTCTTTTTTCTGAATGGTTTTGCTTTTGTCTATGGGAAATGACTAAAAAGCACCAAAACAAAACTTTTAAAATGTGAATGCTAAGTTAAAAAAAAAACTTTTATCTTTTACAAGAGTAAATTTCTCAGAGAACCCAAGTCGCTTTAGCAGATCACTAGTAGATAACTTTTCTTTAAATCGCCTGCTTGTTTAAATATTAATAAAGAATTTGTTGCATACAGATTCACCAATTTATCTTTTACAACAGCACTTTTGTAGTACTAAATAATTGGAAACTAAGTACCTGCACATTGATTAGGTAACTACAAGATATTTAACGTAATAGGAGACAATAAATCTGAAGAATTCAGAAGTGCAAAGGATATCTATTATCAATGGATAAGTACAAAGTGAAAAAAGCAGATGTATTAAAACTAATGGTGTCTATATCAATAGAAACTGATAAACCAATTAAAAAAAAAAAGAAACTACAAAACCAAAAACCAAAATAAAACTTGAGTATGTTAACGATAATGCTTGGCTACCAAAGAGAGAGAGAACAGAATTCAATCCTGCCCCACCTCATTCCAGGCAGAGAACACTGAACACACTATGGACCCCAAGAACCTATGTTCTTTTTGACTTTGTGTTAAAGAGGCTCTCAGGAAATGGGAGAGAAGGGAGATACTGAAGAAAGGGTGATGAGAAAACAAAAGATGCCAATTAATTGTTTTAAATAAGACACTATGATATTAATAAAAAAGGAAATAAGAGAACCTCTAATGGTTTTATTAACTAACTTAGGGAGGAATATTATTTTGTATTCATTGAGTGCCAAGGATAATTAGCAAATACCTGCCTAGGAAATATCTGGTGCAAATGAGAAAATTTTAAAAACACTGAGATTACCTTCAACAAAATGCTCTGGTTAAGTACTCATGATGATCATCAGTTTCCCCATTCCCCCTCCACCACGAAACAGATGGCCTCTGGGTTTCCTACAGTCCCTACATTGACCAATTATCATTCCATGGTAAATAAGGGTTCCTTCCAAAGTGAATTAACAAGCACAGTTTAGCAGACTTAAGCTATGGAAGAATTCTGCCACACAATGTTGCATAAATACCATTTAAAAGATAAAAGTTTTAAAAGCAAAAAAGAAACTCAGTTACCATTTTTGCAACTACTTGATTTTGGGTCAGGTAGGGGGTGTGTGTGTGTGTGTGTGTGTGTGTGTGTGTGTGTGTGTGTGTGTG
>NW_020954630.1:3020550-3197332 GCF_900497805.2 Vombatus ursinus
TGTGTGTGTGTGTGTGTGTGTGTGTGTGTGTGTGTGTGTGTGTGTGTATCTTTCCTGTGGGTTTTGCTAGGATTTTAAGTTTAGAGATCAAGAAAGAAATATGTAAATGAGAGAAATAGGACCTTTTATATCATCTTAACACATGATTCCCCACATGAAAATAAATTTCCTAAAATCAGATCTCATATAATTAACACATTCATAATTGTTATTTTATGAGTAATAAAACCACATTAAACAAAACCAGAAGCTAAGTGTAGGATAATACCTGGAATTAAAGCAACTGACAACAGCATTCTGGATATGAGGTAATTTTAGAAAAATTAATTGCATAGTGTTGACCAAAAGTTGTGGCATTCTGTAATGCTATGCTTCCTCAACTCAGCTGTAGCCTGTATTGAGTAGGACAGCTCTGTGTTAAAGAAATTTGGAATGGGAGAGGAGGAGCGGCTAAGAGCTGCTACTAAATCTCAGGTTTGGGGTGGTCTCTACAATGTTATACTTCACAGAAGGCCCATTTGCCAATGATGGCCAAAGGAATAACATATCAAACCAAAGCAGGGGTAATGAGACAGTGGTAGTAACTACAGCAAAGTTACTGTAAAACAACATCCTGAATTGTAGCAATACCTAGAGTAACTCAGAAAAAAAGGAAAAAAGATAGCTGAATAAACAGAGGAATAAGTAAATGTTTAGGATGACACATTGGATTTTAAAATAGAGTCATGAATATATATATAGTACAAAGTGAATGGAAAACTACTCTTCAATACAGGGTTCTACTTCTCACTCAATTAATGGACTGAACCACAAGCCCTTCTTCTGAACACAAAATGTAAAAGAATTTACAGCGTAACTTGATTAACAATACACTGAAGAGGATGGAATAAAATGTGGGCTTTAAAAAATTCAGTGTTTAGAAAAAAATGGACTTAAAAATTTTGAAAACCACAAGAAAACATTCATCATTTCCTTCTGAAGTATACAGACTGTTTTGGTTTGCTATATACTTTCTGGCCAATTTTCATACCCTTATATGTGGGGAGAAAACCTCACCAGATAAACTATTTATCTTTTGCTGTAATTTGTTGTTATTAGTTTACAAGATAAAATATATTTGTATTTTATTTCTTAGGGAGTCACTTTGTCTTTTCAGAGAGACACTCATTTTTGCTTAATGTTGTTTAAAAAATCAGTATCACTCAGATTGAATACTTTATAAATTCAAGCACTGTAAGTATTGATATAAAAAATAAATATTGATATACTACTGATAGTCATTATTATAAAACACAAAAGCACAACTTTTTAACTGTTTAGCACCTTGAACCTGTATGACGACAATTATTTCCTGAAATGTTTCTCTAAATTTTCACTTGCAGATGACTATTTTGCATGAAAATGGTTTGCTAGAAAAAATTTGTCCTACTCAATACAGGCATTAAATCATACCTGAAAAGAACTCAAATTTTTGAAACTGAGAAAAATCTTTTTTCCTTTTGCTTCATGAATGCCAAAGATAAAGTTCTATTTCCAACTAAACAGGCATAATAGAAAAATCAAATTTGGATTTCACCTTTTTTTTTTTTTTTTTAAAGCCCCAAAACCTTATTTAAAAAGTGAAGTTAAAAAAAAAAATCTCTTTTAGGGGCAGCTACATGGCACAGTGGATAAAGCTCCAGCTTGGAGTCAAGAGAACCTGAGTTCAAATCCAGCCTCAGACACTTCACACTTACTAGCTATGTGACCCTGGGCAAGTCACTTAACCAACTGCCTCACCGAAAAACCAACCAACAAACAAAACAAAACAAAAACAAAACAAAACAAAAACAAAAATAAAAATACCCAACTCCTGGAAGAAAAAACAATAGGCAGTAAAACCTTAAGAGAAATGCTCATACTACTTTGAATTCATAAGTAACATCTGTTTTAAAATTAAAATGTGTGTATGTATATATGTGTGTATATATATATATACACACACACACATACACACATATATAAATAAAATTGTGTGCGCACACATAAATTGGTGCATGAAAGAGAAAAAAAACAGGCCAACTATAGTCAAATTTGACTTTTGAGAAAGGCTTGTTATTTTGATAGGAATAAAAAATGTTTCAAAAGCAGTTCTTTTCTATCAAGCTACAGAAAAACTGAGTATTCATAATTGTATTTTATTAATATTTTAAAGCTAGCATTATTTCAAAGAATATGTTATATATGTATAATTTAATTTGTATTATACATATATAACTAAATAACTATAACCTATAATACATATATAACTAAATATTTTCATTTTCTATTTCATAATAAAAACTAATCTCAAAAGTATTTTTTTTTCATTTCACCGAAATGTGACAATTTTCTTTGACAACATCAAAAAAAATAATCCTACCTGTTTTGACCGAGGTCTACCCGGAGAAAATTTTCTTTTGGTAATAGCTGGTTTACCCATGCCAATTTTTGGAGTGACTGAGATATAAGTTGTTGGCATAATGTTTCCAGCAGAAGAATGTGAATTTGAAGGTTCACTGGAAAGCATATCATTTGCAGAAGTCAAGTCTAAAGAAACTATGGAAGAAGAACATATATTTGTCTTGCTCGTATCTCCTGATGAAAATGCTGAATCTGTCTCTGATGATGATTTTATAGGTTTATCTCCTAAAGGTGAACCAACTTTTAAACAACTGTCAAATGTGGGGAAATATTCCATTTCCACAATACCAGATGAAACTTTACAGATTTCATTATTTTCTCTTTCTCCTTGAACCTTTTCTTTTCCCAAGTCAATATTTGCAATTAAAGCAGTTTTTTCTTCACCTGGAGATGGTAAAATTTCTGATACAGCAATGATATTTTCGGGTGTTAATTGTGGAGATGGTGATTCTTCAAAGGATGCTGCCGCCTTCGATTCCTGTAATGCCTGTGGTTCCTCGTCTTTTGGGGAAGCCTTTGACTTTGTCAGAGCATCATCACTCTCTGTCATATTCATCTTGTTTTCATTTCCACCTTCATCATATGACTGCACCATTTTGTGAGACATTTCCATTTCATCTTTATCAGTCTGATGAGAAACTTCACTTTGTACTTCAGCACTTAATTTATCCTGTGTGGGATCTGTAAAAAATTTAAATATATATGTATGTGTGTGTATATATACATATATAGAGACAGTTTAGATCTTTAGTAATACAAATTTTTTAAAAGGTCTGACTAGACAGATATAAAAACATGCTGAGACATTTTCTGAAAAAACATACTACACACATATTGTCAATGAGACACAAGACCTAATAGCTTCTACCAGGGAATGACTTTGAATAAAGGCTGGCAGCAGCTTTAGTCAAGTCAAATACACAGGCTTAGCAGCCAATTCTTTGTTACCACCCAAAAAAAAAAAAAAAAAAGAAAGCCATGAATATTTTGGTGTAGTTACCACAATCCCTCCTAATTATGAGCACTCTAAACTATACGTTTAGCAGTGGGATTTATGGGCATAAAAAATTTAATTACTTTGGGCAGACCAACACATAGTTCCACCAAAACTTAATGAGTTGGTGAGCCCAAATTTTCTATAACCCTTAGAACATTTATTTTTCTCTTTTGTCTTCTTTGGCCATTTTCTAAGCGTGCGGTAAAACATCAGGGTTGTCTATGTTTGCATTTCTCTCATAAAAAGTCATATGGAACATTTTTTCATATAGTTAATAGATTGCAATTCTCGAGAGAACTGTTTCTTTGTACCTTTTGGCTACATATCCATTAGTTCATTTGTGGTAATTCCCTATGTATCTTCAGTAGCTATACTTTTATGGTAACAACAACAAAAACAAACAAACAAACAAAAAAAAACAGTAAACATAATGAGTGCCCCCATCAACTGATGAAAAAGCTCAATAAATTTTGCTAAGTTACTATAATGAAGTGAAAGAATTCCAGGCATTCGGGAACAAATCTGGTTTTCAAAAAGAAATGAGAAAATAGGTAACTAAATGTAAAGAACACTGATCACGCTCTCAGACTTAGTTGATAGGTTAGGTTTTACAGAACTTTTAAAAAACCCTTTCTTTTTTCTTTTGACAAGATGTCTCTTACTGGCTAGAGGAATTGGAAGATACTTGTATTTAGAAATGTATATGATGGATAAACATAAAGATAGTAAATATTTTTAATAAAATAGCCGATGTGTCATCAGATCCAAATGGGAACTTCCAACACTAGAATAAAACACAACTTAAGCAAATTTAATAATAAAGATACTTACCAGGAATTAAAGGACTGCCTGTTCTAAGTCCCACTGATGGGCTGATGGTCTTCATATTAGTCTGTTCTTCATCACAGTCACGGATAGCTGCTGGAAACAATTTTATGAAGTCTCCAACAGTTTGTAAAATCTTCATCTAACACTTAATCTAATTATATTATTATCAGGTGTATTAATTTGAGATCTCTCTTCCTCCACAAAACAATAAACAATTTAAATAGATTATTACTATCAATACCCTTCTTTATTCCTTCCCATATACCTCAGGTATTACCTACACTAAATTTTTTTTTTAATCTGTTACTTACTTTCCCTATTTCAACCTACAGTATTTCTATGTTCTTTAATTATTACATGAAAATTATGTAATGTTATGAAACTTGAAAATCCTAACAACTTCATGCTTTTTCTCCAAAGAATGGGTACTACTCAGCAAATCGGGTTAAAGGAATATGGGATTAATGTCTTCAGAATTCTGAAAAATCACTTCCCCATAAATCCAAACTAACAACTCCATGCGCATGTGTGCATACGTGCTTGCACACATACATACACACACACATATACACATGCACAGTGTACCTTAAAACAGTGCACTTTTAAATTTTAACACCTTCAGAAGTATAAATGCTACAAAGTTACAAAAACTTTAATTTCTGTAATAAGACTGGATACCCTGTCATGCAATGTATGTGTGTGAAAGTTTTTGGATACAACTTTCTTAGTGCATAGGTAGAAGACGTCCTCCAGCTTGCCCAACTCTATCACCTAACCTACATTTAACAGATTTTTTTTCTTAAGCGGTTACATCAAAATTGTGAAGAATGGACCAAAGCCCTGGATTAGCCTTAAGTTTGAGCAGCAGGTGATGAATGGTTTAACAGAGACAAAAAATCATCTAGAGTAATGCATAATACAAAATAGTGCTCATATTTAATTTTAGTAGAAGCATATCAGTAATTTAAAATTGTGAATGAATCATTCATATGTTTTTTGAAACTATGCAGCACTTACACTTTTAAAGTTATTAAAGTTCAAAAATACAAAAAAAAACTTTTGGGATACTATGTTGTGTACACATTACATACGCATGCATACATGGATATAAATGGATTCTTTTCTATAGTTTATTAATAGAATTTAAGGTTATCAAGGGGAGCGAATTTATCTTAACTATGTAATGTCCTACATGCAAACATACTGCATGAAGTAGGAAATTAATAAAATAATAAATATTTGGCATATCAGTTATAATACTAATATTTAGCTAACATTTTAAACATTTCCTACTTATGAGGTCAAGCTTTTTTTAAAAACAAACGAAAAATTAAAACAAGTATCAAGAAACATTTAATTAAAAGCACATGAGTATGCGAGGACATGATAAAACTTTTAAAGATAGAGATGATTTTCACTTTCATCATCTGAATTGATATGCACCAATAGGATGGTTAACAAAAGATCAAGTTTTAGCATACCCCTGCAAACTAAGAAGGTACCTCAATCCCCATCAATTTTCCTACATAAGCTTAACTTCTAGAGTAATCATCTCATACTGGGAGTCTTCCCCTAAGGGTTAGGTTTTACACCATTATTTTCTAATTTAGTTTTAATTCAGTGAGCTACAGAATGTGTGTGTTTGTGTCTGTGTTAGATGTATGGAAAACATAACTATCTTAACACATTTTATTACAGATCTTCTTACCAACTGGAACAATTTCAGGTATTGAGTCCTGATGTAAAGAATTGCTTCTTGCAGCTTGGTCCATAAACACCAAACTGTCACCAACTCCTTCTGTTTCCATTTCGTTAACAGAATCTTAAAAGGAAAAAAATTTCTACTGATTAGGATCAATCTATGATATGTATTTTAAGAAGGCTGATGGTTCTCTAGAACTCCATTACTTGACGTGTGAGTAGAAATATCAGGTCCTACTATTGCTTCATCTCACTAAAACAAGATGCTATAAAAATGAAAAATTGATTCTTATTCTTCTCAACATCTAAACTAGTATATATGTTAGTCAATACTATAAAAATGTAGAAAAGTAAAAAATATATCACAAGATAAATATAGTCAGCGCTAAATATTCTAAAATTAGTATTTAAGGAATGCAGTAAAAAGCAATATAATGAATATGGGTTTTGCAATCAGAAAATATAAATTGAAGTCCCAGAATATATCATTTAAGACAACTATGACACTGGGCAAATCACTTCCCCTCTCTCAGGAACTCCCCTCTCTCAGGAACTCTCTAGCCATGTATATTTGATCTAACAGAAAGGCTGATACAATAAATACAAGTGTAACACTATACCATTATTTCTATTAAATTTAAACGTGTTATAATCAGTCCAAAGTTCTAGGCTGTTGATATGTTTTATGATCTTGAATGTGTTATCCAACAAGACAATTGCTGAGAAATACAAAAGCTGCAAATTTTAAGCATGACATCTGTCTTATCTATGCCAATAACTTTTAAATAAACCCTTCCTCATACTTCACTGAAAAAAATTAAGCCATTATTTAGTGCGCTCCTTTCTTCTCTCTCCAATTCTCCAGTGCAAATCACTATAACATTATTAAGTTGTAGTCATAGGAGAATAAGCAGCCTTCTCTTTATCAAGACCAACTGTTATACTTGTGTCCTTGTTACCATCACCTTTCTCCCCCTTATTTTCCATCTCTCCTCATCCAGTGACTGCTTCTCTATTTGCTTTACAAACCATCCCTAAACTTTTATTTATATGATCCTAAAATCTCTCAAGCTCTTTTTCCTCCTGCAGGCTTTTCCAGACTGTCCATCAGGCCTAGAATATTGTCTTGGCTTCCTTGAAGACTCACCTAAAACCCCACCATAGAAGAGGCTTTTCCTTGTTCCCAGACTATTAAACCCCTACTTACACTTTTATACATGTAGATTTTTAGTATAATATCTTATCCATTACAATGTAAGCTCATTTAAGGGGAAGCACATAGTAAACTCTTTATGTTTGATGAAATCACCTGTACCTCATAGAAACCCTCTTTTTTTTAAGACAGGGCTCAACTGCCCAAAGGGCTATAAAACCATGCATACCCTTTGAACAAGCAATACCACTACTAGGTCTACATCCCAAAGATATGAAAAAGAAAAAAGAAAAAAGAAAAGGACCTATATGTACAAAGTTATTTACAGCAGCTATTTTAGTGATGGCAAACAAATGAAAATCTAAGTCATGCTGTGAAAGAAAACACAGGCCATCCCCTCAAAAAAAACCCAAAATAAAGAAAGTAAAGAAAAAGTATTTTTAATTTTCATTCAACAGTTCTCTCTCTGTAGATAGCACTTTTTATTATAAATCCAGATCATTTTATTTCTGAAAATTATTAAGTTATTCACAGATCATACAATGTAACTGTCACTGTGTACAATGCTCTCCCAGTTCTGCTCGTTACAACTTGTTCAGCTGTTCCCCAATTGATAGACATCCCCTCAATTTCCAATATATATATATGTTTTGCTAAGTTAATCAAAAGTAATATTGTTTTGAAAAAGGGGTTAAATAATTGATACAGGTGAATAAAATCTGACTAAAAAATCTAACTAGGTCTTTTAACATAATTTAGTATAATAAAAAACATAAGAAGTTATAAACAAAAGGGTTGTGAATAAAAGAATGCTTGAGCGGCTCCTATATAAATAGATAATAAGTACAATACTTATAAATTATAATTAAAAATATAAGCATAATATAAGTATTATATAATACTGTATTGATTATATTATATTTAAAATTTATATTATGTATTATATATTATATAATAATTACATATGGATATTTATAATTTATATATTTATAATTGTATATTACATTAAAAATGTAAGTATTATATAAGTATATGCTATAGGCTACATAATATACATATTGTTTTACAAACTATACATTGTATATATTATTTTATACTTGAATAAACTGAGATGAAGGTTAAGAAGGGAGTCCCAAGTATGCTAAGGTACTTTCAAAAAATAAGAAGAGAGGCAGCTAGGTGGAAGAGTGAATAAAGCCCTGTCCTTAGAGTCAGGAGGACCTGAGCTCAAATCTGATGTCAGACCAGACACTTGACACTTATTAGCTGTGTGACCCTGGGTAAGTCACTTGACCCCAACTGCCTCACACACACACACACACACACACACACACACACACACAAAAAAGTAAGAAGAAAATCAGGACAAGAAACTGACAAAAAACACAGGGCTCTCATACCAACTTAGGCCAACTGGACCTAGAGGGAAGACTCTACCCTATAACTTCTCCAGAACCTCATCTATTGGGCAGGAAGGTCAACAAAACCCAGGTTTAAAAAACAATGGTAGCCCCTTACTCTGTTGCTGCCCCTAATCCCACCTATTCATTCACTTGCTGCCAATTTCACTATGGCCTCATGCAGGAATGGGGAACCTGCAGCCTCAAGGCCACACGTAGTCCTCTAGATCCTCAAGTGCGGCTTTTTGACTGAATCCAAATTTCACAAACAAATTCCGTTAATAAAAGGATGTTAGGCCCTAATGCTTCAAGTGTCCCAAAACGGCTGGGAGTTTAAGAGTTATAGTACATGTGACTTCTGCTTTTATTCATATTCTGCTTTTTGAAATCACCTCACATGAATTTGTAATCTCAATGCACAATCAATGCACAATGGGCATATCTGCCCATTCCCATGTGATTCTTGTCTATGTCCTCTCACAGGTCACAGTTAAATGTCTTTTCAATGTGCTGGGGCCATTTGATTTTACTGGGACACCAAAGCTATGTTCAGACTATTCAATGGGTATCATTCACTCTGCATGTGACTAATCTGTCCAGTTTGCCAGCAAATTTCTTTGATGACATCCCTGATAGAGCCCTTCTTTATAGATTATTATTTTTAATGTGTGGCAGCAAGTTCATTTTTAATATGTGCCTCTTCTTTGCACAGTGGGTCACCTTCATTTCAATTCTTTGGCAAATGCAATATTTAATGACTAAAAAGAAAATATCAAACTTTAATAATATAAGCACAAAAATATCAGTGAAACACCTCTTTACACAGATGGGTTTGAACGGAGTTATACACTACATTTTCTCATTTTTCCTTCTTTTACCTTAGTAGCTTTGTTTTAATGAGTTGATGATCTGACTACTCTAATAAGCTGATGATCTGTAAATGACTATAGCAGCAATCAGATTTAAAAAAAAATTTAACTACAAGCAATTTCATTTTCACATGACATTATTTGGAATATCTGCCAAGGCTCCCTACTCTCTTCTTCAAATATTAATGACTTACAGGCATGGGGCTTACATATATTCAACAAGCTTTTATCACACATCTAACTCCTGGAGTGGTTTTTTATCACATTTTTTTTCAGCTGTCCTCCCTTATGCCCACCTCTGCCCTGAAGTCACAAAGCTGTAAAATGTGATTTCATTTGAAAGGTTTTATGAAATTCTAACTAGAACGTATCTGTAATCATACTCTGCAAAAGATGCTGGTGCATAATTTTCAACAATCTTCATGGTACTCTCTTTGCTACTTCTTTTCATAAATACTTCAACTTGAGATAAGCAAAGATACCATCAAATGATTTCTTGCCCTAAAACACATTAAAAATACCTTACAGAGATATACTGTGCCATGTTCTTTAGCGATGTCTACCAATAACACAAAAGGTGAAAATTTTAACACTCATTATGTGATATTATTAATCTTATTATTTTGAAAGACTAGTTTCAAAGTATATTTTCTCTCAAATCAGTTCTTACATAATTAGTTCCTGATAATTAAAAAATACATCAATTGGGCAGAGTTTAAACAACATTTTAACCACTAGATGGAAAGAATCACCAACATAAATGAATTTATCTAAAGACTCACCAATAAAGAACTTAATTGAACTATCAATACATGCATCCTATTAAAGAATTAGAAGGGCAGTATTGCATGATTTTCTGTAATTCTTAAAAATTATTATAAATCCCCTCAAAGAGTTTAAAAATAAAATTATGACCTCTGTTACCTAAAATTAGATCAAATAGAGCAAGAACTTCAAAGCAGATAACCTCCATTTTTCTTTGTTCACAACTTCACAAGGAAGACAGTCACACTGTGTACTACTGAACTTTACTGATTTTACTAAAAGATGCCTTCATGAATTAGTTTCATATAAAGAAAAATACTCAGTTTTACCTGTATCAGGCTGGGGAATTGGTTCAGAAGTCTCCATTTCATCACAAGGTTGCACTGGATCCATATCTCCTAACTGTTTACAATACATGCAGACATATTCTTCTTTTAACTGTGAATCTAATTCAGTATCTGCCGCTTTGTCACATTCTATATGAATCCATCTGGAGTAATTAACATTAAAAAAAATTTAAATAAAATTACACAAATTAAAATAGCTTTAAACTACATTCAACACATAGATGCAAGGAAGAGCACCAAGTAAAAGTGAGTATAGCAATAGCACAAATATTTCAAACAAAAAGGGAGATGTTGAAGGAACAGAAATCATAAAAAAAAGTATCAGTTATCTTCGACTGGAAAAGGTCATTGTTGATGACACTATGCTATTTTATATCTTCCTTTTTTTCCTCAATTTGCCTCATTTCCTTTGATTTCCTTTTTCTTCTTTTCTAGATGTTCATATTTTTCTTCTTCCCCTTTCATATAATTTTCTTTTTTTTAGAAGTTGCCAGGAGCACTCATGCTACTTAAGCCTGGCAATTCTAAGAGGTAAAAAGGTTGTTGGTCCCTAACTCAGATAATATCATCCCTTTTTACTAGAAGGGACTGGGGACCCAAGAACTAAAGGAGACTAGAGATGGACATCTTCAAGAATCATTATGTCTGATTCATTTCAAGCAATAAATCCGGCCTCTTACCTTTTACACATGTGACAATGCAACATGTCTTTCTGCAAGTCTGATTGGTAGCACTTTCCACAGAAAGGGCAGGCCAAATTGTCTTGAGGTTGATAACAACTGTCACATACTAGGCAATTGTGGTGCCACTGAGAGCTGGTTCGAGTGCCACATTCTGCACATATTCTGCAGTTCTAAAGATCATAAAGTAAACATAATTTCAGATATATTTTAAACTGACAGAAGTTGTATTTCTGGACAACAAGGTAAGACTTTACTTTGACCATTATGAATTGAAAAAAATGTTTAAAAGTAGAAAAAATTTTTCAATAATATTTGTAGTTATTAAACAATAAACTGTATTGGAAAAAATGACTTGAGTACACAATTATTAATATAAATTTAAAATGAAAAATCACAACTACTTAAGCTGTGTTCTCTAAGGTAAAAATTAAATTTGACCTTTTTTTTGGGGGGGGGGCATGGCAATTGGGGTTAAGTGACTTTCCCAGGGTCACACAGCTAGTAAGTATCAAGTGTCTGGTCCGACACCAGATTTGAACTCAGGTCCTCCTGAATCCAGGGCTGATGCTGCCCCCTAGTTTCACATTTTACTAATGAAGAGAAAATAAAAAGATTACTGCCTCTGCCAAATACACAATTAACTCTTACTCTCTGAAGAAATCAAATTCTATATTGAATTATCGCCATAAAGCTGTCATTCTATACATGGCTATAGTTACATTTTTAATACCATAAAGATATCTACTACACTTATTAAAAGATTTATCTAATGTGATAGTCATCACCATCAATAGAATGGCATCCAAAAAGGTCAAAATGTTTGTGTTTTGTTCTTTGAAACAGTTACAGCTTTTTAAAGCAGTGTCAAAAGATACTTTAGCCTTCTCGTGTAATTATAAAAGAGGTTTCTGTGAGTTATTCACCAAAAAAAAGTGTTTTTTCCTCCCAGTATCAAGTTCCATATCTCTAAGAGACTATGGAGAAAATTCTAAGAGGGTGGTTGATGCTACAATTTGAGTAGCCATTTGTTCACAGCACATATTCATATATGCATACATATCTATATGGATTAAATATCCACCATCACATCATTTTTCTCAGCATTTAAGCAATAACAGAGGTAGAGACTGGATTGAGGTGCTACCAATAGAAAAAAACATCACCTTCAAGAAACAGAATTGTAAACTTTTTATCTCCTCATCTATTCTAAAATCTGAGCCCCATAAGTCTATTTTAGTTCTTCCTCTCTTCCACAGCACAAAAAAGTCAAGGTTCAGCCCAAGAATAGACCTGATCCTTTAAAAAAAAAAAATAAACTGGATCACACCAGATGTGAAAAGAGTTCTGCCCTAAAAGATCCTTGCCTCCTGGGTCCTTTATATATCTCTGGTGCATTTCAAAGAAAATTTAGATTCTCTTCTACTAGACTGCAAACTCACTGAGAATTAGAACTTGTCAGCTTATCTTTTTATCCCACTTCCCCTCAATACCTTATAAGTAGCTCTCAACAAATACAGTTTAGTGAATGAATTTGAGTAAAATCCAACCCATTCAAGCTCATTCAAGAAACTGGACTTCTAATTTTGGCATTGCTAATGACTGTTCCAGTGACCTTAGGCAAGTTAATTAATGTCTCTATTCTTCAATTTCCACCTTGGATAATAAAGAAACTTTGAATCTGATTTGTAAAAATCTAACCTGTTACAAAATTCTAATATCTTGTCCATAAAAGTGTATAATTCAATCACAGGCTACGAACTGGTTTAAATATTAATATTCTACTATGAACAGAGCAAATTGTCATCAACACTTGAAAAAATTATTTGTTGGGATTTTTTGTTCATACTCAATGTCAGTGGAAAAGGTCAAAAGCTTCAGCATCACTTACTATTTTTTACTATCTACTTTCAGCATTTTGATGATAAATACCAAAAACCACACCCCATCTTTAAAAGATACAAAAATATGCTTTAAAAAATTACAAAATCTGTTTTCCTTCATATGGAAGGATAGAAACCTTGCCCCATAATAAGGAAACTATTACCCTTTTTTAGGGTTAGGACTTCAGCTAAAGAATGTTGGTAGAAAGCATAAAAAATGCCACTTCGGGAAAGGAGGAGACCATTAGAAATAAAGATAAGAAAATGAAACAAGTAGAGAAATTAAGCTGTTGAATATTGAGGAAAGATCTAAAATCAAAGGAACTTAAATCAAAGATTAAAGATGAAAAAGGGGGTTAAAAAGGACTATGAGGCAAAACAATCAGAAGGAGAAACAAGGGTAAATTTTTAAGGAGAAAGGTATGATTCATGGTGTTACCTAAAAATGAACTTTACATATTAGCAAATTCTAACTTTAATTTACGTGAGCAATAGGATTTAAGTTTAGGTTAGAAAACAGTTTCTTTATTTCAAGTTTAATTCACAAATGAACTTTTTTTGTCTTCAAAATAGAAGAGACCAACAAAAATTTATTTAAATAAAAATCATAACCTACTTTGCATTTCCAGCCATTTGTTGGTACTGAATCCATAACTGGTTGAAGACAAAAAGTGTGATACCCTTTGTCGCATGTATCACATACCAGCATCTTGCTATCTTCTCCAGAGTGCCTATAAAAATAAGTTAGCAGTAATGACACAAAACAACATTAGAAGTTTTTAGTATAGTAATAAAGTAATAGTAAAGAATATATTTTCTGTTAAGATGTATTCCTATTTCTAAGTTCATAATTCATCTCATACGGGATATGAACTACTTTTGCTCCTAGCTTCTATTTCTGTAGATATGAAGAAAAATGAGGAAAACCATTGGGCAAGGGCCTGCTGTTCACTTCCCCCATCAGCAGCATCTTCTTCCTCTGTTCCATGTCATATATCTCTCCACATATCTCTAACCACCTGATTTCAGGAATCCATCACTTCTACAACTGTCAACTAATAATTCTTATAGCTTTCATTACTTCAAATATATCTTCTAAACAGCTACCAAAATAATTGTACTAAAACACATATATAAAAACTGTCACTCTATTGCTCAAAAAAAAAAAAACAAAAACAACTTGCAATGGTTCCCCCTAGCCACAAAGATAGAATATAAATGTGAATGGCATTTAAAGTCATTCACAATGAGATTATAGCTTTCCTTCCCAGGGACAATGAACATTATTTCTCTTAATATCCTCTAAATTCCAACCAAAAAGACTACTTGCTATTCTGAGAAATAATACATTTCACATCCTCTCTCTGTTTCTGAATACTTGGTTTCTGTTTGTTAAAAATTCTTATCTTCCTTCTTTTCCTATGAGACCTTTCTATTATCAGAAAAGTTAATCCTTTCTCCCTAAAAAAAAAAAAAATTACCTATGATTTATCTATCACTGTACAAGTTGACTCTGGAAAAAGGGAGGTTTCTTGACAATAACGACTATAGTTGATTTTCTTCACAGTCCCAGGGCTAAGTGTAGTACACATATAAGTTGGGTTATAATAAATATTTAGCTGAGCTGAATCCCTCTGTCTTCCTGATTATTAACCTCACCCAGTCAATCAAATCAGAAAAGGACCTAGTATTTATATAAAAGATTAATATGCTTTAAAATTTATTCATTTTAATGTACTAATTCTCCTATTCTTATCATTTTAAATACTGAATGAAAAAGTGTGCCCACACTTTAAAGAATTTCAGGTATCAAGTAGATAGAAAAGATTTCTACTGGGCAATAAAGAAAACCTTTCCAATATACTTTAATATATTAATGATTAACCATGTAAGTAAATCTGTTGTACTCATTTTAGAGTTTTTGTGGGTAGGAAGGAACAAGTCAGGTTCTTTCTCCTCAGACCTCAACTATGCTCTTGAGGGGTGGGAAATGATGATTACCTCTGGCAGAAACAGTTGAAAAGCTATTCCCTGGTAATTTCTGAGTATTACAGGTTACAATCTCAGGAAATTAGTGGCTTTTTTTAGCTGCCAACTACCCTGTCTTCATCTGGTTAACCGTGTGTTCTCAACCATTCCCCACAATTTTAACTCAAATTTCTGTCCCATCATGTTGACTCTCAATACCAGGAAATCAAAACATATCTGAGAGCCTACCTTCCCTGATGCAAAAAAAGAATTAAGGTATGACCTTCCATCTGATCATACACCTTCAATCTCCAGTTGTGTTCTCTTTTCTCCTCTTCATTTCGTATCACTCAGATGTCTTCTGTCACTATCTCCTAATTCACCCTGTGTCATATGAGGAGGCAGTCCAAATCCTTGCCAAAGGAAAGCTCTGCTAACACAAGAGATCCTATTCCACCCTATCTCCTACAAAAGACTTCCTCCTTTGCTGACCCCTTTCTCTTCCATTTTGTCTCTTTCTACTGCTAGGACCCTTACCTATTGTCAATAAACACATTACCACATCTCCCCTATCCTCGAAAACTCCTTCTTTGATCCTTCTATTACCAATAACTACCATCCTAAATCTCTTCTTCCCTTTGTGGAAAAACTCCTTGATGCCATCTAAAAAGATGCCTCCACTTCCTCTCCTATCATGGACTTTTTAACTCCCTACACTCCAGCTTCCAATTTCATCATTCCACCAAAACTACTCTCTTCAACGTTGCCAGTAATCTCCTAACTGCCAAATCTAAAGGCATTTTCTCAATTCCCACTCTTTTTGACCTCTGTATAGGTTCTGACAACATAGACCATCCTCTCATCCTTGATATTCTATTCTCTCTAGGTTTCTAGGTCATCACTCTCTGTTGGTTCTCTTTTCTAAACAAGTCTTCTCAGTTTCCTTTACTGAAACAGGTCATGGACACTAACCACAGGTTTCCCAGAGGATTCTGCCCTGGGACCGCCTCTCTTCTCCCTCTGCACTGCTTCATTTAGTGATCTCATCAGCTCCCACAGATTTAAGTATCATCTCTACGTTGATGACTCTCAAATCCACCAATCCTACCCAAACCTTTATACTGACCTGCAGTCTCTAATCTTCACCTGTAGCCAATCTAAACGATAGCTATGCAGTCTTTCAACTATCTCTAGCTGTTGAAAATTCAGAACACTTAAACAAGAAAACTAGGACTGGTAAAGGATGATTTCTTTCTTCCCCAGTTCAAAGAGCCTTTAGATATTAGGGAATTTAAACACACATGGTGTCCCTTAAAATATGTTCAGCTTAGGTGCTAAATCTCATGAACTTCTATAATCTATTCCATGATTTCACCTCAGGGATAATTAAACCCTTTATCTCATTATGAACCAATTCTATGACCAAAAATGGAGAACGCATCAGCAACTACATGACCAATTAGCTCTAATCATATGATCTTCAAGTCATCTACACATTCATCCCCAGTTTTGTTCCTGAACTTTCCAGGCAACTGGTATATCACCAGATGCCTAGTGAGGCATTTTGAAAATATAACTTATTACCTTTTCTCCCAAATCAGCCCTTCCTTATAACTTATGTTTCTGAAGAGCACCACTATTCTTCCAGTGACTGAGATTTGCAACCTTGAAAACATTAACTCTTCACATATTCTTCATTCTATCCATATCTAATTAGTCAATTGATTCTATCTCCACAACATCTCACTTCTAACCCACTGTCTTCCATAAAACTGCACTACTTGAGATCCTTATTACATGTCACTTGAACTATTTAAATAGTCTCATAATTGTTTTCTATGTCTTCTAAACAATCATCCGTGTAGCTGCCCAAAGCTATTCCTAAATCACAGATCTGACCATATATGCCACCATGCTCAAAAGGTTCCAGGGGTTCCCTAATATCACCAAGATAAAAATTAAAACCCCTCTATTTGGAGAATAAAGACACTGACCATTGCTGATCCACAACTACTACACATTACTTGTCCCTCATGCTTTCCACAATCCAGTCAAACTGTCCAGATTATTGCTCCTCACTCACAGCACACAAGGCCCAGCTCCATGACTTTAAACAAAATATTTTCTGGGGCTAGAAAATACTACCTCACCTCTGCCTGTTTAAAACCCTAGCTTTCCTCAAAGCTCAACAGAAGCACCATTTCCTTCATAAGTCTTTTCCTAATCACCTAGCATAAGTGTCTGGTTACCACTAGCAAAATTATTTTTATACTTAGTGTACGTACACAAACACACACACACACACACACACACACACACACAGAAGCTAAGTTACAATATAACTTGTAAGTCTCATTGCCTTTGTGACTTTGGCACATCATGTAGGCTCTGGGTCTGAGTTCACTCTGTTAAAATGAAGGGTTTAAAAGACATGATCCTATGACATGGAACACACAAATTCAAATAAATCAATTACCAACAAATGTATAGGCATAATCTTCTACATTCCATATATCCAGAAGCCCTGTAAATACATGTTACTATAGTTAAATTTCTTTTCATAGATTAAGTGGAATACAAATTTAGAACTTATTGATTTCAACGTGACAAAACTAGGTCACGCTGCTTCTCAGTATAAAATTGAGATCTGCATCATTTTGATGGGTAGAGGCAAACCTCTAACTGGTGGTACTAACAAAGCAAATATACATTAGAAACAAACCAGAAACTATACAACTCATTGCCTACATTTAGAATTGCAATCAGAAAACAATAAAGAATTTTGGGATGGAGGCAGCAGTACTTGGAAATGGATATTTTTGTACCAAAGAAACCCTAAGAGGATATAGTTTTCTGAAATGGGATACTATAGCCATGAATTTTCTAAGGCATAGGGGCCACAAGCACTCCTTTTCTCTGTCTGAAGGAGGAAGTAATTGGCCACTATTCTGCATATAACTTTTTCATAAGCTTGTTATTCGAAACTTGGGACTGCAGGGTGTAGAATGTAATCTTTACTCCTCAATGAAGTGAGGAGCAAACAAAGACATAAAGGTAAGGATATGACCAACCTCAACTGAGCCCTTCTGGATCTTTCTCTTTCTTCTAAATTGAAACTAACATAATAATTTTGTAAAAACTTTGCTATAGCAAAAAATATTGTTTCCCACATCAAATTTCCTTAGAACAGTATATCTGCATCTAATAGAATTCAAAAAACTATTTTTAAATGCCTACCATGTGTAGGACATTGTACTAAACAGAAGATACAAAGACAAGATGAAAAATAGTCTCTTTTCATCCCAACATTTCTTACCTTATAAATAATCTATGTATATTATACATTACTTCCAAACTCATGTCTCCAAGTAGAATGCTCTTTAAGGGTAGTAACTATTACTTTTCCCTTTTGGAATCACTAGTATATAGAATAAGATTTTCCAAAGATATTTAATACGGTTCTTTGTATAGGTGCTCTATAAGATAACAGATTCAGAGCCTTAAGGAACCTTTAGAGGCCTTCTTCATTTTAACAGACAAGGAAATTAAGACACAGATGAGTTAAGTTGACTTACAAAGAGTCACATAACTAGGATGTGTCTGAGCTAGTATTTGAACTCAATTCCCTAATTCCAAGTCTACCACAATATCTCAAGAATGATGCCTGCTGATTCAATATTTAAACGTAAGCTAAGCCAGCCCCATAATCCAAGTATCTTCCCTGTCCAGTTTTCCAAAGCCTAGATTCATGAGATCATGGATAAGCACCTGAGACAAGGTAACAAGGTTTCTTTAGGTTAGATCTCGGAATTTTCAGTAGACTTTCAGGACAGCTTCCTAGTCTGCTCAATTTTTCCCCTCAATTACTAACGGTATAGAAATAAAGTTAGGAGCCATAAACATTCCTTTTTATTCGCATCTCAGGTAGGGCTTTAAATTTAGGAGGAAGTTGAATGCCCCTTTGCTTCAAACAATAAAAAACTTCCCGTACATTCACTGGTTAAAATTGTCCAAATTAGCAACTCATTTCAGTTCACATACAAACATCCTTAGGAAAGTCAAAGAGCTGAGTAGATGGAAAAAAATAAATAAAGTAGTAGAGATAATATGGATAGGAAAATGGCTTTAAAAAGAATAGTTTAACCAGATTACTTTTAGAACAGATTTAAGGGACGTAGAAATTTTGATACAGGAACCACAGTTGTAAGAAAGAAGCTTTAATAGGATCTTAAGACGAACAAAATGCATTGTTATTTTGCTAATAAACTCTTTAAGAACAGGGAATTTTTAGCTCATGTCTTGGTATCACTAGAGGAAACCAAGAAATTTTGTGACTGCAATTTGGTATCACAAACATGCCTGTCTCCGAGGATAGAAACAAGCTGAAAGGAATATTAATCTAGGTGAGAGGTATGAAAAACATGGCTCACAGTCTACATGTGGCCCTTCACTCTCCTATGCATAGGTTGAATTGGATTAAATCTTAATTGGAAAATATTTAACAAAATAAGTAAAAATACAAAAAACCCCATAAATATTACATTTTTAAAGTAAGTCAACACGGAGCCAGCAAGAATACTTATGTATGGATTGCTAGCCCCATTTCTGAGTTTGACTCGACTCGTTTAGACATTTATCATAAATTGTTAAAGTGGCTTTCTGCTAAGAAATATTCTTCTGTGAATTTAGCCAAAAATTGGTCTATTTTCCTGGATGATCACTACTTGATAACATAAACAGGTAAGGTTAAACCAGGATAAGCTGGTACAACGGGATAAAAACTTTAACATTACTAAACATCAGCTAAAGGAAAAAAGAATTAGTAACTCAGTCCATATGGTGAAAACCTAGATTTGTTTTCAATCTTTCCATACATAAAAAGAGATTTACCGGGGTAGAGCTAAAAGACACATGAATATTGCATCTGAGGGACTACGTTCAAATTCTGCTTGTACAACTATTTACATGACCTTGAACAATCACTTAGTATTTCTGGGCTTCATTTTCTTCAAAACCTATAAAATGATGGGATTAAACTAAATGACATCAAAGGTTTGTCCAAGGTCTAGAGATCTATGATTGGACTAAGTCAGATCTTGATTACACATGCTTATCCACATCAGGATGTTAATGCTTGTTGAATTCAATTACCAATGGGAAAAGCAGAGAAGCAGTGTAAAACAGTCAAGTGAAAATTTTATTATATAATTCATATCAATTAGAAATGACTATTACTAAATTGTATACTAAATAATAATGAAAACATGTTTTGAACTGATATTTTTAAGTAATGAAGCTAGATCATAACAGAACTTTCTGTATTTTCCAGCCACTCTGACTAATGAACAATACAATTCAGTCCAGAGAGACAGAAGTTCGCTCTACAGACGGTGAGAGCCCTAACAGCAACAAATGCCCTTTGCATTTTCTTTGTATCCCCAGCACTCAGCATGGTGACTGGCACATAACAGTTCTTAATAAATGTTTCCTCACTGATTTTAACTGAGTTAAACATGGGAACAGAACTTAGAACTTTGGCTTCTCCAGTAACATACTCTTGAAAAGTAAGTCCCACTTAAGATTAGGCATAAAAATTAGCACGGACCACTTAAAATCATTTCCATATCTAGACCATGAAAGGTATAATATGGTAATTTACCAAGTCACTGTCTAGGTCACTAATCATTTTAGACACAGAAGGACATACTGTCTTTTCCTTGTTGATTATCAGGTTCCTCAGTTTGAAGCTTAAAAAAATAAGACGTAACAATTAAGGAGAACCGAACCAATTGGATTCTCTCATTTATCAGTACCCAAACTTAAGGTTAAGACAAAAAGATCAAAAAAAGGCAAAAGAGAAAAACAAAAAGGAAAAACATAAAATAAGATTTGGGATCACTTGGCACACATTCTCCATGTCACTGCTTTAATCTGAGGGCTGTAAAGAGAAGAGTTTACTTCTCCCTGTGCCCATGTAGCAAAAGTTCTACATCAATACCCACCTTAAATTGGCAAGACAGAAGTACCCTTACTCAAGAGGAGTTAACCCACTAATTGTTCTTTATTTCACATGATGCCATATAGTATAGTTAATATGATACTTTCTAATTAGGTTGCTAATTGTTTCAGGTTAAATTCAACAAACTGAGTAACTAATATTTCCCTAATGCACTGATACAGTATAATAATATTAGCTAAGTTACGTAGGATATTACGGTTTGCAAAGCACTTTAGTACTATCTCATTTCATTCCAACACTCAGAATGTGGTGTATAATCTTGCCTCTTAAATATAATGGCTATGTGAACCTGGACAAAGTTACTTAACCTCACAGTGATAAAGACAACTCAAGGAGCTAGATGGGGCCAACCTATACATGTGACTGTTAGTCTTCACTTATTCTCACAAAAAAATCTGAAATTGTGCATGACCTGTAATTCTAGTAGTGTGTCCAACTTCCAATACACCTGCTTTAAAACTAAGAGCCTTAGAGAGAGACATTTTATAAATGATGGAACTAAGACTCAGATATAAAAGGGATTTATCCAGGGTCATATACTATGTGTAGCAGCATTCAATGTTAGGTCTTCTTAACTCAAGGTCAAGTACTCTACATATTACACCACACTACCTTTCTAGAGAAAAGAAAACATAACTAAACTTGAATTAAACCTATTTTCAAAGGGCCATTGTGAGAAAAGCCCTTTGAAAATGTTGGAAGAGAGGGAGAGAGAGAATGAGTCCATTAACTAATAAGGTTGTCCAAGAGAATAATTTAAGATGTCTTAAATTTGTCTAAATTCTTATATAATTGTTAGAAATCATGCAACAGGAAATAAAAATCTTATACACCTGTCATCACATTGTATACACAACATGTCATCAGTAAACCTGCAGAGAAATAAATATTTTAAATTACAAAAATCAAATACACACATATTAGGATTTAGGAATACTATTTCACAATAGTGAAATTCATTTTTACAAGATTCAGTATGGCTAAAACTACTCAAGTAGGAAGATCTGGGTAAAATGTTAGTGTACTTGGTAATTTATCAGGTGAATGGTTTTGTTAAAATGCCTTTAAGAGTGCTTCACCAACCAATATTTTCCAGAATCACAAGAAAAGACAAGCGAATCATGGAAAATAGTAAAATATTCTCATTAAACACTATTTGGAAACAGATTTCTTAATAACTTAAAAAATAAAAATTTTAATAGCACAAGAAGAAATATGGCATAGTAGAAAAATAAGGCGCCTTAAGAGAAAGGAGGTACTTACTCAAGTTCTGCCTTTAACACATACTAACTGACTTTGAGCAGCTAACAGTCTCTCAGTACAGTGGACAACTCTTTACGACTAACTGGCAGAACAAATCTTGTTGTGTGACATACCTCTCTTACCCTCTTGAAAAATAACAAAAACACAATTGATTATCTAAACCAATTCTGACATCAACTGTTAACTGTTTTCTATTAAAGTAGTAATTTAGGATCATCACAAATTAAATTCTTGCTAAAAATTATCATTAATTTTACTGTTTACTAATATTGAAAATCATGTCCAAGTCAAGAATAGCCTTTATCCTGAAAAGGAAACCAAACTACATTTGACTTTGTTTCAAATATTATTAGAGTGTGATATTAAGCACTCTGATCACTTTTCAAACCATGAATATTAAAGATAAATGTTCCTCTTTAAAAATGTATCTAGTAATACAGTATGACATTATGTTAGCAATCCTCATTACTATAAAGCTTAATTTCTCATAATGAGGAAAATATTTCCCTGATATTCCATGATTTCTCAACATATTCAACAGGAAATTCTTACACCCAATTAATGCGTAAGTTAATTAAAATTTTTACTTACTTGCAGTTCTGGCAGACTTTGCAGTCCGGACATTGCCAACCTGCTCTTTTTAATGGTGTGACTGCTATGTCCAGGCACATTCCATGGTAATGCTGGCCACAAGTAGTACAAAAGAATTGATCTCCAAGGTCTCCAGGACTGTCACAGACTGAACAGTTTGCTTCTTCTTTTGCTATAATTTAACAATAAAGTAAGGAAGTCATTTAACGACAATATAACATTTCTCAATGTGATATATATTTCTCAAATGTGATATACACCTATGCATATACCAATATAAAGTCAAAATGGGTTCATGATTTAGATATAAAGGCTGATACTATAAGCAAACTGGGAGAGCAAGGAATAGTTTACCTATCAGATTTAGGGAGAACAGAAGAATTCATGACCAAACAGGAGATAGAGAACATTATGAAATGCAAAATGGATAATTTTGATTACATAACATTGAAAAGTTTTCGCATAAACAAAGCCAATGCAACCAAGATCAGGAGGAAAGTAAAAAATTGGAAAAGAATTTTTACAACCAGTCTCTCTGATAAGGGCCTCATTTTTTAAATTTAGAAAATTAAGTCAAATTTATAAGAATACAAGTCATTCTCCAGTTGATAAACAGTCAAAGGATATGAACAGACAGTTCTCAGATGAAGAAATTAAAGCAATGTATAGTCATGTGGAAAAATTCTCTAAATCACTATTGATTAGAGAAATGCAAAACAAAACATCTCTGAGGTACCACATCACACCTATCAGATTGGCCAATATGACAAAACAGGGAAATGATACATGCTGGAGAAGATGTGGGAAAATTGGAACACTAATGCATTGTTGGTGGAGTTGTGAAATGATCCAAACATTTTGGAGAGCAATTTGGAACTATGCCCAAAGGGCTATAAAAATGTGCATACCCTCTGACCCAGCAACAGCACTTCTAGGGCTATATCCCAAAGAGATCATAGAAATGGAAAAAGGACCCACATGTACAAAAATATTTACAGCAGCTCTTTTTGTGGTAGCGAAGAACTGGAATTGAGGGAATGCCCATCAACTGGGGAATGGCTGAGCAAGTTGTGGTACATGAATGTAATGAAATACTATTGTGCTATAAGTAATGATGAGCAGGCAGACTTCAGAAAAACCTGGAAAGACTTGTATGGACTGATGCTGAGTAAAGTGAACAGAACCAGAAGAACGTTGTACACAGTAACAGCCACGTTGTGCAATGACTAACGTTGACAGACTTAGCCTTTCTCAGCAATGCAAGGATCTAAGCCATCTCCAAATGCCTCATGATAGAAAATGCTATCCACATCTAAAGAAAGAACTATGGAGTTTGAAAGCAGACTGAAGCATACTATTTGCTAATTTTTTTTCTTCTGCTTTGTTTTGTTTCCTCTTTTTGATGGTTCCAATTCTTCCTTACAACATCACTAAGGTGAAAATATGTTTAATAGGAATGTGTATGTATGGCTTATATCAGATTTTGCACCATCTTAGGGAGGGAGGTGGGGAGGGAGAGGTAGAAAAATTTAAATCTCAAAAGCCTATGGAAGTGATTGCTGATAAATCAAAATAAATTAATAAAAAAAAAGTCTCCTATTTCTAGTTTCATTAATGTGATTTTATTTTTTACATTTTTAAAGTTTATTTTATCTTCAAATTCCAAATTCTCTCCTCCCACTGAAAGATGCTATGGAAGAAAGATACAGATTTCTAAAAAGCATAAAAAGAAAACATCTTAAAAATGATAACTGGTCAGATAACATCAGGAAATAAAGTTAAAATATTGAAAAAAGTAGAACATATGAAATATTTGGTAAGAAAAAACAACTGATCTGGAAAGCAACTGGAGAGAGATAATGTTAAGAATCATTTGACTATTTGAAAGCCATGAACAAAAAATTAGTCTTAACCTTGTATTTCAAGAAATCTTGAAAGAAACCTGACCAGCAGTTATTACTATAAAGTGAAGAACTTGCCCCTAAAACAGATGAGAGTAGCATAATGGATAAGAACCTAGAATTTAAAAAGAAACACGCTTAGAAACAAAAGGATACACACAAGAGTTATAATAAATGACTGGAGCAAAATCTGTTATCCTTAACTTCAAAAGCAGTAGCAAAAATAGAGCTAATTAAAAGAAATAAACAAGGAAAGTACATTTTCCTAAAAGGTACCATAGTCAATGAATTAATATCATTACTAAACATATCTTCACCAAAAGGCATAGCATCTAAATATCTAAAGATAATATCTGAAGCTCTCTTTTCCCATTGTTTTCCTCTAATAGTCTCATAATTTAAATTTTTTTATTCCTTTTTTTAAAAATTTTCTTCAACTTGACTGGAAATTCCTATGTCAGTTTGCATTTTTCTTTAAGGCTTTGCTTATAGATTAAAAAAAAAAGTCATTATCTTCTTTGTGTCTTGAGCTTCCCTGTATCCATAGCAGCTCTCTACAGTCAGGTTCCTTTCCTCCTTTGATCTTTCTTCTAGCTTACTTCTTGACTTTGGATTTTATATTAGGGCTGGGCTCTGTGCAATTCTTAGAGGGAATGTATAGCCAGACCTTCTGAATTTCTAGGTAATTCTGCTGTTTTCTCACTTCAATCAAAAAGACAGTAACTTTTCAGTACTTTCAAAGGAGTAAAGATATCTTTATTCCACTCCAATTCAGAAGGTATTATCCACAGGGAAAACAGTTTGGTAAGGAAACCCTCCAAGTACATAGAATCTCCAAGGCCCTGAAATGGTCATTAGGAGTTTAAATTTGCTGTGATATTATAATCATCATCAAGAACTGACATTCTGGTAGCATTTTAAAATTTGCCAAGGGCTTTGCATGCATCACTGCACACATTAGTCTTTCTTAATAGCTCAGTTAATTAGATACTATTTGTTATACAAAAGAAATCATATTAAGTTCCTAGAAAAAAGTAAAATAGTAAAAGTGACGCTTGATGATTAAAAGGACAATGTTTTACTATGTCGCTTGGTATAATGGAAGGGATATAATATGTGGCTGAAGAAGAGAACAGTATACTATGGCTCAATGGAGTAATGGACAATGATAGACTTGATTCAAAAGGAATTGAGTTCAAATCTCTTTTTAGACACTCTTTTTGTCTTTGTGATCTTGATCACCTCATCTATCTCTTAACCTCAATCTCATCTGCAATATGTAGATAATACTAGCATTTGTTTAGTAGGGCTGTATTAAGAATAAATTGATAAAATATAAGTAAAGCAATTTGCAAACCTTTAAGGGCTATTTTAACTATTAACTACAAACCAGATGCAGAATGCTGAACTAAAAACAATTACAGTGATCCAAGTGTGAATGATGAAGTCCTGGATTCTAAGCGAGGTGGAGTACGGGAGAATAGAAAAGAAAACAGAAATAAAAGATGGCAATTCAATGGAATTATTAAGTAATCAAAAATGGTTTCCAAGAAAATTATAAATTTCCCAGACTTCCAAAGTGAGATACTTAAAGAAAAATAGAAATCCCTTTAATAGAAATGAGAAAATTAAAAAGGATAATCTACCCTCCTCTTCATTTGTTTTTTTGGATACAGTATGGTGAGAAATGTGAAATGATATACTCTGTATAGTGAACATGGATGTGGAAAAAGTTATATATTCATCTTCACTAACCTATACAAAAACAAAAGAATTTTTGAGCAATACGAAGGACCAGACTGACGTATGATAACATGATTTTGTAATGGAACTCATCTAGTGCTAAGGCTAACTTGAGAAATATCTAAAAATACCAGGAATGATTCAGGAGATCCAATATCGGAGGTTTGCATGATGGATGATACAGACAATAAAAAACAGGTAAAAAAGAATGGTAGGGTAATAGAAAAAGCTGATGGCGGAATCAAAAATTCCGAAGTGGGCCAATGAAGCCATGAAGAGCCAATGACTAGATGGCTGTGTAGAGCAGAAGGAATTAAATGATTAGCAATCCTAAAGATGATATGAATGAAGCTGAGCATATATGTATGAATTGTGATGGTAGACGGGATTGAAAAATTAATCTTGGAATTGAAACAATACCTTACCATAACATCTTGGATGAGACCATACTGATATACTTAAGATGTAATCATTGACATCAAGAAGATAAGGAAATATATCATGCCCATCATGGCTAAGCTACTTATGTTAGGGTTATCAATACAAATGCAGCTGTCACAAAGAATGAGGAAAGGAGAAAATTATAAGTAAAGTGTTACTATTACCTAATTAAAAGAAGGAGGTAATGGAAGGCTGGCATATCCTCCCCATGATGAAAATTAGGGGAAGGATAATAGATCTATGGACAAAACAGTTCATTGGAATTGAGAGGATGTTACAAACTTCCAAAACTAGTCAGGAAAATAAAAAGAAAGGGATATATTTAAAGATATGAGTTTTTCACGTTGGAGAGACTCAAAACTATACCGCAAGCCTTTCCAAAGATAGGCAAGATTTTTCTTTAGTTGACTTTTTTGTTCATTTGTCAAAAATAATATGGAATAGAACACCATTCAGAAAGCAGATTTTGATAAGTTTTCCAGTCACTGTTAATTATTAGTCTCAACATACCATTTTTCCTAGAAGAGGAGAGTCAATAAAATGGAAATTTTTTTCAGGTTGGACAGTGAACAGAACTCTGCCAGTTGGAGAAAATATCGGTGCCCCATGCATTTATATGTGTAGGTATGTTATTCCATCTCTGGTTCTTCAACACAGAGAGTTAGGTGATTATGTTCAATGCATACTGAATTGAAGGTGAACAGTTTCTTAAACAACTGAGAGCAACTGATTATGCTAACTTGTAGGTTCCCTACTATTAAAATATGATACAATAAAATCAACTGAATGCAAGTAGAAATTATACAAAAAACATTTCCCTACATTGGTGAAGTCTAATGTACTAGAAGATACACAAAAAACTTTGATAAAACAAAAATATCATCACAGATAAAATTAAAATACTTGTTAAGGAAATTTGTTCTATTATTATGTCATCTTACTTTGAAGAATTCAAAGAAGTCCTACATGGAAAAGTGTTTTGTCTCAAAATTTAATAGATATTTTTGGGGAAAAAGTAAAGCATTATTCGTTAGTTCTCTAAAACTAAGAGGAAATTTCAATATATTTTATTTGGAGTTTACTACAACTTAGTCTCACAGCTCGTTTTGCTAGATTCTAAGAATAAAACTTATTTTACAACACCAAAAATGAAATTTACCATAACTGAAGGTTAAAGGCAAGTGAAGAGAGAAAGAATTTATCATTATATTTTCAAATACTTCCAACTACGCATTTCTTAAATATGTAGATGTGTCAGAGTTAAAAGAATGGGAAAACTTAAAAGAGAGCCATTAATGAATAAATGAATAAATAGTAGCCCATAGAGAGGTATCTAAAAAGTGAAAGACTGGACAAAGTAAAATGTTATTCATGTTCCAAAATTTTATTTTTATTCCAAATTTTTAAGAGGAAGCATCAGACATACAAAATATCTAACACATAATGAGAATAACTTTAAATATCTGATATCCAGAAGGGAGAAAATTTGAGTTAAATAATACAAGTAAGAGAATTTTAATACCTCAGAATTAAAAAATGAAGGTTAGAAAATGACAAACCAAAGTAACTAAAATAATAATTTTCATCTTTACAAGAACTGAATCATTACCAAAAAGAGAAATTTTTACTTTTAAAGGTACTATTGAACAAAAGACAAACTGTTCAAAAACGAATTAGACTACTTTGTACCTTGGTATACAACCTAAATGATCTCTCATTTCAATGGGCATACAACCTAAATTTTCTCTCTCTACTTTCAATTTGCCATCAAAAGATCACTCTTCTACTTAATTCCTTTAAGGATATATGTGATTACTGTTCTGAAAATATACACACAGTGTGAATATATCCGAGGTCTCAATGTTTTTGAAGTAAAGAATAATGTACACCTCTCAATATCACATTTCTTTCTAGAATAACTGACAATGCAGTTCCAAATTTTTCCTGTAATAGAAAGTTATAATATCATATTTCACAGGACCTACTCAATTACAGCTGGGTAATTTGAAATATTTTCTACTTAAGTAAATGCACTGATGAATTTGTAAATATATCTATATGTCTATAATATGTAACATACTTACATCTTTCAGGAGCCTGGTCAATGTGTTCTGGACAAAGAAGGGAGAAATTACTGATATCCTGAAAAGTGCCTGCTCCAGCAGCACAAGGGTAATGGTACATCTGGGTACATTTTTCTTCACAGCATTTGATAGTGGCTCCAAGGTGCTTACAAAATGCACATCGCTGAAAGTGGGGGAAAACAGAAATTTCCTTTTATAACTTTGACAAAAACTTGAAGTCTGGAAAGAAACACTTCTTTTCAAGATATCAGTAAAAACAAATTCAGAACTCAATCAAATACTAGTACATTTGTTAAAAGGATTCAAGTGGAATAATAATTTAGATCTGGGGTTATGTTTATCAATGGCTCATAGAATTATTGATGCAATCCCCACTTCAAAAAAATTATCAAAGAACAAATGTTTATAACTAGCTTAACCATTAACTAATAAACACAAATATACTTAGAAAAAACCTATTTAAAATGTCTATTGCAAATGACGTAGCAACCATAATGAATAAATCTAATAAACAATTGCAAGAATATGCTAAGGAATGACGGTGAGGATATGTGAAATTTCAAGAAATTCCAAATGTTTTTCTTTGGTTTTTGTTTCCACAAAGACAATTTAGTGAAGTTAAAAAAACAGACAAACCAGATTTAAATCTCAATGATATCTTACTCATAGAGTGAAACTAGGGAAAAATTAAATAACTTCCTTGATTTTTTATTTCCTCATCTTTAAAATGGGTATAAACAATACTGAAGCCATCTACCTCACAGGGGTAATTATAAGAATATTTATCTGTAGATCTTAAGGTATAATATAAATGCTTATTCTCTTTTACTCAAGAGCGGTTAACAAGAAGCAAAATAGACAATATCTTTTTCCACTTTGGTTTCATTCCCCTCTAAAGGGGGAGGCATCTGTCATTAAAATACGTCTTATTCAAATTTCTATCTTCTGTGGGCTTAAGCCTGTATATTTTAGATAGCAATTTGTCAAATAAATTTGAGCCAAAACCCAGTTTGGTAGGATGTACTTATGATCAAGGGAACAAGTCAAATAATGAAACAGATATAAACTAAACCTCTGCCTTCAATACCATATATCATTTTACAAGATCAGAAACTTAATTACATTTGCAACAAAAACTATTGTCAAGAGAATGAAATCTCTAACTGCTTTGAGAAAGACTGGAATATGCCCAACTCATTAATTTACAGCACCATACAAAGATGCTAAAAGGCTGAAACAATGCCCTAATTACAATTAATTGAACCCTTCACAAACTAATTTGCTACCAACTATGTAGCAAAGCAAAAACATCCAACATCTAAGGAAGGGAAACCTGTTACATATAATGTACTGTATTAATCTGATCCAAAACTATTAAATATTAACTATCAGCATTTGCTAAATGTACAAGAAACTGTGATTTTTAAAAAAAAAAATGACCTAAGCATGATTATAAATTTGACTAATGTTTAGAAAGGGAGGAGTATTCAGCTCTTGAATGGCTGAAATTTTAAAATTTCTTTGGCCAGATAATCCCAGGCCTCATTATTTTCTTTTACAACTGCTCAAATGTTTTCTTAGCCATCGTGTGACCTTGTGAATAGAATCATATGCTCAAAAAAATTCTCAATGAAAAATCAGGTCATCAGCTGCAAATGTATATTGTTTAACAAATTTTAATATTCTAATAGCTTAGGAATAATAAGAAAATACTGGGAAAAAATGTTCCTAGAAGGATTAGAATATCTAAATTGCATAGGATTTCAAAAAGAGTTCAAAAGACACCAGACAAAATGAAAAAATTTGTTTTATAGAATAGCTAGTATAGTAGAAGGTTTTTTAAATCTATTAAAAAAAAACACACAGACATGTCACTGACACAAACACACATGATGCACACCTACTATTTCTTTCCCTGAACTCAAAGTGGTTATAAGAAATATATAAGTTACGGACGTCTGCCAAGAAATTTACAATATGGTTGGGGAGGCAAGATTCATGAAAAATTGAGCAATTATTAATATCAAAGGTAAACAATACAACACAAAGTATATCAAAATGTAGAGCATAATTAATTCCAAGATGAACTGCAAAAAGTGTTACAGAATTACAGAAAGTGAAATCACCATAGACTGTAATAGTCTAAGACACATTTTCTAAAGAAGACTAAAATAAAATTAAGGCCAGTGTCACCAGATCAAATGAAAAGTCAACTTCAGACCCAAATAAGCTCTTAAAAGATTCCATATATATTAATGTATAAGACAAATTACAGTGCTCATTTATGGGGGGAAAAAACCTACAAAGTACAGGCATAGATGAACTTTTAGTGTCAGAAAAAGTAATTGCCTAAAATCAAAAGCAAGCATGACTTGCAATACTGATGAATTAGAAGTCTCACAATAATTATTATTTCATATATTTCTGGAAATGCTAACAGGAAGATTAACACAAGAGAAAGTCAAGTCAAATCAATAAGCATTTATAAATCACCTATTTTGTGACATATAATATGCTACGTGCTAAATACAATTAAAGACTATAAAGTAAAGAAAAAATAAAACTATCTCTATTTGCTCATGAAATGTTGGTTTACTTAGAAAATCACAGGGCATCAGAACAAATATAAAAATAGAGATAATCAGCACCTTTAGTAAAGCTGTAAGATACAAAATAAACCCTCAAAAATAAAAGCATTTCTAAATAATAATCAATTCCAGGACTCAATAATATAAAGGCAAGTTTGATTCAAAACATTCACCAAAAATACACACACACACACACACACACACACACACACACAGATACGTGTGTAATTCAAGCTACCAAAATACCTGTACAGATTAAAATACAAAATGTTCCTTAAAAAAAAATAAAACTTAAATAGCTGGAGGAATATTTAATGCTCATGGCTGGGCCATGCCAATTTAATAAACTATATAACAGTTATAATAAAATTATAATCTTACCAAACCTAATTTATATTTTTGATTCTATAACAATCAAATTTTGAAATGGATACATTTAAGAACTTATTAACCACAAAATTCATTAAGAAAAATAAAAGATCTAGAGTATCAAGGGAAATAATTAAAAGAAATGCGGATGAAGAGCGAATAACACTTTTAGATTGCAAATTACATTATAAAAGTAGCACTCATCAAAAATATCTGGTACTGGTTAAAAAAATAAAAAGATAAACATTCAATGTGGTAGGAGTAATGGAAAGACACACTAAAATATTATTCTTGGAGCTGTGAAATGTTACAGGCATTTTAGAAAGGAACTTGGAATTATGCAAATAAAGTGACTAAAATGTTCATACCCTTTGAACCAAAGATGCCATTACTGGGCTTTATACACTAAGGAAGTCATCAATAAGAAAAGAAAGTCTCCATATACTCCAAAATATTTACAGCAGCATTTTTTGTGATAGCAAAGAATTAAAAATCAAGGAGATGTCCATCAGGTGAGGAATGAGTAAAAAAATTGTATATGAATATAATGAAGTATTAATGTGCTATTAGAAATGGTGTGTGTGAATACAGAAAACCATGGAAAGATATATATGAACTGATGCAGGGTAAAGTAATGACAGCCGAGAAAACAATAAACACAATAACAATGCAAATGAAAAAAAGTGACACACCGAAAAGCAAAAATAATTTTTTAAACAAAAGAGAAATAGAACTCTAATGAAGACATTAAGAGAAGATAGCCTGCCCCAACGTACACCTTAGTAGAGGTAAGAGGGCCACATGTATATGTTTATATATACAGTGTACATGTCTCTGAATTTTTCAATATACTTATCAATTGTGCTTACTTTTTTTTTCCTTCCTTTTCTTTTCTTCCCCCCGCTCTACCCACCATGGACATGAGTTTTATCAGCCTTCTGTTGGTGGAGGAAGGCAGCAGGGGAAGAAAACTGGATGGGGACATATCCTTTGTCCTGAATTTAGTTCATATGGCCTGGAGTTAGGGGGTCAGAAAACAGCAGCAGAAGTAGATGAGGTGATGGGAATGGAGGTGAGGGTGGCTCTGGGACCACCAGGGGCATGATATGAATATTGGGGTAGGTGTAGGAAGGTTACCTTATTTTTTTCTCCTTTCTAAAAAACCTATGTAGCATATGTGATGGCTCTCTATAAAGGGAAACAGGAATATAGGTACATTATGCTGATATAAGAAAGAGAAAATATCAATAAAAACTTATGTAAAAAAGAGATCAATAGAACAGACTAGACAAGAGAGAATTATAAACAAGACTCAATAATTCAGTACTCAATAGTTCAGGAAACAAATTACTTACAACTGAACTCCCTATTTATTAAAAACTGGTAGGAAAATAGCAATTGCAGAAATTACTTTATTCCCCCTTACATTTTAAATGGATACATGATCATACTACCAAAAAAAATCATATACCATTCATAAATGAGTAAGAGACATATTATAAACCAAACAAGTGAAGGAGAAAATTATAAAAGAAAAACTGAAAACTAGTAATATGGATCAGAATAGTTCCTGAACAAAAAAAAAAAAAAAAAAAAAGTTCCTGGAATAAGAGGGAAAAGGACCCAATGGAAAAAATCTTTTTTTCCATCAAATTTCTCTGATAAGAGTTTGCTACACTTTAATAATTAATGGATAAAACCAAAAGCCATTAACCAATAGATAAAAAGTCAAAAGACATCAGCTTTCAAAGAACCGTCAGCTATTAACAATTATATGGAACAAAGCCCCAAATCACTGATAATCAAAGAAATGTAAACAAAACATCCCCAATGTTTCATTGCACACCCTGAAAAATAGTGAAGAGGACAAAAAATAAGAATAACCAACACTGAAGGTGATTAATGGAAGTATGACACAAAAGTGTGTTGCTGATGATGCTGTGGATTTATGAAACATTTTGGAAAGTGACTAATGTTCATACCCTTAAACCCAAAGATTCTACTACTTCTCCAAGGAGATCGCTTATAACAAGAAAGTCTCACACAAAGTACTCACACAAGTACCATTTGAAAAGTTGAGTTATTTGTCAAGGCACACAAAAGTGATATTTTAGGCAGGACTTAAACCCATGTCTTCCAAATTCTAACTCCCTTGGAAAAGTTTAGATTTATATCATCTTTGGGTATGAAAATAAATCACATATCTCTCACCAATATATTTATCAAGGATCTAAAGTGCCAACAATGAAAGGATGGAGACAGACAGGTTAGGGTAACAGAAAGAGCTCTGGACTGGCAACGATAACCACAGACTCATCCTAGTTCCATTGCTAAACAGCTGTGCACCCTTGGGCAAGCCACTTTTTCTTTAAACTGTCTGTATTTCTCTACTAAATTGGATATAGATAGCACCTGAATCAAAGTCTTCCTGTCTCCAAGATTAATGTCTTATATATTACATAATGCTGCCTCTGCATATTCTGAAAAAATGACTGAGAACTAGCTATAAAAGGCAAATAAGTTATTTGCTAACTTCAGGGCTTTTTAATGCTACTACCAATTATTCAAAAGAACATCTAAACTATAAACAGGGTTCTCTCCTATTGACTGACATGAGGTTCTGATATTGGAAGGAAGCTCAAAAATTCACTAAGTGAAATTCAAATAAACTCAGGGGGAAAAAATCATTACCAACTTAGAAGGTGGAGGAAATAGAAAAGGGTTCAAAAAAGGGAGACTATTTAATTTGAATTTTTAAAAGACAGCAATGCAAAACATGAAGAAGGTAAAGTACATACCAAGGAAAAGAACAAAATGTGTTGAAGAGACCAGACTAATATGGCTAGGTGGCACAGTGGCGATAGAGCACCAATTCTGGAGTCAGGAAGACCCAAAACTGCTGTGTGGGACGCTGGACAAGACAATAACTTCTGTTCACCTCGGTATCCTCATCTGTTAAATGGGGATAATAATACCAACCTCCCAAGGTAGTTGTAATGATAAAATGAGATAGGTATGTAAAGTACAGCACCTGGCAAATTTTAAGCCAGGTTTTAAGTATTAGCTAATATCACCATCATTACCATAACTACATGGCTACAATACACTGAGGAAATTCTTTTTAAGAGGTAAGTCTGAAAAGAATGTATTGCAGATTAGGGTAGTTTTGTACCAGATTACACTAGACCCGGAATATTAAATTATAAGTTTGGACATTCTTTTATGCACAAAAGGAAACCAGTATAAAAAACATTTTTTCTAGAAACAGAGTATAAGTTGGAGAAGATTGGGGAGAAGGTCTAAGAGCCAAGAAGATCTCTTTGGAAACTATAGTATAACAGTTGTGTTAATTATTGGACTAGATAATATTTCATTTTGTGAAAACAATGGTCATGCTATGCTTGTGGTACTTCTATTAACATCAGGTTGACATAGAACAAGTGAAATTAGACTAAGCTGATTTCTCAAATTTAGTTAATTCTCTATCAATATGTGCTTCACTTCATTGTTCTTGTTTGTTTTATCTTTAATTGTGAGGTTTTTAGGAATAGATAGTACAAGTAAAAGTACCAAAAGTTGTAGGTTTCATGACACTCATTTCAATGACCATTAAAGATATGTTAGTGCTTCAAGGATCATTCAAGCCCACAAAGAAATCACACTGAAGAGGAAAGGAAAGTGAAGTTTTTTAACATGCAAAACTTAGTCAATTGCTGCTGCAAAACAGTCAAATTAATCTTCAAGACATTCTAAGGGGCCTGACAACTGAAGAGCTGTAGCAGTTATAATGGGCAAAATAGCATACAAATAATATAGTATTTAAGATTGGGGTTAAAAATTCATTTTTAATTATGAAATTATGAAAATCTCTATCATTCTAGACTATATCAAAACTACTGTTATTGCAAGGTGAGTGAGATCAGAGTATCTTCTAGAGACTATTATACTTCCACTAATTTTTTTTTTAATTTCTTCCTTTCACTTTTTTAAATTCCATTGAGCCTGGAAGTTGTAACCATGTTGAGGGAATAATAAGTTCTATAACTATCTTTACAATGAGTAGAATTCTTTCCGAACTCAAGAAATTCCTAAAATAAGATAACACTGACAAAAAGATAAGAGTTAAAGATAAATATGCTTCTAAAAAATCCCACTGAAAATCTATAAAGGTATAAAAATCAAACTTAAGACTTAGAAAAATAGGGTACTTAATATCCAATGTGGTAAAAATGTGGTTTCATGATGAAAAGTGCCAAAATCTTATAAAAGCACAGGCAAATTACATAAAACCAAGGTATTATATAAAAGCAATGCACATTAAAAAATTTTTTTTAAAAAGAAACATTATATAGTTGATTTAGCTATTTAAATAAATTAATAACAAATTAAATTAATTTATTTATTAAATTATTATCAATTTATTAATTAAATTAATAAATTTAACTATTTTACTTCATCCCAAGTAATTTAAACACCACTGTAGTATAACTAAGGGTCTGGACAAGGGTAGTGGCACAGAGAAAAGACTGAATGGATGCAAGAGGTACTGTAGTCAAAAATACTGTAACAGCTGGAAAAATTGGGATATAGAGCAATGGTTTGGAGAGAGAAGACCTGGGTTTGAATCCAGGCTGCAATATTTAGTTTTCAACCATGGAAAGTCACTTAACCCTAAGTTTCTTCATCTGTACAACAGGAGCAAAAACTTGCCTCTAGAAAAGTGGGTGAGATCATGAAAGCCCAAAATTGCTCAAGGTGGGCAGATGCAGATGGGTTTCAATTTACACTGCTGAGGTACACTCCAGAATCTAAGCGATCACCCATCTATTTGTTTACAAAAAGATTACACACACACACACACACACACACACACACAGAGATGTAGAGTGGAACCAGAAAATAGCAGATATAATAACCACAATGTAAACTATAAGAGCAATCAAAGGAAAAGGAAGATGAGGTAATTAGACTAAGCTCAGTCAAGTAAGGAACTAAGAAGATACAACTCCCTTCCTTCATTGCAGTGGTGACAAACACAGGTATAAACACAGGTTGTCGACTATATATGCTGCCAGACATGGCTGGTGTGTTTGCTAGTCTGGTTGAACTGTTTTTAATTCTTTCTTAAAAAAAAAAAAAAAGTGAAGGAATAACTTCTTAGATGGGAAAGAAGGAAGGAGAATATATTCAGAAAGAAGTGGGATGAAAACCAAAAAGCAACAATAAAATAGGAATTTTAAAAAAACCCAGCCTGGACATAGTAACATACTTCTCCATTCCCAATATGCCTCAGCAATCCTGAGAGGCTAGGGGATTACACACCAGAATTGGGTCAGAACCAGATAAAAAATATAATTGGAAAATATTTAACAAAATAAATGAAAATACTATGAAAGATAATATCACATTTTAAAACTAATATTTGGTGCACAGTGATCCTTATGTATGGAAAGGAGGGCTCAGTTTCCATTTCAGTTTGACACCAGTAAAGAAAAAGTATTGTGAGTGTTGTGCACCTAACCCTAATTTCCACATAAACTTTCTGGCTTTCATTGTGAGATTTTGCATAATGTGGCAATTTTTAGGAAAGCATTTATCAGGTTACAGCAGAAATGAATGTACATCTCTAGAGGTTTAAGCAGTAGGTAATGCCTTGATACTCGCCAATTTCAAATGTGGAATCCATGAAAAGAAAAAAGTATAACTTACACATCAGAGATGAGACTTCTCTTATGCAAAAAGGCAAAAAACTAAGGAACTGCCCATGTTACTGATCCATTTTGGGTGCAAATCTGGATACCGATGCCATCCAACTACAGATACCAATTGATTATTTAAAAAAAAAATCACTTAATAAATTTCTTTTGCACTTTCAAAACTTGCAAGTAAATTATTATCCACTCCCCACTGCAGACAGGGTCATCATTTGATTACTCATTTGCAGAAATATTTGCCATCAAATAGAGGAATTGAGATGAGGAGAACAAACATCCTACATCCTCCTCAGGTTTAAAATTCTAAAACGTGGAGAATCCTCATTTAAGTCAGGTCACTTTCATAACCATTACTTTATCCACTGGACACTACTGCCTTCCCTCCAGATTCTATTGTCATCATCACATCCCATTCTGGCTGTGGCCTTAATCCATCTTTATGTTTTCATATAGATTTTAAAAAAAAGAATATTCAATGCAGAACAGTGAATATTATATAAGCTATAACTCCAACACGAAACCTCCAAAGCTGGTCTACGTCTTTGTCTCCTTCTTGCCTTCCTTCTGTTCTCTGTGCATTTTTAAAAAATTCTTCAGTAACTCCCCACTCCCATTCTTTCCTCCCTCTCTCTTTTTCTTTGTTAGGGGGTGTGGTATTGGTGCCTGTAGACAGATTCCCTTCACCCAACACAAAGTCCTCCTTAGAAGTATGCATAGTTAGGCAAAATAAATTCCCACACGAGCAAGGTATTAAAAATCATGTTTTACTCTGTACTTTATGTCTATCTCATCATTTGAATCCTTTATTACAGGTTCCAAATTCTTTCACAGTTGATTTTCTTTACAAAGCTGATGCTATTGTTCTGAACACTTCACTCTGCAGCTCTGCATCAGTTCATGAAAGTCTTTTGCTATCCCTTCTTAGAGAGCAATAATACCCCATTATATTCATCACCTATTCTTTTTTTTGTCATTTGCCAAGTGATGGATATTACCTTAATTTCTATTTTTGTGCTATAAATAACATTCCAATAAAATGAGCTGTTATAATAGCTATCAGATCTCCACTTCTGAAAATACTTCCATCAATCCCAAACCCAGTGAGCAAACCCTTTAAAAAAAAAAAGCAAAAAACAAAATCCAAAGGATAACAATACACACCCACCCCCACACACACCACACACACACACACACTCTCTCTCTCTGTATAAAAACATACCAACATTTCAACCAAGTCTTGAAAGCACACATAATATTGGACGCCCATAGTAAACTATCTCAGCAGAGAAAAGAAGGTCCATTTTCTTGTCTCTTCACATGGGCTAAGCTTCATCACAGTCATTACACCATTCAGTTTCTTTAGCATTCTTTCCATTTACACTACTATAGCCAACACTATATTTACAATGGCATGCTATTTTTTTGAATTCACCCTCAGTTACATCTTCCATATAGATCTTGAAACAAATTTTAATTGTCCTAAATTTCTCAAGCACCTTTCACACTCTTCTTTTATCCTTCCTTTTCATCGGATCAGAATCACTCTTGTTTTCATTTTGACAATTTCATTCTTAAGAAGTAACCATTCC
Organism: Vombatus ursinus; assembly: GCF_900497805.2. Lineage (NCBI taxonomy): Eukaryota > Metazoa > Chordata > Mammalia > Diprotodontia > Vombatidae > Vombatus > Vombatus ursinus. The sequence goes on from NW_020954630.1 coordinate 3,059,886, forward strand.
ATCACCACTATTATTCAATACAGTGCTAGAAATGTTAGCTATAGCATTAAGAAGAAAAACAAATTGAAGGAATTAGAATAGGAAATGAGGAAACAAAACTTTTTGCAGATGATGATAGTATTCTTAGAGAATCAACTAAAAAGCTACCTGAAAACAGTTAATAACTCCAGCAAAGTTGCAGAATATAAAATGTAACCACATAAATTACCAATATTTCTATATATTACTAACAAAGTCCAGCTGCAAAAAAACAGAAGGAGAAATTCCACTTAAAATAACTGTAAACATCATAAAATACTTGGGAGTGTACCTGACAAGACAAACCCAGGAACTATAGCAACAAAATTATAAAACACTTTCCATAAAAATAAATTCAGATATAAACAATGGGAAAAATATCAATTACTCACAGGTAGCACTGGTTAATATTAAAAAAAATTTATATATTTATTTTTTGGGGGGTAAAAGAAATTACAAAATTCATCTGAAAGAACAAAAGGTTAAGAATATCAAGGGAACTAAAGAAATAAAAGGAAAAAAGGGGGGAAAAAAAAAAGGAAGGTGGCCTAGCAATACCAGATCTCAAACTATATTATAAAGCAATAATTATCAAAACTATCCGGTACAGGCTAAGAAACAGAGTGGTGGATCTGTGGAATGGATTAAGTACATAAGATACAGTAGTCAGTGACCACAGTAACCATGTGTTTGATAAAGCCAATGGCCCCAGGCCTTTGGGATAAGAACTCACTTTCTGGAAAAATCTGAAAACAATAAGGCACAAACTGGGTATAGACCAACATCTCACACCATATACAAAGATAAGGTCAAAATGGGTAAATGACACATAAAGGGGAACACCACAGGTAAATTAGAACAAGAAGTAATAGTCTACCTGTCAGATCTATGAAGAATGGAAGCACTCATGACCAACTAAGAGATAAAAGAGCATTGCAAAATGTAAAATAGATCATTTTGATTATATTAAATATTAAATTAAAAAGCTTTTGCACAAACAAAACCAAAACAACCAAGATTAGAAGGAAAGGAGAAACCTGGGAAGCAATCTTTCCAGTAAGTGTCTCTGATAAAGTTCTCATTTCTCAAATATATAGAGAACTGAGTCAAATTTATAAGAATACAAACTATTCCCAAATTGATAAATGGTCAAAGGATATGAACAAGCAGTTTTCAGATGAAGAAGTCAAAGCTATCTACAGGCATATGAAGAAATGCTCAAAATCACTTTTCATTAGAGAAATGCAAATTAAACAACTCTGAGGTACTGTCTTACACCCATCAGATTGGCTAATATGACAAAAAAGGAAAATGATAAATGCTGGAGACGATGTGGGAAAATTGGGACACTAATGAACTGTTGGTAGAGTTGTGAACTGATCTAACCATTCTGAAGAGTAATTGGGAACTATGCCCAAAGGTCAACCAAACTGTGCATATCCTTTGAACCAGCAATACCACCACTAGGTCTGTATCCTAAAGAGATCATAAAAAAAGGAAAAGGATCTACACGTGCAAAAATATTTATAGCAGTCCTTTTCATGGTGGCAAAATATTGGAAATTGAGGGGATGCCCTCAATTCAGGAATGGCTAAACAAGCTGGGGTATTTGGTGGTAATGGAATCCTACTGTGCAATAAGAAATAATGAACAGGCAGACATCAGAAAAACCTGCAAAGACTTGTACAAACTGATACAAAGTGAAGTAAGCAGAACCAGGAAAATAATTTATACAGTATCAGCAACATTGTATGATGATCACCTTTGAATGACTTAACTCTTAACAGCAACACAATGATCTAAGACAAGTACAAAGGACTCACAATAGAAAATGTTATCCACACCCAGACAGAGAACTGAGGTGCTCTGAATGCAGACTGAAGCATACTTTTTCGACTTTTATTTTTTGTGGTTTTTTTTATTCCACTTTTGATCTGTTTCCTCTTTCATAACTGTGACTAATGTGGAAATGTTTTACATAATTGTACATATATAACCCATATCAAATTGCCTACAATTTTAGGAACAGGGGAGAGAGAAAAATGTGGAACTCAAAATGTTGTAAAAATGAATGCTAAAAATTGTCCTGACACATAATTGGGAAAAAACAAAATGCTATTAAAAATATATTTTTTTAAATATAAGTTTCCTGAGGTCAAGGGTTATCTTCCTTGTTTGTACTTGTATCCCTATTCCTTAGCACAGTGGCTGGAACTTAGTGAGTGCTTAATAAACATTTGTTCATTCATTTAAAAAAAGGGGGGTGAGGGGAGTTAAACATTCTTCCTTGACTAATTTCCCATAAATGATTTTAATCTATAAGATCACACTCATATTCCCTTTGAACACTTGGACATCTGCTTGCCCAAAGTAAAGGGTATATGTGAAAACATGCCCCACTTTACTCTCGCCAAATCACAAATTTTAACAAGGAACAGTCAACGTCATCTCAACTATCCCCCTTATTTATATGCCAGTCATCATTTCTACCTAGTTACTAAGAATAAGATCTAGAAAAGGAATTTTATTAGTTTCTGAAAGATTAATTTATCATTAAAGCAATTACTAGCAACTCTATCTTGAGAAGGAGCACCATATCCGATTTAAAAATAATTTAGGCCTTACAACACTGCTACATCATATATCTGTGCCAGAGCTTCCCTAATGCTTCCTATATCTCCTTTTTCTATATAAGAAGTTGGCAGTATGCTGCAATGATGATGATTTAAATTTGATTTCTGTTTCTGCTCATCTTAGCCCAGCCCTATCTACCATGATTCTTCTTTCTGGATCCTGAATTTTCTCAAGAATACTATATATTACTAATACATACACATCACTATAATCTATTCCGTTCTTTCTGAAAAAAGGGTACCTCTTCAGAAGTCCTGAGTCCAGTTCTGGATCTTATTTTATCAGAAATGCCTATGAGGGGCAATTTAGCTCTGTAAATTAGGAATTGTTGGTCTGCCCTGCTTGTTTTCTATATACCTACATTTTGTTCCTTTAATAGAAAATATCTGAGGCCAGGTATTTGAAATACCTATCCCTTCTAATGTTTTTGTCTCCTATAGATTTCTGAGGTGTCTACTGTTATTTTTCCTATAAGACGGCCGTTCATCATGCTATAGTTAATCTTGTCCCTTTTAACTCCCTTTTAGTTTCAAGCTTTTTGACTGACTTATAAGGGAAGAGGTAAAGAGATGCTATGTACTCCTTCCCTACACCAGAAGCCCACTATTATTCTATACACCATGCTTGAATGACAAATGTCACCCTTCCCAACACCTGAGAAAAGTTTGAGAACATAATCTATCACTATGGAACAGTAGTTAAGCCAGCTAATGGCCAAAAAAGAAGCAATTACAAAAAACAAAAACACACAAAAACAAACAAACAAAAAAACCCCTGTATTTTATTTCTGTAAGTTTCGGCGGCACAGCAGGGGACTTAAACAATTAATAAATCATCTACTCAACAGCCCATGAAAGCCCATGCAACATTCTTATCCCCCATAATGAAAATATTTCTGCAAAAAAGTAAAATACACAAAGGTAGCTGTTGTATTGATTCCAAATTCAAGAACATTTATTCTATATTATTCCTTCAAGGATAAGAAGACTGATATACAAAGTGATAGAGTTCAAATTAACGTAAAAAATCAGCAATCAATAAGCTCAATAAATTAAGCACCTACTATATGTCAGATAGTAACTGTTCTCAAGGATCTTACAGTCTATGGGGAGAACACAGATGTACGTAATTGCATAGAAAAAACAAAAGAGTCCAATATAAGTAACTTAATGATAGAGAAATCAAAAAAAGACTTCATGGAGAAGATAAGGAGGCGTACTATGAAGTAAAGGTGATAAGGAAATACATATCTTACATGAAAGATGACCAATGTCAAGGCAGAGTCATGTGTGAGAAACAGGGGAAAAAAAGTTTGACTAGACAACAAAGTACAGGAATAATCACTACCATAACCCAAAGATCACATATAAGTAGCAACTTTGCAGAAATTTAGTTAATAGTAATGAAACTAGATTAATTCTCCCCCATAAAAAGCAACTTTCATAAACTACACCTGCCTTCTACTTAGCTTCTTACTGATCTCCAAGACAACCTTGTCTACGGGAAGCACATTGCAACTTTAAAAACTACATAAGCAACTATAACTAAGACCTATAACTAACTGCGCATCAGATCACCCCACATACTTCCACACCCCTTAATTTTCCATCTTTTGCAAGGGATGGGGGAAGGTACAGCTACAGAATTACTAATGGTTCTGCTGCTAGGAAATAGTATCATAGGAAAAATACATCAGAGTCCTGCCAAGAGATACATTTAAAGTCAAATTACGTTCTCTCAACACCATTACAAAATCTTCTGTTCAATCCTAACTAACTTTGTTTGACTATACATAGCTATAATCGATCTTGGTTTTTCCCCCCCTTTAGAAAGGGAAAATGGGAGGCAGAGAACTGGAAGCTGAAAATAAAATAAAATTAGAATTTTATAAAAATAAAGCATATACCAAGTCAAAAATAATTTCATAAACAAGCATCTACTATGTGCCTAGCAGAGACATATATGCTGGATACTGCCCTCAAGAAGCTCATTTTCTACCAGAGGATATAATCACGTACACATATAAGAATAGAGAGAGTAAATACAAGGTAATTTCTGGATTAGAGAGTAAGGAAAGACTTCATCATGTAAAGGAAGGCAATAGACCTGAGCATTGAAAGAAATGAGGAATTTTAAAAGGCAGAGTACATTCCAAGTACCGTGAGCATAAAAGCACTGAGATAGAAAATTAACTGTCCTGTGTGAAGAAAGCATTTGTGAAAGGGAACAATATACATCAAAGTTGATAAGATCATCACAGTCATTACTGTAAAGATCCTTAATTGCCCAACAGCTTATTTTTTTTTAATTCAGGAAGTAATACAGAGTCATGAGAATTTAGCAGAGAAGCAACTAAGTCAAGTCTCTCCTATTAAAAAAAAATCATAATAGCAGCTGTGTGGAGGCTGGAATGGACAGACTTGAGCTAGAAAGAACCACTTAAAGGATTTTGCAGCAAGTCAAGTGAAAGTTAATGAACTGAACTATGGTGTTGGACAGATTCTTAGAAAGAAAGAGACTGATTCAAGAGAATAGACAACACCTGGTAAATTATTTGATCCCTGAGGACAGGGTAATAGAGGGATGGAAAATAGAGTTCAGGGAGAATGGGGAGCCAAGGATAAATCTGAGGCTGCAAACCAGGAAAAACAGTGGTGCCTTCAACAAAAGCAGGAAAGTTTAGAAGAATTGTGAGTTTCAAGAGAAAGATAATGACTTTTGCTTTGGACACACTGACTTTAAGATGCCTACAAGACACATAGCTTGAAATGTCCACTAGGCAATTGGTAAAGAAGAACAGGAGCTCAAAAGAGACTAAGGTTGGATACATAGAAATAAGAAATGGCCATGTTTCAATAAACATTAGCAGGGAGCACAGCTCTCTGGCTCCTTGGACCAGGGCAGGGCTTAAAAGGAGGAAGATTTCAACCTATAACTATAGGGCTCAGTCAGCTATATCCTTAAGGTGAGAAAAGGTCAACTACCCAGAATCTTCTGGCTACATTTTCTCCCTCTACCTTGACTCCTTCTCCTAAATGACTTTTATCTCAAACTAACATCTTTGTTCCTTTTCTGAAACAGAGGTCGACTTTCCTTGAAAGTACTTTTTTTTTTTTTTTTTTTTTTTTTTTTGCTTTTTTGGTGAGGAATTCAGGGTTAAGCGACTTGCTCAGGGTCATATAGCTACTATGTGTCAAGTGTCTGAGGCCACATTTGAACTCAGGCCCTCCTGACTCCAAGGCTGGAGTTCCATCCAATGTGCCACCTAGCCGACCCGAAAATACTCTTGATACTCGTTTGTTCCAGATTAGATCACTTGAAAATATCATAATCCCTTCATTCAGTCAATACAAGCTAAGATTGAATACTTTCACTTTCAGCTTTTTTGAAATATGTTCTACACTTAACATATGCAAAGACTGCAAATCCAAAGTATTCTTTTCTATTTTTTAAGCCAAAGTTAACATAAGCAAAAAAAAACCATAACTACTCCTAAAGTTCAAGTAAAACAAGTATTTTGTCATTAACTTCTTAATACATCCTGAAGCTGACACACTCTCATCAATATATTCGAAATTTTACCTTAATTTTAGCGATAGACACAAAATGTGCATTTTTAATGTACTCTTGATATAACTTTTTTTCCATTTGCAAAAAAAAAAGACATTTGGTTAGGAGCAAACACATCTTCAATGCAAAGAAGCTGCTACCTTTTTAGATTTGGGATAATTATTTCATTTATTCTTGTATTGATTGATAAAGTACTTGAAAATCACAGTAAAAGCTTTTACAGAAACATAGACTGTATAAATTGACATTATGTTGGCATGATACCAAAAGGAAAAAATGAACTGTCAACTTGCTTAAAGAGACACAGTAATCCATTTTTTTAAAAGGTACTAACCAGAATCAAATTTCTTCTACCTTACTTTACCTTCCCACTGCATCATTTTCATTGGAAAAAGTAACCATATGTATCATGCATGTGGTGAACTTTCACATAAAAGGAATTTAATTTATATTTGCTTCCCACTTTAATATATTATTCACCTTAAAATAATGGATTCAATGAAATGAGATGAATAAACAATTCACTGGGAGCAAATTAAAATTAGCACTTGGTGTTATTTTTTTTTTAAGATAATCACACAAACTTTATTCTACCTAATATAATTATGAAAAAAAAATTACGCGCAGAATAGACAATTTATCAGCATAATGAGAATAATATATTGCATGGTCAGAATTTGATATAATGAAAATATTTTGATAATAAGTAACTGCTTTTTCAACTTACTTCTGTGCTCCCTGAGACAACAGCTTTGTCCACGTTCATTAATGCCTGTTCTTCAGCCTGGCATACTCCCAGAGACCATTCTGCACAACGGTGATGAGCCCAAAAGTGACCTGAAATATTATAAATGAATAAAATTCTGCAATTTTATAAGTATTTCTCTTCAAAATTTAACAAATGAAAAAGTTAAAAACTCCATACCCCACTAATAACTCATTAATTTGGTTTCAAGCACTCAAACAACAAATTAGTATTCTACTTGAGTAAATCAGCAAGCTAAAGGGTATTTCACACTTTAAACAGAAAAACTTATTTGATTTCCCTTGAGATACACCCACACACACTCACACACATTTATTTGTTAATTCTTTCACTTGTTCATTTCCCCAGCACATACTGAGAACAAAGCCTAAACTAACTTCTTGCAGATGGGTCATGGACAGGAAGGCAGATTAGCACACTACAATAAAGCAATGCCCTCTAGAAGTAAGGTGTGTAGTGCTATGGGCTCTTACGTAAAATAGTCCCAAATCGCTATATAGTATTATCAGCTATTGCAGTAATTTGTCTTCTGCTGCTGTAGCCTCTTACTCACCAATATTGCTCTCTAGCATCACCTCACCTAATCAACATTTAATTTTATGCTTCTAATCTGCTATAGACTGGGAATAGTAAAAATAGTAAAGTTTGCTAAAGTTCGATCAAAAGTAAAAGTCAAAAGGCTGCAGAGGTATGAAAGACAAACTTAAGGTACATGTTTTACTGCATAAAATTTGTTACATTTACTTCGGCTTCATAGAGAACTTAATTTCCCTGTAAAATTTTTAGTTGGATTTTAGCTGATAGCCAAGGTTACAAATTGAGCTCTACATAATTCATGAGTTTCATGTGAAAATTCACACATAGTGTGAATTTGAATAAAATACAAACTTTAATATTAACTTATGGTAATCTCACACTGGCTCAAAATTAAATTCAAGTTTCACATGCCATTGTATGTGCAAGCACATTATCGAGCTGTTTATTTGCTAACTTTTATAAAACACCATAAAAAAAGAGATAAAACAATTTAAAATTTTTCCCCAAATTACTGGCTTTATCAGGTCCTGATCTTTACATAAATAATGCGAAAACTCACTGTTACAGTTGAAGCATACAAGAGTCATTTAAGAACTAAAAAGAAGATCATAACTTAAAATATTTCAGTTAAGTAACTTTCAACTTCATTTAACTGGTAAACATTAATGAATTAGTTTTCCAAGTTTTAGATTAAATAGGAAATGGAGAATGAAAAACACAATTCTTGCCCATAAGCTATACTGAGAAAAAAAATGCACCAAGTGAACTTAAGCTTTTTTTATGGGCTAACTCAGGAGTAATATTAAAACTATATCACTGCTGTCTGGGAAAACAATGTGGCACGTACTATAAAAATCAAGATCAATGTCAAATAAACTATAAAACATACAACTTTTAGATCTTAAGAAACAAATTAAATAAACTGAATACGACTTACTGAATTAAGTATGGTTAAAGATGTATTACTTTGTACATAGCCATAAGTGTTTCTTGATATTCACTTGGAATTCATTCACTAATGTAAAAAAGTGCTCATACTTTCTATGATACTACAAGATTATTTCTGCACCAAAATGTAACATGTATGATATGGTAAATCAAAACGTTCCTACCCGTAGACTCAAATAAGGCTTGGAAATCGATGTCATCTGGAAGGCCAACCAGACTGAGTTCGTCCCACAATTTACCAGTCTGATCATCTGAAGCAGTTTGGGTGCTTACACTTACATATGATGTTATGCTCTGTCGAGGAGACCGTTCTCTTTGAAAGTAAAGGGAAATATAAGGTGATAATGGTAGTAATAATATTAACTAGCATGCACTGACATAGCGCCTACTATGATATGCAGGATACTGTCCTAATACCTTCACAAATACTTTTACAAATATCATCTCATTTGATCCTCACAGCAACTCTATGAGGAAGGTATTATGAGCCACTACTTACAGCTAAGGAAACTGAAACATTAAAAAGTAAAAGTGACTTGTCCACAGACACACATCTATTAAGAGTCTGAGACAGTAACTGACCTCTAAGCTTACTGAATCCAGGACCAGTGTTCTATGCCATGTAACACATACATGGCTTTATAAAATGTTTTACCATACACGTAGATTTGTTCCTTAATATGGTACCCCAAAAATAAGATGTAAAATAACTTTTATGAGATCCTATAACAAATATCTCCAAAAATCTTGGAGACTCAATATATTCCTTCTTCAAAACTTAAATTATTTCTTATTAATAGTGAATACGTCACGTAGTCATACATACTCACAAAACATCACAATCAGAAAAAAAAAATTTAAGTTGAGTGATGACAATCACCAAAACAAAAACTGCAAATGCATTTATTTAGTAGAATTATTACTGATCTGGAAGGCAGAAGAATCCAAGAACAATAAAACTAAAGAGACTGAAAGGTATTAAGTATTAGGCTTAGAAGAAGGGAACTCTAGCTTTCTTAGGTTTTCCTCCTAAAAGCTAAACAAACTGTAATGGTACTAACTCTTTTTGAAGAAATGAGGCATGGAAACAAAAAAAGGCAATGCTGAACAAAGTACAGAGTAATGTTAGCATGTTTCAACCACAAAAATTCACATATTTCATGAAAATATTTTTATTCATTGGAATGCTGAAATTTTCATCAGTATTTAATATTATATCTTGGAAATTATGTTATCCTGGGAACGACATGGCATCCCTTTTAACATGATAATAAATCCTCTACCCTAAATATGGATAAGAGAGTCACTATCAAAGCAAGACATTAATTCACATTAACACCAAGTCAAATACCTCGTTAAAAAACCAAGCCAAAAAGGTTGAAAAATCCAAGGTACAAATATTAAAAATTCCAACTTATAAAAACATTTTTATACTTTACTACACCTTATTAAATTTTTTAAGCTTCTGCTAATGTCTATGACGTGTAAAAAAATTTTTTTTAGAATAGTGTGTTCTTTCCTTTACCAATCATTTCACTGCTTTGTTAGAAATCAAAATTAATACTGGATCTGGGGAAAAATATCCATTGCTCATTGGAAGGCCCAGTGAATATGCTAAAAATGACAACTCAACTAAATTAAATTACTTATTCACAACTATACCGAACTACCAAATAACAAAACTCATCTAGAAGAACAAAAGTTCAATAATATAAAGGGGATTAATGAAAAAAAATGTGAAAGAAGGTGGTCTAGCAATATGATATCTCAAATTATATTATGAAACGATAATCATCAAAAACTATCTGGAACTGGCTAAGAAATAGAGTGGTGAAACAGGTGAATGGAGTAGGTACATAAGACACAGTAGTAAAAGACTACCATGATCTAGTGTTTGATAAACCCGAAGTCCTCAGCTTTGGGGACAAGAACTCACTTTTAAACAAAAACTGCTGGAAGAAAAAATAGCAGGGCAGAAACTAGGTATAGACCAACATCTTACACCATATATCAAGATAAGGAGAAAATATGTACAGAACTATACTCAAAAGGCATAGGAAGGGAAGGGAGAAAGAGAAAAGGAGAAGAGAGGAGAGAAAAAAAAAGAGGGAGAGGGAGAAAGTCGTGTTGCCCTTAGGTGGCACAGTGGATAGAGCACCAGGCCTGGAGTTAGAAAGCCTGCTCTTCCTGAGTTCAAATGTGACATGGGACACTTACTAGCTGTGGAACCCTGGGCTCACAATCCTATTTGCTTCATTCTATTTTGGCTAGAAACCCTGGGGATCTTCCCCTCCCAGATCCATTTTTTTAAAAGAAGAAAAAAAATAATGCTAAAAATTGTCCTTACATATAATCAGGAAAAATTAAATTATTTAAAAAATACTGGATTTGACTAAAAAAAATGACACTATTAACAAAAGTAAATCAGTTTTCAATCATTTACTTCTACAAGGACTCACAAAAATCAAATAGTAACTAATTCAAAAGTAAAGCAATTCAATCTTTGTATCTCAATTTTTATTTTCTCACTATTTCTCTTCCCATTCATTTCTCATAACAAAGAATTCTTAATCTTAAAAAAAGATGGGAAAGTGAACAATGAAACATACCATTAACCAAGAGTGATGATATATGGAATGTTTCATACTCTTTTCCTCATCTCTTCCTCAGGGAAAATGTTGCCAACTTTCTTATTTTCACACTGATTTTTTTCTTGTATAGACTCACCATAAAAATGTCAGGTGTACTACTTCATGGATGAGAAATAAACAGGAAAAATGATGAATTAATACCACAATAGCAACTTTAATAGACTTAGCTCTTTTCAGCAATATAATGATCTAATGATCAATGTAATAATCTAAGAAAATTCCAAAAGACTCATAATGGAAAATGCTATCCACAGAAAGAACTGAATAGAGTCTGAGTCTGAATGCAGATTGAATTTCTCTAAGGGGAGTGGGAGGGTTCTTTCTTGCAGTTATCCCTTTTGGTTCTAATTCTTTACAACATGACTAATGTGAAAACGTTTAATATGATTGTATGTGTATAGCGTATATCAGATTGCATGCCATCTTGGGGAGGGGGGAGGGGGGAGGGGAGAGGAGAAGGAAAAAAAGAAAATCTAAAACCTGGGGCAGCTAGGTGGTGCAGCGGATAGAGTACCAGCCCTGAAATCAGGAGGAAGTGAGTTCAAATCCCACCTCAGATACTTGACACCCTACTAGCTGTGTGACCCTGGGCAAGTCATTTAACCCCATTACCTAGCCCTCTTCCCCCAAAAAATGAAATTTAAAACTCAAAATCTCATAAAAGTGAATGACTAAAACTAAAAATAAATAAAATATTTTTTTAAAAAATAAAAATTTGATCAATAGCCACTCTTGTAAAAGCAGAAAGAATTCTGGATTTAGAATTTAAGGACCTAGATAAAAATCTAAGGCCTACCAGTTAGTGAGTGACCTTGAGCAAGGTTATAACCTGATCCAAACCTGACCAAGGACACAAGTTTCCTACTCTGAATCTCATCTGTTAATGAAGACTGGATGAAATAATCTCTGAAGTCTCATTCCAGGAGTACATCCTATAAAATTTTACTTCTATGACCTCTATTTACCTGAATAAAGATATAGGAAGTCTAATGAGTTCTTAGATAAAAAGTATCTTTTATTAAAATCACCTAGCACAGAGTCTGGCACCAAGAAGATGCTTAATATTTGTTGATTAATTAAAATGAGGCTTAGTAATGCCTCTGCACTCCAGCCCAAGAGCCTTTCTGATACACACCAGTGGCTTTTAACCTAGATGCTAAATATCTCTAGAATGAAGGAGAGACATCCTTTGTCATTAGACGAATTAGTATTTATAAATAAACTACCCCCATCTAACATAAACTAAATAATTTGTTTTACCTATAAATACATCTCTATTGAAAATGTGGATATATAGCTGCTGTCAATAATAAAATGCTCATTTAAATGAGGCTGGGCAATGAAGAAATGAAACTTTATTTCTATAGGATGAGAAAAAAAAGGAATGGATGTAACTTACTTTTACAAAGCTTTCTGATATGAAAAAAAACACAAAAACCACCTACTAATTTTATAGATAGTATTGCAAATAAAAAGATAATAAAGTCTTTAAGGACTACAGCCTTCACACTAATACAATGACAATTTGAACAATCTCTACAGACTTCAAGCTAATACAGTAATAGAATATTCAAACTGGAAAGGTATGGGAAACATCTAGTACTATCAACTTTATTTTAGAATAAAGAAACTGGAATTTTGAAAGATTACAACCTAACCAAAGGCAGTAAGCAAGTATGTATGGGGGGAACGGACACAATTGTGCCCCAAGTTACCTGTCATGTTCTCTAATGTTCTTTTATAAGGAATCCCTACTTCCTTATGGGACACTCTGAAATTGTTTAAAAGGTCTTTGTTATTGTTTCATTTAATGCTTCCCTTCTTCAATTAACTAGCAGCAGTCTAAAGCTAGGAACCAGTCAGAAAATGACAACACAATAATGCTTTAGTATTTATACTTGGATGTTACCCAGCAAGGCATTTGGTGGTGATTAGATCATCATCCTCCAAGGAAAGAGGTGGTTAGTTGTTCTAGGATAAATTAATTTTGAGCTGTTTCATAGGTTATAGACCATTATTGCTCAGGTAATTCAATGGAATCTACATAAGCAAAGTAAGATAATTTTGTTGTGAAGCATAATTTTGTTGTAAAAGAAAAAACAAACACAGAATAAAATCCAATTCGTGTACTTTGTACAGAGTGAATATAAACACCTGCACTTTGAAATCTTTTAAAAAAAAAAGTTTCTCATAAGCAAATGAACCTCCACTTTAAAACTCCCATTAACATTTTAATAAAAGTATCTATAGCAAATATATAAAGTAAAAATATTCACAGCACTGAATTATGATAGAATCAACAAAATAGCTCATCAAGCATTGAAATCATCAAGCACAATTCTTCTCTGGCTACTGAGTAATAATACACTATTCCAAATTACAAGTGTAACAAAAAAATGGGGGGGGGGGGAGAACAAGCTTACGACTGATTTCCTTACTACTTACAATTTCAGTTTGACTATTCTCTACACATTCAGTTAATTTAAAACCCTTTCCCTTTCAGTTTAGGTTATAACCATATGCTATTTGGCTATGTTTGTGCTCAGACTGGTTTGTCTAGCAAACAAGCACTAAAAGAGATTTAAAAAAACAAAACAAAAAAAAACACCTTTTCTCAAAAAAGTTAAAATGCTGAAACAAGAAGAAATACATGTAATATACAACATCTGTGTTTTTGTGTATGTGCACACAGAGACACACACATACACAAAAAAAACAAGCAGTGGGAAACATCACCAAAATTTACCAAAAAAAGTAACTTACTTTCTCTGTCCTCTTTGTTTACGTGGCACTGAGTTCTGTATTTTTTCAGTGGTTCCATCGCTGTTGTCACTGATATCCTTCTTGTGCAGAGGTTGCTTTTTCCAGGGTATGATGAATTCCGGTGTTGGACTAAACTGTTTTAATTCTCCTTGTCCTAAAGAGCTTCTCTCACCACAGTAACAAAAAGCACATAGTTGTTCACTGATAGACAAAACGGACAGGAGTTGGGGTGAGGGTGATGGGTTGGAAGCAAAAGGGAGCAGGGAGAGAGAAAAGTAGTGGTTTTACATCAGTATTTTAAATGAATGGCAGACTAGATGAATTTGTTTTCAAGAACCCCATGAGAACTTAAGAGTGTATAAGAGTTTATATATAATCTTAGACAAGGGCCACATAGGCCATCCGCTGAATAAATTAAATAAATAATTCAGTTCACAAAAAAACTTCTGAAACTGTAGTCTTCTGTTCCTGAAAATCTTTTAAGTAGCTCTCTAGTACCTGTTTCCATGAGTTGAGTTCCACTGGGGAAGTTACTTACTCCTGAAAGTAATACTTCCAAGTGTTGTGGTGTTTTCCCTGAGAAATAGTACGGTGAAGTATAAATAACTGCTCAAAAATCTGCAATGGGTGCTCACAAATCTAATCACCTCTTTCCTACTTAAGTTACTTTCAGCAAGTTAAATAATCTCCCTTACACTCAATTCCTCTGTAATGAAGAGGACTCAACAATACAAATCCCCAAATCTTCTCTAAATCTATAGGAGCAGTAACCCTCCCTTCTCTACCTCAGCTATTGTCCCTATTCCTGTCCTCTATTGGTATTTTCCTCCACTGTCCGTCTATCCCTAGTCACTTTCCTGTGCACTATGACATCCAAAAACAAAAACAAACAAAAAAGTTTACATGACCAAATTAACTTCCACTTCAAAATATCAACATTTTAATAACAGCATCCATAACACACATAGTATAAAAATATACACTGCATTATATTTTGATACAATCAATAAGATCTTTCAATAGTTTGTCAAATGTTAAAATTGTGAAGCACAAAGTACTCACTAGTACTTTTTCTGTCTCACAATAAAACTCCAGTGCAAAGTCCATTTGATGTATTAATTGAAATGTAACCTAACTCAATTTTAAAACATCTAGAGAACAGTTTTGATCCCTTTCTGGAATAATGTTTCTACCATGCTAAGTACAGGGCATCATAACAGGTCCAACCAGTCTCTATAAAGTTAATGCTTAACTGCCCCATGCTAATAAAAAAGTAAATTAAATTCTATAATATTAAAGGTTTTATGGGAAATTTCAACAAAATTATAAATAAAGCTAGAGAATCACCCTGAATGTATGTGAATCTTCTTCTCTTCTATATATCTTATAATCGTTCAATAACCACCATTTTTTCCCTCATTTACTGAAGTCTCTGATGAAAAGGGAGGTAGTCCTCATGCTCAAAGTCAACCCTTAATTATACATCATCTTATCACCAGAATGCTATCCAGTTGGTTATCTCTATCCTTAACTTATCTTTAACCTTTCCCAATCCACCTGTTTCTTCCCAGCAGACTATTATTATGCTTCAGCGGAGTGGGGGCAATAAGGGACTCCCCAAGAGGACTCCCATTGTAGACACTCCAATACCCTCAAGCTATCATTCTCTCTTTCCTTCCTTACTCAGGTCAATTACTAGAAAACACTATCTCTACTGTCTATACCTTTCTCACTCCTCAATCTTTTGCAGTATGGCTAACCTAATCACTCAGCTACAACTGCTCTTTCCAAAGTTATAAATGATTTCTTAATTGCCAAATCTGATTATCTTTTCTCAATATTCCTATTCCATGACTTTTCCATAGCCTTTGACACAGACTGTTCTTATTTCCTGGATATACTGCCTTCCCTCTAGATTTTATGACACTGTTCTCTTTTGGTTCTCCTCCTTCTCCCCCCCTCACTCAACTCACTCTTCCTTATTGTCCTTCGCAATATTGCAAGGCACCTAGGTGGCCTAGAGAATGAAGTGCTGAACCTAGAGATAGGAAGGAAATGAGCACAAAACCAGCTTCAGACAATATAGGCATGTAAGTCACTTAACTTTTATCTGCCTTAGCTATAAAAAGGTAATAATAGCATATATCTCACAAGAATGTTGTAAAGACCAAATGAGATAATATTTGTAAAGTGCTTAGCACAATTCCTGGCACATGGTAAGAGAGCTTTAAAAATGCTTATTCTCTTCCCACTTAACCTCTGTTTCCCTCAGTTTCTTCATTTGTAAAATGTAAATTATAATAGCATCCCCCTCTCCTGGGGTTGTCACACATATCATGAGTTCTATTTCAGGTGTTTCGTAAACCTTAAAGTACTACATAAACACTATTACCATCTATATCATGACCTTTAACTATGAGTAGCTCTATTCTATCAATTGCCTATTATATCTAGGGGCAAATATAAATTCTTCTGCTTTGCATTGAAAACCCTTCACATGAGGCAGCTAGGTGGTACAGCAGATAGGGCACTAGCCCTGGAGTCAGGAGGACCTGAAATCAAATCCGGCCTCTGACACTTGACACTTACTAGCTGTGTGATCCTGGTCAAGTCACTTAACCCCAACTGCCTCACCTCCCAAAAAAAAGGAGGGGGGGAGGGGAGAGAGAAAAACACCTTCACCTCCTGGCACCATTCTACCTTTCCTACCTTATGTTTTAATAATTCCTTTCATATACTCTCTGGTTCCTTCACTCTACCTTTCCTACTGCTATTCACACATGAAACTACATAACCATTGTTAAAGTTTTTATACTACCTTTTCGTCATGTAAAAAATGCACTCTCCTTGATCCTCTAACATTTAGCTATCCAAGTTTCCTTCAAGACTACACTAAAGAATGTTGTTCAAGGAAGACTCCATTTATTCCTATGCTTTCTAGTGTTTTTAATAGGAATGAGTGTCATATTTTGCCAAAGGCTTTTTCTGCATCTATTGACATCATCATGTGGTTTCTGTTAGTTTTGTGTTGGTATGATAAATTACACTGACAGTTTTCCTAATACTGAACCAGCCCTGCATTCCCAGTATAAATCCTACATGGTCATAGTGTATTATTCTTGTGATAAGTTGCTGTAATCTATTTGCTAATATTTCATTTAAAATTTTTGCATCTATATTCATTAGGGAAACTGGTCTATAATTTTCTTTCTCTGTTTTGACTCTTCCTAGTTTACATATCAGCACCATATTTGTATCATAAAAAGAATCTGGTAAGACTCCTTCACCTATTTTCCCAAAGAGTCTATATAGTATTGGAATTAATTGTTTTTTAAATGTTTGATAGAATTTGCTTGTAAATCCATCTGGCCCTGGAGGGAGATTTTTTCCTAGGAAATTCATTAATGGCTTGTTCAATTTCTTTATCTGAGATGGGGCTATTTAAGTATTTTATTTCCTCTTCTGTTAATCTGGGCAATTTATATTTTTGTAAATATTTATCCATTTCACTAAGATTGTCAAATTTATTGGTGTACAATTAGGCATAACAGTTTCTCATTACTGTTTTAATTTCCTCTTCTATGGTGGTGGATTCAACCTTTTCATTTTTGATGCTAGTAATTTGGTTTTCTTTTTTTTTTTAATTAAATTAACCAAAGGTTTATCTATTTTATTGGTTTTTTCATAAAACCAGCTCTTAGTTTTATTTATTATTTCAATAGTTTTCTTAATTTCAATTTTATTAATTTCTCCTTTGGTTTTCAGTATTTCTAATTTTGTGTTTAATTGAGGATATTTAACTTGTTCTTTTTCTAGTTTTTTAGTTGTATGCCCAACTCACTGATCTCCTCTTTTTCTATTTTATTCATGTAAGCATTTAGAGATATTTAGAACTTTTATTTTTAACATTTACAACTTTTGGTGTGTTGTCTCATTATTGTCATTCTCTTGAAGTTTTTATAATGAATGAACTTTTCCCCAAATGCAACTGTGTTTTCGATTCCTACTGCATTTATTCTCCCTCTAACCTGATTTTAGCTTCTACTCCAACAGAAACAGTAGAGCTGGTGGATTCCTCAGACACTGAGCGCTGGAGAGCTGGGGTTCGCTGCTTGTTGCTGTCCACTTCTGTTTCACCATCCTCTTCTGCAGACTGTTCTTTGACTTCTGTTAAACAGTAAACAAGACACAAAAAGATTCTACTTTCTGTAAACTGGTAAACTTGCTTTTCTAAGTTAATCTGTGGCCTGTAAGTAAAATAATTCTCCTAGCAAAGACTTAATCATGCATTACTTAGATGCGAAGTTCTAATTTGCATCTGAGATTAGAACATATTAACCAAATAAAAATGTTGGGGTTTTTTTTTTAAATTTAGAAATCCTGAAACATCACCTCTATCTATAGTACCAAATCGTAACACCACATAATAATCTACTCAAACAAAACGTTTTTATCCACTTAAGTCATATTAATCAATCGATAACCATGTATTTAGCTTTATGTGACAGGCACTGTTCTAAGCAATAATAACATTTTTAAAAGGCTAGAACAGTCCTGCTCCTTAAGAAGATTGCATTCTAATAGGAGAGGCAATATTTAAGTAACTAGGTATAGAAGGAATAGTAAATAGTAACTTTAAGTGGAAGGCGCTAACAGTTGGAATGGGAGACGTGGGAAGCAGGAAGGGATAATGGAGAAGGGAAGATTTTTATATGTCTTGAAAGAAGGTAGAGCAGCAGAATAGATGGTGAGGACAGCATTCCAGGTGCAAGGTACAGTAAAAAGTAGAACTGTCATGCGAGAAACACCAAGCAAGACTGTGTGGCCAGATTGTAAAAGTTTGTGTCGGGAGGAAAAAGGAGCAAGATTGGGAAAAATAAGAATGGGACAGGTTGCAGTAAGCATTCAATGCAAAATAAAGGACTTTTAAGTTTAATTCTAGAGGTAATAGGTACTCATCGAAATTTACTGGGTTAGGTGGGGTAGAAAGTGCATTAGCACTCCTAAACTGTAAGAAAAGAATGTTGGTAGCTGATTCAAGTAGAGAGGAGAAGGGATTTCAGGCATGAAGACTAAAGCTACCTCAGTAGTTAGGTGGTGAAAGAGCAGGTCTGGAATCATGGAGACATGAGTTCAAAACTGGCCTCAGATAGTATCTCAGAGACCCTGGGTAAGTTACTTAACCTTTGTGGGCTTCACTTTCTTCAACTGTAAAATGAGGATAAAAAAGCACCTACACCTCACAGGATTATTGTGACATTCAAATGAGTTTGTAAAATCCATAATATGCTTAGCGCAATATCCGGCACATACAAGGAGCTATATAAATGCTTATTCCCTTCCTCTTCTCCCCCATCCCTACCCACGAGAAGACTATTTCAACAGTCCAGAAAAGGAATGATGAAGGCCTGATCTAGGATGGTGGCTGTCTGAATAGAAAGACTAGGACAAATAGTAGTGATGTTATGGAGGTAAAAATGACAAGAGACAACAACAGAACGGATAGATACGTGGTTAAGTGTGAGGAGTCAAGGATGACACTACTGCTGCATGAATGGAAGTAATAGACAATTTTGTAAGCGAATTGAAATTTGTTTCCAAAACACGTTTCGTTTTAAAAATGCATAGTTTAAGATGCCTACCGGGCACCAACTTCAAGACTGCTTAAAGATCATTGCGGATGCATTACTATAATAGAGATGAGAAACTAGGGCTTAGATATAGATCTGGGAATCATATGTATCATGATAACCAAACTCACAGGAGTTAACCAGATCAAATCAAACAGTATGAAGAGAAAAGAGGGTTAGGGTTATAGGACAAAGGCTTGAGGAATAGACATAAAGAGACAGCAAAAGTGACTAAGAAGGGTCATTCAGTCAGACAGAACCAGGACAGAATTTCTTCAAACAAGAAGAGATAAAGTTCAGAATAACATAATCAATGGTGTCAAACACTATAGAGGTCAAGAAAGATGACAACTGAGAACATACCATTAGATTTAGCAATTAAGAGAATCACTGACAACTCTAGAAGGAAGCAGTTTCAGGAGAACTATGAAGATGGGAAAAGAAATGAGAGTTATGAATTATGAAAAAAGAATCAACAGCTTGGAAAAGGAAGCACAAAAATTGACTGAAGAAAACAACTCCTCAAAAAATCAAAGTAGCCAACTAGAAAATTAATCCAGTGAAGAAAATAATTCATATAAAAGTAGAATTGGGCAAGTGGAAACTAATGACTCAATGAGACATCAAGAATCAATCAAACAAAACCAAAAGAATGAAAAAGTGACTTGAAATATAGATACAGGAGAAATAATTTAAGAATTATTGAACTACCTGAAAGTCACGATTAAAAAAAAGGGTCTAGACAGCATATTTCAAGAAATTATCAAGGAAAATTGCCCTGATATCTCCTAGAACCAGAGGGTAGAATAGTCTGTGAAAGAATCTACCAATTACCTCTTGAAAGAGGTCTCAAAATGAAAATTCTATTGAATATTGTAGCCAAATCTCAGAATTATCGAGTCAAGGAGAAAATATTGCAAGCAGCCAGAAAGAAAACAATTCAAGTATCTAGGAGCCACAATCAAGAAGATGACACAGGACTTAGTAAATTCTACATTAAAGATCAGAGGTCTTGGAATATGATATTCCAGAAAGCAACGAAGCATGCATTACAACCAAGAATTAACTACCCAGCAAAACTGAGCATAATCTTTCAGGGGAAAAGATAAAATATTCAATGACATAGGGGACTTTCAAACTTCCCTAATGAAAAGACCAGAGCTGAAGGGAAAAGTCAATCTTCAAATACAAGACTCAAGAGAAGCATAAAAAGGAAGACAGGAAAGGAAAAACATGTTATTCAATAAGATTAAACTGTTTACAACCCTACACAGAAAGATGATACCTGCAATTCTTAACTCTGTTTCTACTGGAGCAGCTAGAAGGAATATACATAGACAGACTTCAATATAATGATATTTTTAAAATCTTTTGCTTGATCTATTTGGGAAAGCCATCAATGCCAAAAATGTCATGTGTCCTCCTCTGATTCATAATACTTAAACGAGTCCTTCTTCTTTAGCAAACATTAGTGGTAGAATTCCAAAAATTAATGAATGGTTCTGAGGCTGTCAGTCCAACAAGATCCCAAATCCCTATATACAGCCACACTGTTATATAATTTCTTTCTACTTCACTCATTTTATTAATTTTACTTTTTAAGCATAATCAATGAGCAAATATTAATTTTTTAAATCATAGACACAGTAGTTACTATTCCAAATGTTGATACAGCCTTCAATCAACTAAGCACCTACTATATATAACAAGTCTTGTACTAAGCACTGAGAATTCAAAGCCAAAAAATGTTATGTTGAGTTGGAAATGTCTACAGGATACTAAAGATGAATGTTGCAACAGGCAATTATTAGCATAGGACACACAATATAAACATGTGATGTAAAGGAAGGAAGATACCAGTAGTGTGAAAAGCAAAGGTTCTGTAAGAAAAGGGTAGGTCCTGAGTCAGGATTTCTATCTAGGAAATAGAAATAGAAATCTAAGGATTTCTATAAGGAGGGTTAAAGATGTAGTACATTTCCGGGAACAGATAATCAGTGAAAAGCCATGGAGATCAGAAATGGAGTAACTTGCATTATGGAATACAAAGAAGGTCAATTTGACTGTAAAAGAACAAGGAAAGGAAAGTTAAAATATAATGAAGTTGGCAAAGTAATTTGGGGCCAGGTTTTGAAAGACTTTAAAAGCTATACCTGAGTTTATATTTTATCCAAGAGGCAATAAGGAACCACTTAAGTTGATTGGTGGTATGGTCTGATCTGCACTTAAGGAAAAATCACTTTGGCAGATGAGAGGAAGATGGACTGAAGTGAAGAGTGACCTGAAACAGGGAGACCAATTAAGAGGCCATTGCAATAGATTAGGTGTGATCTAGAAGGAAGACCAGTAACCACAGAAAAGAGACTAGATACAAGTGATATTGTGAGAATAGAAATGATGTTAATTGATTAGGTATGTGGGTTGTGAATTAGCACTTAACACACAGTTTACAAACTGGGGCCACTGGTAAAACAACTGTTACTTTCAAAGAAATAGGGCAATTTGGAAGAGATGTGTGTTTGGCACAGCCTGTGGAGATGCATATGCCAACTGCTCCTGTATACATGATGACTCAGCTACTAAAACCAAGAAAAAAAAAGTTTTTGCCATCAAAGGGTTTAGCACAGTTAAACGGTTCAATATAAGATACTGATATGATTTCTTCAATGTAAGTGACACTAAGAAAGAGGTATTGTTACTGGATCTGCTTTGCCACTCTCCCGAAGAACTATGTAAAATCTTACTATCAGACTTGAAGTTGAAATGTTCCACAAGCACCATCTCCCCTATCAGAATGTCAGCTCTTTAAGGGATTGTCTTACTTTCCTATTTATATCTACAGTACTTTGCATATTGTAAATGTTTCATAAATTTTTAGAATTCATTCAATTATTAAGTGACTAGATAAAAGGGTTGACCTTGGCAAAGAGAAAGTTCACCTACTTTGAAATGAAGGAGTAAGGATTATGTGAAAGACCTTGGATGGGGAAAAAAGGAGGGGGGGAGTGGCAGTGGGGAGATCAGGTAAATGTCACCAATTTAGCCAATGACAGCATCAGCTGTGGAAGAAAAGGTTAGGGTAAAGGAGGTTTGAGAAGAGAGTAACATAAATCCTCAATTAGGGGTTGAAATAAAGCCAAGATGGTGGAGCATAAAGGCAGAAACTCACTCAACCACTACCAAATTCCCCTCTAACATTAAAATAAAGCCTCAAAATAAACTCTGGAGCTGGAAAACCAATAAAAGGATGGGGTGCAACAACTTCCAGTCCAAGGCAACATAGAAGGTAGGCAGGAAAAGTCTGTGGCACTAGGGTAAGAGAAGAATACAGTCCAGTGCACACTATACCCAGAAAAGCAGCAACAAGGCCCTACACCCTAGCACAAGCTAGCAGCAGGCCTTGGGGGCAATTGAATCTACTGTGGCCATTTCCAGATATCTCAACCCACAGAGAGTTAGGGGGTTGGACAACTGGTCAGAAGAAGACTGTAAGGAACTCTTTGCTAGCAGTGGGTGGGAGATTCAGTTACATTGCCCATACTCAGTTCTGGGTCACAGTCCCAAAGCTAACAGCAATACTAGCACACTACAGATCCTAGACACAGAAACAGGGACTCTGGTCACAGCTCCAGGGCAGAAAATTTGTAGATGCTCACAGAGTACAGGCAGAAGAACAGCTACCACACCTCACCTTAGAACATAACGACCTTGGAAAAACGGAAAACTTACAGACTTGCAGAACTAGCTCTAAAAACTACACAACCAAAAACCTGAAGGTTTGGACAGTGCCCCCTCCACACTGGAAGCAGAAGTCAATTTTATCATGAAGTTAAAAGTCAAGAAATAGGCTGGAAAAATGAGCAAGCAACAAAAAAGAACTTGACCATAGAAACTTACTATGGTCAAAGGGAAGATCAAAATACAAACTCAGAAGAGGACAACAACATGAAAATGGCTGAATTGGTCTCAGTATCAAAAGGAACTCATGGAAGAGCTGGAAAAGGATTCTAAAAATCAAGTAAGAGAAGTAGAGGAAAAACTGGAGGAAAAAATGAGTGAAGCAAGAAGAAAATAACACCTTAAAAAATAGAATAAGCCAAATGGTAAAAGAGGCACAAAAACCCACCCAAAGAGAAAAAACTCTTTAAAAAGCAAAATTGCCCAAATGAAAAGATATAAAAACTTGCAAAAATCACCGAAGAAAACAACTCTTTAAAAAAAAGAATTGGTTGGGGACAGGTAGGTAGCACAGTGGATAGAGCACCGTCCCTGGATTCAGGAGGACCTGAGTTCACAACTCAGACTCAGACACGTAACACTTACTAGCTGTGTGACCCTGGGCAAGTCACTTAACCCCACTGCCTAGCCAAAAAAAAAAAAAAGAATTGGTCAAATGGAAAAGGAGGTACAAAAGCTCACTGAAGAAAACAATTCCTTAAAAATTAGAATTGGTCAAGAGGAAGCTAATCACTCCATGAGACATCAAGAAACAATTGAACAAAAAAAAATATGAATAAATACACAGAAGAAAGTGTGAAATCTCTGATGGGGAAAAACAACTGACCTGGGAAATAGATTGAGAAAAGATAGTTTAAGAATTATTGGGCTACCTAAAAACCATGATTAAAAAAAAAAAAAGAACCTAGACATCATGTTTCAAGAAATCATCAAGCAAAACTGCCACGATATCCTAGAACCAGAGGATAAAATAGAAATTGAAAGAATCCACTAATCACCTCCTGAAAGAGATTCCAGAATGAAAATGCCCAGGAATGTTACAATCAAATTTCAGAGCTCCCAGGTCAAGCAAAAAATTACAAGCAGACAGAAAGAAACCATTCAAATATTCTGGAGCCACAATTAATATAACACACAATTTAGCAAATTCTATAATAAAGGACTGCAGGACTTTGGATTATGATATTCCAGAAGGCAAAGAAGCTTGCATTACAACCAAGAATTTACAATTTTCAATTACAATAATCACTCAGCAAAACTGAGAATAATCCTCCAGGGAAAATAAAAGGACATTTAATAAAATATAGGACTTAAGCATTACTAATGAAAAGACCAGAGATGAACAGAAAATCTGATTTTCAAATACAAGACTCAAGAGAAGCATAAAAAGGTAAACAGGAAAGAGACATTATAAGAGATTCAATAAAGTTAAACTTTTTTTCATTCCTACATGGAAAATAACACATTTAACTCCTAAGAACCTTATCATTCTTGAGGTGGTTAGGAGTGAGTATACATAGGCAGAGGGCATTGTTGCAAGTTAACTATGATAGGATAATATCCAAAAAATAAAAAAATCAAAGGGTGAGAAACAGGGATGCACTGAGAGAAGGGAAAGATAGAGTGGGATAAATTACCTTGCACCAAAGAGACATAAAAGGCAGCAAAAGGGAAGATAAGGGTGGAGTGGGAGAGGGGGCAAAGCTTGAACCTGACCCTCATCTGAGTTGGCTGAGAGAATACCATCCATACTCAACTGGGAATAGAAATCTATCTTGCCCTCAGGGAAATAGCAGAGAAGGGGGGATAAGAGAAGGGGGAGGGGCGACAGAAAAGAGGTGGATTGGGGGAGGCAGCAGTCAGAAGCAAAACACTTTTGAGGAGGAACCAGGTAATGTAAGATCAATAGTTTGACCATCTTTTGGTGTGGCTGAAGTGAGAAATGCTCTACATTAGATACCTGAAACATAACATACTAAAAACTGAACTCATCTTTTCTCCAATGTTCCCCCTTCCAAAGTTCCCTACTTCTCCTGCGGGATACCACCATCCTTCCAACACTCAGGCTTACAATCATGGTATTATTTTCTACTCTTCACTCTCTTTTACTTCCCTATATCCACTCAATTTGCAAGTCTTTTCAATTCTAACTTTTTTTAATCCAAAATTTCACTATATGTCTGTTGTCTATATCTGACACTAAATTCTATTTTGCGTCAATTGTGGGGGGAAAAAAACTGAATTCCCCATGGTACAAAATCACTTAATGGGGCAGCTAGGTGGCACAACTGATAGAGCACCGGCCCTGGAGTCAGGAGGACCTGAGTTCAAAATCCAGACTCAGACACATAACACTTACTAGCTGTGTGACTCTGGGCAAGTCACTTAACCCCAATTGCCTCACCAAAAAATATTAATTAATTAATTAATTGATAGCAACATAAGACAGCATGGTGCAATATTCAAGTCGCAATGAGGAGACACCTATTAAATGGGGGAGGGGGGGAGGCGGCCCCCCCCCAGCAAGAGAGTAAGTAAATTTTAATAATGTACCTTCACGTAAGTTAGCAGAATAATTTTTTTAACACCTATATTTAACCAATTGCCCAGAGCTGCTGCATACAGAGAAACTAGATCAAAGATTACAGATTGGAAAAAAATAGAGAATGTTTCTTGAAGTCCTAGTTAATAAGTATAATTTTTATTGCATATTGTAACATAAATGCCAGTTGCAGGGGGGGGGGAGAGGTGGAGATATCTTTAAAATTGAATTGAAAATAAATCAGTACATATAATTTCCTATGCAAAAGTTTCCCAGTACTTTTCATACCACATTTGATGCAAATAGTAAAACTAAAATAAGGTAGTCAGGTCCTTAAAAAAAAAACATTGAAAAGAAAAAAAATCCATACATACAAGAAATAAAGTACTATAAAATCTTCATTTGAGTAATAACAGTTAATTCTTTCTTATTTCTTTTGATCAGCCTGTTCATTGAAACAATGTCAAAAGTTTGGTCTGGCAGATTGTAAAACAGAATGCTCTGGTCAACAGTGAACATGTCATGGGGAGGGATATAAAGCCTGCAACAAATGAAGGCAGAGAGAAGTCTAGCTGCCGGTGCTTTGCTGTCTCTAGTTCAACACTGCCTGACACTCCAGATGCATGGTTAAATACCACCCTGTGCTTATGCCCAAAGCAACAAAGCAACTCATTCAACCCAATGAAATATTCCATGCCCAGCTGCTAAGCCACATGCAAAGCTTTTTTCCCCCTTCAAATAGGATTTGGTCAAAATGTCTGTAGCTCACATTTATAAGCTACATTTGTGGAAAACAAGGCACAAAATAAGTACTTTAGCTTTTCATGGAAATAACAAGGCAATGTTTTTCCTCTTAGATTGAGTCCACTAGTGCTTCTAAGCCTTCACTCTCAAAATGATCCAGAATATAAGACGTTTCACTTTTTACTGAAATATTTCTAGAAATTGTCAGAAAGTACAAAATATAGGTTTTAGGAGAGATGTCAGCAAAGATCTTCCCCCCTAGCTACTGTATAGCTTAAGGTGGCACATCAGACAGAGTACCAGGCCTGGAGTCAGGAAGACTCCTCTTCCTCAGTTCAAATCCGGCCTCAGACACTTACTAGCTGTATGACCCTGAGAAATGCACTTAACTCTGTTTGCCTCAGTTTCCTCATCTGTAAAATGAGCTGGTAAAGGAAATGGAAAACTGCTCCAGTATGTCTGCCAAGAAAACCTCAACAGGAGGTCAAGAAGAGTCAAACAGTACCGAAAAAACGACTTAACTGTTTAGTTTGTGCTTACTGTTTAGTTTGTGATTTCTCCACTAGGTGGGGAACATCTACTAGGTACAGGAAAATAGTTAAGACTTTAGAGGAAGGAATGCAAATTTATCAAGACTGCTCCCATTACAGATTACCAGAACATATACACACACACACACACACACACACACACTCTAGAACTAAACTGTAGAAGCCTAAAAGCCTTATATGCCAGGCTAAAGGATTCATTTTGAGTAGAAACTGACATAGTACATTCTTACTATTACCATTCTTACCACAACTAAGTGAAGGAAATATTAGAAAATTCTGCCTAGAGTTTACACACTTTATAACACTAAGAATGGTCCAAGTGAAAGATGATGGAGTACACCAGGATAATTTCACAACTAGGGAAGAAAAAGGGATTGATGCAGGACTCCAAGTTAACAGGAATGTGTTATATATAAAATTGTTAGGACCACATAAGTAACTAAACGAGAGGGGTAAAATAAAGTCAAATCACTCAGTTTCTAACACTGGTGACAAGGTACACAGTGATATCAGCAGGAATATGCAGATGGAGAGGAAGAATAGTTTTAAGAGAATGAGCACATGAGCGGATGAAGATCATTTCATTTTTGGATAGAGAGTTTTAGTTGCTAGTGGATTATCTAAGTAGATACATAATAAAGAATGACAGGAAAAAAACACACTCAGCTATAATCAAAGTCAAGGATGTGAAAGAGATTGCCAGAGGAGACCACCAAAAAGAGATGCCCCAGGACAGGACAGTAAGAAAAATATTGTGAATGAATTATAGGATGACAGACTAAGCTGAAAGATACTTCAGAGGTCAACTGATCAAAGGTAAAGAATGTAACCCCTGAAAAGATCAAGTAACTCTATTAAGTTCACAAAAATAGTAAATTAATTTCAACACAGACCTCCTGACTTTGAAGCCTGTACTCTTTCTAATAAACCACAATGCTTTCTAATATTGATGTTTTTTCATTAACTGCCTAAGGTGTGTCCTTAGTGGCAGTTTATCCCTTTGCTGAAAATTACAATTTTTTTTATTTAAAAATTACTACTTTTCAATTTTAGAATGATAAACAGCAGCATTTGCAAAGTCTTCTCTTCTCAAATCTATAATATGTTGGTTGAAGTATAAATGGAGAAGGGAGTTTCATATTAATTATGTAACTTAATACTTCATAATTATTAAATTTTTAAAAATTATAAGATTTTTATTATCCAAAGAATAAAAAATTGTAACATATTTGGTCAACAAAAGATCAAGCTGTCCTTAAGGACACATAATCCTGCAAAAGAAATTAAGCATTATATAATTAAGCATTATATGTATTATATTAAGTTCAAATCCAGGTTATATGAGTTAAAATTAGGGAAAGAATATAGGTTAAAAATTAGAGAAACAGCATCTTTTGAACTTGAACTTATATGGCTCTCAACACCAATATGTATCTGAAAGACAAAAAAATTCCCATGACAACATATGCAAGAAGTTGTAATCTAGCTTTTCTGGAAAGCTTACACCATAAGAAGTTCACTACCTCCCAAATTAGTAGATTCCTATATTGTACTCTCTTAGGAAGTTTTTCTGTACACCAATCCCGAATCTACCTATTCCTTTAGGTCTTAAATCACTGTCTAAGGACAAACAGAACAAGCTAGGACCTGAAGGACTCAAGAGAAGACAAAGGCAGCAAAGAGAAGGGGAAAAGTTCCAGGTATATGGGGGACAACCGGTGAAAAAAAGAGGTTGAATATCTTTTTGTAAAAACAAAAAAGCCAATGGTGTTACTAACGCAGGGTGAGGCAGGTGGGTAGGGGATTTCAAGTGTCTTAAGATGGAAGACAGGAATGATCCTAGTAGCAAATAAACATTTATCAAGCACTTACTATATATCAGGCACTATTACAAATGCTAGGGATATAAAGAGAGGCAAAAGATCCCTCCCCTTGAAAAGTTCACAATCTAATACAGGAGAAAAGCAAAAAAATATGCAGAAACAAGCTATATACAGGATGAATAGAAAATAATTAACACTAGAGAAGCATTAGAAGTAAGAGGGGTTGGGGAAAACTTCCCGAAGAAGATGGGGCTTTGGCTAGGGATTTGAAGGAATTCAGAAAATCCAACAGGTAGAAATGAGTGAGGAAAGAGTACTCCAGGCAAAAAGCAACAGCCAAAGAAAATAACAGCAGCCCAGAAAGTGTCTTGCTCAAGGAAACCCACTACCACTGCAGGGCAGCTAGGTGGCACAGTAGATAAAGAAGACCAATGACATCATGGATTTAAGTGAGGCAGAATTGCACAAAGTCATCATTTTCACTCTCCCTTCCAGAGTCATTGAAGTCAGGTGGGAAGATAAAAATCAAAAGACAACCGGTGATGGTCTTGGATACTGTGGATGACCTTGGCATCTTCAGTGTCTGATCAAGCTCTAAGTGTTCCACAGTGCCTGTTTTGGCCACCTTCATGGCCACTAGAACAAACTGTTCTCATCCACCCATTCCCCCAGAGGAAGTCTTCACATGCTTGGTACAGACACCCCCCCAACTCACTGGGGCCTGTCAGTTACCTTCGTCTTAGTTTCACCTGCTGGCATAGACAAGGATATGACTGCTGTGCATGTTACATTTTTTGATATTAAAGCTAAAAACTGGGTGACAAGTAGACACCAAAGATAAATGAGCATCTCTGGAACAGGCCTGGCAGACGCGCAACATGGTCATACCTATGCTTCAGGAAAAATAATTTCAGCAGCTGAATTTGGAAGATGGACTGGATTGGGGAGAGACTTCCAGCAAATAAGACACACCAGAAAACTGTCACACTGGTCCAGAAGTGAGGTGATACAGAACCACACCAGAGTGGTAACGCTATCAAAAGAGAGAGAAAGGAGCGCATTCAAAAGTAACTAGAAGTTAATTCACAAGCCTTCAAAACAAATTGGATATGAAGGAGTAAGACAAAGTGAGTTGAGCTGGACACCTAGGTTGCAAGCCTTAGGGACTAGCAAGAAAGGATTTTAATGATAAGACAAGGTCTTCATATTTAATATTGGAGGTGATCTTCAAGAGCTTATTGAACAGAACGCTGACTTGACCCTGTCTTTAAGATTAATTCCTTAGGTGAAGGGAGGCATCAGGCAGGGCATGCCAGTACTTTGCTCTGTTAAAATTTTACCTTCCACAAGAAGTCTTTCTTGATCCTTCTTGATGTTATTGCCTTCGCTCTGTAGACTATCTCCAAATCATCCTCTATATGGTTTGTGTACAGATGACTGCAAATTCGTTGAGAGTCCAAAACTGAGTACTGTGTCTAGCACACAGTGATTGTTGAATAAACTCTTACTGACTGATTGACTGGATGGTGGACTGCAGTGAGAGGTGACTTGAGGCAGGGAGACTAATCAACACACTATAGGAACACTCTAGGTAACGAAGACCTGTACCAAAATGGGGACTGTAAAAAAGAGAGAAGAAAGCGGGTATATGAGATGCATACCTTATTTCACAACATAATCATTGCACCCTGTGTGTTTTTTTTCCAGTCCAAAAATTGTTTTGAAACCTTTCACTGGGTAATTGTCGCACAGAATAATTCTTTGTGGTGTAGTTTAAAAGGTAAACAGAGTAGCAATGTATTCGTCAGTGGCATATGAATACACATTTATCTCTCAAACATTGAGAGCTGCAAGCCTAGAATTCACAATGCCCTCACATTGTCAGTACATTTCCAAAAACTGACTTGCATGGTTTCTTTGGAATGCTGCAGTACTAACAGTATTTTCCCTCAACCCAATGAAGAGGTGCAGGCCCAAGGGGAACAGGCGGGCAGGCTAAGCTGCCATGAGTAAGCTACATGATAGGGTAAGACTTGCATCTTCCCAATTTTAATGCATATTCATGAGCATTCCATGCATCCTAATCTTGCAGCTTAGTAATAAATGATTTTTAAGTAATACCAGCAGAATTTTTAAAGTTTTACATAATGGTCAAGCCTTGGAGGTGGCTGGGACAGCAGAAGCAGCAAAAACAGTAGTAGCTTTGGGGCTCTCAGCCCAAGAATGATAAGGGGTGGCCACAATGGTCCTCTAGGTCCTCAAGTGCAGCCCTGTGACTGAATCCAAACTTCACAGAACAAATTCCCTTAATAAAAGGATTTGTTTTGTAAAACTTGGACTCAGTCAAACAGTCATATTCGAGGACCTAGAAGGCCACATATGGCCTCAAAGCCACAGGTTCCCTACCCCTGGAAAGGGGTTCAACAACAGGTCAAAAAGACATCACAAGATACCCTTTTCTAGGACTGGGTACAGCTAGCACTGATTGGCAAATCCATTACACAAAAGCAGTTCTGGGTCACACAGGCACAGTTCCAGTCAGTCACAAAGAAGGAGGGGCCCTGTTCACTGTTCCAGATCCAGGAGGAGCACTAGCAGCAGTGATTGTGGATGCAGAGAAGCAAGACCCCTTTCTCCTGGGCAACAACCACAGCACAGATCAGAAAAGTAGTGACAACAGCTCTTCCCAGATCACATCACTATGAAAGCATCAAAAACTTGTAGATGCCCAGAAGAAGTTCTGAAAAGAACAGCACCAAGTCCTCCTTTTTTGGGGGGGGGGGGGGGGGGGGGGGGGGGGGGTGAGGAGGGGAAATGGATATTTAATCAAACAGAGGTCTTTCAAGCATTCCTGATGAAAAGAAGAGAGCTGAATAGAAAATCTGACATTCAAATACAAGACACATTAGGAACCTTAAAGAATAATCAAAAGGGACTCAAAGCTAAACTGTTTATATTCCTATATGGGAAAATAATACATGCAATTCTTAAGAAATTTATCATTATTAGGCAGTTATGAGTCTATATACACAGGGAACACAAGTGTGAGTCAATTATGTTGGGATAATCTCAACAAAGAAAAAAAGGAAGCGGTGCGAAAAAGGGATACAATGGGAAAAGGGTGAGGGAAAAAGGGAGAATGGGGGAAGATTCTGTCACATAAAAGAGGCACTCAAGGAAGAGCTTTTATAGTGGAGGGAGAAAAGGGGCAAGGGGTAGTGACACCCCATGTTTAAATCTCACTCTCATCTGAATTGGCACAAAGAGGGAAGACTATGTTTACATACACATGTGTACATATATACCTATGTACACACACATATAATACCCATGTACATGTATATGTGTGCATGTATACATACGCATACATAGGTGTGCATACACACATGCACTCAGTTGGTTATAGACATCTTAGCCAATAGTGAAATAAAAGAGGAAGGGGACAAGAGATAGTGCAGTGGCGGGTGGGGTGTCTGGGATAAAACTGAAGGTAGTATAAAGGAGGCAATGGTCAGAAGCAAAACAGACTTTTGAGGAGGAACAGGATAAAAGGAGAGGCAAAAGGCTAAACAGAAGAAAATAGGAAGGAAATATACAATTAGTATTCACAACTCTAAATGTAAATGGGATGAGCTCACCCATAAAACAGAAACACATAGGAGAACGGATTAGAAAACAGAATCCAACAATATGTTGGTTATAAGAGACACACTTGAAACAAAAAGACACACACAAAGAGTTAAAAATAAAGGGATGGAACAGAATCTATTATGCTTCAGCTAAGGTAAAGAAAAGGCAGAGGAAGTCATAATCTCAGACAAAACAAAAGCAAGAATAGACCTAATTAAAGACATAATCAGGGAGTCTACATTTTGCTAAAAGGTACCATAGACAAAGTAATAATCAAAAAATTTGAAGGGCAAATTTCCCTGCTAAAGGCCTCATTTCTCAAATGTATAGGAAACAGAGTCAATTTTATAAAAATAAAAGCAGTATTACTCCATTGATAAAAGGACAAAAGATATGAACAGGCAGTTTTCAGAAGAAATCAAAGTATCTATAGTTACATGAAAAAATGTTCTATATCATTACTGATTATTGAAACGCAGCTAGGTGGTACATTATATGGAGTACCAGGCTTGAATTCAGGAAGATCCATCTTCATGAGTTCAAATCTGACCCCAGTTGCCCTCACCCCCCCCCAAAAAAAGAAAAAGAAAAAAAAGAAAAGAAAAGAAAAGAAAAAAAAAGAGAGACTGTGCCCAAAGAGCTATAAAACTGTGCCCACCCATTGGACTTGCAATACTCCTGCTCCGTATGTACCCTAAAGAGATAAAAGGAAAAGGACCTGCATGTACAAAAACATTTACAGCACCTATTTTTTGCTGTGGCAAAGAACTGGGAGATTGCAGTCATGCTCATAAATTGCAGAATGGCTGAAAAAGTTATGTCATATAATTGTGACGGAGTCCTATAGTGCTATAAAAAGTGATGATGGGGGGAGGGGTTAGGAGAAGGGAGAGGCTTCCAGGAAAATAAAAACAAACATGACAACATGAATATGAACTGATGCAAAGCAATATTGTAATGATGATCGATCAACTGTGGAAGACTTGGCTACTCATAACCACAATGAACCAAGACAATTTCGAAGGACTCGTGATGAAGAAATGCCATCCACCTCCCACAAGAGAACTGATGACCTCTGAGTACAAAGTGAAGTACAATTTTCTCACTTTCTTTTCGTTTTGCCTTTTTTTTTTTTTTTTAGGGAGGAGGGAGCAGCCTATAGATAACATGGAAATGTTTTGCAGGATTTCACATGTATAATTGATATCACTTTGTTTGTTTTCTCAGTACATGAAGGAAAGATTAGAAGGAAAGAGAAAATTTGACACTAAAAATTTTTTTAAAATAAATTATAAAAATTAATAATAAATTTTAAGAAAATTTTATGACTCATTTCTTTACTTAAAATGATTAGAGCAAAAGAAATGCTTGTATTCTTCAATTTTCAAATTTTGTTTCTAATTTCATGTTTGGTGCTAAGTATGAAATATCAAATATTAATAATGGAAAGCCTATTTATCAAAAATAGCAGATATTTTTATTTGCCATTATTTCATTTACTAAAACAATTAAGGACGTTGACAGAATTTGGAGACATAAACATAATTTAAAATGTAATGCAATAAAATGCTTGACAGTACGAATAAATCTCATGATATTCTTGGTCTAAATGGCAAAGTAAATATTAATCCATACTGTATGCACAGCCACCAAAAGTCTCAAGAATGTTTTCTACTACTATTCCCTCTTACCCTAAGACTATCTTTTTGGGGGGCGGGGAGCAGACGGGGAGGGAGAACCAGGATCATCAGATCTTCTTTCTTTCCTTGCTTAGGAAGGACAACAAATGACTGGCATCCAGTAATACCACAGGACCCTTAAAAGAGTCAGAACCTAAATCAAATGACACAACGGCCAAGCAGGCCACCTCCTCATTCTTCCTCATCTAATACCTATGATTCAACAACTCTTTTTAGGGTTGTCTACATTTACCCCTATAATCTGGTCCAGACCCTGCTTGCTTTCATCTACTGTCCCCACCATCTGATGGTAAGCCCCCTTATCATGGAATTCAGTATTAGAACTCATTGTCGCTTTTCATCAAAACCCATTACCCCTCCATATTTGAGGATTTCAATACACATGTCAATATCTTCTCAAATATCCTGGTCTCCTCTACTCACACCTTCACTCTACCATGAACAATAATGATTTCATCATTTCTATTGACTGTTCAAGCTCACAAAAGCATAATTCTGAAATTTGTCTCTCAGACCACATTTATCTATTGCTATTTCATACTTAAACCTATTCTTGATCCTAATCACAACCTTAAGACACTCTACTTTTCCCTAGTTTTTCGAATCCATACTTCCCTTGCCATTGCCCCACTTTCCTTTCTCTTTAGTCCTGACCCTATGATTGTTGTTTTTCAGTCATTAGGTGGCCCTAAATTCCTAGGAAACATACACTGGTACCCTTTCTACAAACTGCTGTTGTTTGGTCATTTCAGTTGTGTCTGATTTTCTATGACCTCATTTGAGGTTTTCTTGGCAAAGATACTAGAGTGGTTTGCTATTTCTTTTCCCAGCTCATTTCACAGACGAGGAAACTGAAGCAAATGGAGGTAAGTGACTTGCCCAGCATCACACATCAAGTAAGTGTTGGAGGCCAAATTTGAACTCAGGAATATGAGTCTTTCTGACTCCAGGCCAAGCACTCTATTCACTGAACCACCTAACTATCCAACCCTATAATTAACCAGGTAGGTATAAATGAACACTATCCTCGCTAAACTTAAGTCATTCATTCCTTTGTCCCACCACTATGAATGCCTTCACAAGCCCCAGGCCTGGACTGAATATTCCCATCCTCTATCTTCTCCTCCCAAATGTATCTGCCAATGAATAAAACTGCAAAATCATGACAACTGGGTCCACTACAAATCTATATCATCTGATATCAACTGTGGTACAACAATCCTTTAATACTTCTTTGATTCTCAAAGAAATACCTTACAGTCACCATTTTGATCTTCTTCTAATGCCCTTCCATCAAGAAAGAGCCATTTGTCCTCCATGGGTAGGTCATGTGCTAAGCCATTTACAATTATTATCTCATTTGATCTTTACTACAACCCTATCTATACAGACTCCTAACTGCCCTAATAAAGTTCTTAGGAGTTACGTGTATTATGTATATTGTATATGTATATCTTCCTAGATATATTGCTGGAAAAACTAGAAAGCAATCTGATACAAATAATTATGCTTAGACTAACACATTATACCATATTCTAAATAGATATGTGATCTTAATATTAAAGACCATATTATTTTTAAAAAGTACAAGAGAAGAACAAGTACCTCTCACAGTTGCAGGTGGGATATAAACTCTTAACCAAATAAGAGATAAAAGGTACTTACAAAAGATTAATACTGATTACATGAAACTGAAAAGCCTCATGTACCTAGGATAAGAAGGGAACAGTCTTGGATACCAAATCTCTCTGTGAAGAGTTTGGTATCCAAGACATACACATATACATATACTTACACATATGCATACACATATACAGGAGACATTCCTCAATTGCTACCTGGTCAAGGGATAGGAAGAAACTGCTCTCAAAAGAACCACAATTCACACCATATGAAAAAAAGTTCAAAACCTATAGTGATAAAAGAAATGCACATCTAAACAACCCTCAGGTTTTACCTCTCACCCTGCGTATTGGGCAAAGATAACAATAAATTTTAATAGTCAGTTTTGGAGGGGTTGTGGGACTAAAGTGACCTTTAGCCTTTTAATCAGAGACTTTTTTCCCGGGCTTTTATTCCAAGAAATCCATCAACAAGAAGAAAATTACCATAAACTCCAAAATATTTACAGCAGCACTTTTTGCGATAGCCAAGATTTGGAAATGAAATACATGCTCATCAACTAAGAAATGGCTAAATAAACTGTAGTACATGAATGTAATGAAGTATTACTGTGCTGTGAGAAATTATAATGTAACAAATATAGAGAAGCATGTGATGATCTTCATCAAGTAATGAAAAGTGAAGAAAGCAGAGCCAACAAAATATGAACAATTACAACAATGTAAAAAGAACAAACCATCACAGACAAAAAGAATCAAAAGTGAATGTAGCAAAACTATAAAGATCAAACATGAATGTACTGAAGAGATATAAAAAGACACCTCCCACCAACCCTTTCATGAAAATGAGAGGTGCTCCATACTTTTTATATATACATGTAGTGATTAGTTATGTTAATTTTTTTTTCCTTTTATAATATTATGTTACATGGGAAGGCTCTCTGGACAGACATGAGAAAGACTAGGATGATGTAAAAAAAAACAAGACATCAATAAAAAACTTGTTTTAGTAAAAAGGATTTAATGCAACTCAGCTATTTGCTATCTTTTTGGACAGCCTAACTTCTGGAAGAGTTCAAATATAGTAGAGTCCATTTCCTCAGAGATGATTAAATGCAAGCTCTGGAGCAAAAAGAATTCTCTCTGAAATTTCTCTCCTAGCTCTAAATGAAAAAAGTCTATGATTATTCTCAAACTTACCATACAATCTCTGCATGGTAAGATTTTTAACGATAAAGTACTCCCTACTTATTTCAAATCATCTTCACCCACTTTTAGACCATTCTCTTTCTTACATGTGACTGCCACATAAATTCTTGAAAATAACAATCATGTGCCTGTAATGTTTAAGATTACATAGCAAAATTCCCCAGCTGAAAAATGATCAAAGGATATTAACAAGCATTATTAAGAAGAAGAAATCAAAGTTATCAAAAGTCACATGAAAAAATGCTCTCCCACCTCACACCTATCAGAAAAGGAAAATAAAAAATGGTAGAAGGGATGTGGAAAAACTGAGACACTAATGCACTGTTGGTGAAGTTGTATGCCCAAAGGGCTATAAAATTGGACACAAAACGTTTGACCCAGTAACACCACTACTAGGTCTATAATCCCAAAAAGATCAAAGATAATGTAAAAAGACTTAGCTGTACAAAAAAGTTCAGAGCTAGTCTTTTTATGGTGGCAAAGAATTCAAAATCGAGGAGATGGCCATCAATTAGGGAAAGGCTAAACAAGTAGTAGTATATGATCATTATGGAATACTACTGTGCTATATATAAGAAATTAAGAGGAAGACAGATTCAGAAAAAAACTGAAGACATTCGTGAACTCAAGCAAAGTGCAGCGGGCTAGAAAACATTGTACCAAGTAACAGCAATATTGTCAGGGATGATCAAATGTGAAAGACTTGGCTACACTGATCCAAGAAAACGTTCCAAGACAATTAGAAAGGACCCTTGATGAAATGCATTCCCGGATTCAGGAGGACCTGAGTTTAAATTCAGCCCCAGACCCTTACTAACTGTAATGCTAGGCAAGTTGCTTAACCCTGTTTGCCTCAGTTCCTCATTTGTAAAATGAGCTGGAGAATAAAATAGCAAACCACTTCAGTATCTTTGCTAAGAAAGCCCCAAAGGAGGTCATGGAGAATCAGAGACAACTGAAAAACAATTCAACATGATGAAAAATGTGTAATTGCCTCCACCTCTCCAGAGAGAGAGAACTGATGAACTTTGAATGCAGATTGAAGCATACTTTTTATTTTGTTTGAATTTTCTGGAACTATTTTTATGTGACTTCACACATACAAATAAAATCAAATTTCTTGCCTCCTCAGGAAGAGAGAAAGGG
The DNA here is from genome assembly GCF_900497805.2 of Vombatus ursinus. NCBI lineage: Eukaryota > Metazoa > Chordata > Mammalia > Diprotodontia > Vombatidae > Vombatus > Vombatus ursinus. The sequence goes on from NW_020954630.1 coordinate 3,098,108, forward strand.
GAGAATTTGAAAATAAAATTCTTTAAATGATTGTTTAAAAATTTTTACATGTACTTGGGAAATATTTAATGAAATAAATTTTAAAAAATTTAAAAGGTTACTTGGTAAACTAATCAGTCTATAATGAAGCTTAAGAATTTTATGAATGCCAAACAAACATTGGAGGATAGTCTATCCTCAACTCAGTATTTTTATAGTGGTAACGAAGTTGGTCTACTTGGCACTGCTTTGCAACTTCTATCCTGACACATGAAAGTAGTCCCCCTAGGTTTAGTAAAATAATGACGGGTTTGCCTTTTTTGTATGTTAATTGTACAAATGATGATAAAATAAGAACTACATAACTTTCATTCATTCAAACAATTAACTACTAAGCTAGTTATATGAAATATAGAGTTTGTTCACAAGGAGCTTATAATCCACCTATAAAAATAGCTACGGCATATAAGTGAACCAGAAAAAAACAAAGGATGGATTCAGCAAACATAAGGAATTTGAAGGTAAAATCAATTTCAGAGGAGAGAGGTTAAGGGGAGAGCAAGAAAAGGCTTCACAGAATAGTGAGAACCTTAATTAGGCCTTGAAGGAGCTTTAAGTGGAAATGGCATGCAGTATAGGGAATGAACAAGGGCACAGGGTTGGATGGGTATAAGAGAAAAAGGAAGGAAAGTCATTTAGCATGGCTGGAAAACAGATCCTGTGAAAGAAAGTAGTTTGAGATAAGGCTCAAATGCAGGTTAAAATTAGGCTGCTGAGGATTATCAGGAACTTATACTTTATTCAGTAAACAATGTAGAAACCATGAACAGTTTTTTTGTTGTTGTTTTTTTTTTTCCAAGAGTTTTATGTTGGGAGCAACCCATCAGAAAAATTACTCTGGCATTAGTACATGTGTACAGAATGGATTATTAACAGTTGGATCTAGAGAATAATCTAACAAATTGGCTAAAAAAGATTATGCTATCTCATTTTTTTTAATGAGAGATCACTTCTAAACCACATTGTATTGCTCAACCAATGATCATTCCAAGGAATTATTTGAGTGGATATAAATGTCATCTCACTAACTTAACCCAGAGACCAATATCTAAATTAAATTAAATCAAACATATTCTTACAAGGAGATAAACACAAATTTAAGACAATTCCAGGCAGAAGGCTCTTTTTGAGGGAAAAAAAATCCTACATAACCTTTGTTTTTCAATCACCTTCTTTCTAAGCACATACATGACACTCTTATCTAGTCAATCATCCTCTAAAGAAGAGAAAAGAAACAAGTAGGGAGAAGGAGAAAGGAGAGAAAGAGGGAGAGGAGAGAGAAGAGAAGAGAGAAAAAAGTGGGCAGATAGACAAGGAGAGAGAAAAGGGAGGAGAGAAGAAAGGAGAGGGAAAGAGGCAGTTCAGCAGAACTAAACAGCAAATCTGAGAATACCAGCCTTATTCAATATCAACAGTTTCCAGCTTGAATTTTCTATGCTCTTCCCAAGCAAAAAATTTTTTACAATTCACTTTAGTGTTTCAGTCCTCTACATTCAACTCAAATCAACTTATAGTTCAAGACCAGATGACCACTGAAAATATGGAAATAACATGAAGGCACTAGAAGAAAATAAATATGAGGATTAAAGAATGAAAGGAGCCAAACCTTACTAAGACCATACAGTTGCCTCACAACTATACCTCATGAATGTCCTTTCAAAGAAGAGTTGGAAATTATTGGGGAGGCAAACACTAAACCACAATTATCATCACTCCAACAAGTAATTTTTCATTGCACCTACAATGGGGCAGGTGCTAGGAATAAAGTATGAAAAATGAAACAATGCCTACTCAGCAGGAGTAGGAGTAGTATTATATTATAACAGAATACACACCAAGTACAGATATGAATATATGTTACATAAAAAAGCTAATAAATACAAACATATAGAAAATATTAAATACACAGTAATTTTAAAGATATAACACTACCAACTGGGATATCAGAAAAAGTTTCTTACAGAAGATATAGTCAGACAACTGACTTGGTAGAGACAATGCAAAAATAAAATAAACTTAAGTAAAAATAAAAAATACACAATTAGATAAACACATTTTGGACTGTTTACGAAAAGGATATAAATGAAGAAAATGATAAGCTTGTTGACTAGAATAACTTTCAAAATGATTTTTAAACATTTTAAAATCACCAATATTTCACAGTGTGTTCTTTCACCTTACCATTTTTAGATAGAATAATCTTTTATGATAAAGACTTTAAAAAAATGAGGAAAAAAATTAAACAAAGATTGCTACCATTATCAAATAAGTCTGACATCATGTGTTCCCATCCATGGTTCCACATCTTTGTAAAGAAGAGCAGAATGATCTTTTCATAGCTCTTCTTTGAGAATGCTGTTCGGTCATGAAAATTCTGTAGCATTCATTTATCATTGTTCTATTATTATTTTTTTCCTTTACATTGCTGAAATCAACATGTATCTATTATATTTGGTTCTACTTAATTTGCTTATCATCAATAGATTTTTCAATTTTTTTTGTATTTCTTATTCACAATTTATGAACCACAGTAATATTCCACTGTAGTCAAAAGCTTCAATGTATTTATGCAACCCCAATAAAGGGGCATTTGCTTGATTTCCAGTATACACTTACTACAAAAAGTAGGTCTCAAAATAGTTCAGTATATATTGGGGGCCTTTCTTTTTTGTTATTAACCTCCTCAAAGCATATGCAAAACACTGTAATCTGCAAGTCAAATGGCCCAGATATCTTAGTCACACTCAGCACTATTTTGCACAACAGCTACACAATTCATGTTCCCAGAAAAAATGCATTGGCATTCCTGTCTTACTGCAGTCTCTCCAACACTTTTTTTTAAGATAGTAAAGTAGGTTTATAATGCTGATACTTAGACTAATCCTAAAAAACATAGCCTTGATAATGAAACAAGAGAAAGAGAGAACCCAGAGGAAGAAAATTATAAACTACTATCCTTAATGAATATTTATGAATAAATTTTAAACAAAATATTAGCAAATGCACCACAACAACATATTGAAAAGATTATGGATCATGACCAGGAAGGAATTATACCAGTAATGCAGGATTAATACATTCAGACAGCTAGGTGGTGCAGTGAATACCAGCCCTGGTATCCAGAGAACCCGAATTCAAATCTGCCCTCAGACACACAATACTCACTAGTTGTGTGACTCTGGGCAAATCACTTAACCCCAATTGCCTCGCCAAAAACAAACAAACAAAAAAACCCTATCAAAATGACTGACAATATTAGAAACAGATAATTAAAATCATGTGATTATATCAACGTATTGTGAAAAGAACTGATAAAATACAACACCCATTTCTGATTTAAAAAAAAATGAGACAGAATATGAAAAAATGACCCTGTCATTAATACAGTAAATTGTATCTAAAACAAAGAGCAAACATCCCACAAGAAAAAAAAGTATGAAGCCTTTCCAATAGAATCAGGGGTAAAGCAAGGATGGCCATTATCAATTCTATTATTTAATGTAGTGCTCAAAATGCTTGTTAGAGCAGTTAGACAAGAAAAAGAAACTGAGGCAATAACTACAGCAAAAAAGGAAACCAATCTTAAAAGTCCTAAGCAAGAAACCTGAGTCAAGTAAAAAGTTTATAGAAACAATAAATTCTGCAAAGTCACAAGATATAAAATAAATCCACATAAATCATCAGCACTGCAAAATGTTACCAAAACACAACAGAATTTCCACTTAAAATAATTATCAAAATGTATAAGATATTGCAAAGACTATTTTCCAAGAGAAATCTAGGAATAACATAGACTGCTAATAAAATTGTCTTTTTATTAATCCTCTCCATTTCATGCTACATTCTAGCTCCTTATCACAAAAACCTGATATACCTTCTCTCATGCTCCTTGACAAAATGGCCCAAGATGAAAAACAAGCTTTATTTCCAATTTCCACTTTGAGATATTCCCTTTGCTACCATTATTCCACTGCCCCTGTGTCTTTGAGCTTTTAATGACAGTTATCCAGCAGCCCTCAGCTTTTGTTTTGTTTTGTTTTGTTTGGGGGGGGGGGGGTGGAGTTTAGTACCAGACATAGGCTGACCATGTTATTCTCCAGCCCAAGATGATTTAGCAGCTGCCTATTATACCCAGGATAAAACACAATGTTTCCATATGTAGCTACTGCAAAAAAGTTTAAATGACAGACGGATTTCACTATATTCCCATTCACATAATAATTTAAGGTTCCTCCCTAACATAATGTTGTCTCCCATCTTCAGGTCACTACACAGTTTACTACTCACACCTGAAATGCTTCTTTCTATTTCTTAAACTCCTGGACCCTAGCTCCACTGGACCCTAGATTCATTTATAACAGAGGCTAAGTGCCACTTAACTATAAAAGGCCCTTACTAATAACTCCTAATCATTATCATCTATTACAAGTTACTTTGTACATATTTCTATTTATTTGGGAACATGTTGTTTTGACCCAGTAGGAAAAAAGCTCCATGAAAGCAAATATTTCCATTTTCCTTTGTATCCCCACCCTGGCACATACCAGGTAGTGAACAAATGTTTCTTAAATTGAGTATAATTACAGTATCTTGAAGCATAAAGTAGGCAATAAATCTAACTGTTCATGTATCATAAAATCACAATAATAAGTATTTTCTTTCTAATGAATTTTTGTTTGAGAAAGGGAAATTTGATATGAGTACCAAAGCAACACAGTATTCTTTTTTTTCTATAATCTAAAACCTTTACCACATGTTCTACTCTGTTGTCTTACTATGACATAAAAGCGACCCTGGCTGGCAATAACGAAGAAAGGCTTCAAGCATAGGGTGACATACTGGATGACCACAGCCATATTAAAAGATGCCTAGTTAAATTCAGAGAGTCTTATCCTTAGACAACTGGAAATTATGAAGAAAGGTGATGAAAGGGGTAGGGGAAAGGCCACATTAACATTAATTCATGAGTACACAAAAATTAATGGCACTACCTTACCAAGACTTGGAGAATTTTGATTGATCATAAGGTAGAAAACTCAATGTGACGAATTTACAGATATCTTTCAAAAATAAAACCTAACAACTCATACCACTACTACCATGTAGTAGTTCTTAAATTTCAAAACCTGTGTCAGTAAAAAGTAAGGACATTTAATAGGATTCTTAATTTATTACCTGTTTCAACGGTGTTTTCTGTTTCTGCTGCCTCCAACCCATCCATGCTATCATCATCCTCCACTGTAGCTTTTCCTCTACTTCGAGGCCTAAAAAGCAAACAAAGAAACTTCATTAAACTACAACACTAACATTATAATTACTTGCATTGTGCCTAGAACAGAAGTTAAAAGTATGTGAAACATACTAATACAAAAGAAAATTTTCCAAAAATTAGACCCAAATTACCTCTCAGAAGCTGATTAGCTGCCTGTTTTAATGGTGCACCAGTTTAAATAAACTGTGTTCCCCCAAGACTCTTTCCCACAGCAGAATGCTTTTACACCTTGAAAAATTCTCTAAATAGTTCTATGCAGCAAAAACATCTAGAGTTAACTGTAATCAACTCTAATAAGCGCTAACGTAATAAGCTTTATCTTAAATATGAAATAGAAGATTTTCAAAATGATATAAAAGTAAAATTGTTAGTATAATTACTGTAGCCTAAATCTCTTGACATTGAGAAAGTCAAAATAATATACATAATAATTTGAAAAACAGAAGCTCTAAAACTGGTTCTGTTCTGAAGCTATGAAGGAGAGAGAAAAATGAGGAAAAAGGGAATATTAGTGCAGAACACGAAAGGGGGAAAGGAATTTTATATTTTTCATATTTGGAGTACATGAGAAGAGTGTACAAACATGGAGGAAAACAGTTGACAGAAAGCACATATCTAATTAACTTCACTCTTAAATAGTCAATGGAGAGTTAAATACACTCGGGAAATTAGGTGTAGGAATATATTTAATTCAACTGAAAAACATGTGAAAGGTAAGATGGAGTTTAACAGGGAGGATAATACTGAGAAGACAAAAGCTGCTAACAAAACCAACTTCAAAATCCTGAAAGGGGAACAAAAGAGCTGGGGAGGACAGGGGAAGCTAGGGAGTTGCCTTAAATGGTCTTTTCTACAACAGTAATGGCTACTCAACTGAAGTATGATGAATGTAATGGATTATTATGCCTTGAGAAATAACAAAAGAGATGATTTTAGAAAAATCGGATAGTATGAACAGATACAGAATGAAGTGAGCAGAACCAAGAGAACAGTTTATATAAGGACAACAATGCTGTAAAGAAAACACAACTAAAAACTCTGATTGATATAATAACCATGAACAATGAACAATTCCCAGAGGCCTGGTGAAGATGCATACCACCAACCACCAGATAGAAAAGTAAAAAAAGATATAAACTGTATTCAATTATGTAGCTCAGTGAGTACATAATTAAACCTAGAGTCAAGAAAATCTGAGTTCAAAGCAAGCTTCAGACACTTAATAACTGTGTGACCCTAGTCAAGTCATTTAATCTCTGCCTGCCTCAGTTTTCTCATCTCTAAAAATGGATATAACAAAAGCATCTAGCTTTCAGGGTTGTTTTGAGGATAAATTAAGATATTTGTAAAGCACTTTGTAAATCTTAAAGTGTTATAAATGCTACCTATTAGCATTGATTATGCTAATCGGTTAAAGGATTTTTCCCCCGTCATGTATTTTTTTGTTTAAATTAAGGACAAAGACTGGAAGGAAAAGGAGATTTTTAACAAGAATCCTGAAAATGTCATTAAAACATGTTTAAATTTAAAAAATGGAATTCAAACAAAGTCTAGAAAAGAGTAGAGACAAGCAAGACAATTCTGAGAATTAGATATGGCACTGCACTTGAGTTTGCACAAATCTACACACAAGGACACATGTCCTTGACTAGACAGTACTTTATGGTACTCAATTTGATTTATTTTTTAAACTTTACAGTATTAGTAATTTTGTGGCTAAAACCACCAGTGCTACATGCAATATCAAACATTAGCCCTCTAATGCCCTCCCCTCTACCCCTCAAATTCAGATACAGTAACCACCCTTAAAAGTTTATGCAACCTTCTGTTCCATCACTACGCATACTCTCTCTGCTTCGATGAGGAATTTGTATTTCATAGTGTGATAGAAAGTTAGTTATTCTAGTTCCTCAGAGTTCTACTTTTTTAATATTTCCATTCATATTACATTTATCCCTTATACACCTCCCCCCTCCCTCCATCACCACTGCAACAATTCATTGAAACCTTTCAATGTATCTCTGAATTCTTCATAGACATCACTTCTTGCTGCTCTATAATATTTCGTTATGCCTACATTTTAGTTTGTTCAGCAATTCACCCATTTGATAGGCATTCCCTTTACTTCTAGGATCAACATTAATATTTTAACATATCAATAAAAATTAAGTCCCCATATACACCAAAATACTTGTAGCAGCACTTTTTAAGATAGCAAAAAATTAGAAAATCAAGTAGATAACCATTGATTGAGGAATAGCTAAAGGGAACATGAATGTAACAGAATATTACTGTGTTCTAAGAAATGAGATATGTCAAATCTAGCCTCAGACCAAACACTTGATACTTACTAGCTGTGTAACCCTGGGCAAATCACTGAACGCCAATTGCCAAATAAATAAATAAATGAATAGTGAGTCAACAAATAAATCACAAAATCAATGTATTATATTAAAATTAATAGCAATGAAACAGCAAAATACATGTAGTACTTCAAAAGTAACATTGGGAAAAACTTATAATAACACAATAGAAAATACCAAGATGAGGTAAGCACACAATTTAAAAGTCTAGGAAAAAAATTAGCAACTGTAAAATGTTTAAAAAAATTTTTTACAATCAAAAATACAAAAAAAAAGAAATCCCAAGGCAAAGAAAAAGAGCTACTTTTTAAAAGACTAATAACCATTATCTAGCCTGTATGTAAGATGATACCTCCAGAAAAACAGCAAACGCAAAAGGAATTGAATATTTACAAAAATATAAAATCTCCCAAAACAAGCTTTCTCAATGAATAAAGGAGTAAGAAATAGGAGGGAGAGAATTTGTAATTGAAAATTAAACTGAATTTTAAACAAGATATCCTGCTGCTCTTACTATGAGGGTCTTGTCTCAATTTTACTGAGGCAAAGGTCATTTGTTCTAAGCTTTTTCACAATTCTATGCCCCAAATGCCTAATTATCCCTCATCTTTTACATCTAAGTAAAAGGTAGACCGGCCCTTCTTGTGTGCTTTTGCCCAAACATTCTTCCCCACTCCAAATCTTCATTCTCTCTTGAAGTAATTGAAGTAACTGCTGGCTGCTACCGAACTATACCCAGACTTTCACAATCCTTAAAAACCTTCACTTAATATAATCTTTCCCTCAAAGTAACATCCTACATATCTCCTCCGTTCTACAGCTAAAACCCAAAAAAGCTTTCTGGTCTCAGTAGTTCTTTTCGTTTTTCTTGGAATTTTTTATGCATTATTTTGAAAAAAAAAATTTTAAACATTTTTTAGAGTTGCTAATTTGTTGATTTTTCTAGGCTTTTAAATTGTATGCTTAGTTGATCTTGGCATTTTCTATTGTGTTGTGAGTTTTCCTAAACATTATTTTTGAAGTTGAAAAAAGAGAAAGAGATATGAACATCACTTTAGATGCACTACATAGATTGTGTTATGTTTCATTGCTATTAACTTTAATATGATACATTGATAATGTTATTTATTTGACTAATTATAATGAATCATAACATTATCCAGCTTGTATGTAAGATGATACCACCAGGAAAACAGCAAATGCAAAAGGAATTGAGTAAAATATAAAATCTCCCAAAACAAACCTTTTTGCCTCACTTCCCCTACTTCTTCACCTTACACTCACTTCAACCATGTATTCTAGGGGCAGTTAGATGGCTCAGTGGATACACTGCCGGGCCTGGAGTCAGGAAGACATGAGTTCAAATCTGTCCTCAGACACTTACTATCTCTGTGACCATGGGCAAGAACTTCTGTTTGCCTTAATCCACTGGAGAAACAAATGGCGAATCACTCCAGTATTTCTGCCCAGAAAACCCCATGGACAGTAGCGGCATGATTTGGACCACAGGTCACAACAAGTCAGATACAACTGAACAACAACAAACTGAGCATGCCTCACTTCTCTATTTTCTCTTTCTAGATGAGCTCATCAGCACATCATTGGTTTAAGTATCGTTATGAAGGTAATTCCCAACCCTACATGTTCAATACTCAGCTTTCTCCTGAGGTGTATCACCACAGGAGGAAGGGAATGACATCTCCCATGTTCTGATCTATGAGGAGGTCATCTCCAGTCGTCTTGATCTATATCATACCACTGGACCCAGATGGCTCCAGAGGAGAAGAGTGAGGCTGGTGACTTTGCACAGCCCTCCCTCACTTAAATTCAATTCATTTGCAAGTCAAGGCATCATCTTCCTGATGTCACGTCCTCTTTGAGAATGAAGGATGAACAACAATCACTATCAACTGTCTACCGAACATATCCACCTCCATGTCCTACAGGCAACTCAACTTCACTATGTCCAAAACACAATTCATTAGATTTCACATTAAGTTAGGAGCAACTAACTTTCAGTTTGGCAGGAGATGGCTACCCTTTCTGGTACTCAAATTCAAAAACACTGAATTATCCTCTACTTTTAAGCCTATTAAATATATGTTGTTTCCAGAAAATCAAGTAGAGTGCATTTGGCACAGTTATTTAGCACATAATTTTGATAATTCCAAAATTAGTCATCTTTTTTGAGGGCCAAGTTCTAACATTTGTAGTGGTCCAAAAATTATAATCACCCCAAAGACAAAATTAAACAAGTACAAACCTTTAAAAAAAATACTAATAGATCACCATGTGTCATGTCCTCATCAAATCAATGTTTGGGAACTTCAGAAAGGTAGGCACACTAGTTTTGGCCTTAAAGTTGTCAACAAAACTCTAGAATGGAATGTAAAGTTGAAGTATACAAAATAAATATAACTTTTTTTCTATTAATTTTAAAAACAAGTTTTATTGATCTTTTTTTGGGTATCTATCACTAGTAGAAACTCTTCTTTGAAACAACAGGAAGCCCAGCAAAATACATCAACACACTGTTCAAGACTTAAGAATCGAAGAATGCATATCTCAGGAGTTATACTTTAGTATTTTCAAGTACCTACTGTCTACTCTTCACATCATATAGCACAATAAATTCCAAATGGATATATAAACGAAAAGGTCTTATGTCCTTGGTTGTTGTCCTTTGATCTCAAAGAGGACCAAAATGACATCACTATGCTAGAGTCAAGTTACACAAGCTCAGAATGTTCTATCACAGGTTGGGTACAAATAGTCCATGTGAACATTTGGGGTAGATTTTTTAAATTTGCACATCTCACGTTCCTTTTGAGCTACTTCAATTCTGCTTTGCTCATACAGCACAGCACCTTGTCTGATGTGGGCATGCCCTACTGAGTGCCAGTGTCTCCCATGTCACACAACCAATTCCAAATGGAGTTCTTAAGAGAGACCTTGAGAGTGTCCTTGTATTGCTCCTTCTTACCACCATGTGAACACTTGTCCTGTGAGCTCTCCATAAAATAAGGCTTTTTGGCAAGCATACATTTTCCATTCAAACAATGTGGCCAGCCTATAGGGGTTGCGCTCTGTGAAGTACAGTTTGAATACCTGGCAATTTAGTTCGAGAAAGGAGCTCAGTGTATGGTACCTTATCCTGCCAGGTGATATTTAAAGTCCTAAGACAATTCAAATGGAAGCAAATCAGTTTCCTGGCATGGCGCTGGCATACTGTCCAGCTTTCACAGGCATACAACAATAGGGTCAGCACAACGGCTCTGTAGACCTTCAGTATGGTAGTCAGTCTAATATCTCTTCTTACCCACACTTTCCTTCGGAGCCTCCCATACACCGAGTTTTTGCTCTGGCAATGTGTGCATCAACCTCATTATTATCAACGTGTACATTCCCCAAAAATATACTACCAAGACAAGTGAACTTTATGCTCAGCATTCAAAACTTTTACATTTATCGTAACCAATGATTCCACATATGGATGGTATAGTAGTGGCTGATGGAGCACTTATGTTTTCTTGCTGTTAACTGTTAGCCCAAAATTAGCACAAGCAGCAGAGAATTAATTGATTCATACTTTGTTGCATCTCAGTTTCAGAAGCTGCATTGAGTGCACAATCATCTGCAAACATAACATCATACATCAACACTCCCTCCACTTTGGTCTTGGCTTGTAGCCTTTTCAAATTGAAGAATTTACTATCAGTACGCTAGCTAACCTTGAATGCTATGTCTGTTCTCACTGAAGGTATTTGACAACACGGCTGAAAATATCATGCTAAAAAGTATGGGAGCAAGCACACAGCCTTGTTTCACTCTATTAGTGACTGGGAAAACAGAAGAGCATTGTCCATTATCCAGAACCTGGGCAAGCGTGCCATCATGAAACTGATGTACAGTGCTGATGAACTTCTCCAGGCAACCAAATTTTGACATAATTTTCCATAAGCCCTCACAACTGACTGTATCAAAGGCTTTGTTCAGATCTACAAATGTTGTGTACAATGATTACAGTAATCTACTGTTTGATAAACCCAAAGACTCCAACTTCCAGGAAAAGAAGTTGTTACTTAACAAAAACTGTTGGGAAAACTGGAAAATACCAAGGCAGAAACTAGGCAGAGACCAAGATCTTACACCACATAATAAGATAAGGTCAAAATGGGTACATGATTTAGACTTAACTCCTCTCAGCAATACAAGGATCTAAGACAATTCCAAAAGACTCATGAGAGAAAATGCTATCCACATCCAGAGAAAGAACTATGGAGTCTCTCTCTCTCTCTCTTTTTGTTTCTTCTTTCTTGTGGGGTTTTCCCTTTGGTTCTAATTCTTCTTTACAACATGACTAATGTGGAAATATGTTTAATTTGATTGTATACATATAATAAAAGTTTTATCTATCTATTCAACACCCCAAGCTAATATACCCAATTTTGTGATCCTTACTTATCTAACCCACTACTTTAACTACTTGTTTTTTAAAATCAGTACCAGTTTTGATACTAATATTTAATAATATAGTTTAAGATATGAAACACCATTTCTCTTTCATTCCTCCTTTTTTTTTCCTACTACTTCCCTTCAGATTTGACCTTTTATTCTCCCAAATGAATTTCATTTTGCTTAGCTCCATAAAATAATCCCTCATTGGTTGGACTGGTACAGCACTAATCATTTTTTTAAATCATCTGCAATTATTGGGAGAATGGGGGTGACAGCTCTTTACACCCCTTGGATATGGAAAACCCACTGTTGGGCATACATCCCAAGAAGGATAAAGTTACAAATATTTCAATATATTCACTGCAACATTTCTTTGTAGTAGCAATCAACTAGAAACCAAGTATATGCCCATAAACTGAAGAATGGAATAGTACTTTGCAATAAGAAACAACAAAAAATTTAGGGAAGCAAGTCAAGATCTATATGAACAATCAGAAAATAACGTTCTTTTCATTGTAGGAAGAGGGAAGGGGAAGACTATGAGTATAAAAAATTTCATACACAGTCAGTGTAGTTCGTGTGTTTTTTGGTCTTACGAATTATTTTCCTTGTAACATAAGGAGGCTCACAGAAAGGGGGTTGGTAGCGATACCAGGAAATAAGTTAAAACAAAAAATATCCATAAATATTTTAAAATATATATCCTGGTTGCTTCCTCAATTCCTTTCATGTATTTTTGATGCGAGTGTAGAAGGACATAAAAGAAAAGGAGAGAAGAAGGAAACAGCACTTTAAAGTTTATCAAGTTTCCTCAAATCTGAACTCTCAGGTCAAACCACATATGAAGGGTTATGTCCACTTTTTAAAAATACACTGAAACTAGATATGATTACAAAGAATATTGCTTGAATGATGAGAGAGTTCTTACAACATAGGAGGAAGTTTTTTTTTAATTTACTTAGGAGTTTTGGTTAACCACAAACTCAGAAAAGAACAAAGAACATGACAATTGCTTTGATTCTTTAAAGTTAGTATAATTTTATACTATTTATACTAATAATATTATTAAGTATTAATAAGAGTAGCAAATGAAGAGCAAAACAAGTCAGTATCTTCCACTTCATGTATTCCTAAAAGTCATATAGGAAATGCATTCCCTCATTTCTGCCTACTGAGCTCCTTCTCTCACTTCAAGGCAGAACTTAAAGGCCACCTTCCCTATGAAACCTAAGTTGATATCTGCTGTAAGTTGTCTTTCTTTCCTCAAAAGTTCTTTTAACCTTCTCTGACAATTTCTTCTTTAATACCTTCATCCCACTGTACCTCATAATGTAATTATTCCTGCATATGCCATATGTTCCCTATTAGGCTGAAATCCTTGCAGGCAGCAACTCAATTTTTTTTTCCCATATCTGCATTTCCTAAAAGAGTGATTTGCACATATTATGCACTTAATAAATCCTTGTGAAAGCTGTGGGGTAGACTATCAGATTTTCTTTTTTAACAAAAAGAAAATGAGGCTCAAAGAGGCAACTTGAGTTGTCCAGCTTCATACAGTTACTAACTATCAGTTCCAGGACTTAAATACAAGTGTACCCTTTTCATAAAGAATGAAATATCTGTTGTTGGAGATAGGATACTGGTAGAACTGAATAGCAGTGGAACTGTACATATGAGTCAAGTCCTCACATTCCTACAACACCATACAAGACTACTGTGAGTAAAGAAATTTTAGGGCACACCTAGAACCAGAAGAACCAAGTTCAACTTCAGCTTCAGACCCTTTATTAGCTGTGTAATCCTGGGCTTAGCCTGTCTACTTCAGTTTCCTCAATTATAAAATGGGATAATAGTAGTACCTACCTCTAAAGGTTACTAAGAAGATAAAATCAAGCATTTGTAAAAGCACTCAGTACGGTGCCTAGCACACAGTAGCCACTATATAAATGCTTATTCCCTCCCTTAGAACCAGCAAGAATGAGTTAACTTCGACCACAGGTAGTGCAAACGTGGGACCCAGCAGCAGGTCCTTTAGTGATTTTTTAGGACCTTGGCAAGAAGCTCCAAAGATATCAGGGAACCTGCCAGCTGCCTGCTTTTAATCTCAAACATCAGCTTTTATCTGTATTTATCTCCCTAAATTGCTCTTTAACTTCATAAAGAATTGGTTTCACCTGAGTCTATTACAGATTTTACTTAAATGAATTTTTGGCTTGAACCCTCAAACGCTGAGCAATCTGCTGAACCAAATGCAGAACTAAGGTATGGTTCTTTAGGGACAGATGTGAAAAACTTTCACATGATTCTGTCAGTAGCTGTTTCCAAAGAAAAGGTTATCTTCATTTATTGATTCCATTTTCTTACCTAAAGTTCACTTCTAAATACCTTGCAATCTAGCTTCAAAACTAACTTAACTGGAATCAACTCTTTATTCCCAACTCCAATTGCCTTTTCTTAGTACTCAACCTTCTTGGCCTGTTCTGCAACACCATGCTGCTAACTATACCCCCTTTCTTAAGACTACTTTACTGATAAATACTTTCCAATATTGCTCCTTCTTTGCCTGTCTGGTTCTTTTTCCAGTCCTGGCCCATTTGTGTGGCTGTTACACAGAGCTTGGCCCTAGGCAATCTCTCCATACTTTCTTAGTGATCTTATCAGTTCTCACAAGTTCAGCTATCATTCCTACGTAGCTAACTCCCAAATCTATAATAGTCTCTCTCTTGACTCCTAGTCTCACATCACTAACTGCCTAGAAGATGTAACCAAAATAGACATTTTTAACTTTCAAACTATTATTCTCTCAACTTCCTTCTTTCTAGATATGGTGTTGGACTTGGAGTCAGAAGACTCTTGATGCAATCATTCTCAGATACATCTGTGTAGCTCTAGATAAATCTTTAAACATCTCTCAAGGCTTCTAATCTCCAAAATAACTATTGCTTTGATGATAAAAGAGGAGGGGACAAAGGGAGTGGGGGGGGGGGGTGTTGGGAGGGAGTGCAACTACAAGCCACCAAAATAATCCCTACCATCAAAGGACTTACATTCTAATAGGGGAAAGATGACAGGAATGATTTAGAGAGACTGCCCACAATGGGCAAAGCAAGGAGATAATGAGCCAAAGGAGTCCAATTGGGAATAAAGTGAACATGACTTGGGCAACTCATAAAATGTTGCTCCAAATTAGGAAATCATCCATTTTTAAAAGGCAGCAGTAGGTTTCCTTAGGAGGAGAAGTTGGCGGGCAAGGAAGTAAGGCAGATCAGTTGAAGAAGGAATGCTTGTGGGTCAAATCCACCTATTGCTTATCTTTGTACATCCCACTAGCCAAGTTTTTTTTTTTTAATAAAATTTTATTATATTTGGTCTTGGAGGTAGTTTGCCACCCTGTCCTAAACTATTGAAGAAATTTCCATATTTGATCTCCTTGCATCCAGTCTCTAATCTCTCTACTAAACCTGCCAATTTTACATTCCTACAACCCAGGTTTGACAGCATCACTGCCCAACTCAAGAAATTCACAACCTAGTACCATCCTACCTTCTGCTTATTGAATATTACCTCTCCTCACAGGCTTTACATTTCCAGCCAAATTCACAATCTTGCTGTCTTCAAACACAAAACATTCCATATCCCACCTCAATGTCTTTATAGGCTTCCCTCCTTACCTGGAATGCTTTCTCTCCTCAGCTCAGACTTCCAAAAACTGACTCAGCTCAATTGCCACCATCTTTAAGAGCTATTTTCTAATTCCCAAAATTGTCAATACACCCCAAACATTGTTTTTACTTTGTATATATCCTATATGTACTTATGAATATATGAACTATATATCTTGTGTATGTATATTTTGCAGTTACCCTAAATGTGAACATGCTATATACACCAATAGAAGAATTTAAGTTTCAGAGTAGAGACTGTCAGTTTTCTCTTAGTGGCAGGCTCTAATGATAAAAAGTAGGCAATATTTAAATGTTTGTTGAGACTTACTGCTAGTTATACTAACTCCAAGGCTTTCTAGATGGAGTTGTCAGAAAAATCTCTTCATCTCTTCCAATTTTAAATGTATTATTCCTAGATGCAAAATTCTACAGTGGAATCTCATTGCCTTTTACTTGAGAATTTTGACAACCAACACCCAACCTCTCCAAGTGACGAGAACCTGGCCTTCTTCCAACCTCATCAGTTTACCCATACAAGACCTTCATTCTATCCAAACCAATCTACTGGTAACCTCTTACAAATAGCTAGAACATCTCTTTGTGTTCTTGTTCACTTCTTCCTGGTTTACTATTTCTTTTAAAACACAGGTCAAAATGTTGTCCAGAAAGTCTATCCGAAGTAACTTTAACATGTAAATTTCCCTTTTATTCAACATAAACTTAGGATTTTAAGTATATTGTTTTGTATTTGATAACATGTAGAGTTCACCTTTTTTTTTTTTGGTAGCTCCGTCACTACCTACTAAAATTCATCCTCTCCTTCCCTCTGTCCAAAAAGGATCCCTCCCCTGCAGGAATAAATGAGTAAACACATTACATTCAAGTGAAACAAAACATAATGGCCAGAACTGAAAATGTCTTATCATATAGCTTTAGTCCATCATGTTTCTGTCAAAAACTGGGAGATACACTACTTAAAATTTGCAGACTCATTGATCAAAATTCTGAACTCATTCAAATTTGTTTTTTTTACATTACTGCTGTCAATATGCACAGTTAAGAGATATATGTGTGTAAAAAAATATGATGTGATATGAAGTTTCACAATTTCACACAGAATTCTCAATTTATGTTCTCCTGTGTGTACTAAAAAAATTTTAGAGCTTGAGATCAGAATATAATCCATGTCCCCTCCAGACCACGCCCCCTCTAAAACTTTGAAGACTGTGTACTTTTTTGTCCCATGTCTTATTCTTTCCTTTTATCTTTAAATATATTCCTGGGTCTCTTACTAAGCTTTCTTTAAATTAATTTTTAATTCTCTGTATTACTCAGCAAATGGTGATAATTTTTCTTCATTCTCTAAATAAGATTTTGCAACTAACTTTATATTGTATTCTAGTTCTGCCCTTGGATGCAATCTTCCCAAGTCATTAAATGTTTACTAAATGCCTACTCTGTGCCCAGCACTAAGCAAAACTCGGGAAAAAATACAATCCCTCCCCTTGCAGAGTTTGCAATCCAATGGGATAAGACTATATAAAAAGAAGAAAGCTGAGGAGAGGCAAAAGGTCATAGAGATGAAACTGAGCAGGGCAGTGAATGGGAAAATAAGAATTAGATGGAAATTTCTGAGCTCCCTATAAAGCGTGGTTTGAAATGGGGTTTATTGTTCTGTCCTCTGATCAGAGCAATTGAGGTAGACAGAGGAGGATCTCCATGATGATCAACTTTCAGGTAATGAGGGGAGGGGTGCCATTCAACAGAAAAGCTGGTGGAAAATGAAATGCAAGATTGCAGGCCAAGGTATGTCTGCTAGCTAGGGCACTTAGACTCCTTTTCTCTCTTATGGCAAATCTTTATATTTAAGTATAATTGATCCTAAACTGCTTACGTTTCTGACTTTTTTCCCCATCTATATCTCTTTTAAATTTATATTATCAAATGGTTATGTAAATAGGTAATACTGACATTGCTTTAATCACATATCATAGACAGTATACAAGAGCTAGAGAGAAATCATACAATGCCTGGCATACAGTAATTGCTTCATAAACTTGACTATATCATCTGTCTTTGGATTAAATTTTCATTTTTAATCCAAGTCCAACTATATACAGTCAAGTGATTCAGGAATGACTACAAAGTCATTTGCCAGTTCCTGCTTCTTAAAACCAGGAAGTATTTTTGCACCTTCATTTGTATCCTCAGTGTTTAAGAATGCTTGGCATATAGCAAGTGCTTAATAAATGTTTACTGACTTCCTGATATAATCTCTTTTGTGATATTATTATTATTGAATATATTGGATGAAGATATGTTAAATTGTCAAAGTAATTGAAAAAGACTGCTTTTGCAAAACACAATCAGAAAATTAGACCTTTTTAAAAATTCTGTAAAAATTGAATGACTGCTGCTTCCCCTTTGGTCCTTAGACTCATACAGCATAAAACCAAGTTCTCAAGACATTTATTTTTTCCCAAAAATAAAAGGCAGGGATTACTCTCATTTTGTCTTACAACAACCAATGTCTTTTAACATAGTAGGATACTTAATTAAAGCTGGTTTTGTTATTGTCATTCATTTTCAGTTGTGTCTGATCCTTCATAACCCCACTTAGGGTTTTCTTGGCAAAGATACTGGAGTAGATTGCCATTTCCTTCTCCAGCTCATTTTACAGATGAAGTAACTGAGGCAGAGTTAAGTGATTTGCCCAGGGTCACACAGCTGGTAACTTGTCTTTAAGGACAAATCTGAGCTCAAGAAGAGGAGTCATCTTGACTCCAAGCCCAATACTCTGTCCACTGTGCCATCTAAGGAGACCCAAACATATCTTCCAGGCTGAGAGGAGACAATCTATATGGTCTGCAAACTGTCAGATTTTGTTGATTAGTCAAATGGTTTCATTTATTTTTTTTTTAATTATTACTGGTGACAGGCAGAAAGGAAGTAAATCAGCAAATGAAAAGTCAATGATTTTTTTCAATTAAAAAAAATTTGTCAAAATTGAAGGCTAAAGATTAAGTCATTGTCAAAAAGCCAAAATATTAAGTCAGAACTCCAATACCAAAGTGATAATTAGAAAGGGCAAAATATATAACCATTAGGCTGTGACATCAAGGCAAACGAGAATTGAAAATGAGTAAAAAGGCTTCTTGTAAGGAGTAGGTAATTATCATAATAGTATGAGGGTGAATGTTCACCTCACTGTGACCCTTTCAGACACCAACAAACCTAACAAAAAGACAAACAGGATACTAAAGTCCTTAATAAAATTTTAGAAAAATTGCACGTGAAAAACCTCTGGCCATTATTGAATGTGAACAGAAAAGAATATACACATACTCAAGTCATTTGTGGCACTTTTATAAATACAGACCATCCGTTCTAAAAACCTCTAACATGCAGAACAGGAAAAATACTTAATTTGTCCTTTACTGACCACAAGACAATTGAAAATATAATGCATAGCGGACATTAGAGTAGTGTGCTTATTCGTACTTAATGTACTTAATTAATCAGTGTGTTTGACGTGCTTAAATGGAGATTTAATAGTTTAGGTCTAAACAGCTGGTGTGTCAGAACAAATCCTAAATAAACAGATAATTTCATCTAGTAAAATAAGATAGTATTCCAAACTTTTGAGAAAAAAGAGCACTGTCCTTGGGGGAAATCTTTCATCACTTTTGTCAACGAAGAAGAGAATAGAATCATCAATTGTGCATTCAACTTAAAAAATCCAGGACACCCAAATATAAAATTGATATTATGAAAGAGAACAAAACTAAGAACAGGAAACCACTGAATTAACAAAACTATGAGCTATTTTTAAAAGGATGGATATTAAATACATAAACCTAATTTGATCAACTGAAAAGTAAAAACAAAATGGCCAATTTCAAAAATGAAAAGGATTCATAACAAAAGAGAAAACAAAACAAATTATTATTCTCCATTATATGCCAACAAAACTAGTAATTTAGATTATTTAAAAAAATATGAAAAGAGGGGCAGTTAGGTGGTGCAGTGGATAGAACACCGGCCCTAAAGTCAGGAGGACCTGAGTTCAAATCTGGCCTCAGACGAGCCACTTGACACGTACTAGCTGTGTGACCTTGGGCAAGTCACTTAACCCCGATTGCCTCACTAAAAAAAAAAAAAAAGAAAAAGAAAAAAATATGAAAAGAACAAAAGAACTTAAATAATTCCATCTCGAAAAAAAAATCTGAACAGGACATATATTCCCCTTAAAGCAGTAACTCCCTAATGGAAAAAAAAGTCAGTCATAAGATATATTAACATAAACTGCTCAAAACTTTCCCCCATTATCACCAAAAGAAAAAAAAAAGTCTGGAAAATCTTAACAAATTTTTTTCCAACTGAAGACAAACAAATTTAACAGTAGATATAAGTGCTAAGGAAAGACCAGAGTTTAAACCATGCCTCAGACATTTAGTCGAATCTGAACCTGGGTACTGCTCTCTCAAGCCTGTCTTCTAATAGCTATCTCATATTGTGAGAATGTGGGATAATATACATAGAACTAATTTAAGTAAACCAATTGCAAATCTTTAGTGCTTTAAAAAAGGTAGCTACTAGCTTCTATGAAACAAATATGGTCTTGATACTAAAACCAAGAAACACACAAAAAAAGTCAAAGACAGACCAGTATCATTCATGAATACTGGGACTAAAATACTGAATAAAATATTAGAAATATATAGTAAAAACTACACATCATGACTAGGTTGGATTACATCAGGAATGTCTAGCTATTTGAACATCGGTTAAATTACAGATATAACCCACCATACTATTAACAACAATAAAAATCATGTAATTATATCAATATCAATTTGAAAATAGATAATACTCCTTTATATTAAAAGGCTTTGGAAAACAGGTGAACTTT
Source organism: Vombatus ursinus (assembly GCF_900497805.2). Lineage (NCBI taxonomy): Eukaryota > Metazoa > Chordata > Mammalia > Diprotodontia > Vombatidae > Vombatus > Vombatus ursinus. Next base: position 3,118,817 of record NW_020954630.1, read on the forward strand.
TGTTGTTTAGTACAATAAGTAATATTTATGAAACACCAAAAGCCAGTACTATATGTAATACAGGAAGGCTAAATAAAAAACCCTTTCCAGTAAGATCAGGGATAAAGCAAGGATCTTCACTGTCATCACAATTATTTTTTAATTTTCCTAGAAACGTTAGTTAAAACAGCGAGAAAAGACAAATGAACTGGAAAATAAACAAGAGAAAACAAAACTACTATTTTTTGTGATGACATGAGGGTCTACTTAAGAGAACTACAAAGTTGAACCAATTAGTAACAAGCAATATATAAAGTAATAAGCCCACAATAATCATCAACCTTTCTGCATGTTATCTTTTACTCAGGTCTAACTCTTCATGATCCCATCTGAGGTTTTCTTGGCAAATATACTGAAGTGGTTTGCCATTTCCCTCTCTAGCTCATTTTACAGATGAGAAACAGAGGCAAACAGGGTTAAGTGACCTGCCCAAGGTCACACAGCTAATAAGTGTCTGAAACCAGATTTGAACTCACAAAGATGAGTTTTCCTGACTCCAGGTATGGTACTCTATCCCCTATACCACTTCAATGCCCTTATCTTTCTGTACACATACCACCCAAATCAAGAAATGGAAAATTCAAATTAAATAAATCAAATGTAAAATATTTTGGAACCTAGTCTAAGACATGAAGAAGTATAAATGACTACAACTACAAAGTGTATTAGCAGAAATAAAAATAGACCTAATTATAAAATGATTAATTTGGCCGAGCCAAAATAATAAAAAATAAGAATACCTAAATTTAAATTCAGACACAATGCAAACCAACAATCATTTTATTTTATAAAAATGGTAACAGCAACAAAATGTACATGGATGGAAAATGGTCACATATCTCAAGAGAAGCAGGATAAAAAGAGGCCTAGTAGTATCAGGTCTCAAACTATAACACAAAACAATAATCATCAATATCATTTGGTAACAGCTAAATAGAAAGGTTGGTCAATATAACATATCAGGTAAATAAGATACACAAGCAAACACTCTAGCTCAATGTTTGAAAAACAAGAGAACTCACCTACTTAGAAAAGGAATCCCTAACTCAACAAAAACTGCTGGGGAAAATGGAAATCTGCCAAAAATTATGAGTTAAGAGTAACATCTAATGAGATACTACGATAAGTCGCAAATGGAAAGTGACCAGTTAAATGTCACATCATCAACAGGGAAACAAATACTTTTTATATCAATAAGGGAAAAATTCTTGTGATCTTGACAGAGAGTCCATCACTTTTTATAACAGGGCTTCTGTCCTCACTCAATTAAAAAGGTTATGTCTAAAATAACTGATCAAATCTTTTTTTTGCTTTTGCTTTTTGGTGAAGCAAATGGAGTTAAGTGACTTGCTCAGGGTCACACAGCTAGTAAATGTCAAGTGTCTGAGGCTGGATTTGAACTCAAGTCCTCCTGATTCCAAGGCCAGAGCTCTACTGACTACGCCACCTAGCTGTCCCCTGATCAAATCTTAATTGCCAAATCTAATGAACTTCTCTCAGCCTTCATCTTCTTAACCTTGCTGCAACATCTCAACATTACTGACGACTTTCCCATTCTTCATACTCTCTCCTGAATTTTTGTGACATTAGCCTCTCCTAATTCTTTTCCTGTCTCACCACTCCTTAGCTTGCTTTATTGATCCATCATTCACATCATTCCCTCTCCCTACAACAATAGTAGGCGTACCAAGGCTCTGTTCTAGGCTACATTTTGCTGAAAGAGAATAAATAAAGCCATGGGAACAGATAAAGACACCAAGACAGTGTAGAGAAAAAAATGAAAAATATCCAGCCCAACCCTCTCCTGAGCTCCAGACTTATACATCACCAGCTGGACATTTGCAAGTTGTTGTTACATGTATTTTTAACACCACACATACAAATGTAACTCTTATCTTTCTCCTTGAAATCTCCCTTTTACATGACTTATCCATTTCTACTGAGGGCCCCAAAATTCTTCCCATCTCCCAGGTTCATATCCCCGATATTATTCAGCACATCTCACGCTGACTAACCCCAAATATCTAATCAGTTGAACAATCTTGTCATTTCAACCCTTTCCCAATATCACGTGAATCCAACCTCTTTTCTCTATTCACATAACCAATACTTAGCTCAGGCACTCGGACTACTGTAAAAACCTCCTAAGTATTTTCTCTGCATTGTCTTTTTCATTCCAATTCAACCTCCACACAGACGCCCAAGTGATTTTCATAATCATGTTGCTCTGTCAGTCCCATACTCAAACTCGCAAGAGGTCTTTAAAATCTTTCACAACTTGGCCCCAAGGTTTAGAGATTCCTATATATTATTCCGCTTCATACATAATACAGCCAGTCTTGTCAAAGTGGCCTACTCTTTTTTTCTTGCATACGGTGCCCTGGGCATTTACACTGGCCGTCTGCATCAATCAGTAAACATTTATTAAGCACCTACCATAAGCCAGGGACTATGTTAGGTGCTAGAGATTCAAGAGACAAAAAGACAATCCCTTACCTCAAGGAGCTTCAAATCTAATGGGTGAGACAACATGCAAACAAGTATACATGAAGCTGGCTATACTCAGGATAAACAGGAGATAATTAACAGAGGGAAGGCACTAGAATTAAGAGGCACCAGGGAAGGCTTTCTGTAAGAGGTGGGATTTTAGTTAGGGCTTAAAGGAAGTTAGGGAGTTCAACATTCCAGACAGAGAAGGGAGAGTATTCCAGGCATAAGGGACAGTCAAAGAGAATGCCAGGAGCAGAGAGATGGAGTACCTCATTTGTGGAACAAAGGAAGCAAAGTGTGATTGGACCAAAGGGTACATGTTGTAAAGTAAGAGGCAAGAAGACTAGAAAGGTAGACTGGAACTAGGTTATGAAGGGCTTTGAATGCCAAACAGAGCATTTTTTATTTTATCTGGGAAGGAAGAGGAAGACACTGGAGTTTATTGGGAGGAGGGGGGTGCGGGGGAAAGGAAAGACATGGTTGGACCTACACTTTAGGGAAATCATTTTAGTGGTTAAACAAAGGACTGAAGTAAGCAGAGATCTGAGTCAGGGACACTCATCAGCAGGCTTTTGCAATAACCCGGATATGAGGTGATGACTGCTTGCACTAGAGTGGAGGCAGCATCAGAGGAGAAAAAGGGACAGGTTTGAGAGATGTTGCAAAGGTAAACTGACAGGCCTTGGCAACAGACTGGATGAGAGAGAGGGAAAATAATGGGGAATCCAGAATTATTCCTAGATTGCTAACCAGAGGGACTGGGAGTGACATGGAAGGTACTAGGGGAGAGAGTTTAGGGGGAAAGGCAATGAGTTCCTTTTTGGAACTGTTGATTTTAAGATGTCTACTGGTCACCTAGTTCAAGATGTCTGAAAGGTAGTTGGAGGTGAGACTGGAAAGTCAGCAGAGTTTGGGGCAGGAAAAATAGATATGAAAAAGTCATCAGTATAGGAATGGTAATTAAATCCATGGGAGCTGACGAGATCACCAAGTGAAACGGCATAGAGAGAGAAAAGAAGAGGGCACAGGACAAAATCATGAGAGACACTTATGGTTAGATGGTGTGATCTGGAAGTGGATTCAGCAGAGGAAACAGAGAAGGAGCAGTTAGGTAGGAGGAAAACCAGGAGAAAGTAGTACCACAAAAACCTAGAGAGATAAGAGTGTCAGCAATGTCAAAGGCTGCAGAGAGATCAAGGAGAATGAGGATGGAGAAAAGACCATAGAACGTGGCAAATAAGAAATCATTAGTAAGTGGGGAGAGCAGTTTTCTTGGAATTATGAGGTCAGAATCAGATTATAAGGAGTTAAGAAAAGAGTGAAAAGAGAGAAATCAGAGGCACCTATTATAGATAGCCTTTGAGATGTTTAGCTATAGAAGAAAAGAAGAGATATATGACAACTGTGGAAGGAAGGATCAAGTGAGAGTTTTTTTTCGGGGTGGGGGGAGGACATGGGCAGGTTTGTAGGCAAAAGGAAATAAACCAGTAGACAAGAGAGTGAAAATAAATGAAAGAGCAGGTATGTCGAAGGGTGCAATTTGTTGGAAGAGACAGGACAGAGGAATGGGACTACCTGAAGAATATACAAGGGTTAGCTTTGATAAAGCATAGGGTCACTTCATCTTATGAGACAGGAGTGAAGAAAGAATGGCAGAAGACATTTGAATGACAGATGGAGAAAAGGGAGTTCATGGCATATAGCCTCAATTTTTTCTACATATGAGGCAAGCTGAAAACGTGGTGATAGAAGGAGCCATGCATGGAAGGTCTGAGGAAAGACGAAAAGGTTTAGAAGATCGCTGTGGAGAGTGGTATTGATGAGTTGATAAGGAAGGTATAGTAAGACCACCTAGCAGCCGTGCAGGTCCAACTGGGGTTATTTATCACAAATCTGTAATAGACTTAGAACAGTTGCATAATTTTCTCGACTTTGGTTCAACAAAGTGTAGAAATCAAATTGATTCACAAAGGGATCTAGATCAGAAGAGGAGAATGGCTAACTCAGGGGAGAGGGTCACGGAATTTGAGGTTATGGTATGCACAAAGAGTAGTGTTTTGTAAGGCAAGGCAGACAGAGAGATGAAAAGCCAATTAATTATGCTGAGATAAGGGGATTTCAGAATTCTTAATATAAAGAAGGTACATTGCCTGGAATGCATTCCCATATCACTTTTTCTAACAGAATTTCTCTTCCAGTAAAATGCAGTTTAAGCACAACCTTTGCATAAAAGGTTTCACAATCCCCTTCCATACCAACATTGTATTTCAATGGCATATGCTTACATATGTAAATGGCTCTCTATTCCCACATCTCAATGGGATGTGAGCTGTTTTAGAGAAGGGACTTTCACTTTTGTCTTAATATCCACAAGGAGAGGTACATGCCTTTTAATAAAGGACTGTCAACCTATTTACAATAAAGGATGCAAAAGAATGGTAACAATAACTAACAGAGAAAAATACAAGTGAAAACCACATACCAGTAGCATCTTTGAACTCAAAGGATGACCCGAACTTCTGAAAGCTGAAGACTGAAGTCAAATATCATTGTATATGCAGATAATTTAATGGATCATGTTAATAGGATACAAGGAATAGGAACAAAGTGCATACCTTAGTTAATAGAGAGCAAGAAAGAAGCAATCCCTTTAAGTCATCCTCAACTAGAATTAGACTAATTAGTCTTACTACTAAAACTGAAAAAAGCCATGAACACTAAGTGCAGGGATAAATTATTACAGTATCAAAACATGTTAGAGATAGAATGAACTTTAGAGTTTATCTAAGCCAATGACTTCGTTGCAGGGACAAGCAAAAAGGAGGACAACAAGGATATCTAACCTATCAACAAATACTTCTGATGCCCAACTAGCAGGGCAATGAATACAATATGAAAGTGAGATAATTTCTACCCCTAGGTAGCTGACATTCTACAGAGGGGCCACAACCAGTTCACAAACAAGTAAATATCTAAGGTCTGTAAATTGGTTAAGAACAAAAATGAGATTAAAACTCCAATTTCAACTCCAGTTGACTTTCCTCTGCACCACAAGGATTTGTATTGTTAGAAAAATCTGAAACAAAAACCTACTACAGTGAGTGAGTGAAGGAAAAGTCTTTATTACAGTTCTCTCAAGAGAAGCAGGCACAATGCACTTTAGTACATGACCACCGGTTCAGTGGTAGAATCAACTTTTAAACTGTTAGTAAAATCTATACTACACCCATCAGGGCTACTATTGGTCTGGTTCATCTGAGTTACACCCTTCCTGGACAGCTCGTCGAATGTTTGTCCATGTTCTTTCTTGTCATGTTAGGTCATGCATCCCATGATCAAAAATGGCAACTATCTATGCCCTTGGGGTTTGTCAGTTAATATTCCATAAGCTTATTAAGCAAGCACAGTGGAGAAAAGCCTTTGCCTCGTGGAGATCCTGTCCTTGAACCCAACAGGTTGAAACCAGTTTAGCCTGTAGGGTTCTTTCCTAAGAAATTAGTTGTTCACAAAAAGTTTGGAGTACTTTCTGATTGGTTGAGGGACTATCCACAAGATCCTGCAATTTCTTATCCTGATGTGGAAACCTAACCCCCTAAAATCTTTCTTACAGTATCATAACTTGAATCTGAGGGACATCCTAGGTGGACGGCCATTCTGCTAGTGATTCTGGGAAAAAATGTTCCAATCAGAGCCAACATTCAAACTAGAGTGAGATGAACCAACTGCTAAAAATTTGTTATGAGTAAATAACTTACCCAAATATAACCTAAATTTCTCTTTAAAAGCTTCCTCCATAGATATTTAATACAGTATTCAGTAATAATGGTTATGTTTATCTCTTTCATGACAATTGTAGGATGGGGTGAAAAAAGGATTTCAGCTTAATAACATCAACGGGATCAACTAAAATAAATCAACACCAGATTGTGGCAGTTGACCTAACTTTAGACAATTATTTAATAGCAAGCACACTCAAATGTTCAATTTTTAAAATATTTATAGCACACATGAAATCCCCTGCTGGACAAAGGCTTTTTTTTTAAACAATATTAGCTGCTTATTCATAACACCTGAATAAGTACTTCTGAATCATGCTAGAGGATAAATTTAAGGAGACATATTTATCTCCTTATAAGCCTATAAGACTAAGAGTCATTTATTCTCCAACAGATAAATGGTCAACATACATATAAAAACTCAAAAAAGAAGAATGACGAAGTATTCGGGTCCACATGAAAAAAAAATGCTCTAAGTAACAGAAAGATAAACATGCACGAAAACAGTGAGGTTTCACCTTACAGCCTGTGAATTGCCAAAGATAACTTATTTCTTTCTATGACTTCTTTCAACTAGAGTATCCTATATTTTAATTTCCAGGTTCTAACAAATATCTTTCGCCCAACAGATTCCATTTGGTCCACTGATGGGAAAGAACATTAGCAAAAACACATACTTAGTTAAAAAGATAAAAATACATGACAGGAAAAGCAAATTTGAAAAGTTACAGATAAAATCTCAGGACAGCTTAAATAACAAGCTAAGAAATTTGTACTTTCTTCAATAAGCAATGAGGAAGCACTGGAATTTCTGAATGAGTTAATTATATGAATAGATGCTTTTATTATTACATTTTATATGGCATCTGTGTAAAGAAAATATAAATAAAAGTATAATATCAGAGGCAGGTTGAATGGTTAGGAGAATAATGCAATAATCTAACAAACTGCAATACATTTAAGAGTTGTGGTAGTAAATTGGAATTCCACCAAATCAAGTATCACATTGCTGGACAAAAAGTTGGAGAAGTACAAAATATTTTGCAAAAATCTGCAAAAATTTCCACATCTCAAGTCACCATAAACCTTTCCCTGACACCTGGGCTAAAGCATATATAAAAAATACACAATATCAATGATGTGGAATACAGTAATAGTTATATTTTATGAAGATGTCTTTTCTATCATTCACTTTCTGCCTCAAGGATATTCATCAGTAAAATGGGGAATGTTAGTAGTTGCCCACCTGTTATAGACTAGTAACAAATAATTAAAGTTTGAATAATATTTCAAACAGTCCTTGATAAGACACACAGCACCACAAACAAATAATATCTGAATAAGCAACTGAGGTGGGGTTTCTTTCACCTGATGGACATCAACCTCTTTTGGACTTTCTATCTTATTCTGGCAACTTATGCTTAAGATCCTCTTGAGAAGGCCCATATCATTCAGGTCCACAAGGTGGCTAAATTAGTATTTATAAAGGATTCAATGTGCTAAGCACGTTAAAAAAATGTAGGACATAATGAGTTAATCGTGCGAACTCAGTTTTCTTCCATTTATATTAATGGGAATTCAACAACTTCAAAAGTGTTAAACTTAGAATGCATTTTTATTCTTTTAGTATGGATGTCTGATATTCTGTTTATTCACAAGACTAATAATTAACGCACACAGTGAAAACTTGATTCAAATTACTATTTACTATAGTAAAATAGGGTAACACTTCAATCTTACTGGCTATACTTCTGTTAAGATCTACAGAAATTTCAGCATTAGAAATTGTTCATCAGCAAACTACTACAACCAGTGTCTAAAAAAGAATGCATTCTAAGACAAGACCATCAAGTCTTTACATGAATAACTCTAAAGGGAAACCCACTCACTCCCAAGGCTCTACAGCTCTAAATGTTATTTTCCTTTTGCTTCAATCAAACCAAATCCTCCCCCTAGGCAGAGTCTATCCATTCACTGCTCCCAGGTTCAGCCCTCTGGGACCACCAAAAGAATAAGTCTAAATCTAAATCCTTCTAATGCACCAGATTCACTTACTTTGGCACTGAGGTTTCAAAGACAAAATAACCACCAACCTTAAGGAGCTTACGTTCCAACAGGGTGGAAAAAAACAACAACCCAGATAAATCAAAAGAACATACAAATAAATACCAAGTAACTTTAAAAGGGAAAATATTTAACATGGGGACAGGAAGAGAGGAGAGAGAAATCTATAAAGTCCTGGAGCAACAGGTACCACCTGTATGAAGCTAAAGAGTCTACACAAAGGGGAGGTGGAGAAGACTCACAATCTTGGTGAGTAGAAGGATGGTACTATCATTAAACTTCATGGAAAGTTGTATAAAGGATGAGTTTGGAGGTAGAGAGGTATAGTTTGAACATGATCAGTATGAGTTGCCTATAAAGCATTCAAGTAGAGATGCCCTTCAGGTAGTTTTGGTAATATGAAACCAAAAATTTAGGTGATATGAGTCACCAACATAAAGTAAGTGTTTATGCAAGTCAATTATAGCAATTTAGAATTTATATCACATTATACTGATGATCCTGTGTTCTCAAAGGCTATGTCAACAAATTATAAACTTTTGCAGATTCAAACATATAAAAACTCACAGGTTCCCAGTATGTTTTTTTTCCTCCAAACTCCATTTGACAAACAAAAGGTATTGTGAAACCCAGTAGAAATTTCATGTACTACTCAAAATATTCTTTTAGGTTTATTAACTAAACATTTCTACAGAAAGCAACATATTAAGTGCTTATAATAAAAACTACAACTTTTATTCAAAAACACTTTAAATTAAAATTTACACTGCAGAGTTACAACTGTAAATTATAAAATTATTTTCTTTCCATGATTATGAAATGCCTAAATATGAATTCTTAAATTAACTATAAAGTAATTACAAATATTTTGTGGGGAATTTATAAGAATTCTAAAAAGTAATACAATAATGTCTTATTATTCCCTTGCTAACTTTTGTTAATATCTGCACGACTTGATATTAAATTTCTTCATCTTACAAATTTTGATTATTAAAAAAACACTTTAAATAAGGTACAACTTCAAAGCTGTTTAATATAATCATATACAAACCTAATTTAAATGTTAGACAATTGAACAAAAATTTGCAATATTTGATCCGACATCAGACAGTCCTGAATCTGATTCCAGATCAAATTTATTTCTGTATTTTGAAATAAGGTGAGAATAAAGTGAAAATATTCACTGATACAAATATATCCTAGAAAACAGTACAATTTTTTAAGCTCTTTGTTGAGAAATGGAAATTCCTTTTTTATTTGTAGACACCTAGCTCACTAATTAGAATAGCTATAGTATAAAATAATAACTTCTCTATTATCTAATAACAAATGTTACGTTAAATGTTACATATACATTTCAATTGTAAATATTGCTTTGGTTTTTTTTAATAATATTTGTAGTAAACTAACCTCTGAAAAGAAACGATCTCTTCAGATGTGGATTTCTTCTACCACTAGCACACCAGCTACACACTGTCCTTGGACTCACCAGTATGGTGAGAGATAAGGAATAAGGAGCTATTAAGTATCTACTACTACATGTCAGGCACTGGGCTAAGCACATTTTAAATCTCTAACTTGATCCTCCCAACAACTCCAGGGAGGTGGTAATAACCCCATTTTACAGTTGCAGAAACCGAGTTTAAGTGACCTGCCCAGCTAATATTCCAAATCAGGTCTTCCTGACTGCAGATCCCATGCTATTATCCACTATGCCACCTACTTGCCTCAGTAACATAACTGCACCATTAGTCTAAACCTGAACTCAGGTTTGGGGGGGGGGGGGCAATACAAGGTTTGGTTCCTACAATTATTTGTAATGGTCCAAGATAGTTTGCAAATAATTGGAAAAACATCAGTTGCTCATGGGTAGGCTGAGCTAATATAATAAAAATGATAATTCTACCTAAGCTAGTTTACTTATTCAGTGCCATACCAATCAAACTACCAAAAAATTATTTTATAGAGTTAAAAAGATTCATTTGGAATAACAAAAGGTCCAGAATATTAAGGGAACTAGTGAAAAGAAATGCAGGGGAAGGTAACCTAGCCACTCCAGATATTAAATTGTATTATAAAGCAGCAATCATCAAAACTGCTTGGCACTGGCTAAGAAATAGAGTGGTGGATCAGTGGAATAGGTTAAGTATGTAAGACACAGTAGTCAATGAGTACAGTTATCGATTATTTTATAAACCCAAAGACCCCAGCTTCTGGGATAATAACACACTCTGACAAAAACTGTTGGGAAAACTGGAAAAGAATATTGTAGAAACTAGGCATAGATCAAAATCTCACACCATATACCAAAATAAAGTCAAAATGGGTTCATGATTTAGATATAAAGGCTGATACTGTAAGCAAACTGGGAGAGCAAGGAATAGTTTACCTATCAGATTTATGGAAAACAGAAGAATTCATGACCAAAGAGGTAGAGAACATTACGAAACGCAAAATGAGTAACTTTGAATACAATAAATTGAAAAGTTTCTGCACAAACAAATCCAAAGTAACCAAGATCAGAAGAAAAGTAGAAAACGGGGAAAGAATTTTTACAACCAGTGTCTCTGATAAGGGCATCATTTCTAAAATATAAAGAGAATTAAGTCAAATTTACAAGAATAGAAGTCATTTCACAATTGATAAAAATGGTCAAAGGATATGAAAAGGCAGTTCTCACATGAAGAAATTAAAGCCATCTAGTCATATGAAAAAAGGCTCTAAATCACTAGATTAGAGCAATGCAAATGAAAACAACTCTGAGGTACCACATCACACCTATCAGATCGGCTAACATGACAAATGAGAAAAATGATAAATGTTGGAGATGTGGGAAAATTGGAACACTAATGCATTGTTGGTGGAGTTGTGAAATGATCCAACCATTTTGGAGAGCAATTTGGAACTATGCCCAAAAGGCTATAAAATGTGCATACCCTTTGACCCAGCAATAGCACTTCTAGGGCTATATCCCAAAGAGATCATAAAAATGGAAAAAGGACTCACATGTACAAAAATACTTATTGCAGCTCTTTTTGTTGTAGCAAAGAATTGGAAATTGAGAGGATGCCCATCAAGTGGGGAATGGCTGAGCAAGTTGTGGTATATGAATGTAATGGAATACTATTGTACTATAAGGCTGACTTCAGAAAAACCTGGAAAGACTTGTATGGTCTGATGCTGAGTGAGGTGAGCAGAACACTGTATACAGTAACAGCCACATTGTGCTATGATTAATATTGACAGACTTAACCCTTCTCAACAATGCAAGGATCTAAGACATCTCCAAAGGCCTCATGATGGAAAATGCTATCCACATCCAGAGAAAGAACTATGAAGGCTGAATGCAAATCAAAGCATACTATTTCTGTTGTGTTTTGTTTCCTCTTTCTGGTGGTTCCTCCTATTGATTCTAATTCTTACTTACAACATCACTAGTGTGACTATATCTTTAATAGGATTGTATATGTATAGCCTATATCAGATTGCGTGCCATCTTGGGGAGGGAGAGGGGTAGGAAGGGGGAGAAAAATTTTAAACTCAAAAGCATAGGAAAGTGATTATTGATAAATCAAAATAAATTAACAACTTTTCAAGCTGATTCACAACTCCTACCTGAAATGACAACCTTTCGTATTTGAAGTTTGATTTCTTGAATCAAAAGAAACACTATGAAAGGACCAGTGTGATATTGATCTATTACATACTCCAAAAGTAATCCATGAAATTTAGCCTAAATATCTATCATGACAAAGAATTCAAACTCTCGAAAGAGTCTTTTCCCTCAGAAACCTACCTTTCTCATATTAGAGGCCCAAATTATCTGCTGGTTTAGATGTTTCAGTAGAAGTGTCTTTTGTCTTCTATGTTCACATTGGAAGTAAAGGTAATAGGAACTAATTAATTATAAGGCTTTATCATCTAGCCTGCTTAAGTGTTAATAACATTTAAAAATTTTATCCTTGAACTTAAATGCATGTTCATAATTGAAGTTGACTTTCTCCTCCTACCTCAGTCTCACAGTTTTATGTGCCCAAGTGTTATTCTGATGCTGTATCCTTGTGGCTATGGCCCTTGGTTCTTAGAGGCTTTGTCAGCAGGGCAAACACTCTGTTAGTTTGAGCCATGCTAAAAATTATTTTGATGGGGGTAGGGGGTGGGATGGACAGACATCAGATCTCATTTATTTCCCTAGGACTAGCCTAGCTAAATAAAGAGGTCCATTAGCAGCAGGCTGGTCAGAGAAACACGTTCCTTGGGATCACTCATGCCACTCTGCATCTAGGGCTCTGCTTGGTTTCAACTCCAGGGAATAAGATGCTTCTCCCAGGATAAGATCACTTCTAATCTCATCACCTACTCAAACCTTGGATAACATCTCCCAGCAGCACTTGGTTTGCTAAGCTTCTCCCAAAGCCTTTTTTATAGAGGGCTGAAACTGGACTTTCAGCTCACTCCACTTTTCATCTGCAACTTTGGCTAATTTCAACTCCAAGGAACAAGATTCCCCCAGACAAGATATCTTTTCCACCCTCTTTACAGCTTCCTTTTGTGCACTGTCTTTCCTCTCCACCCCTCCTCCACACACACACACATACACCCCAGTCAGCTTGGTGGTCCACTGAATAGAGCACTACTCCTGGAGTCAAAAGACCCGAGTTCAAATCCAGCCTCAGATATTTACTAGCTGTGTGACCCTGGGCAGGTCACTTAACCTCCATTTGCCTCAATCCACTGAAGAAGAAAAGGGCAAACCGCTCCCATATCTTTGCCCAGAAAACCCAAACCGGGTCACGAAGAGTTAGACATGACTAAAACAACTTAACAACAACAACTTTCCCTCATTACATTCCAAGCTCCTTGAGGCCAGGGCAGCACTTAGAGTACAGTGCCTGGCACATAGTAGGCACTTAAATATTTATTGAATTCAAATCCTTTCCCCATCAGCAACAACTTTTGCAGATATATCAGAAATGAATCACAGGTTTTAGACTAAAACATTAACTGTCACAGCTACAGATGAAGTCCTTATCCAAAGATCAACTCTATCAACTGTTTCAGGAACTCTTATCATATTCTTCTTTTTTGCTATAAATAAAACCAGAACACAAACGGAAGTTAAAACTAAATTAAAGTGCTATTCTCGCTCCCTACCTTCAGTTATTTCCCTCGATATCCCAAATCTTTACAAGTTCCTCCAAATGTTTTTGTACTTTGTCTAGCTGTGTTTTATACATGAACATACACATATGTATGTATGTATATCCCTTTAAAAGTAGACCAATGGAGGCAGCTAGGTGGGGAAGTGGATACAGCACCAACCCTGAAGTCAGGAGGACCTGAGTTCAAATCCGGCCTCAGACCAAATGCTTGACACATAATAGCTGTGTGACCCTGGGCAAGTCACTTAACCCCAACTGCCTAAAAAAAAGAAAAAGAAAAGTAGATCAATGGAAATGACCAGTTAAGAATGAAAAAACAATTGAAGTAAACCCAATTCTCCACAAACCAGAAGACATAAATGACCTAGGTAAAGAAAACCCATCCAAAAGAAATAGAAACTAGAAAAAAAAAAATCTGGCAGAAATTAGATTTAAAACAATATTCTGAGACCTAGAAGATGGAATGCTAACACTAGTTTACAGGGTATTAGTCTGTTCTGCCCATCATATGGCAAGTTTTTCAAAAAAAGGTGTAGCCATGTATGGACTTTCTTACATTTTCATAGACTCACTTCAAAATCTAATAAGTACCAGGAAGGACAAGAATAGCTTCATCAACTGAAGTGGCCAGAGCTAACTTACTTCAATCAGTTGAAACAGAGGCTCTCTATGCTGAGCCTGAAAAGTTTTCTTTAACCCCTACAAAAATATTACTTTCTACTGGATTCTGAAAGCTGCCCACATGATCCCAGGTTCCATCTGACATAGGGAATATGACCCTGAAAATAATGAAGATACTGACTCAACAACAACACATTGAGATCAAACTAAGCTAGCATAGCCCCCACAGCTTTTAAGCAAAGTTTCAAGGTTTAAATGCACTACACCAAATATTACTGTAGTGGAGGGTCTCTAAATTTTTTTTTTAAAAGGAACTCTATGAACTTTGAAATTTTCAGTTAACATATAATTCTGCCTGAACTAAGATTTTCGCTCAGACTGAGAGCTTTCCACCACTGCCCTCATATTGTAGACTATACCTTTGTGAGAACTATAAATCCCATCTTCTTGGCATGCCTAAGACCTTTTCTTGGACTTATTTTTGCATATATATTTAAGGTAGCCAATCTTAAGAATTTTTCCTTGATATTTTTTAGTTAAAAAAATCCAAATTTACTGCATGTACCTTTTTTCAATTGCACATCAGTATTTCAGTACTACACCTTTTCAAAGAAGCTTCCTTTCTATTCCAAAATTACTGGAACTTTTGGTTTTACTTCTTTTTTTTTTTAACTGAATACAACTGATTCTATATACACTCAAACTTCCAATACAACAAACAATTACCAAGCACATAAGTCATGCAACGCATTGCCTAATGCTAGCAAATTTCCTGTGTGGACATGAAGAGTAGACTCAACTACCTCCTAACATTTTGACACAAGTTTTAATTCCAAAACCAACAAATCATCATGAAATCACCTCTCCTGTAGCATTCAAATAACTTGTCTGGGATTACAGCACTCATTATTGTAAACTTCTCATTACCTCATCAGATTTAACCTTCTGTGATCAGTAAAATTACTAATGTTTTCTCAAAAAAAAAAAACCTATCTTACACCATTTACCACAAATTCAAAATATAAGACTTGAGTATTAAAGTTCATGCCATAAATGAATTAGAATAGAAGCAGACCTTGTGACAACTCTGAATGGTGGGTAAATTCTTAAATAAGAGATAAAAACAATTACATGAAATAAAGCTCAGTTACATGAAAGTGAAGGGTTTTACACCACAAAAAAAAAAAGTTAGGTTAACCAAGGAAGCATTGTAATATAGGAAAAATATTTTATTATAATCTCCAATAAGTGTAAAATAGCAGTTGCCTATTTAAGATCAAAAGTCATCCCCCAATATATAAGTGAACAAAATCTACACTAGTTTTCAAAAGAGAAACTCTACAAAAATATTAACAACCAAGCAAAAAATTGCTACAAATCACTAACAGAAGAAATGCAAATTAAAACAACTTTTTTAGCCTCACACTCAGATAATGGTAAATATGACAAAGGAGCAGAATAATTCATTTTAGAAAGGTTGTGGAAAGATAGGAATTGTTGAAACAGTGAATTGTTCTGAGCACTCTGGAAGGCAATCTGGAATTCTGTGAAGACAACTGACACTGGACACCTTTTTTCTACAGCCTTTGACCTAGAGATTCCACTGCTAGACATATACTCCAATGAAGACAATAACCACAAGAAATATCCTGCCATAAACCAAAATATTTATAGCAATACTTTATGGAAGCCATTCCATTCCTTGTTATTTTTTAATAATCTTTAACATAATCTCTTTTCTTGTCAAAGAAACTCATTTTATGACAAATAAGGCTATTTCTGTTACTCTGCTCTCTTTCTGTCCCAAATCTATTTAGTAAGCAATTTTGAGACAATTCAACACAAGTACAATAACTCACTTCCTAAAGAAACAAATGAGAGAACGAAAGTAAAACATCAGCCATCGCATAAAATTAGGAGCTCAGGGAGGCCAGATGATATGTGATATCAGCAGATTCCAAGGCCTTGATATTAAAACAGCTCCAAAATGTTGGCCTGTGCTAACTAA
This sequence comes from Vombatus ursinus, assembly GCF_900497805.2. Lineage (NCBI taxonomy): Eukaryota > Metazoa > Chordata > Mammalia > Diprotodontia > Vombatidae > Vombatus > Vombatus ursinus. Next base: position 3,134,977 of record NW_020954630.1, read on the forward strand.
ACTAGCAATATCAACCTTAAAAACTGTGTGATCACAGACCACTAAGATAATGTTACTACCTTCAGGCTTTTTCAGTAAAGCATGAAAAGCAGGTATTCCAAAAAGTGTTCTAGCAGAGTTAATTTTATTTTTCTTGCAAAAGCAACAAGAAATGTCTCATGCAAGTTTTGGTCATCTTATAGTACTCTCTATAGCAAGCACTGAATAACCTAATAAAAATTAGAGTATTTTCGAACAGAAGGTAACAACTATGGGGAGTCTGTGTATAGTTAGAGCATTAACAAGCTACAGCAAATATCAAAATCAACACTAAAGTAGAAAAATGAAAATAAAACACGGCATACAATTAAAATTGCAGTAACCTACTCTATTCAAACAAGCAAATGATGCTGAACAAAATGGAAAATACTGGCAAATCTCCCTACAGAAGTTTAGCCAAGTTAAGAAATATAGACTAAGAGATGATACACCAAAAGAGCCTAAAAGCTCTAAATAAGCAAGCATTTGATAAAATGTAGACAGCATTGGATTAGAACATATACTTGATCTGTAAAATGCTCCTGAGGCAGATGCAATATGCCCTTACACTTGGACAAGTTTTGAGAGGACCCAGATAATCGCCGGCATAAAAAAAAAATTTAAGAGGATAGGAATTTGAAAAGGATAGAGGAAGCATCCATGAAGCTCCACAACACTCAGACAGGGCTGTGTCTCACTTAGGCTCCTAGGAGTGCCTGGTGCCTGGTGTGGGAAAGGAGGCACAGTTATTATCCTCACTTTACAGGTGAGAGAATCAAAAATGAGAAACATCAGATAAGTGGCCTGGAATAGCACAGCCAACAACAATCTGAAGCAAAATTCAAAATTAGGTTTTCCTGTCTTTAAGTCCAGCAATTTCTCCACTATGCCACCGAGATATCAGTATAGTTATCTTTGAAATCTCAGAAAGAGTAAATCTAGATTTACGCAGAAATAAGAGTATGGCAGAAAATAAGAATTAAGGCAGAAAATTACCTGAATCTCTCAAATTCCCCTCTAAATAATTTTTTAAATGCCTCAAACTGAATTTTAGAGCAGCCGTAATAACTTATTGAATTTATACATACACAGGCACACACATACGTACACATGCACACACACATACACACCTTTTCAAAGTGGCAATCTAGACACAATATAGATTACTGGTTGCATATAGAATCATTTTTCTCTTCCACTTTGTATACCCAAGTGAGGTTTTGTGAATGATGATTAAACGCAAAGTAAAAACAAAAAGTAGAGTGGCAAATCAAGAGTAATGTGAGAAAAACAATCAGGAGGTCCCTGTGACCTCCACCCACAGCATTGTTAAGAGATCTTGAGAAAGCCCCCTGGCAATTTCTGTGTGGATCCCCATCAAAGATGTATCGAATAACATGGACAAGAGAGTTGCAAAGTAGCCACATTAATGAAATATATAATTCAGTGAATTATTCAAAGATGTAAGAATTCTATAAGAAGTCTACAGGAAAGTTATTACATTCATAAACTGGTAAGAGTTAGAAAAGATTATGGAAAACCTTTATTTCAGCCACCTTACTCTAAAGGTGAGGAAACAGAAAGCCAGGCAGGTGAAGTAGTCTGCCCTAAATTCCCAAGCAGACTAACTATGGAAGCTGACATTCAAATCGAGGTTTTTCAGTTCCAAAAGCAATATTCTTTTTCCTATACCATGATGGATTAATAATCTATCTTTAAAATCTGATAGGTCTTTTCCCTCATTTCTCTCATATTCTAAATATTTTCTTGCTCCACATGATTTCTTTTTTCATCAAGTTCTACAAAGTACTGATTCAATCATTTGATGGAAAAGCATTAAAATGTAAATTAACTTTGGTGATGGTCATTTTTATTAAACTGGTATGGCCCAGGATAATTACTAATATTCCTCTATTTAACTTATTCTTTATTTCCTTACAGAGTACTTTGTAACTGAACTTAAAGGAGATCGTTCCCCAAATATGTTACGTATTTTGTTATTTTGGATGAGATTTCCCTTTCTATTATTGCCTCATGGATTTTGTAATTATAGAAAAATGCTGCCAATTTTTATGGGCATGTATGAATCCTGAAACTTTGCTGAATCTACTGTCCCAATTACTATTTTGCCAATTCTCTAGGGTTTTCTAAGTAAACCCTCAAGTCAAAAGCAAATAGGGATTATTTTATCTCCTCTTTGTCCCTTTAATTTCTGTCTCCTGTGTTATTGCTATTGCTAGCATTTCTATAACTATTATGAAATACTAGCAGAGTAAGCATCTTTCCTTTCTGTGAGGATTTTTTGGGCAAACTTTCTATTGAATACGATGCTTGCTATTGGTTTCAGGTAAATACTTGTTAGTAAATTTTTTTTTAACATGCCTATGCCTATATTTGGTGTAAGTTTTTCCTCAGCTTAAATGAATGTTGTATTTTCTCAAATGCTTCCCCCTCTAACCCCTAAATCTCCTGAGATAATCATATGTTTTGGTATGCTTTTGTTTTTAATGATTAAATATTTTGCTTGTTTCCCTAATGTCAAACCATCCTTGGTATAAATTCAACTTGATGCTAACAAATGATTTCTTGGAAGAATTGCTGTTGTCAGGATTTTAATTTTAAATTTTAGTAGAAAATTAATGATAAAGGTCTACAGTTCTTCTACACTTCATCCTTCCCAGTAAATGTATTAAGACTACACTTGTCTCACAAAAGGAGTCTGGGTAAAGTGATTTTCTTCCCTCTGTTTTTGAAAATAATTTGTGTAGTACTGGTACTAAATATTTTTAAAAGTTCAATAGTAAGATAGTGATGAAGAGGGAAATAGCTCTTCTAGACTTCAAACTACATTATAAAGCAGCAGCCATCAAAACCATTTATTACTGGTTAAAAAGTAGATCAATGGACATACTGAACAAGGGAGAATCATAAACTACATAAATCAATCTAGTGTTTGATAAAGCTCAAAACAAATTATTTAGGAAAGAACAGTTTATTTGAAAAAAACTGCTGAGAAAAGTACAAAGCAGTTAGGTATGGGTAGGAAATCTATTTCTTACCTAAAAAGTAAAAGGAACAATTATTTATGTAAAAAAAATCTAAATCAAAAACTTTTATTACTTAAAATTTAACTTTCTGCACAGACAAAATTAATGCACCTAGACCAAAAAGGGAAGCAGCAAAATGGTGGAAAAAAACTGACATCAAATTAATCAGATAAGGGTTTGATATCCAAAACAAAAGCCATCCTCAACAGACGAGGTGTATTGTAAACAAACAGTTCTAAAAAGAATTACCAACTATTTCGCAACCACATGAAAGAATGCTTCAGGTCACTAATAACCAAGAGAAATACAAATGAAAACAATCTTGAGATTTTACCTTATACCCAGAAAATTAACAATGAAAGAAAAGTTAGAGTTCGCTTTGATGAGATTATGCTTATAAAGTCATGCTAAAGTATAGCTGGTAGTATTGCTGCTAAACAAGCACAACCTTTTGTGGAAGGTAATTTGGAATTATGTAAATAAAGTAACTAAAATGCTCATATCCTTTGACTCAAAGATTCCACTGCTAGGCTTATATTTCACAGAAATCATTTAAGAAGAGAATCCTCATATTCACCAAAATATCTATAGTTTCCAATTGATTGGGGAATAGTTACATGAATGGTGTTACACAAATACAATATTATTGTAAGAAATGATTAATGTGATAAATACAGAGATGCATGAAAAGATCTATATAAAGTGATTTAGAATCAAACATGCAGGTTCACACACAGAGATTACCAAAAATGTAAACAAAAAGAACCTCCATCTTTCCCCCCCAAATGAATAACGAAGTGAAAGTCACAAAATTATAAAGAATAAGCATTGGCTTGAAAAAAGGAAAGAAGACATACCCCTCCTCCCTTTCGCAGAAGTAGGATGAACAACGAATGTGTATCCACCACTTATATTTCCAGACTTTTTTAATATATTGATAAATTCTACTGATTTTTTTTATTTTTCTTTTCTATATCTTAGGTGGCTTTTTGTTTTGTTTTGTTTTGCTAGGCAATGGGGTTAACCGATTTGCCCAGGGTAACACAGCTAGTAAGTGTCAAGTGTCTGAGGCCATATTTGAACTCAGGTCCTACTGACTCCAGGGCTGGTGCTCTATCTGCTGCACCACTTAGTTGCCCCTCTCCTTTTTTTTTTTCCTTTTATCTTAAAAAGGATACTATTTGTTATACGCATGTTTCTTGGGGGTAGGTGGAGGGGTACGACGGTAGTCATATGAAAAAAGGCTCTAAATCACTAGATTAGAGAAATGCAAATGAAAACAACTCTGAGGTACCACATCACACCTATCAGATTGGCTAACATGACAAACAAGAAAAATGATAAATGTTGAGATGTGGGAAAATTGAAACACTAATGCATTGCTGGTGGAGTTGTGAAATGATCCAACCATTCTGGAGAGCAATTTGGAACTATGCCCAAAGGGCTATAAAAATATGCATACCCTTTGAGCCAGCAATAGCACTTCTAGGGCTATATCCCAAAGAGATGATAAAAATGGGAAAAGGACTCACATGTACAAAAATATTTATAACAGTTCTTTCTGTGATGACAAAGAATTGGAAATTGAGGAGATGTCCATAAATTGGGGAATGGTTGAACAAGTTATGGTATATGAATGTAATGGAATACTATTGTGCTATAAGAAATGATGAGCAAGCGGACTTCAGAAAAACCTGGACAGACTTGTATGGACTGATGCTGAGTGAAGTGAGCAGAAGCAGGAGAATGTTGTACACAGTAACAGCCATGTCATGAAATGATACTTTGACAGACTTAGCTCTTCTCAGCAATGCAAGGATCTAAGGCATCTCCAAAAGACTCATGATGGAAAATGCTATCCACACCCAGAGAAAGAACTAGAGTCTGAATGCAGCTCAAAGTATACTATTTGCTCTCTTTTTTCCTTCTGTTTTGTTTTGTTTCTTCTTTCTTGTAGTTCCTCCTATTGGTTCTAATTCTTCTTTACAACATTACTAATGTGAAAATGTTTAATAGGAATCTACACGTAGAGCCTCTATCAGATTGAGTGCATGCCATAGTGGGGACAGAGGAGGAGAGTGGGAGAAAATTTAAAACTGAAAAGCTTACAGAAGTGAATGCTGAAAACTAAAAATAAATTAATTAAAAATAAAAAACAAAAATAAACTAATTTATTTTTAGTTTTCAACATTAAAATACTTGTTTTTAACTTTCTTTTTTATTGTTTTGTTTGTGTTTTCTTTTGAAACATGGCTAATATGGAAGTATTTTTGCATGACCTCTTATGTATAATGGAAAAGAAATTGCTTGCCTTCTCCAGGAAGGCGAGGGAAGGGTTGGGAAGGAGGGAGAGAATTTGTAACTCAAAATTTTAAAAAGTCATTAAATTTTTTTACATGTAATTGGGAAATTTGATTAAATAAATAAAAATAATTTTTAAAAAACAAGACATCAATAAACTTCTTTTTAAAAGAGGGTTAGAGGACAGAGTATCTAAAGAGATTTCTACCTATGAAGCTATATATAAATACTAATATAGCACTTTTCAAATGCCTTATCCTTTTTACTAAGATGTCTTATCCTAAATTTTTCCAATATGTGCCAGCAGATTTATGTATCTGACACAGCAAAAAGACCATGGTAGAAGTGAGAAAAAAAACAAAAATTCTAGAATAAAAATACTGTATAATTTAAAATAAGTCTAAGACATAGTTAAAACCTCCTAATTCTACTTAGCCTAAGCTACCACTTATTCTTGTACTACCTAAATCAAAAGCATTAAGCAAACTAAAATCTCTATAATTTCTAATCACATTTCTCCTATAAATCAGGAGCAGCTTTTTTTTTAAATAGAGTAGTTCAAAATTTTCCTTTCTTTTGAAAACTGATTTTATAATCTTCAATCATTTATCTATCTATTGGGGAATAGCTCATTTGCACAAAAATAAAAACCCTTTTTTAAATTTTGTGTATTCAAAACCTGATTTATCAAATGCTGATAAAAAATTAGTAATTTGTAACAACTAAATTAATTACTGCTTCTTCCAAGAGTGGTTATATTGTGTTTATTCTGGGCATGACAGACTGACCTGATTTAAACACAAATCCTAGAAATACAGGGTAAAAGATTCGGTCTGAAACATGTAAGTTATTAAAACAATATAACAATGTAAAACAAATTTAAACAAAATGGCATTTTTCATTTGTAGAACACATTTTTTAATAAAACTTTGCAATTTTATTTTCCATAACTATTTGCATATTTGTTTTCATTTAATAAGTTTCCCCCCTCTTCCTAATAGGAGAGTAAACTCTGATTATTTGAGCTAATGAAGGGGAAACAGTGGCTCAAGTGACCAAAATTGTAAAATTAAACAAAACAGGACACTTGCTGGACTTTGCAATGTATCTTGATATGAACATTCTGCTATGCCTGATTTTAGACTTAACACATGAAACAAAATAATGAAGGCCTCTAGGCAGGAGGTTTTGGTTTAAAACACTTTTAAGCATGCAGAGCCTCACGGAAAAGTCAAAAGCAAAACTTTTGATAAAATAAGAGTGAAATGTTTTGGCCAAACTGAGCTATGTCTGCTGTCATTTCAAAAGGAGATATAAATGTACCAAATGAAGCAAAAAGGTCAACAATAGAACAAAAGAATTCCCCCATAAAAGAAAAAAAACTGGCAATGCAATTGCTTCTTACATAGACTCCTACACTGAAAGCTCACTTTGTACTGGGGCATGGAGAATAAGAGGTTGAAGATGATTCTAAGGTTGGTTGTAAACCTGCATTACTCAAAGAATGGTGTCACTCTTACAAGAAATAAGAGGTCTGAAAGAACAATACATTTAGGGAGAAAAATAATGAGTTCTGCTTTTCACATGCAGAGTTCAAAATGCATACTAAACATGAAGTTCAATGGTGCAAACAGGTGATGGAGATCTGGAACTCAGATGGCTAGAGCTAGTTACATAGATCACTGAACCCAAGGCAGCACATGACGGCCTAAAGAACAAGAGAAAAAGGCAGGGGATGAGCCTACAGCTGAAGTTGACTAATAAATACACCAAACCTTAACAATGAATCCTGTAACACCTGGTCCATTACTACTAACATTTTACTAAATCCTAATTGTGGGTTCCCCACCCCCACTCTCCCATTGTCCTTCTAAATTCCTATTCCCTTTTGATATAAGGAAATCATACCATCATATTGACAGTGTACACTACAAGCTGACATATTTGGAAGTGAAAGGTTCGTCAAGTTCAAGCACTTCATTTTAAAGATGAGGAAATAGAGACTCAGAAAGATTAAGTCTCTTGTCAAAAGGTTTGCTTATTATCCACACAGTTTGAGATTCAAATCCAAAGGCTAACGCCAAATCCAACACTTATTTTTTCCCCCACTAAACCACTCCACCTCCGAAGTTATCTAATTTGAATAGGCCCTTACTGACACAAATCAATCCTTTTATTCTTCTGACTCAAGCCAGCTCTATCATGTTCTGCCGTTCCCCCTCTCAGAGAGCCTCTCCTCTACCAAAAATCAAAAGCCAAATGCTTCTACCTATTCCATATCTCAAAATCCTTTTACAACATTCCTCTGTTCCAAAGCTACATCTTTTATTTGTGCACTTAATACTGAATCTTCAAACGTTCTCAAATTGGTTTCTACCAACCTACTAGTTTCTTTCTCCACTGCCTACAAACATAGCAGGTCTCTTCCACCCTTTAAAAAAAAACAAAAACAAAAAAACCTCACTGGGGCCTGACATTTCTCCAAGCTATCATGTGTTTATTTTCCTTTCACAACCAAACGCATAGAAAAAATGTTACCCACATCTCCTCGCTTCCTTCTCTGCACCATCTATCTATACAACAACACAGTTTCCATTGACACTGTTCCATCAATACCAATAACCTCCACTTGTTCAACCTTGTGGCCTCTCTTCAGTTCTAGTTGACCTCAGCTTCTGACACTACCACACCAGGATTCCAAGCACAGCAAAAAGAATTAGTAAGAAATCTGCAACAGAAGGTTAACTTACATAGGGCCCACAATAACATCTTAACACCAACACCAAGATAAAAACTCTATCTCTTTGACTTCATGTTGCTATTTGCCCTTTCAAATCAATTACCTACTTTAAAAATTCTTAATATTTTACCAGCTATTCCATTCTACCTCTGGCCAATACCAAATTTTTAAAAATTATTTAGCTCTCTTGTTAACTTGAACATTTTTAACAAAACCAGTTTAACTACCAAACCACCTCATTTTACAACCATGAAAACAGATTTAGAAACATTTACTGAACTGCCCAAAAAGTTAATTAGTGGCAGAAAGAAGACCAACTTTCCTACTTCAAAGTGTTTTCCTCCCTCCTCTGCTGCTTCCATAATATGCAAGATTTTGGTCAGAAGAGCACATACTGAAATTGAAGAATCTTGAACTCTCAAAACAAAGTCAACTAGGATAAAGACAATTATGGGTTAAAACAAAGATTTTCCCCAGATACCTCTGGTAAATGTCTAGTTACAAGATGGAGAATTAACATAATATCTAAGATTAAAAACCATTCCCCAATGTAGAAGCCTAAAAATATAAACAAAAAGTTCTAAGAAAAGCCATGAACTTTTAACAATGCTATGAAAGACTATCCAAATCTCTAACAGGAGAAATGACAATCAAAGTGGCCCTAAGGTTTCACCTTACACCCTGAAAGACAGGAAAAACAAACATTGAGAAGATTGTGAAGAAAACACACTAACACATGTTGGAAGAATAGTAAACTGATCTAATCATTCTGGAAAGCAATTTGAAATTAAGCTAAAAAGAATAACTAAAATGTCCACACCCTTTGACTCAAATAGCATGGCTAGAAATATGCTCTAATAAAAACCAAAGGTTGCATCTACACAAAATATTCACACTAGCAGTTGTTGTGGAAGTCAAGAACTGTGGCGGAAAGTATATGGCCATTGATTACAGAATAGTCTGAACAGGTTGTAGTGCATGAAAGCAACAGAATTTTTTTTTCCTGTAAAAAATAATGAATACCAAAAATATACAAAAACAAGGCAAGACCAGGAAAATGTACAAAATTACTAGAGCAACATAAATGGAAAGAATAGAAAGAGAAGTAAAAACCAAGTCTGAACACTGTAAAATTATAACTAAACTTAGTTCTGAAGAAGAGATAAGAAAATGTATCTCCTCTTCCTTATAGACAGGAGTGGAGTGAGAATGATGAGTTAAGACTGTACATAGTAACAGTCATAGTTGAGATACACTGGCTAATTTTGTTTAATTCCTTTTCTCTTTATTTAAATCCAGATTATTGTATTCCACAAAGGGATGGCTTGCTGGAGAAGGGAGAATAATATATTCAGAAATGTGGGTAAGGCAAAAACAGTAATTTTTTTAAATTTAAAAAAAAAAACAACTCAACTTCATTTCTATTCTAGTAGTTAGAAGCCTTTTCTTACATCCCTTGATTCTTTTAAAATTTGTGCCCCGAACATGGATGCCAGTTGATTGGTGAATTACTCTTCATATTCATATTCAGTATTTTCTTTATTTCTCTGTTCATCTCCATTCCTCAATTTCCTCTTCCTCCCTTCCTTGATTCCCTTTCATCCATAAGATCCTATCTATCTTTTGAAATCTCTTTTCCAAAAATACAGACTAGATGTCAGACTATTCACAACTTTTTCTCCCCTTTTTATCATAAATATTAAAACAAAGGAGTCATTTCCCCTTAAAGTTACCATCATTTCCATACCAGCAGCACTTTCCTTTTAAATAGTAAGATTTAAGCTATAGATTAGAACTGCCCCAAATTAATTCCATTCTTTAAAAAAAAAAATCAGTGGAAATAACATTAAGGCAAGACAAAAAAAAAATCTGCAGAAATTTTCACTACTGGGTAACCTGTCAGGCTTGTGATCCATTCCCTAAACTTCAATTATTTCAACCTAATACCCAGGTGGTACACAATTTATACTGACAACAATATCACTTCTGCTTCTCCCTCCACTCATCTTCACTCAACTGCTTTCTAAAAATGCTTACCATTCCTTAGTTCTTGGATTTCTTCACATGCACATCTCAGTACATAGTGCTATTTTGCCCCACTCTCTGTATCTGCTTTTATCTATCCTATTACTTTTGAATAAGATATATCCTTATTATAGGTATGATTCGTTGTACCAGGTTCTCTAGTTCATCTTGCCTGTTAATCATATTTTGTGCCTAAAAGTGACTTCTTTTGAGTTTGTTTCTTAGGTCTGATACCGTCAGGCTCTTTTAACTACTACTCTTCCTATGGCATAGCCACAAATTTCTGCCCAAATTTCTGTAATTTTTAAATTTAAGCCATAATCCAGAAATCCAAACCCTATTGTCCAACACAACCGTCTTAACTAGCTGTTCACCTGCCACCATAATGAAAACACTATGTTCTGATGGTTTCTTAATCATTTCATAATTTTAAACAATGCTTCACAGATTCTTAACAGAACAATTGGTGTCCAAATCAATTATCAGAAATGGTGTGTAGTGTTTTAATTTAACGTTATGAGGGTCTGTTACATTTTAGATATGTACTCTGAGAAAAAAGGATACTTCTCCTGTTAACAGAAGTCAAATAGCTGCTGCTTCACTACTCCTAATCACCAACAACTACTAGTGTCTTCTTCCTCTCATGTCTCATAAAAGATTTCTCACCTAATGGCATCTAATAATCTATTTAACCACTCATTTCTTGGATGACAGAGGCAATTGCTTCCTCATACTCTCCAGCTCCCACCTTTTGAGGACAGCTTCCTATCTGTTTCTTAGCTCCAAGTATTCAGTAGTCTTTCTTACCTTTCTCCTGTTTAATAATCCCTAACCTCCTGACAAAGGTCCAGTTCATTTCCCTCTCCTTCAAGCAGGACCTTGAAGTTTTTCTGCCTATATTGAAACTCTTATGTTTCAAAAAGATTTCCTGCTCTCTACTAACAGATAAGCAATGAAATTCATGTCATATGAAGATCAGTTGCTAATTATCCTATAGGATGTAGAGAAGATGCTCAAATATGGGTTGGACTAGATAGGGTGCTATGGTTTCTTCCCACTCTGAAATCCTGTCTTGAATACTTCCCCAGACCATTTTTTAAACCTTGAAAATTATTATCTCAATTCTTACTGGTAGAAAAAAGAAAAGCATAACCTCACTCTGAAGTAGGGAAAGCGATCTTACTGGGATCACAGATGCTTTCAAAATCTCTTCCCTTATTGCCTATCTGTCCTGCACTAGAAAGATGTCTTTCAGTATGGAATCACTGTATTTCAAAAAGCTCTCTTTGTTGTGTATAAGCTATAACACATGTGGATAAGCCATCACACTTCTCGTAACACCTACACTCTTATATTTGACTCAAAACAGCAGTACCTATTTTCTTGTTGGATTAATTGGCTCAGATATCTGTGTACATGTGACAAATGCTATGCACGTCCAGGTTCATAAAAAAAGGTAAATATGGTCGTTTTGTTCTCCAAGTTCAATATGGATCTTAATAATTCATTTCTTAGAATAAATAAAAATTTAGTTCTTTGCCTCTATTTTAAATGAAATATGATCAGAAATGGAAGAAACTTCAGGGACTATCTGGTCAAACCTAAATCTAAACAAGATTTCCCTCTACAAGAAGTAGTTACACAGACAACTGTGTGAATACCTCTAAAGAAGGGGTAATCTTTCAATAGCCCTATCTTTCTCTTTATATAAAACTACTTAACCTCTCAGCAATTTCTACCTACTCTGGAAGTTTTAGTTCTACCATCTAAGACAGTCTTCCCCCAGCATGTAATGGCTATCAAAAAACTAAAGACAGCTATTATGTGTTTTTTCAAGAGATCAAGGCCACTCATCCTCCTCTTTATGCTCCTACCTTTTAAAAGCAGTTAATAGATATAATTAAATGTACTTCCCTCCTAAAATGCAATACCCAGAACTGAACTCAATGCTCCATCTGCTGTCTAACTAGTATAGAATACAGCTGTTTCATCATCTCCCTGGTCCTCGGTGCTATGTTTCTCTTAATGCAGTCTTTAATCTCATTAGCTTTTTTGGTTGTCATCTCACACCAGTGACTTCAACTCATACTGAGCTTTCTTTCCATTCACTATATGTCACAGATCTATTTACACTCATTGGGGTAGATTATGCTTCCCTGATTTTGTACTGGTAAAGCTGATTTTTAGAAGCTAAGTATAAGATATGAAATTCATCCCAATTAAATTTCATCTTACGATCTAGCCTCTTAGTATTCCAACTCAATCACTCAAAGTGCAAACAATCCCTCTCACTTTTGTGTCATCTGAAAATCTAATTAGGTCATTTGTGTCTTTTTGTAAATCATAAGTTTTAACCTGGGGTACATGGATAGATATCAGGAGGACACAGGAAATTGGGACAAAAAAATGAAGTTACAACTTTGTATTCACTAACCTCTAACTGAAATTTACTATATTCTTCAATTAGCAAGGCAGGCAACAAATCATTATTCTAAGAAAGAGTCCATAAGCTTCACCAAATGAACCCCTAACACAAAAAAGGTTGTAAAAAGCACAGAACCAGCCATAGATAACAAGGAAATTGCAAAAAGTTCTTTCCAAGCTGAGAGCAAACATCTTTGAGTCTGGCAACTGAAATAATCTTAAAATCACCTATATTTCCATTACTCTATAGACTGCCTCTTTAATATTGCCCATAAGACTAATATAAGCCACTTAATCAAAAGCTTTGTTAAAATTTAGGTAAAATAAAAAAAACTAAATGATTAATTCTACATTACCTGTTCCAAGTGAAGTAATACTAACTCTCTGGGAGTACCATTTCCTCTCCTAGATGTCAGTAACAAGTAAGTTAACCTTATTCACCACCCACAATGAATGGACTCCTTTCTTAAAAACTGGAATGGTAACCCTTCTCTAGTTTTCCTATGGTTTCAAAGGACACTGACAATGATTAAGTATCTATATACACTGGTTCTTTCCATAGCCTAGGACCAAACTGGGTGGATGACAAATTTGAAGACAATCTTATTCAGTTCCTGAAATATAAAAAATATTATAGGCATTAAAAAACCCTTTTAACCAAAAGTTGTTTTGACCCTTGAATTTCAAAAGCTTATCCCTGTGTCACGTGTTTTTTCTCAACATTAACAGCAAGCCACATTATCAATAGAGACTTGTAACCTCAATTTAGTAGTTCTCTCTCTCAAATGATGTAAAACGTATGCCACTCTGATCTATTCCCTTCTATAACTTCAAGAGGGAGGTGTCATCCACTCAATATGCTGGAGGCCTTTCTCACTTGCTTCTCATGTGCTTCTGACACTGAGAGGGTATAAAAGCAACTCAACCCATGACAAGTAAGCCATACATCAGCCAGTTACCAAAAGAGTTATAAAGGAGCAAATATTGATATTCTTATTGCAACAGTTGATATAAACATATATAGGAATGTCCCAGTAATTCAGCAGCAGCATTTGGACCTAATACTGAAAAATAAGTTGCAAGATAAAAATCAAGATCTTACTTTACTCCATAACTATGCTGATTGCAACCAAGCTTTCCTGTACTAAACATACATTTTTTAAAAGGGGGTAAGGAGGGTTGAGTAAGAAATTTAAAATGCTAGCACTAGTCCAGAGAAATGTAGAAAAGTAAATTAGGGCCACTGGAAATGACTACTAAGATGGTATAGTGCTAGCTTCCTAACTGAAAGTGAGGGGGGAAGAAAAAAAAAACAGTTGTCCCTTAAGAACATTTATGTCTTCAAAAGTTGCTAAGAAAGTTCAGTAAGAACTTCCTTAAGTAGACTTAAGCATAACTTCCTTAAGTAGATGGTTTTAACAGAAGAAATAAAGTAGTATAAAAGGAATACACCAGAACAGAGAATAAAAGGGCAAAAGTTGTTTATTTCTAATAATCACAATGCATGAGAAGCAAAGCAGACACCAGACGAACCTTACTCTTATCTGATTTGGACAAAGAGTTGATCTCTCCATCTCCTCTCTCCTTCAGGTGATGGTCGTAGAAATATATAAAACTCAACAGGGAAACAGAGTGGAAGTTAAGAAAAAGGAAAATACTAATGAGGGAATAGTCTCTAGCAAAAGAAAAAAAAATCCTGAACCTCAAGGGTTGGGAGGAGATTAAAAGAACTAGGAGCACAATTTACACAAAGAAAGCAAAACAAAAAGAAAAACAACTTCGAAAGATGTATTTCTTTGGGAGGGAGCAGTCAAAGTTAAGGGATTTGCCTAGGGTCACAGAGCAAGTAAGTGTTTGAGGACAAATCTGAACCCAGGTCCTCCTGATTCCAGGGCTGGAGCACTATCTACTATGGCATCTAGCTGCCCCTGAAAGGTTTCTCCTTGAAATTCTCATCAATGCATTAACTATATCCTCTGAGGACAAATGATAAAGCATGTTACCTCCTAACAAAAGATGCAACATACATAAGGTACAGAGACATATACTTCTGGACATGGCTACAGTGTGGATTTGTTTTATTTGACTATACTAATTTGTTACAAAGTTTTTATTTTCTCAGTTTTTAATGGGAAGGGATGCTTCAGAAAGAAGCACAAATAGGACAGCTCCTGAAGTACTTGCAGAAGTTTATACACATATGTACATATACACACGTGTGGGTGCCCACTTTATTTATATGCATGTGTATACATAAAAACAAGCGATATTAGAGATCCTCAGTTTCAGATAGAATTCTTTGTATTCTGCTGAATGTAAGGAATTTGCTCTGTATGAGTTCACAATAATATTAAACTGTAGAGAGAGTTTAGTGGATATAATTGGCCTAACAGTCAAGACAACCTGGCTCCAAGATCTTCCTTTGATAAATACTGCCTATGGTAACCTAGAGGAGTCACTCAACCTGTCAGTGTTCTAAGTAACTCCATCAGACCCTAAAGCTGCAGAGAAGGTACCAACATACAGTGATAGGAGTCTCATCCAGAGTTCCCTTTCCAATGATATCATAGGCCCAGTCCCCTTGTCCCTAAAATTTTTTTTCTTCTTCACACCACCACACACCAGAGTAAATAATTCCTTTGCCTATTTACTCACTTTAAATGGTGAAAGACAATCAAGTCAGCCCTGAACTCCTTTTTCCTTACTTTGATCCAACTTACCTTCCAGTCCAAGGCATCCAAATACAATTGTTCTATACCTGATAACCCCACCCTACCCTAACCCAAAAGCATGACAAAGGACTATTAGTTCTATATATCTATATGGATCAGTCCACCATCAAATCATAAATGTGACTATGAATCTAATTCACTGGATTCTGTTACTCAAAACATCATTCCTAATTTCTCCAATTTAATAATTTTTTTTTACACTTTGCTTTTTTTTATGGTTGAAATGAAATGCTTTTCTTTTTTCTTTCAGCATTTTAATTAAGAACATCCAAATCTTGTTAATGTGTCATTTTTCTATTATTTACCTCCTTTCTCTCCTTATTCTTTCTACAAGAAGCTACTTTTTTTTAGGTGAATTCAAAAAGAATTTTAAGAAGAAAAAGACTAATTCTATATATGGTCACAGAAGTTACTCCTTGGTATTTCTTGCAACAAAGAATATGGTACAACAAAATCACACTCAATTGGCAGCATACAAGGCAGATTATACTTTGCTTAATTCAACATTTAAATGGTGATGACACAAAAAGGAATAGAAACAGTCCTAATCAGGCAGTCACGACATAATGGTATTATTCTCACCTAAAATATGAAATAAATAAAATTTTTAAATCTCTCACAAACAGTGAAAATCCCAGGTTAAGATTATGTTTGTTCTCTCAGGAGCTTATATGGCATACCTACTCAATTACCAAATTATCATATAAAGTTTCTTCACAAGCCTACTTCTAAGATGGAAAAGAAAAAAAAAGAGCAAGACAAGTTGTACAACTCTAAATCTATAGCACTAAGTCACTTATTCTAGACCTTTGTCCTATTCTGAGAACAATTTAAGTTGCTTTTTAATCTTAAACATGTAAAAATAATTAACTTGAATTTCCCACACACAGACATACAAAATATACTTCCATAATGTAAACACGTTACATAGTGATGACAAAGAAAAATGAATACAATTAAGTCAACATACTACAAGAAATGTTAGCAAGTAAGCTTATCAATGTTAAAACTTCACAACGTTTCACTATAAAGAGTGCATTGCCAAACACTTTACCTATGACAAAAATACATGCCTTGTAAAACACAATGTAGTCCAATCACAATCTTTCTGCCTATGAATAGGGAAATAAAGAGTAATGATGAACAGAATTTTCTTCCAAATGTTCTCCTCCACCTAAAAAGAAGACAACACACTATGAAACTGAGGAACAGAAGAATCAAATTATATACCAGCTATTTGACAAAAACTGCTGGGAAAACTGGAAAGCAATGTGGCAGAAAATAGATAGAGACCAACTTCACACACAGCATAAATCAAGATAAAGTCAAAATGGGTACATGATTTACACATACAATGTGATACCATAGGCAAATTAGGAGAGCATAGAACAGTGTGTCAGCTCTATGGATAAGGGAAGAATTTAGGACCAAAGAAAATATAGAGAGCATTAAAATACATAAAACAGATAATTTTGATTACATAAAATCAAAAAGTTTTTGCACAAGCAAAACCAGTGCAACCAAAACTGGAAGGAGAAAACTGGGGAAAAGATTTTCCAACAAGTATCTTTGATAAAGGCATCATTTCTCAAATATATAGAGAATTGAATCAAACTTATAAAAATACAAGTCATTCCTCAATTGATAAATGGTCAAAGGATATGAACAGATAGTTTTCAGACAGAGAAATCAAAGCTATAGTCATATGAAAAAATGCTCTAAAATCACTATTCATCAGAAAAATACAAATTAAAACAACTCTGAGGTATCACCTCACACCTATCAGAGTGGCTAATATGACAAAAAAGAAAAACAATAAATGTAGGAAGGGATGTGGGAAAAATGGGATGCTAATGCACTGCTGGAATTGTGAACTGATCCAACCATTCTGGAGAGCAATTTAGAACTATGCCCAAAGGGCTATAAAACTGCATAAGCTTTGATCCAGCAATACCACTGCTAGGTCTATATTTCAAAGACATCCAAAAAAGGGGAAAGGGGGGAGGGAAGGACCTTACTATGAAAGTATTTATAGCAGCTTTTTTTGTGCTGGCTAAGAATTAGAAATCGAAGAGATGTTTATCAATTGGGAAATGTATAAACAGGCTGTGTGGTAAATGATAGTGATGGAATATTATTGAGCTATAAGAAATAACAGGCAGGCAGGATGATTTCAGAAAAACCTGGAAAGACTTACATGAACTGATGCAAAGTGAAGTGAGTAGAACCAGGAGAATTTTGTACACATTAACAGCAATATTCTTTGATGAAAAACTATGAGTTAGCTATCCTCAGCAATACAATGATCCAAGACAATATCAAAGGACTAATGATGAAGTGATACTGATTGAATACAGACTGAAGCACGCTATTTTTCACTTTCTTTCATCCTTTTTCCTTTACTCAAGAGTTCTTGTACAAAATGACTAATACGGAAATGTTTTACATGATTTCACATATATGACTGCTTACTATCTCAATGAGAGGGAGAAGGGGAAAGGGGAGAGAGAAAAGTTGGAACTCAAAATCTTAAAAAATGTTGAAAAGTTGTTTTAACATGTAATTGGGGGGAAAATAAAATATTATGTATTTTAAAAATTATATAATGGTTGCATTAAGGAAAAAGGGATCCCCCTCCATTTTCACAGGGCATAAGGGAAGAAATATGAATAGTTCCTCACAGAACATGAGACATTTAACATTAATATTCTATACTGCATTATCAAATTGTTGATAAAAGTCTGTTTGCCTATGCTATAAGGACAGCAGCATCAAAAACATCTGCACTGCACAGCCTATGTGCAAATATGACAGTTTTGTAATGCATGAAACGCTATGCCAACTATACTTAAAGCATATACTACTCAGTTTTCAGTAATATGCATTATGCTACTTAATATTGAATGCTATCCTAAAGATTCATTTTTCAATACATGTTATTTTCCAAATCAGTCCTTATAAAACAGTTATGTTTTCTAACAAAACTCATTAATATTTTAAAAAGTGACTCCTTTTCAAGGACAGCTTAACTATAGTGTATTCCCTCAAGTCAAATATTGTAATAAAAACTGCATCTGCTCTTTAGCAGTTTCCATCGTACCAAAAATCTGCTACAATACAATGTTTCTTTTTTTTTAAAGAATGTAACTACTAGTCCTATGAAACAGATATTTAATATTTTAGATTTGGTAACAAACATTAACTGTGGCTACTGAAAGTTAACCCTACATTATCCTTTTTTCTTTCAAAAAAAAAAAAAGTTTATCAGTAAAGAACATCAGAACTTCTACCACCTAAACATTCGGGTTTGTAACTAGTTCTCTAAGGCAATGTTGCTTACATATAACCCATTCCCACCTATTAGCATACATTCAAATTACCAGAAAACACTGAAAATATCCCAGGATGTTGCTGAAAATTGCCAACGTTATATTTATACACAAATCAAAGGCAAATACTAAATACATTTAAAACACACCTGAAGAACAATGGGATATGTTGAATCAAAATCATTCTGTAAAGATTCTGGTTCATATTACAATTTAAAATATACTAACCATAGGAGTACTGGTCTCTGCTATTTGTGTATACATTCACAAACATATGGATAAGAAAAATGATAAATTAGCTTAATATAGCTGGTAAGCTATCTTATTCATAGCTAGGAGAAAGGCTTATCTACACAGAGTAAGAAAAAAATAACACTAATTTACTCCCATTGCCTATATGGTCTCAGTCTTAAAATGACATTAACATCCAGGACATAAGGTCTGTATAGTCAGCTCTTTTCTCCATTTCTGACTCTAGTAAAGAACATAGTTAAACATATTCCCTATTATGGTACCATTACATCTTTGTCCTGTATTTATAAAGAATATTTTAAGGAAGTATTTAAGAAGTTTTTTTTAAATATGATCTGACAAACTTTTTGAAACTCACACAATTCTGATCCTGTACACAGAAACAAGAAGCTTGTGCCTTTGGGGAACCTAATCTGAATGACTGCTTTGGGCTATTTTATTAAAGCTTTACAATTTATAATCCAGGTCAGCATTCTGTATAACCGGCTACCACTCAACTGCCTCAGATCAGCCATGTTACTCTGCCAGGTTCAACACTACTTGATGTATACACATTACAGTCTTGTTCGCCCATCCAACGGCAAGAGCAACACCAATCAACAGGGTGAGCTCGCCAGTATCTAACCCAGTCCTGTAGCCCTGGTTCCCACTGAAGTAATCACATAGAAAAATAATAAAAACAAACATGAAGCACCCTTCCTACACCCCACCCCCACTCCGATAACTTCTGCTCTCAAGAGTCCCCAAGCGGACTATAGAAGAGAGGAGGGGGAGAGGAAGAAAAAGCCAAGCTGAAAAAAGTAGATCCGACTTTACTAGGGTGGTGGCAAAAAAACGGCATGGACATTTCCAAGAGTCCAGAATGGGAGCTGCTCCACTGCCTGCAGCTTTTAGGCTCAGAGCGCCTCCCTGTTAATAACCCTTTGCTCACTGGATACGAGTACTCCCCACCATTTACAGCTAACATCAAGAAAAGTGTACGGGAGACTGAACGCTTCTGTAACATTCTGATACGAAGTTGCTACAGACATAAGGAAGAACTGGAAGTCAATTTTGGATGATGGCAACGTTTACAGTCTAAATGTAACATAACCCCAAAACTATCTGCCTGCAATATTAATCCCTAAAGCCACCACAATAAAACATTAACATCAGGATCCACTGGTCTATATATGGACTACCCCCTTGATAGACACCTTTCTCCTTAAAGGACCAACAGACTTTAATTTTTTTTTTAACCAAAGCATAAGTAAAACATTTCTGCTTTCTAAAAATTCTTCACTAATTCATTACTATCTTTTAATTCCTTTATGATTGCAATTCCATTTCAGAACCTTCCCCCAATAGTTGGCTTCAAATCCTGGCTAGAGAATCTCAGACTCCATAAGCAATGTTCCTTCAAACTCTAATCCTCTAAAAATCCAGCCAAATGTTTCCTACTCTTGGTGTTGAGCAAAAACAAAAGAAACATTATGTAACTTGAATCCAGTTGTGTTGCTCTAATAAACTAACCAATACACCAGCTTAAAACAGTGTGAACATGGTTACAAAAGATTTCATGTTGAAAACACACACACACACACACACACACGAAAAAGTAAGCCTCTTAAATTTTTCTAAAATTTTATCTATGAGACTTCCCTTGTTTATGTGGGGGGAGAGTGAAGGATGCTACTAATTTTGTTTCTCCAAGGTAACAGGTCACCTTTTGGAATTCTTCAAATTAATCTCAAAAAGTACATTCTTTAAATCATCAGCATTTCTATATATTACCAACAAAAAGTACATTCTTAGAGAAAATAAGTGGTTCCATACCCAAGAGTCACCCAATCACCCAATGTGAACTCAGTATAGTAGTACTCTCTTCCACACATATTAACTAAAATCCAGAATGCTCTCTTCTTGCGCTGATAAAGACAGAGCACAAAATACATGGTTATTAACTCAGCGTGCTACAAAGCTACAGTTGGGAGCCCCAGAATTTTGGTTAAAAAAATAAAAGGGAGATATAAGAATCTAGTTTTTAAATCCAAGATCAGAAAATATCATTTTCATGTAATTTCATGAGATATACAAGAATGTGTCTTTACATAAATATTTATTAAGCACCTACTAACTGCCAGGCACCAAGACTACAAAGAAAAGGTAAAGACAGAGCAAACTATGAATTAAAAAAAAAAACAACATTTTTCTACAACAATGATTAACACTTGGATTAAGCTTCAGGTGACAAATTTCATTTTCAAAGGCAGTAAGTTCACAAAATTTTCTTAGCACTATTTATTTTTTGAACATGATTTTCATCTATAAAAATAATCCCTTAATGGGATAAAAAAATACCTTTGTTCAATATTTCAATATAATCTCATTTCAAAAATTTTCCTTCATTTGTTTTTCTGCATTTATGCTAGAATTGAATATGTTACAGAAGGCAAGCATATTAATTTATGTCAGCTGTAAGCATACCACTTATTTCAAAAGAGAAGAAAACTACTGTACCTTTTTCTCATTATCACAGCCCAGAACCATGGCTACAAAAACTACATTAAGCATAGTGCAAGAAAGTACTTAGTAGAAGCGCGATGTTACCTTGTTCAACAGCTGCCAACATAAATATCAAGAAAAAAGCAGTAGGGAAAGGAAAGGAAGAACAAGCCACAGAAAAAAGATAAAACTTTATTTTACCTTTTAGAAACACTTCACACTTATAGTAATACTTTTACCTATAAATCTCAAAATCCTTTTCTTTTCCTTCATGAACGAGAAATCTAAACTTCTCAATTCCATCATCCATGAAATATTGAGAACAGACATTAATTCTTATAAGGCAGATAGGAAAAAAGCCAAGGCTAAAACTTAAAGGGAGTTTCCTATTCCTGGTATTAAAGTCTACTAACTAGCAAAGAATAGACGAATAGGTTTATAGGAAGAAATTAAATTAAATTACCCTTAAGAATGAGACATTTCTCCCAACAACTCAGTTATTCTAGTCTAATTCTATAATCTTGTCTAGTACTGGTCCCCAAAAAAGTAAAGAGGAAAAAAAAATTTCTCAACTGGCAAAAGTCATATTTAAAATATTACTCTGAATCTGTCAAGATAAATTGTAGGACCAACAAGAAGTGGTACTAGGGACAGCTAGGTGGCTCAGTGAATAGAGCTCTGGCCTTGGAGTCAGGAGGACCTGAGTTCAAATTGAGCCTCAAACACCTAACACTTACTAGCTGTGTGACCTTGGGCAAGTCACTTAACCCCAATCGCCTCACCCAAATAAACAAATAAAAATTAAAAACAAAAAAAAAAGAGGTGGTACTGCATGTTGGGTGTTTTATGGAAAAAAGCAATTTAAGAACATATTAAATGAAAATTGAAAAAGTAAATGCTGTATTTATCATAAAAATATGATTATACCTTCCCAGGAAAAGAACTGATTTACTCAACTAAAATAAATATTACATACTAAACTGATTCTATAACGCTACTTCTAATTTTAAAAATTTAATTAGCAATCCCAATTAAAAGCAGAGTTTACTATAAAATGGACTAAGGCTAGTGAAAGTCAGGAGACTTATGTTTACAATTCCTACACACCTCTTGGATAAGTGTTTTTAAAATACAATTTAAATTTCAGGTTGTGCTTTAGAAAACCAGTAGAGTACTAAAAAGTCAGGTAGGTGGTTCAATGAATAGAACACTGAGCCTGGATTCAGGAAGATCTGAGTTCAAATCCAGCCTCAGACTAAGCAAGACACTTAACCTCTGTTTGCCTTAATTCACTGGAGAAGGAAACGGCAAGCCACTCCATTATCTTTGCCAAGAACACCCCAGACAGGGTCATGAAGATATGACTGAAAAACAACAATACTAAAATAAAAAGTTTAGTGATAAAAACCAACATTAAACCTATGTTTTTATATAGCTATACCTTATATACATGGCAGCATTGTGCAACTGACAAGCATCACATGATACTTGTTAGTTTAACACTGCTGCCAGAAGAAAAGTTCCACTTCCAGAATAAAGCCCAGATAGTGCTAATTGAATAGTTCCTTACTACTCCGAGGAAAATCAGGGAGGAGGAAGGGAAGAGATGACAAAAGAAGGAAAGGTAAATTCAAAGAAAAAGAAACTGAAGAGAATAAGAAGTGAAGAGCACAGTGAAGACATACAAGCAGACAAAGAAAATAGGAGCAAACAGAAAGATAGCTAAAATTTCTATCATTCACTATGGGGAAAAAAGGTCTCCTTCCCCCATCTATAACTAAAATAGCCCCCATCTATAACAAAAATAAGAACTCTTTATGAGGTGAATTAATTTTTTTCCCCAACAGTCTCAGTCACATACACAAAAAATACCTTAATGAAAAGAAAACCAAATTGCACCTGAAAATTCGATTTGATTCAATTTAGGTACTTATTTAGGATAGAGCCTAGACCTGTGATCTCACCGATAAAGGGAACTCTCTGGAAAGAGAAAAATTCATTCTACCAAAGCAGGTCTTCACTTTCTTTGAATTTTACAGTCTGGGAGATTAAGTAACTTGGCAGGGTCACACAACCAGTAGGCAATGAAAGTAGCACTTGAACCCAAGGTCTTTATTCATTTTTGATTTGTGATTTTCAACAAAGATTCTTAACTGTTGGCTTCTATCAACCAATGCCCAAGAACCACAAAAACTTAATGTGGAAAATCCTTTAAGATTTCTCTTTTAAAAGTTATGGGCAAAAATACAAGTTTTAAATTTGAACCTGAATGTATTTACTGAGTATTTATTGCCAAGATGAGTTTGTAGAACACAAGGCATACTCCTTAGCTGTGACGAAGTATGGCACCCACCCCACAAGTGATATACAGAGGAGTGTCTTAAACTAACTAAGCACTGATTAAGCATAGACCCTTCCACCAAGATTAGTTAACAACTATTACTACATCAGTTGGAAGAGGCACTTACAATTTCGAGTGCCTGATCATGGAAAAAACAAAATAGAAATAATAAACCTTGGAGAAATTATCTGGTCTTGATTGATTCTTTACAGGTTAAGAAAATGGATCTACCTCTACAGTCATTCCTACTGTTTATTTTAATAAATCCCTCTTCTCTTTGCCTTAGCAATCTCATCCACTCCCATGACTCAATCACCTCAATATAGAGAAAGGCCTCTCAAATCTTTTTATCTTCAACTTTGCTCCTGATCTCCAGTCCATTGTTCCAACTGATTACTGACCATCTCCAACTGGATATTCCACTAACCTCTCCAACTCAAGCATGCCCAAAACTAATTTCATTTTGCCTCCAAAACCTGCCCCTCCTTTTAAGTATGTCTGTATTTCAAAATACTGATTGAAATTATAATGGCGCCATGATTCTCCCACTATTCCAGGCTTAAAACCAATCATCTGTGACTATTCCTCCTCCTTTACCACACATATCCAATCAGCTGCTTAGTTATGTCAAGTCTGCCTTCATGATTTCTCCCACAATTCTCTCCTTAATACTCTCATAAACCCTACACTTCAGTCCCTTCTATCCTGGACTACCAAAGGCATCCATTTGTCTCAAAGTGCCAAGTCAAATTTAAAATGACTACCTCCAGTCTAGTTTAGTCATTTATACAAAACCTAGAGGCAGATTATGCTTCTGATTTTGACATTATTATCACCTACTCTACCTAAGTCTTTTCTACATATTATCATTCCCTTGTGCTACAGCCAAACTAGCAGGGAAAATCCCAGAAATTGTAGTTGTAGTTATCTTCATTAAAGTACATTTACATCAAGAAAAATGTCTAAATTGCACATCAGAAGTAGGTGTTGATTCTGCTACCCATTCAGAGAAAAGTATTTTTAGTAGGGGTAAAATAGGATAAGAGGCAGAAATTTGTGTAAAGTCAGATCATCACAATGAGATGGCAGTTGTCTGAGCCGGAGTTACAGGTTGTACAAGATACCAACTCCTTATGAGGGGCAGTAGTCTCTCAAAAGTGGGTCAGGGTCAGCAAAGGATGTTGTTTCTAAAGTTCCCATAGACTAATCAACTAACAATAAGAGAACTGCATACTGTGGCCATGGTTATACATGCCTCCTGGTCACTAGGCTGTGTTGCAAGATAAAAAGAGACCATAGCATACCTCACCTAAAAGAAGAAGTTTCCTGCCTCTACATGAAGTCCAAATTTCCCTTCTGACATGTCATGAAATACATCCTTACATATTATGAACATATTTTCTAAACCAAAAATCATGGCCACATATAAGAAAACAATATACTCATATAATCTTGTTAACAAGTTAAAGAAAAAAATGTTTTAATTTAATTTTTAAGCATTTCTTTTTAAATCAGAAAAGTCTCAGAAAATCTAGGATATAAAAAAGTATGCATACATTCTGTATACACATACACATATATAATATATGCATACATACACAAAGATATTTATGTGCATATAATAACCCTATCTTTAACAAGTTTCTGACAATGAACTAGACAGTGCCTAATACAGTGTTGGACAGATAGCAAGCATTTAATAAATGCTGATTGACTCAACACTGTAAATGCTCAGTATACATAATGTGATATTCTCAAACTACCAGACATTTATAATCAAATGTTGTGCTAAAACATTTCAACATAAAAAATTTTTTTCTAACTGAATCAATACTTCTTTTCCTTCTATAAAAATCTTTCTTTCCATTCCTTCCTCTTTTCCTCCACCCCAATTACAAATATTTAACACTGTTTAGACATTAGGTAGGGCAACTAAGTGGCACAGTGGATAGAGTACCAGGTTGATAGTCAGGAACTCATCTTCTTCAGTTCAAATCCCGGCTCAGACACTCACTAGTCCTGTGACACTGGACAAGTCACTTAAACCTATTTGCTTCAGTTTCCTCATATGTTAAAATGAGCTGGAGAAGGAAATGGCAAACTCTCCAGTATCTTTACCAATAAAACCCCAAATGCGGTCATGAAGAGTCAGCCACAACTGGAAAATGACTGAACACACGAGCTAGGCACTAATGTATGTATATGTATGTTTACCTTTTTAAAAAGATGTTTTGGAAAACTGGTACAACAATCTCATCAAAATACTAAAAATGAAAATATTATGAAAAAATAAATGTACAATGAATCATAACACAATATATTTCATTACCTAAAATACTTGTTATTTTCTAGTTCTAAGCATCCTAGGATTTTAGAGCTAGAAAGGAGCAACTATAGTCCAATCCTCTCGTGATATCACCTAGACAGACCTGGTATGGACTATTACAAGAGCTCTTGGTGTCATAAAACAGCTTATACTCTAATTCAGGCTCTGGTACTTTACTAGTTGAATGACCATAGACAAGTCACTTAAGCATCTTAAATATCTTCTTGCCTCATTTTTTTTTATCTGTAAAACAAGAATAACAACTATAATACCTACCTCCCAGGGTGGTTACAAAGAAAGCACTTTAGCAAACCTTAAAGCAATATAAATGGGAATTGCTCTTATAATAATACCACTGACAGAGAATGATAAGAGTCAGACTTAGAACTGATGTCATCAAAAATTCCAGACTGGACATTCTACTGTAACAGGCATGCTATATAAGATTTTTGGTGAGGGGTTGTTTTTCTGGTTTGTTGTTTTTTTTTGAGGGAGGGGAAGAGTTGGACCTCTGCAAACTGCAATGGAGAAGGGGAAAAAAAAGCAAAGCCCTACTTTCTTAGGATTGAAAATTGCAATTCTATCAACTCTATGAGTGTTAACTTGCACTAACTGTATTTAATACTGTCTTTGAAGTTCACGATAAAAAAATAAATTAATGAATGGATGGACAGATAACAAGACACAGCATCAGCATCATTAAAAAAAAAAAAACCCGTTTGGTTATTTTTTAAAGCAAAGTAAGCCAGTACAAAAGGTCAGGGAAAGTACATTTTCTCAATTTGAGGTTTCTTCTTTTTTCCCCTTCTTTCTTTAAAGACTGGGTCCCCAATACATACAGATAGGAAATCCACTGTCCTACTCACAGGCCAATCCCACTAATGATCAGCCCAAGAGACAGCCAGCCAGTACACCTTTCCAATGATTAACATATCTAGCGAAGTTCAGAGCTCACAGGCTCACAGGATCCTCTAACCTCAGCCTATTACTGGGATTGAAGGTGTGTGTCACCACTGAGCTATCAATTTGCTGCTTACAAGGTGCCAGCTTAAATCACCTTGATGAAAGCTCCCTAGTTTCTCCACTTCCCATCTATCCCTTATATCCTCATTATATAAGCAACTGAAGCACTTTTCAACCTTAAAGCGGGCAGAACCTAAACTTTGCAGCTCTCTCCATCTTCGATCTGCAGCTGTGCTTGGTCCCAACAAGAGGTCCTTCCTAGGATAAGCTGATCACCAGAAATCTCTCCATCAAGCTATTTAACTTGCCTTGAACATACTCGATACCTTCCCACTTCCCTTAGCCTCCTCTCCCCTTAACAGCAAGGACTGAAGATGGAACACTCCACTCTACCTAAAGCCTCATTTTATAGAAAGCAGAAACTGAATTTTGCAACTCACTCCACTTTACATCTGCAGCTGTGCTTGGCCTTGATTCCATGGAAGAATATACAACCTGGTGTCTACCCACCCTCTCAACCCCTTGCCAGCTTCCTCTAGTATGTTACCTTCCCTCATTAGATGGATCCTTGAGAGTAGGAACTCTTTTTCTTATTTGTATCTTCAGCACTTAGCACACATAAAGCTTAATAAATGTTCACTGAATTGAACGTAAAAGACAGCTATTATCATCATCAGGAAGCTAAAAGATTTTCCTGTTAGCATCCTCTTCCCTACTAAAGGGCTTCCTGGAATGTTAGAGAAGGAGTAATAAGAATATAGATAAATTTTGTCCATCAGACCCATGAGATTTGCCACAGCCACTCTACCAACAAACAGGAATTTTCTCTACTTATCACCATAAGCTTCACTATGACTTTAGTCAACCAGTTTGCTATGTGAATAGTCTATGTAGAAGCAAGAGGACCATTGAAAATGGCTAGGATGGTTGTTGTCCTTTGTGCTCAGAAGAGGTTCAAAATGACATCACTATGTTGGGGTTTGACTGTGGCTGATCAGACCAATATGAGCTACCACAGGTCAGGCACAAATAGTCCATATGGACATTTGGAATGGAGATGTCCCTAAATTTGCTTATTTCGCGTTTCTTCTTCTGTAGTTCTGCTTTGTTCATACCGCACAGGGCCTTCTTCGATGCAAGCACACCATGCTGGGTAGTCTTGTACCAGCATCTCCCATGTCTCACAATTCCAAAGTTCTCCAGAAGGACCCTATCACTTCTTCTGACTTCCATGTGAGCGCCTGCCCTGTGTGAATTCTCCATAAAATAAGTCTTTTGGACAATTGTATGTTTGGCATTCAAATAACATATCGATCGCGGCAGTTTGAATCTTGGCAGTTCAGCTCAACAAAGGATCTCAGTGTCCAGTACCTTATTTCACTACATGATCTTCAGAATTTTCCTAAGCCAACTTAAACGGAAGCGATTCAGTTTCATGGCATGGCACAGGTAGGCTGTCCAAGTTTCACAGGTATACAACATTGAGGTCAGCACAACGGTTCTGTAGACCTTCAATTTTGCAGACAATCTAAATTCCTCTTCTCTCTCACAGGTTCCTTCCAAGCCTCCCAAACACTGAGCTAGCTGTGGAAATCCATGTGTCAACCTCATCATCTATATGTACATCCCTGAAAAGTATATTGCCAAGGTAAGTGAACTTGTCTACAGTATTCAAAATATCTCCATTTGCTGTAACTGATGGTTCTGTGCATGGATGGCGTGGTGCTGGCTGGTAGAAAACCTGTTTTCTTGGTGTTAACTGTCAAGCCAAAATTAGTACAAGTGGCAGAGAATTGATCCATATTTCTATTGCATCTCTGCCTGACAGGTTATGTTAAATGTATAATCATCTATAAATAAAAAGTCACGCACCAACTCAACTTCTGCTTTAGTCTTGGCTTGTAGCGTTTTCAAGCTAAATAATTTATCATCAAGGGGGCAGCTAGGTGGCACAGTGGACAGAGCACCAGCCCTAGAGTCAGGAGGACCTGAGTTCAAAGGCGGCCTCAGACCAGACACTTGACACTTACTACCTGTGTGACCCTGGGCAAGTCAACTTAACCCCAATTGCCTTGCAAAAAGGAAAAAAAAAAAAAGAATAATTTACCAGTAGCTGACTTTGATGCTATTTTTGTCCTCTTTGAAGGTATCTGACAACATCACTGAAAAAAAGCATGTGAGCAAGTACACACTCCTGCTTCTCTCTACTGGGAGGCGGGAAAGCACAAGAGCATCATCCATTATACAGAATCTATGCAGACATGCTATCATGAAAATGACATACAATCCCAATTAACTTCTCTGGGAAACCAAATTTTGCCATGATTTTCCACAAGCCCTAATGACTGACAGTATCAAATACCTTGGTCAGATCAACAAATGTTATATACAGACCTCTCCTGACATTTCTCCTGGAGTTGTCAGGCAGCAACAGCATATCCACAGTTCCTTAGCCCTTTTTGAAGCCACACTGACTCTCAGGTAGATGACCGTCTTCAGGTAAACAATCAGCCTATTAAGGAGGACTGTGGCAAGTACCTTGCTGGCAAAGACTAAGAGAGAGAGAGCTCTTAGACTGCCTTCCACCACCCATTGTTACAGGACACCTATTTTCTTTTCCATTTCATTTTCCTTTACACAAGATCATGGGTCCTGCATAAAGAGATCTTCACTCTAATCAACAATATCAGTAACATTTTTGTAGCACAGCTACGTAATAGGGAAGAACACCATTCAAACAGCTTTTAAAATAAAACCAAGTACTCTATTTCTTCTAGGAAATTACATCTATTGTTTTTCATGTGTTACTTGTAATAAAAAACAAGTCTATAGTTAATGCAGCTGACATGCTTTTATTCCCTTCCCCCCTTTTATATAGGGACATCCATGTATAAAGCATTTGGTTTTAGTTTCTGTTCCTGTTATTTCTCATGTATACTCCCAAGTCAAAACACTTGATTGATACTGATGAGAAATTTGAGTCTGAGAGGTGACTACTTTTTTTTGCCCAAGGTTGCTGAACTGTTAAGCAGCAGAATTGGACTAAATCCCAGGTCTTCAGACAAGTCCAGCACTCTCCACTGTACCCTGGTTACTCCTCCTCTTGCTATTGAACAACCTGACAATTAAAAAAAAAAAACTACATTTACAGTCAGAAAACCAAGACTCTGATCCAGCTGCCAGTTACCAGCTGAGCTACTTTGGGCCAAAAAAAAAGAGAAGGAAAAAAAAGTCAATTCACATCCCTGCAATCACTTTTCTCACATGTAAAGTGGGGATTGGGTGGGGGTGGGAGAAGAGTCTGGGAGAAGGAATAGGTTGGACTGGACAAAGTCCTTAAGGTTCCTTACAAATCTCCATCTGTAACACCATGAACTTGCTATGATTCTTTCTACTTTATCTCTGAGAAATCTCCCCAGTCTCAGGGTGGAAACTATGACCTCTTCATGGACAACCTCCCCCCACCCCCACCACCAAATCCAATAATCTCTGACTTCTCTCACTACAGTCTGCTAAACTGTAAAATTTGGATAATAGCACTTATATCCTAAGGCTGCTATGAGAACAAAATAATATTTGCAAAGTATTTAACATCATGCCTGACATATAAGAGCCATTATATAAATGCTAGCTATCATTATTGTTATTAAATTTCCCCCGAACTTGAAAATTTGAACCTGCTATCTCTTCAAGTAATAATCTCTTCTCCCTTTCACAGTCAACCTCCAAGAAAAATAATTGACACTCATTGCTTCTATTTTTTTTTTTTACCTTCTCAATCATTTTTCTCTCTTCCGATATGGTTTCTACTCCCATATCTCAAATCAAACTGCTCTATTCAAGGTTGCTCATGACCGTTCAACTATTGAGTCCAATGACTTTTCTTAGTCTTTCAACTTTTGACTCAACTTTGAGGCTGTTGACCACAACCCTATAGCCTAGCTCATTCCCTGCTGCACTTCTGTGACATTCTTCTCTTCTTACCTATTTCATCATTTCTCAATCTCCCTTGCTCATCACTAATCTCCTACTCTTCCTCCTCCAGCAGTATGTTATGTCCCCCAAGGTTGTATTCTGGGCCTTCTACATTTTCTCTTTTTAACCTCATTAGTTCTCATAGGTTTAATTATCATCTATATGCAGATAACAACCAGTCTCTCCCAAACTCCAGCCCTATACCTGTAAGTGCTTGCTGGAAAAGTCCACTTGGATATTTCACTGAAATCATGTCAAAAATGGCAATTATCTCCCCATGTCCACCCCTCAACTTGCTCTTCCTTCTAAATTGTCTTATTTTTGCATAGGGTACCACCTTCCACTTTAAAGCTTCTATAGTCTAAAGTCTGATTGCCCAGAAATACATTATCTGTAATTTTATTCCCATGATGTGGTGGAAAAAACACTATACTTCAAATTGAAAAGTCAGAGTTTTGAGTCACCATTCTGTTACTATACAACCATTGGGAAGTTACTTTACTTCTGAACAGCAGTTTCTTCATCATAAAATGATAGGAGAAAACAAGATAATCTACAAGAGCTCTTCTAGCTCTGAGAGATATGTATCCCATGAATGCATATCACCTAAACTGTGACTTCCTCCCCCCTCCCAAACTCTCCCCCTTTTGAGGACACGGTTATGTAACCTAAAGTCTTCTTTGACTTTCTCTACTTACTCTGCTACTCTTCATACCATCATTATACCTAGAGTATTTTAACAGCTTCCTAATTGGTTCTCCTGCCTCCAATCTCTCCCTTCCCCAATAGTGTTATTTTCCCTCCCCACCATTACCAAAAGGCTTCAATACATCCAGCTGTTGCCTCACCTCCTCCACTATACCCCGCCCCCCCAAAAAAACCCATGTTCAGGTTTAACCTTTGTTTAAAAAAAAAAAAAAAAAAGCAACTACTCCTTTCAAGGTTTCCTATTGCATTTAGAATAAGACAAAGTTCTCAAGTTAAAGTCTCTCCATAGTTTGACTCAATGTATTTTTCCAAATATTTATTATGCCATTTCAAGCACTTCCTGTTCAAAAAAAGATGGACTACTTAACCTAATTCCTACTTCCAACCATTTACACAAGCTTCTAACACACCTCAAACATGCCCCCTCACTTTTTCCTCTCAGAATCCTCGTCCTTTATGGATCATTTTAATTATTAGTCATCTGTGAGGTCTTATCCAAATCTCATCTTCCCTATCTATAGTACTTTCTCCCTTCCCAAATTAAGTAATTGTATTTTTGTATTCTTTATGCAATCGTATTTACTTATGTACCACTTAACCCAGTGCCTTGTATACACTAGGCATTTAAAATTTGAACTAAACAATCGATACTAGCCAAATACTCGTTATCCTAAAAAATTTTTAAACTACATTATGATCTCAAAAATTACTACCAATTTACACCACAACCACCAATCTACATGCATACTGGACCTGACAATAACTGACTTGAGTCAATATATCCTGAGTACTCTGGAGAACAGCACCACCATTAGAAGTAAAAACAGCTGAAAAGTCAAATAGAAATTGCTTTCTTACCCTTAACATCCTTCAAGTGCCTTGAAAATCTTAGGACAAATAAGGATTTAATGCTATTAATTTTCCATTATTTCTTTAACATGCTTCAAATAAGCAGACTAATATTACTAATAACACACAGTCTTCTATCCAGTCTAAAATCTTTTTCTTAGCTGTGTGACCCTAGACAAGTAACTTAACCCCACTGGCCTTACCAATAAATAAATAGATAGATAGATAAATAAATATGTTTTTCTGATGTCACCTCCAAAAACAAGTCCGATTCTGCCCTCCCACACTAACACAGACCTCTGTAAAGTCAGAATAAATGATATCACGTAAGTAAAGTGCTTTACAGAACTCTAAAGTACCATGTAAACATTAGCTGCTGTCATTATTTCACTCCACAGGCTTTACATTAATGCTGCCAAGAAATCCTAGTGGGCTGCATGGCAGACCTAAAATAATAGAGGAAAGTAGGACTCCAAAGAAGAGGTCAGTGGAGGAACCTGAAACCCATTCTTTGTAGGAACTGAGAAAACTGGATGACAGTACCATACTTTCAGACTTTTGCAATATGTTGATTAATTTTGCTGAAATGGTTTTTCTTTTCCCCTTCCTGCTTCTGCTTAATAGGATAAATCTCTGGAAGATTCAAAGATACTTTGGGAAACAATATAAAAATATAACCTATCAAATATTTAAATTTCCAAAAAAAATTAGAAAAAGGATAAGGGGAATGGAGGAAGCAAAGTAAAATAAAGAAAAACGAGACAAGTGATTTTAGGGGGAGAGTAGGGAAAATAAGGAGAAAGAATGAAACAAGATACAGAAAGAGAAACATGGAATTTAAGGATGTCTACCTATGTGCCATTAAAACCAGTAATCAAATTCAGTCCAAAAGTCTGATCAGTGAAGGAGCATTATTAGAGGAGGAAAGAGCGAATAGCACCTGAAGTTTTTTAGTAACTAAAATCTAGTCTTAGAAAGCCTTAAGGAGTCTAGGAGGCAAATTAGTGGCACAGAGGACAGAGTGCTCAATATGGAGTCAAGAAGTTCTTAGTTCAAAATCCTAGCTCAGACACTCACTAAAGTGAGAATGTGACCCTGGGCAAGTCATTTAATCTTGGTCTACCTCAGTTTCATCTTTTGTAAAATGGGGATAATTCGAAGTACTTCCCAAGGTTGTTTTGAGGATCACATGGGATAAGTGCTATGAAAACTTAAAGCATTACATAAAGCTCTTAGTAGCAGTGAAAAAAAAATTCTTTGAGTAATAATTATGAGTGGATTTTTAATAGATTTCAATTACCATGGCACAGGAAATTTGACTAAGGCCTGTGGTTCAACCTATAATTTTAAAGAGGGTAAACAAGTAACAGTGTACTATCCCTGCTCAAAGTGCTGCCTTTCTGGCCTGATATCCTAGAAATTACCAATCCTGACAGTAAGGCATAAAACTGAAAAATTCTAAGATAACATTTTTTCTATACAAAAATTCCCCATACTAAAAATGGATAATTCAACTGAAGAGAAATCAATAGAGAGGAAAAAGAAAACATGCAGTGACCTCATATTTGGAATAGAGGGGAAAAAAGCTCCAATTGCTAATTAATGAAATCAAGCATCCGGATAAAGTAAAGCTTTTGGAATTTTACAATTCCAATTCTATTTCAAACATGACTGCTACAATTTTTCTAGTCTTTATTTCAATTTTGAGCTGGTCAGCTAATATACACTATTCCAATATATTTCATACCAAGACATTTTTTCTAAAAAAAAAAAACTGGAACATAAATTACATACTTTAATATAATTCTATTTAAAAAGGCACATAAATAGCTATGCACAGAAATAAGAACAAACTCTAACAAAATTTGTTTCAAAAAAAAAAAGAAAAATCTCACCCCCTTATGTGTTGCTTTTCAACAGTGTCAAGTTCATCATATCAATTTTCCAAAGTTTTCATTTACTTTGAGATACTTCAGTTACAAAACAGCTACCTTGAAAGTTCCTTCTCAAGAAATACAGGTGGAGTTTTTGTGATATTACCTAAGCAGTAAATGATATTGGTGATGACCAGTGACATCTTTGTTACCTGCCATAAATATCATAATGGTGCTGGTTGCAAAACTACCCCTACTTTCTCTCTTCATTTACAGATACAAAGGAGCCACATTCACAAAGCTCCACATTCATTTCCCGCTCCCCCCTCCCATTTTTTGGATGGTATTATCAGAAGTCAGTTCCCAAGTTATTTTCTACATCAGTAATAATTCTCAAGGTGGTTCTCTAATAATTGCAAAGATTCTCTTCCCATAAAATAAAAATGCTTCAGGATATGAGCAGGTCGTTGATAAAGGTCAGGGGAAGTCCTTCACATTTCTCAAAGCAATTTTATTAGCTTGGTAGATACTGTGGGAATCGTCCTCCTTACCTAATTTAGTGGCATAAAATTTAGACTGAACTCTTCATCGACATTTTATTTAAAAAAAAAAAAAGTTCCCTTACTGTTAACTGAGAGGGAAAAAAAATACAACTTTCCAACAGATCCCTTTGTCCAGTCCCAGTAGTACTGGAATTTCTTAATCAATATTTGTACCTGCATCACTATCAACTACTCCATGTTTCCATACTAATTAATCTGAATTACTAACTAGTATATTTAAAATGCAGACAAAATAAGCTTTTGCCATTTCACATGAAATCTCAACAAGGTAAGCCTAATTCACTACACTTTTAAAAAAAAAACTCTGTCCTAAGACTAATACCCTAATTCAAAGTCCTTGACTATAATAAGCATAATTTGATACAATTATAGTTAATACCATACCAGCAATTAGATTGCTTGGGGATTTTTAAAAAATGTTATCTAGCAAATTAAAAAAAAACCCTAAATAGCTAATGGGAGAAAACTAAGTGCTGAAAAGCATTTCCTTATCTGCTTTAGATCCATAAGAAAATAAGATCACCCAGCAAAAAGGTTTTTTTTAAACCAATATTGTTAATATCAGACTTTAGAGAAATTTCATTTTAAATTCAATGTTTCATAATAAGATATTTTCACAAGTTTAATGATATTTTGAAGGATTTTGTCCCATTACATTTTACTAACTTATTTTTTTAATAGTTTAGACATTATTTCACATCAAGACTTTTTAGCTATTAAAGGTCTACAAATTTCTAACAGTTTCACTTTCAAGGTCCTGCCCAATTACATCTTTCTTAGTTGGGTTCTTACTGAAGGAAAACACAAGTGAAAATCAAACATACAAAACAACACCTTAGTACTAGAGAATTTTTATATTGATTTCCATTGTTAGGAATTATAAGAAAGGTTTTGATCCTGCTTCAAGACTAAGGTTGACCACTCAAACTTTAAAACAAAAACAACCCACTACTCAAAAGGAAGAAAAAATGTAATACTCATAGCATATTATAATTACTTAGAGAAAAAGCTTCATCTTTTTTAAGCTAACAAGCACACTGTAGCCAAAAACTTGTTATCCTAAAATTTTAAAGAAACCACAGTCTCATTCATTCTTTACTGAGAAATACAGTACTGGTTTACAAATGGAATGTGAAATTTCCTTTCAGTGAGAAAATTTTTCAAAATGTTTTGAAATTTTATACCATTAGAATATGAGTATCATTAAGTGTTACAGGGTTTTCTGAATCATGTCTAGGATATGTTTTCAACTCTTTTTCTAACTAAAAAAGTTTTTTTCTCCTTTCACAAAAATGATTTAGAAATTAATATAGTAAGAAG
This sequence comes from Vombatus ursinus, assembly GCF_900497805.2. NCBI lineage: Eukaryota > Metazoa > Chordata > Mammalia > Diprotodontia > Vombatidae > Vombatus > Vombatus ursinus. The sequence continues at coordinate 3,171,248 of NW_020954630.1, forward strand.
GGTGAATGTCTTAAATAATTTCATCTAGTTCACTTAAGATATTTTAATGTAATACCCTCACTTCAGTACCAATTACCTTAAATAAGTTGACTAAAAATTCAGGTTAACTGTATAAATGTTAAGAATGTTTAAAAAGACATCCAAATAAGTGTATCCATCAAAAGTCATATTCAGTAAAATGAACATACACTTGGAAGAAAATAGCCATGAGTTTAAGATCCTAATGTGGTGTTCAAACCATGTTGCTTTTAAAATACAAAACAGTTGAAAAAAAAAATTTAAACAGGGTAAACCAACTTTTATAAGTGTGCTACCTCCCTACTTTAAATTAGTTCATTAAAGGCTATGGACAAGAGTAACAGTAACCAAAATGGTGCAATATGTTAATATTATATACAGAATGTTTGATGCAAGAAAACTTCCCTGATTTTGTCTAGAAAATTAAATGATCTTTTGAAATATACATAATCCCCCCCCCCATGACTGAGATGCAACCTGGTGATGAGTATTGATGCAATCAATCAACAAGCATTTACTAAGCCTGCTACATTGCTAGCAATTTTAGATACAAATACAACAAATTAAACAAAAACCTTAACAAGGAGCCCATGTAGTCAAAGGCTATGCCATATCATGCTATACCAACCAATAAGATCATCTCTTACACCAAAATAAAACATGAGCATGTAGAAAGTAGTATGATAACAGAATACCTGGACATTCATTAGTGTTCATAATTCTCCCCACCAAGCCGAGCAGTCACCACAGCATAGAAGAGGAATAATTAGAGGAAGAGCTCTCATCAAGTTCATGGAACTTTCAGACCATATTAACAAGTGTTGTCAATGACTTCCTCATAATACCTGGCACAGACCCTCCAAGTAGAATTTTATAGTTACGTACTAACAGGCAGTCTGTATTACTAGTTTACATAACCAAAAACAACAACAACAAAAATTTCTGGTCCAGTGACACTTAAACGTTTGTGTATTTCAATACTAATTCAGCTAAATATCACATCTATGCTATATGGCAACAGTGACCCCCCACGATTACTACTTGTTTTATGTTAAACAAAAATGTGGCACTACGGTTCACCTTTTAAGTTCCATAGAGTATTTGGAAGGAGAGAATAGAGATGAAGTGACTTCCTATAAATGTAAAAATGGCTAAAGGCAGTGCTAAGAATGGGGGAGGGAAGGCAAGTGTAAGGAAAATCAATAGTTAACAAAGCAAAACATCCCCCCAAGCTTTCAGTCCCTCTTACCCACCAACGAGTGCCACGAGGACCACCTCGCTAAGACATTTTGACAGCCAAGAGTTTCCAGAAGGTGGACTGCTCTGCAGTTTAAAACAAATTATACACGGACACTGCCTGGACTTTTGTGATTGTATTTGTTTCAACCAATGTTCAGTTAGGCCGAGGTACCTTAAAAAAGAAGCTTCCCCCAGAGAAGTCCTAAGAAAACAGAGCCCAGAAATCAAAACTGCATAAGGCAAGTGTCCTGGCGAAAGGAGGGGACACAACTAGGGGCCTTATTTGGCAGAGAAAGGTGCACAGTGTTCCAGAGTGGGGGTGGGGAATAAGAAAAAAATTAACTTAAAACCAGGAAAGGGGAGAATAGATTGGGGGGGGGCGCTGTTAATTAAGACATTAGGAGAAACTCTCCCCACCCCCACTTCCCCTGAGAGGGCGCGGGCGGGGGAGACAGGGAGGGGGTGCCTCGGAGGGGGATGGGGCGGGGTAGCCAGGGGCCCGGTGTGTCGAGTGACAGCTCGGGTCCCCGAGCTCGGGGCTGGCAGCCTGCCTGCCTCCCTCACCCCCTCAACTTACTTCTTTCTGGCTCTCTGGAAAGGGGAAGCGCCATCTTTGCGAGGCCGGCCCCGAGGTCTTTTGTCTGCGGCTGCGGGGCTCGGGGCCGCCGGGGCTCCCGGCTCCTCAGGGGGCGGCGGCGGCGGCGGCGGCGGCGGCGGCGGATGGGGCTGCTCCCCGCTCTTGTCCTCTTCCGACGACATCCTAGTCACCAGGAAAGACACATGGATCCTCCTCGTCGTCGTCCTGCTGCTGCTGCTGCTGCTCTTGCTACTGGGGGGCTCCTCCCGCCGCCGCCGCCGCCTCGGCTGCTCCTGCGACTCCTCCTCGGCTCAGCCTCTCGCATTTCCCGCAGCCCCGAGCGCGGCGGCGGCGGCGGCGGCAGCAGCAGGTACCAGGAGAGGAGGCAACATGGAGCGAGCGAGCGAGCGACCCAGCGACCCACACGCGCGCGCGCGCACACACACACACACACACTCACTCACTCACACACACAGAGACACACTCACGCCCGGAGGCCCCGAGGAGGGGACGGAGCCGAGCGTGGGGGGGGGGCGGAGGAAGGAGGGGGGGGCGGTGAGAACAGACAGGGCAACCCCAGCAGAGCGCTGGAGCGGGGCCGGCCCGAGGAGGAGGCGGGGGCTGGGAGGGAGGAGGAGGAGGAGGAGGGGCGGGCGGCCCAGGCAGTCCCCACAGCGCCCCCCACCCCGGAGCCTCACAGGGGAGGCAGGGGTAGATAGGGGCGGAGGCGCTCGCCCGGAAGGGGCGTCTGGCTCCGGGGTGGCTGCAGCGGCCGCCCGGGGGGCTTCCTCCCTCCCTCTCTAGTTCTCCGACCTCGGTCCTCGTCCGTCCGTCCGTCCGAGCCTCCCTCCCTCGCGCCGCCGCCGCCGCCTCTTCGCGGCCAGGGCACCGACGGAGCCGCGAGGACCCGGCAGGGACGCGGCGAAGTTTTGACAGCTGCTGCTCCAGGGGTGGTGGAGCTGGTGCTGGTGGGTCCCGGCCCCCGCTCCTGCCTCTTTCTCTCCCTCTGGCTGGGTTTTGGATCTTTCTGTTGTTGTTGTTGTTTTACTATCACTCCCCCACTCTCCCGGAGCAAAGGAGGAAGTTTGACTGGGTGTGCGTGCGTGTGTGTGTGTGTGTGTGTGTGTTACACGGGGCTGTAACGCAATGGCTGCTCCGCTGGCTAACCCTGAAGGCGACACAGCCCTCTCCAACTCTCACACACACCAACACATACACACACACACATCACCTCCTCTACGCCCCTCGTTCTTTCGTTCCTCTCCCCCCTCCCCCCCCCCCACCTCCCCAGGGCCCCCTTCTCCCCGCGGCGGCCCCCTCCCCCCCTTTCCGGCGCCCACCGCCGCCACTCACAGTGCTCCCTCCGCGCCTGCGCCACTCCCCCTCCTCCCTCTGACGCGACGCTGCCGCCACTGACCTCACCCGCTCCCTCCCTCCCTCTCTTCAACCTCCTCCCCCGCCCCCTCCGCCCCCGCTCCCGCCCCCGCCCCCACCACCCTTCTTGCTGTCGCTCGCTCGCTCTAGTTCTCTCTCTCTTGACGTTGCGGCGGAGGCTGCAGCTGCGCCTCCGACTCCGGCTTTGGAGAAAGCCAAGCTGCGGATCCGGCGACCGGGATCTGGATCCAGCGGAGAACTCGCTACGGAGAGAAAGGCTGGCTGTTTGAAAACACGCACACACATGTACTCACGCTCACACACACACGCATAGAGTCCTATATATAAAGTAAACCTAGGGTGTATAATACAATTACAAATCTAATGTTGGGACACAGTCATTTCCCTGCATGCTCCTCCACTCACTAACTCAAGGCACGCGCCCGCGCCTTCCACAGCATATATAGAAATTACGCTCAGTAAACACTCTTCCTGTAAATAATTTTTCTAGTTCTCTCCGGATTCAGTGAAACTTCACCATATATTCCGACATAGTAACGTTCGTTGTTTAAATATCCCGCAAAGGCCCATAAAAGCAGTGTTATCCAACAATTATGTTACGAAGCATTAAAAGGCAAAACAAAGAAACCAGTAAACCTGAGTAAATTGGTTCTAGTGTTCTGTAGTTAAGAAAGGATAAAATTCTTGGGTCACCTCTCCTAATACATAATGGTACAATATAAAGATACGAGGACTGAAATCAGTAGCCTTTCTTCTTTAGAACCTTTAGACTGCTAGGGTTCTAGATTTCTTATAAATTTTGAGGAAACACTCCGACCAACTATTGATAATGTAACAAATATCTTTATGTAGTAAGTGTTCCCTTTGTAGGTGGCATGGGCTAGTGTGATGAGGAAGCTAAGACAAGTGATTCCAGGGATAGTTAGCCATATTCTCTTCAGACTCTACTGTCTAGTTTAAGTTTATACATTATCCTTCCTACTCTGATATTGACCCAAGGTTAATAAGATATAATTTGATTTTTTTATTGGCACTAAGACTAATCGTAGGCGTTTTCCCCCTACATCCCATTATAACCAAAGACGAGGTTCTGGTTTTGATTTTGATTTTTAAAGATAACTAGGGTTAAAGAATCAAAAATGTGGAACCTAGACAGTATCTTAGATGTCATCTAGTCAAAGTGCCTTATTTTGCAAATGCACATAGGAGGCACCAAGAAGTTAAGGGCCTTGTCCAAGATCACACAAAAAGCAAGACTGACACCTTTGAAAGCTTTATTAAATTCTCCGAGGTCAGAATGAGCTGTTGTTTTTGAAGGAAGGGGAAAATTTTACAACAAATTTACATCCAAAGGTGTAGTGTTCGACAGAATCTGAAATATGAAGACAGACTATAACTAAATAACATGTAAGAACATAACAATATAAGGTAATCCTAGTGGCCAACTTTAAGTCTATCAGTTTAAATCCCATCTTTTATTTATTGAGAGGAAGCATATGATATTTTAAAATAAAATAACTTAAAATTCTGTGCTATTCATCTAAAATCCTTTTTGTGTACAATGTTAAATTTTAATTAAACAAATTAGATTTTAGGTTCAAATTTCTGACAAAATCTATCACTCTACATTTTTGCTTTTTTAATACTAAAAAAATTGCTGCTTTGAGTTCAGTATTAAAAGCAAAAAATGACCCCAAAAAAACCCTACAAACTCAATTTTTACCTACATTTAATCATTTAAAATTAATAATAGACATATTCTGAACTTCATCTAAAAATCCAAAATTATTTACAAAAATTATTTCAATGACCTAAACAAAATAGCAATGAAATGTAGAGAGAGATAGGAGATGAGGGTGGGAGAAATGGAATTGTGTTCAAAAAAGCATTTACTAATAAATACTGTTGTGTTTTTGTCCAAATCACTATTTTAAATAGAAAGACATGATCCTTGCTCTCGGGTGGTTTAAAATCTATGAAAGGCAACATGATATAAGAGAAACAAAGTTAACATATGGACAATTAAGACAAACTATTCATGAGTAATGAAGTGTTCACTGAGGGGATAGATCATAGTATTTAGAGATCATATAATTGAATCCCCACTTTACAGATTAGGATAGTGAGTCCCAGAGAGATGAAATTACTTGTCCAAGATCACAAAGGTAGTTAAGTAATAAAACTGAGATTCAATTTTTTTTAATATTTTGAAGAATTTTATTTTATTTTTCTCCATCCTTCCCCCTCACTTAATAGTGTTTTATTTTTTTCTAATTACACATAAAGATAATTTTCAACATTCACTTCTATAACATTTTGAGTTCCAAATTTTTTTCTCCCTCCTCTCCCTCCTCCCCAAGATAGTGAGCAATCTGATATAGGCTATACATGTACAATGAGATCTAAATTTTGTAATTGCGATTCCAAAGTCAGTCTTCTTTCCACCATACTGTCTCTCACGTTCATACCGAATAGATTAAATTAGAAGACACCTTGCCAGTGGAAGCTGAAAATTCCCAGAATTCTCCTGGTAATAAGTTATGATTGTAGCCATGGCTTCAACACTACAGTAGACCTGTGAGCTACCATCCATGTGAATGCTTCATCAGTACAGATCAACCCATCTACAACTCATTCTATGTGTTCTTGTCCCTCTTCTCTCATATGTTCCCCCATATAAGATCTATTCAATGTGCTAGAGGTCTTCTTCTAGGTCTAGGGACTATGTGCCACTCAAACTGTCCACCTGATTATACCTTACACTTATTACATGATCAGCTAACCTCTTTTACAATCATATTTTTTCCCTTGAGAATGTCAATTAGACCACTATTTGTGCATAACTCATCATTGGAATTATACTCCAATCTATAGAGTTCGTGGCCATCATAAATAGAAAAACAACTTTCTTGGGTTCATTGCCTTTGTAGTTACATACACATACAAAATGAACTGATTTGATGGTTACCCCCTTAAAAGTAGGCCAAAAATTACACTCAGAATAAAAATTCAATGTTAGTTGGTGATTTATGGAAATAATTTGCTTTTTAAACTCTACCATATAATCTATCTATGCAAAGTATGAAATGACTCCATAAATTTATATTTTAAGTGACTATAGCTATAACCATATTTGAGTATCATCTAGTGAAGATTTGACACTGGTTAATTTAATCCATATCAACAGCCAAACCATATAATTCATGTAAAAATAGTCATTTGGGGTCATTTGATGGGTATTTGATGGTCTACCTACAAGAATCAAACTAAACATGGCAATTATGACATTACTTCTTCATTTTGCATTATGTAGACACAGACTTAGAGACAAAATAACATTATCATTAAAAAATTATAACATTTCACATCATAAAAGGGGAAATGTTTTTCAGTATCACCAAAAAAAAAAAAAATCCAAACCCACCAACTTTATCTTTTCAAATGTGATTGTTGAGTGAATAAGCTAGCCTGTATACTTATATACAATGTATCTATATACAATGCGCTCATACTGTTTGCTAGTTGTTACACTTGACATTTCTGAAAATTCATGAGCAGTTCAGCAGCAGCAACAATATCTGTGTATGTGGCACTGAATTTTCTCAGTAAGGTTTAACATGCCTTAAGAGAAGCCCCCCGTTGTGTAGCCAAAAAAGAGAGAGAGAGAGAGAAGCCACTCTTCTGAGTCTCCAAAGCCAAAACAAAGTAAAAGTTGTAACATGTTCTCTAGATGAATACTTTTTTTTAAAAAGGTTTTTATTATAGTAATAGCTTTTAATGCATATTTCCCTTTGTCTACAGGAATCTGTCACCTATAGTATTATCAGTCTCCATATTTGATATGGTTAGTATTAAAGTTGTTTCTTATTAGGCATCTCTATCATAAAAGCGAAGGAAACACATTCCCAGGGTAAGGTCTTCCCTAATATGATTTAGTGGGGTTAATCTGTCTTCCTATACTAAATAGTATGTATACTTTCCTCTTTTGCCAATCTCTGTCTACCCATATGCTACATTATACTTTTCTATCCTGGAGGCCTCTATCAAAAGTTACTGCTGTCCAAGGTGTCTTTCCTTAAAGGTTCATAAAGGAAGAAGACTTTTCTAGGGGTATGGTGGGAAAGATATTTCAAAATATTTTATAAAGGCTAGAGGGAGCCCCCTTTATAAAGCTACAAACAGAGGTGAATTTAAAACTATTCCACTACACTATCCCTCTATTTCTCTATTTTCTATCCATGCACCTTCTCTCCCCCCATCCTTTCTAATCTCACCTTTCCTATCCCTGACTTGTTCCTGATTTTCTGTACTTCAATATGTGTCTACCACTATATCATCCTAGAATTTCTGTCAGTGCCCTAGGCCTCCTAGCACTGGGGCATCTTAACATCCCTTTTGCCTGCTCACCCTGGAATACCCTTCCACAAGACCTGTCCCCCTTCTCCCATTAGTGAGTTCCTCCTAAAGCTTCCATTTTGTGGTATGGAAGCCTGCCTTCATTTTCCTCCTAGACCTGTTCCTGACATTTTGGATTTCAAAACCATTCTAGCCATCTTCCCCAACTCCTTCTCCACTAGATACTTCCATCCTTCTACCTTTTCAGCTCCCTTGTATGTATTGTCTTTCCCCTTTAGAGTGTAAACTTCTTGAGGGCAGACTGTCTTGTTTGTCTTTGTATACCCAGAACTTAGCACAATACCTGGAACATAATGAGAACTTATTCCTTCCTTCTTCCTTTCCACCTCTCCAAAAGTCTATCCAAAGAAAATTTGGCTGAAACTCCCTATCTTTGTCTCTAGATCAGTCTGTTTTCCATATCTCAGATCTGTTCATCTGTAAATCATCAGTTGTCTTTCATTCCCTTCCCTTATCCAGCCTTTTGCTATCTCAATGATATTTGTTTTGATGAGTTGCGCAGGAATACACAATCAACCAGTTATAGTCTCACAAGCTGGAGAATCTGAAAAACAAATCAAGAGTCATCTTAAGGAACCTGATAAACTGGCACAAGTTGATATGATTGCCAACAAAATATTCTCTGTCTCTGTCTCTCCCTCTGTGATTGTATATCTACGTGTAAATATTATTTATATGATAGATGTATGTATGTGTGTATATGCATACATACATACACACATATATAGTATGTATCCTTATGACTTCCTTTTCCTCTGTGTTACCTACAAAGCTTGAAGATTCTAGACTGGAAGCTCAGATGCCACTACACAATATTGGCCTCTTCCAGTCAAAGGGGCTACCTTGAATTCCAAACATCCTTCTGTGACCTCATATCCTGTTTCCTAACCCCCACCCCTAACCTCAACTCTTGGTTCCACTTGTCCTCTGTGACTTCATCCTGCAGAATTGCAATTAAAGAAAGAATTTCACTTACTCGAGTTTAAGGGGTCTTAACAGCCCACTCCCTTCCGTAAGTTAATGGGGGGGAAGGGGTTACTATATCTCCAGACTCAGAGCATTATGGCCTTCCCAGACCAAAGACTTTTCCCATGACATCATCAATTTCCTTAGATTGAAGCCAATGGATCCTATCCATCGTGACTTCTCCAGATTAGAGTTAATGGTGCTTGCTGGTAGGAACGGGAATTTCCACCTATTTGCTACCCCTAGAGCTTAAAGACAAGAAGCATTATCTACTCAATGCTACAAATTCACATAGACCTTTTGCCCCCATAGTCTTCCTTCTTCTCTCCTCAGGCAATGGCAGATCCGGAACCCTCAGCAGTAAGCCTCCCACAGGTGCTGGATCAGGAGATAAAATGTCTGAGCAAACAAGAGAAATCCTTGCTGGGCAGTGTAGCAGCGATCAAGACCTTGGCTAGTATTCTTCAGGGCTGCTATGGCCCTTATGGCAGGCTAAAGTTCCTGGTGACATCTCAGGGAAAAACTGTCTGTACAGGGTATGCAGCAACAATCCTTGGAGCCTTGGAACTAGAACATCCAGCAGCTCAACTTCTCCGGGAAGCAGCACAGACCCAAGCTGAGAACAGTGGGGATGGCACAACCTTTGTTGTTCTTCTGGCTGGGGCCTTGCTTGAGCAGGCTGAAGTCATGGTGCGGGCTGGCCTGCCCCACTCTCGTGTCCGTGAAGCCTATGCTATGGCAACCAATGAAGCCCTGAAAATACTGCCTACCTTGGTTGTTTGTTCCTTAGACTCTTTGGAAGATCCAACTTGGGCCCTCCGCTCTGCAGTATATACCCACTCCCTCTCCCACCCTGAGTACTTGGCAAAGTTGGTGACTCAGGCATGTCATGATTCTCGGGATCCTGATGGAAGCTTTAACCCTGAACGCTTGGCAGTATGCTCACTGCCTGGAGCAAGTCTGGGTGATTCAAGTCTGATACCAGGATTGGCAGTGTATGGAGCACCTTGTGGGAAAATTACAGTTGTGCTTGGAGGAGCCAAGGTCGCACTATATTCTTGCCCCTTTGGCCCCGCTAGCCCCCATACACCTGCTGCTGCTCACCTCACTTGCCCTGAAGACTTAATTAACTACAAGAAAGGAGAGGAGATGATGGCATCAATGCTAGTGACCCAGCTTGCAGCTAAGGGTATCAATGTGGTGGTGGTATGGGGACAAATAAATGAGATTAGTCTACTGCATGCTGATCAGCATGGCATCATGGTCGTGCAGGCAAAGTCCAAACAGCAGGTGGTCCAGCTGAGCCATGTCATGGGTATAACTATGCTGCCTTTCTTGATGCCTCCCCTTGTAGCAGGGCAATGCCTTAAGGTATATACAAAGGAAATGGCACTAGGATTGGCTGTGATATTTGAATGGGATTGCTTACTTGCACCTGCTTTCACTGTGATCCTTCGGGGATCCACAGCTGAAGGACTAAAGGGAGCAGAACAGGCTGTTCATCATGCCATAAGTGCCTATGCACAGCTGAGTCAGGATCCCCGCTTGCTACCAGGAGCTGGGGCAACAGAGTTGGCTCTAGCTAAAAAACTTTCAGAACTGGGAAGCCAATTGGAGGGAGCCAATGGTCCTGGGATCCTTGCATTTGCCAGGGCTCTTAGGTCACTTCCTGTAATCCTAGCAGAGAATGCAGGCATGCAAGGGGCAGATGTATTGGCACAACTTCAGGCACATCACCAGGCTGGGAACACGGTTATGGGGGTGGGGGATGAAGGGACAATAAATGTAACCCAGGAAGGAGTATTTGACCCCTTCATTGTCAAGACCCGGGGACTACGGGTGGCTGCTGATGTGGTGTTGGAACTAGTGACTGTAGATGATATCCTGATTGCCAAGAAAAGCGGGGAGTATATCCACCCAAAGGACAGGAATTCTGAATCAGATAATCTAAAACAACACCCAACCTCCCTCAATAACAACTAACCGTTGGAAGAAATAAGTTGGCAACTCCCTCAATAAATGGAGACCGCCAAGGAGGGCAGTACCACACCCAAAATGAATTGTGTACCTCATTTGTTCCCTCCACATTTTGTGCCAATAAAGGCACTTATTCTAGAGAAGAAAGGAAGGAAGAAAACACAGAAATATTTATCACCTTTCTCCCAATTTAGTTCTTCCTTCCTCAATCCCTAATGTTTGCTCTTTCACTTCTCAGTCTTAGAGCCTGCATCCCTCCTATCTTGTCAAGAATCAATAACTCCATCTCTACATCAGACCTTGTTTCCTCCTCAGATTTGGGGCATATTTAATTTCAATGCAATGAGACACTACATCTCCAAAATGAAGAGATTGAACTAGATGTTCCCTTAACTCCCTTCCAGCTATAAATCCTATGGCCTTTAAAATATTTACTGGGTGCCTACTATGCACCAAGCACTGTATAGGAATGCAAAGGAAGCATATGGGGTTCTTGTACTCCAGACTCTTATCATCTAGTTGGAGAGACAAACCACACACAAAAGTAGAGTGCAAGATAAAAACCTTGACAAATTGAAAAACTGATGAGATAATCAAAAACCTTGGGCCATCCCTAGGGAGGATTTTGGTCTGGGGGAAATTAGGAAGTATCCAAAACCTCTCCCTCCCATACACATTTTTTATACACATGAAAATAAAGGGAAGTACTTCACCAAGGGGTTAAAAAGAGCATTCGCTGGCAGCTAACAGGCTGTATTTGGTAGTGGGGAGGGACAGCCTGACCTGCTTTTCCATGGTCACAATGGAGGGTAATGAGCTGATTGTATGTACAGAAGCCTCAGAGCTTTAGCCTCAGCTGTGGATTACCTTCTTCCTCCTAATGGTGTCTCCTTATAGTTCATTCCCCAGGCATCAAGTGTCTGGTCCCTAAAGGGCCCAAGGGATTGATATAGAACAGGAACATTAAGTTCTCCATGTTCTATGATTGTCCTTATCCTAACATTCAGCCTTAACTTCGTAAGTGTTAAGATTCTGAATCTTGTCCAAGCATCTCAGAGGAGAGAACCCAAGTTCCTACAGGGCTTAGAGAATCAACTACATAGTTCTTCTCTTTTCTTTTTTTTGGCTATGCTTTTTCCCAACTTCAAAACCAAACACAATTCAGGGCTTGTAGTTACAGGGACCCTTCTTCTGTGGAAAGTGATAGTAGGTAGATCTGTCACTCACTGTTTGGTCTTTTCCAGATCTCTAGCTTAACTACATAGCTTCTGGTTATTTCTAATACCAGCTTCTATAAGTAACATAAGCATTCAAGGAAACTGGCAAGGAGCATTAGGGGAAGAAAAATCAAAATGATGATTTCAAGGTCCACTGTAAGGAACTGGTTGCCTGTCACTGATTGGGTGAGGTAGCAAGAATCAATAATTCAAGATCGTGGGAAGAAAAAAGTTGATAACACTGTCAAGGGGAGGTAATCTACATCAAATATCATTGGTAAAGATTTGATATCCAAAATGTATGAGGAGTTAACAAGTATATAAGACTAAGAATCAATCCTCAATAAATAAGTGTGCAAAGGATACAGTTTTCAAAAGAACATCAAATTATCAACTATACAAAAACATCCTCCAAAATACTAATAAGAAAAATTCATATTTTAATACTCTGAGGTTTCACCTCACATTGTATGAATTGGCAAGACAGCAAAACAGGGGAAATAGTCTAAGTCAGACCTGAACAACTTGGCAGTAGGTAGGGGGCCAAAATTAAAATACGCTAAACTTCTTTGGGCCACAGATAGGTTTTTAGTGGCTTACTTACCAAGTAAATGTATAATTAATGATTAAACTATTTTGAAAATAAATCATTTTTTAAAAGATAAGTTTCAATTAATATCAATTAATTATTACTTAAGATTTTTATTTATCATGAAATCACATTAATGTTAAAAAAATTACTTTGCTAAGTGGTACAAGTTTTAATATATTTTTCAGGTTTTCTTACTGTTTACATTAGGTAATGGGATATATCACATTTCTTGTCAGCAATCAGTTTATTGTACTCTGGAATCATATTTGAAATCTATTTCTTTAGAAATATGAAAACTAATCTCTAGTAGCCGCCTCATTTTCTGAGTTTCCTTTTTTGAAAAACTGTTGTTCCCCACTGAGATTTTTCAACAATTTGGATGTTCTAATTTGTTTTTCATTGGTGTCTAATTTGCTTATGTCAAGATGTTTTGATTCAAAATGGCAATGAAGATTGTATTCCTTCGAAATGGCTATTACTTCTCAGCAAACAAGGCACAATGTTTTGTCTCTGGTGTAAATAAACAGGTATCTATTTGTCCACTCTGGATTAAACACTCTATGCTCTGATTTGATCTTCTGTTTCTTTTTATCACCCATTTTACAAAGTCACCCCAAAAACTTTAATGTTACAACCAAAAAAATCTCCACAGCAACTGCTCACATACAAAGAAATACTGAACTGAATGTCTGACTTTAGAGAGAGTGCCAGACATTCATGTAACTTGGAGGGTGGCTGCACAGCAAAGGAGTAGAAGAAGCCCTCAGTTGTTACTGCTCATTACATAGCAGGCATCAGCTGCGTTGGCGCATGGCTGCACTCACTTTGTCCCTGTTCAACATGAGTAGCAACCAAAAACATGGCAAAAAGATATGATTCTCTTCTCAGATTAGAGACAGACTGACAATGGTTGGTTGCCATGAGTTGTGTGATAAACAGGAGAGGGTGCACAGTGCAACTCACCCACCAAGTTACAGAATGGGCACATGCACAACAGTGACTAGTGGAAGGCGGGTTAAGCAGGGCATGGACAAAGCACTTACTACATCTTTACTTTTTTTTCGCATCCTCTACATTTTTTTTCACTGAGGCAATTGAGGTTAAATGATTTGCCCACAGTATTATGTGTCTGAGGTCGGATTTGAACTCAGGTCCTCCTGACTCTAGGGCCTGTGCTCTATCCACTGCACCACCTAGCTGCCCCCATCCTCTACATTTTTCATGGGTCGCTCAAAATCCTTTGGCTGCCTGCAAGTGGCCCTCGCAGGCCATATGTTTTGCAGGCCTGGTCTAAATTGATGATAGATATACCAATAGGCTATTGGTGGAGCTATGAATTGATCCAAACATTCTAAAAAACAATTTGGAATTATGTGAGAAAAGTGGCTAAGCTATTCATATGCTTTGAGAAGGCAGCACATAAACCTTAAGCGGTCAAAACTATTTTTAAAAAAAAGGGTCTAAACCACACAGATATATTCAAGTAGCACTTTTCTGTGGTAGCAAAAGACTAGAAACAGTATATAACCATTGATTGGAGAATGTTTCATGAATGTAATAAAATATTTTTATGTAGTAAAATCACTGAGGAATCCAGAGATACATGTGAAGATTTGTATGAACTGATAGAGATTGAAATAAATAGAACCAGAGAAACAATATGCTTAATGAGTATAATAATGTAAGTGAAGGGGCAGCTAGGTGGCACAGTGGATAGAGCTCCCACATTGGAGTCAGGGGGACCTGAGTTCAAATCAGGTCTCAGACACTTAATGACTGTGGGATCCTGAGCAAGTCACTTAACCCTGATTGCCTCAGCAAAACAAAACAAAACAAAAAAACAAAAAACCCAATGTAAGTGAAAAGATCATTAAAAGGAAGCTGAATAACAAATAATTGTCCCTTCCTCTTAGAAAAGAAATTGGAGACTACTAGGGCAGAATATTGCATATGTTCCAAGACTTGCTTACTATATCCATTATATTTTACTTAACTATTTTTCTTTGTTTCTAGGGAAAGTTCATTTTGGGGAGGTGCAGTTTGGGGATTGATATCCAGAAATAAGCATGATATAAAAATGAAAGGCATCAATAAAACCAAAACAAAAAAGCTGAGGTCAGAGTTGGAAGTAAGTTTACAATATCCTTGCACCATAGATTACATGCTTATCAGAGCTACAAGTAGGACAAAGCTAAGAGAATCAACTTTGGAGACAAAATGAAACATAATGGGAGAAGTTAAAATCAATTTCAAAAATCAATTTCACAAGTACAAGATAGGATGTATTTCATTCGTTCGCTCACTCATTCAAAGATAAACAGCCAGAAAGAACTGAGATGTATGCAAAGCTGTAAGCAGGAAAGTATTCAAAGGAAGCCAGTCAGTAGTTCTCTTGAGAGAGACCTGAGAGGTTTTAGTAGGCTGCAAACTCATTATGAGTCAAAAGGGTGGTATGGGAAAAAAGGAGGAGGAAGAGGAAGGGGAAGAGGAGAGAATTAGAAGAAGAAGAAGAAGAAGAAGATGATGATTATTTAGGAAGTACACTGATGTGTTGTAGAACATCAAGAAGAGGGCACCCAAGATGGTGAAGAGATAATTCAAAATAATGGTTGAAAGAACTGAGATTAATTAGCCTGGTGAGAAGAAGACATAAGTAATATATGATAGTTATCTTCAAGCATTTGAGGGGCTGTCACATGTATATGAAGGTAAATTTGATTTGTTCTGTTTAGCCCCAGATAACAGACCAAGGAGAAACTGGGCAGAAATTGCAGAGAAGCAAATTAAAGAAAAGTTGAGGAATAATTAAAGCTATCCAAAAATGGAATGAACTCTCCAAGTTCTTCCTTACTGGAGATCATCAAGCAATGACTAGATGACCACTTGTTGGGTACGTTGTACAGTGAATTCTTATTCAGGCATTCATTGTACTAGGGGGCTTCTATGTTTCCTCTGAACTCTGAGATTCTATGATTCTATAATTCCTCCTGCTGTAGCTATCCAAGTATCATAGCTTTTATCAACTTTTCAGACAAACATGTTTCTAAGCTAATATGTGCTCCTAATACTTTAGGAAAGTAGCTATATTTTCATGTGGACATCTCAAAAACGTAAAATTTACCTTAACAGAGGGCCTGACACACAGTAAGCCTCTGACAGATTTTTTTTATGTATTTATTCATTCATTCATTCATTCATTCATTTATTTATTCATTCACTCATTCTGAAATGAGCAGCCAGAAAGAACTGAGGTGTATGTGAGGCTATCAGCAGGAAAATATTCAAAAGAAACCAAAGTTAGAATATCTAAAAAGAATGGGGCATGGGATTTACAAATAAATGGCTGGAAACCAGAATATCTGGATTCAAGGAATGGAAAATATCACCTAGGGAAGAATGAAAGTGTTTTAAATAACTTGTTTAGTACTAGTACCAAACTTTTGCCCACATTAACACATTTTAAACATACCATTTCCTGTACTTCTCCTATGTTTTTGAGTGTTTCTGGGGAGAAGATTTAAACTTGCAATAATTTGTGTATATATATATATGTATATATAATGTATGTATGTATGTATGTATGCATGCATTTGTATATATGTTTATATACACATATATACATATATGTATGTATGTATATATATATGTAATTATAAGATAACTTAGTCATTGTCCCTCGTTTCCTACCAAGAGAGCTTGAAAGCAGTAATTTGAAGGGCCACAGAAAGATAAATATCTTGCCAGGAAGATTTGGGGGTGGGGTCTTCCCAATGGGAATCTTTTTATAACGCAGTCCATATCATTTGGTACTAATGCATCTCACTGGCAAACAGAAATAATGCCTCTTTATAAGTTTCCTTTTGAGTTGGGATAACTCATTAGTTGTATCCAGAGAGGAATGCTGAAACTTTGCAAGTTACAAGAATATATTCCCTAACCTCCAACTGAAGGAAAGGTTGCTTCATTTAGGACCTCTTTTCAATTTAGTCTCTCACAAACTTGCTGCTTTACTATTACTAATGTTATTCATAATAATTATGATGAACTCCTGGCCAACTGTTGTTTCATGTGAAAAGCATTTACAATTTTCTTAAACTATTTGCTGTGCTGTGTCCTTCACTTTGGATTTTAATTTAGATTGTCCAGAGCTAGAATGAAAATTTAGATTTCCAAATATGAGGAACCTTTCCATTTTCATCCAGATGATTAGCACTGGATAGACAAAAACAAAACAAAACAAAACAAAACCCCCAACAACACTGGACTTCACTTCAGAGAGCCTAAAATCAGAATTGTGACCTTGGAAAAGTCAATTAACTTTTGTGAACCTCAGGTCTCTCATCTGTAAAATGAAGAGTTTGGACTAGATAACCTCTTAAGTACCTTCCATCCATAAAATTATGATATTGATCTTTAAAATGAGGGTTTTGAAGTAGGGTATTTTTGAGGAAACTTAAAGCTTTCTATCCTAGGATTAATGTGTTAAAGGGGAACTAAGATTTCTCATTTTTGTGAGGTTTAAATTTGTACCAAGGTCTGATTGGGATTATGTACTGCATTAGAATAATGTTGCCTGTGAAAATTAATCCTATGTCCCCCACATAAGTATTAGATTTAAGAATGGAAGAATCCAAGAAACTGGAGCACAAGAAATAGCTCAAATTTATGAATAATTGTTTTTTGAAACTGCAATTATACAAACTTATGATTGCTGTTTAGTGATATTTTGCTGCATTGTAAAACAAAAATTTTAAATTAATTATTACCTACGTATTTCCATAGAAAGTTTTGTAGGCCAAATCAATGAACAATTAATGGCCATTATAATAGAACAAGAGCCATTCTTATGCACTTTGAGATATTAGAAAAGTGATATTTTTAATGTCTCTGAATGACAAATTATTCTTTAAGATTTTCTCTGAACATTCACAGAACATGGGAATACTAATAAAATTGTTATATTTTCATAGGTCTTATTATTAGTTTTTCCCCATCTATTGCTTAATTTTCCTTCATATTCTGTAACCATTACGTAACTTTATATTTAACATTTTCCAGTTTTTAAAATATATTTCTTTCCTCTTTATTATGCTTAGTTTTGAACTCTGGTTTGTTACATGCTTGTATCTACCTTTTCCTTTTCCCTTTACTTGTTTGCTTGTTTTTTGTTTTTTTTTTTAACCTATGATGGCTCTTCAACATCTGTGTTCTTTTGGTCATTGTTACTTGAATAGTAAACTTCTCTTGCCTTTTTCCTGTGTCTGTTTCTTGAAACGCTCTTTCTTCTTCTCACACTCTTTCTATTTTTGCGTGAATCTAATATTCTTCCACTAATTTTGGAAAATAAGACAACTTCCCACTTTTTCCTTAGTCTCTTGTTTTCCTAGGCTTGCTTCCCAATAAACCAAAATTCCATTGCCTAATCCATTTTTCCTTATCAACCAGGATGGGTTTCTTCAGCAAATCAATACATTCATCAGGTATGTCCCCATCCACTCCCTTGATATCCCTTGAAAGCTTCTCTATTTTCACATGTGCTTAAGAAATAGGCTTCTGGAAATACTTGACAAAATCTCCTCTCATTCCAGATAAAATGCTTTGAGGGGTCTGGAAAACCAACAAACTTTCTATATTCCAAGTCAGGAAAAGTTATGTTGGTTATTTCTGCCTTTTATTCCAAAGGGGTGGAGGGGGAAGAGGAGAGAAAACCAGGATGGGGAGAAATTCAATACCAGATTCCTTAGTCTAGCTAATTTGATACTTAGCAATTCTGGACAATCATCTGACTTCTTTGAGGAAAAGTCATTTCCATGCACAGGTTTCTTGTTTTTAGAAATGTAGTTATAGGACTTCTGGTGACAATATAGCAGAGGGAAGAAGGAACCCTCTGAAGCCCTCCCAAATTTCCCTCCAAATAATAGAAAACTGCCTCAGAATTGATCTAAGAGCAGGGAAGCAGCTTACCAGCCTGGCAGGAAAGGTCTCTCTCACTGAGGTGGGAGGGGAGTGAGGACCAAGACTAGCAGCAGCAGTTAGCCTCACAGCAAGGCTCCAAACCTGGGCCAATCCACCAGCTAGACCCCACCCTCCTACAAACCAGTAGTCCCCTAGGCAAGTGATTATCTCAATAGATGCAGAAAAAGCCTTAGACAAAATACAGCACCCATTCCTATTAAAAACATTACAGAGCAGAGAAATGAATGGAGCTTACCTTAAAGTGAAAAGTAATATTTATCTAAAACCATCAGCAAGTATTATCTGTAATAGGGATAAGCTAGAAGCCATCCCAATACAATCAGGGTGAAGCAAGGATGTCCATTATCAACTCTATTATTTAATGCTGCACTAGGAATATTAGCTATAGAAATAAGAGAAGAAAAAGAAATTAAAGGACTTAGAATAGTCAATGAGGAAACAAAACTATTACTCTTTGGAGATGATATGATGTCATATATGATGTCATACCTAGGAAATCCTAGAGAATCATCTAAAAAACTATTTGAAATTATTAACAACTTTAGCAAAGTTGCAGGACACAAAATAAAGCCATATAAATAATCAGTACTTCTATATATGACCAACAAAGTCCAGCAGCAAGAGGTAGAAAGAGAAATTTCATTCGAAATAACTACAGACAATATAAAGTACTTGGGAATCTACCTGCCAAGATAAATCCAGGAACTACATGAACACAACTATAAAACATTTTTCACACAAATAAAGGCAGATTTAAATAATTGGAAAAATATTAATTGCTCATGAGTAGGTTAAGCCAACATAATAAATTATAATTCTACCTAAACTAATCTATTTATCCAGTGCCATACCAATCAAACTACCAAAAAATATTTTATAGAGCTAGAAAAAATAACAAAATTCATCTAGAAAAACAAAAGTTCAAAGATATCAAGGGAATCAATGAAAAAAAAATGTGAAAGAAGATGGTCTAGCTGTACCAGATCTCAATTTGTATTATACAGCAGTAATTATCAAAATAATCTGATACTGGCTAAAAAATAGAGTGGTAGATCAGTGAAATAGATTAGGTAAAAATTGCATCATAGTGCATGACCATAGTAATCTAATGCATGATAAACCCAAAGATCTAAGCTTTTGGAACAAAAACTTGTTACTTGATAAAAACTGCTGGGAAAACTGGAAAACAGTATGGCAGAAACTAGGTATAGAGCAACATCTCACATCATATGCCAAGATAAGGTCAAAGTGGGTAGATGACTTACATATAAAAGGTGATACCATAAGCAAATTAAGAGAGCATGGACTAGTTTATTTGTCAGATTTATGAATAAGGGAAGAATTTAGGACTAAAGAAGATATAGAGAGCATTACAAAATATAAAACAGGTGGTTTTGATTATATAAAATTAAAAGGTTTTTGCATAAACAAAATACAACTAAAATTATAAGAAAAGCAGAAAACTGGGGAAACTTTTGCAACAAGTACATTGTGAACAATAACAGCAATGTTGTACAATGAAGTACTGTGAATGACTTGGCTATTTTCAGCAATACAGTGATCCAAGACAATCCCAAAGGAATAATGATGAAGCATACTATCTGCCTCCAGATAAAGAACTGATATTGATTGAATACTGAAGCATGCTATTTTTCATTTTCTTTCTTTTTTTTCCTTTTTTTTGAGTCTTCTTATATAAAATGACTAATGTGGAAATATTTTGCATAATTACACATGTATAACTTATATCTGATTGCTTACCATTTCAGGGCAGAGGGAGAGGAAGGGATGGAGGGATAGAATTTGGAACTCAAAACTTTAAACAAAAATGTTGTAAAAATTGGGGGAAAAAAGAAAAAGAAATGTAGTTATAAAGTTGGGAGGAGGGGCAACTAAGTGACTTAGTGGATAAAGCAATGGCTATGGAGTCACAAAGACCTGAGTTCAAATCTGGCCCCAGACACCTGACACTTACTAGCTGTGTGACCCTGGGCAAGTCACTTAACCCTGATTGCCTCACCAAAAAAATAAAATAAATAAATAAATAAAATAAAAAATAAAGTTGGGAGGTCTGGCAACAGTTGCATGATCTCCAACCTGTTCCTTCCTCTAGTCACACAGTGACTAGTAAGTGTGAGACACTGCTCCTCTACACAGTAAAGTCAGGCTTATTATTTGAGGAGTTGTTAATTATGAGTCCCATAGTATGGCCCATTCAAAATACAATGTTAGGTAGGTGGTGGCCCATACCTATAATCTCTGTCATTGGGCCTCTGAGACTGGTGGATTACTTGAGCTCAGGAATTTCCACCTGCACTGAGGCTAAGCCTATTGGTTGTCCACACCAAATCTAACATCAATACAATGATCCCCTTCAGAGCAGGGTGTCTCCAGGTTGACTAAGGAGGGACAAACCAGTCCAGGAGCAAGTCAAAACTCCCATGCTCATCAGTAGTGGGATCAAGCCTGTGAGTGGCCCCTTCCACCTTCAGTGAGATAGGAGTAACTTAAACACACACACACACACATACACACACACACACACACATACAGAGTGTTAGATATAGCCCTTGCACAAAATCTGACAGACTTGCAAGAGAGACACACAAATTTCCAAAGTGGGCGATACTGCCCCCTGGAGGGTGCTGGAACAATGGGGAAGGGGGGTTGGTTGTAGCTTTGGTGCAATTGGGGGCGGCATTGAATAAAAATAAGGGGGTGGTGGAAGCATAAGGAAAGAAAAGAAGAAAATTTAAAAAAACCACTCATACATATTTCATCTGCTGCATAACAGTGTTAAAGTCATAGTAATTACATTATTTTCAAATAAATACACAAAATGCAAGTTATAACCAATCAGTGGTCAAGTAGGCCTACAGGTCTTAACAAGCAAGTTGTTGGCAGGTATTGTGCATTGTCAAGAAGTCCAGCATGCATCAGCAGGAATATGTCAGTGTCATGACTTGTTTACAATACAGTACAATAGGGTTACATGATGCAATATTGCATCATCAAAATTTCAGTGCAGGAAAAAATCTCACAAATTTACAATAAATTATTAAATTTAAGATGCATCATTTTTTAAAATATATTTTTTGAAATGACATAAATTAAAAAAAACATTAAAGGAGTAAAACAAGTATATTTCCAGGGGGGCGCTGAGTAATTTTTTTCCTTTTCTTTTTTAAAGGGGACAGTAGACCAAATAAGTTTGGAAACCTTGCTCTAAATAGTAACCTGGAAACACTATAGGTTGGTTCTCTTTTTTTTAAAGCAGCATTAAATTTCTTCAGGAAATGAATATGAAATAAAATTCCTACCACTTATTGTAAAACTCTAAGACAAGAAGCTTTTGGCCCTTTAAGGATCAATCATTAATGAAGGATTCTTCTCAGCTCAGATGCCATTTTAAAAAATAGCCTATAGCTGCCTTTCAAGGCATTCCACAATCTTGCATTCCAATTTATCTTTCCAGCCTTCCTTCTTTCGTTCAAGCTGCTGTCCAACCAACTACTCACTGTCCACAATTCTTGTCCCTCCCTTTCTTAGCTTCTTGATTTCATTCACTACAGGCTAGAGTGTATACTGCCCCAGTTCCCCCCATCTCAGCCTGTTGATTCTTCTCCCTTTAAGACCAAATGCAGATGTCATCTCTTAGATGAAATCTTCCCTGACCCTTACTCCAGTTAGAAGTAATCTCTTTTGCACCATTTTTATTTATTTGTATAATACACCCCCAACCTCATTTTATAATCTTAAACTACCTGAGAGTAAAGGCCAGATAGTTTCATCTTTGTATTCCTAGCTAGTCTAGTGCTTGCACATTGTAGGTACCTGGTAAATGTGCCATTGTTGTTTGCTACATTGAATTGAATTCAATTGAACTAAATCCTTACCAACTGCCCAGATGCTCCATCTCTAATGGTTCCTCCTTGAGCTGCACCCCAAGTACAACTCTTCATTCTATCATAAGATTCATCACTAATGAGAGCAGTTACACATCTCTTTTTGCACTGACTTTTCCAAACACAATCCCCAACTGCTGCTCTCCAGCTGTTGTTTCTAAACAGTCTAAGAAGCTTCCAATTTCACAGTTCTATGCCTTTGTCCATTCAAAGATACACTACTGCTTCTTGAATAATAATATTTCACACATATGGCACTTTACTTTTTCAAACTGGATTCACTTACATTTTCCCATTTGATCCTCATAGCAACCCTGAATGGTAGTTAAGGCATTATTCATCCCATCCAGCCATCTACCCTGGGTTTCTTACCATCTGCCCTTCTGCTGCCACCCCTTCCCTTCCTTTCCCCCATCCGCTTTCTACCTCTACCTCTGAGAACAGTAACTGAACCAATCCAACCATTGTTCCTAGAAAGGGCATTGTAGTTACTATTTATGCTCCACTCAAGGTCCCTGTGACTCTTCAAACCAAAACTCCTTTCCCTGGCTACCACCATGCATTCTCTTTGTAGTCTAATGTAAGCTCCTTGAGTATAAGGACTGTATGACTTTCGCATTTGTGTTCCCAGCACCTGGCAAATAATAAACAATTTATTAAGTGCTTTCTCATTCATATGTTCATTCTGATTTTATAGTTGAAGCATGTTAACTTTTTTAGGCCTCAGTTTACTAATCTAGGGGGATGAAGATGATTTGTCAGTTCCCTTCCATATCTTAAATACTATTATTTCTATGAATTGTCCAAAGTCACACAGCATAGTTAGTGACAGATCCAAGACTGTTAACTCAGAAGGGCTGTGCCCCTTATACTTTGAATTAAAAAGAAGAGGAAGAGGTTAGGTTCTCCTATTTGAATAATTGCTTATTACCAATTCAGTAGTTCTGTCTGATATCTGCTATCAGCTAAAAACCACCCCTGATAACTGTACTGAAAAGATGAAAGATTACCCTCTCGATATGGTCTGTCTTTCCAGTTCCCCACTGTGCAGTAGCTCTAAATAGGGTTTTCTTTTTATGATAAGTATTTATCTTTAAAATTATGAACAAAGAACAAAGCAAAACAAAGGCTTTAATGCTAACACTCTCTTGAACATGACATCTTATAGGAATTACTCTTTTCAAAACTAAATCATTTTGAATATTTTACAAAGCAGCATAGAGGATGTGATATTGCAGTGGTCTCCCTGCTTTAAATCTCTCCCCAGTAAAATCCATCTTTTACTCAGCTGTCATATGATTTTCTTAATGTGTAGATTTGACGGTCAACCCCACTATTCAATAAAGTTCAGTGTTCCCTATTATCTCCAGGATCAAATATCAAGTCCTTTATTTGACATTTAAAGCTCTACACAACCTGTCTCTTTCCAACCTTTCCAGTCCTGTTAACACTTTCCTCCTCTCCACACATTCTACCATCTTGTTTCACTGGCTACTTGCTATCCCACTCGAATCACTTTAGCTATTCCTTAAGTCTGAAATGCTCTCCTTCCTCAGTTCTGCCTCACGGTGTGCCTGGCTTCTTTCAAGCTCAGCTCAAAACTCACCTTTTTCAGGAGGATTTCCCCCAGTCTTCTGAGCTGCTAATGCCATCCCCTCTGAGATTATGTTACATATAATCTGTATGTATCTTCCATATACCTAGTTCCTTACATCTTATTTCAAGGGCTAAGGCTGTTCCCCCATCCCTAGTGCTCAGTACAGAGCCAGGATATAGTTAACACTTAATAAATGTTTTCTGACCAACTGCCTGGGTCAGGCATCCCATGTGGTATAAGGATACTACATGCAGGACTTCCTAGTTTTGAGGCCAGGCAGGGGTGTATCTCTTAGAGAACTTAGAATTGTTAGAGTAGGGAGAAAGAAGTAGTATTAAAGCTTCTGCAGTTCCATCTTTCTGCTTACTTTGTTCCTTAAATTCTGATCCTCTTTCTTCAAGATTTCTCCTTTTCCTAATCAAAATAGGGAGGATCAGTACCATATCGACAATATGCCAATATCATAACTTTTTTCGTGGTCTATGCCCATCACAAAATGGACCAATCTGTATACAAGGAAAAATACTTACTCTATCCCTGGTGTTAAAGGCATTTGCAACACCACAAATCTTTTTTTTTTCCTTTTCTCGTGAGGCAATCTGGGCTAAGTGACTTGCCCAAGGTCACACAGCTAGTAAGTATCAAGTGTCTGAGGCCGGATTTGAACACAGGTCCTCCTGATGCTAAGGCTGAAGCTCTATCCGCTGCACCACCTAGCTGCCCCCACCACAAATCTTCTAGATAGTGAAGGAGGGTGATAGCAGCACATTAGAGCTATTCTTCTAAAGTTAGAGACTACTTGTTCATCTTTGAAAAAGATTGGTTTGTCCTATGGACTATCTACCAGGCTTTTGCCCAGTTTCCCACTGGTCTGATTCAATGATGACTAGAACTATAGTTAATGGTTTGTTCTCAACAAACTTGAAAACTTGAAACAAAAACCAACAATAATCTAACTCCAAACAATTCTGCCAATTTCCTCAATCACAGAATGTGTTTGTTGAAATGTGAAATGAAAGAAAGATTTGGATGGTTCATTTCACCACAGTTTACCCAGCCCTGAAAGCAGAAGAAAACCACTCCCAAAATACCAGTCCCAGTGGTGTTAAGATCATCATAATTACCCCCCCCCATTTTAATGATGGAACTTTTCAGTTAAATCAGAATCTTCCAGTCATAAAAGCACAGTGACATACAAAGGCCAAATCAATGTCAAATTGTTAGGCAAATTGACTAATATTACTATGCTTCCTTAAGTAAAAAGTAGGCTAATTCATTCCTTTCCCCACCTCTCAGGAGTACTTTTAAAATTAATTACATAGAAAGTACTGAGTTCCTAAGAGAAAATTCTGTTTTCTTTTATTAATAATAACAGAATGTGATTATTACAAGGTCAAAATGAGCTATAATTTGTATACAAAGATGAAGTTCCTGATATACTGTCAGCAGGTAATATATTTTCAATAGTTTTTCCAGTAGTGAGGATAGGTTTGTACATCCACACTCATAAGCCAGGCCCCTTCTGACAGGGGCTCCCAAATTTTGCTATAGTCAGTAAAGCTCTCAAGGAAGCAATTCTAGTAGTAGAAAACAATTAAGTTTTTTTCTCTTGTGAAGTCAGATAACCTACAGCGATATCAAAACAAGAGGACCATTAGTGGGTATAATCCTCCCTATTCAAGTAGGTTTAAAGTTAAAATAAAAAAAAAACATAAAAGAACCTCAGAAACAAGCAACCATAA
Organism: Vombatus ursinus; assembly: GCF_900497805.2. Lineage (NCBI taxonomy): Eukaryota > Metazoa > Chordata > Mammalia > Diprotodontia > Vombatidae > Vombatus > Vombatus ursinus. The sequence goes on from NW_020954630.1 coordinate 3,196,865, forward strand.
AAGAACCCAAGAAACAAGCTTATTGAATCCTATTAGAAGAAAAGCCCTATACAAGTCGACAAAATACAAATGAATACACAAAGAAAGCTTTGGGAGACAAACTGTGTTATAATGGCTTTATCTAGAATTTCATCAAGGACTGTTACTCTGGAGTTTGGGCTTGTTTGATTTTTAAAGTTTACTTTCCCTTTTCAAAAAGCTATGAAATGAAATCTTCCATATTGATCTTGTCATTATCAAAAAATCTTCTCTCTCCCCCTTTTATTATAGAAGACTGGTAAAATTTGCTCATTTGCTGAGTTCAGGGAGGAGGTAAGAAAGGGATAATACAGAAGTTTTCTCTTTGATTAAAGATTTGGCTGGAGAAAAATAGAGTCAGAAAAGTTGGCCGAGTGGGGGAGGGGAGATGGGGGGAGAGAGGAGAAGAAGAAGAAGAAGAAGAAGAAGAAGAAGAAGAAGAAGAAGAAG
>NW_020954630.1:3197342-3198043 GCF_900497805.2 Vombatus ursinus
AGAAGAAGAAGAAGAAGAAGAAGAAGAAGAAGAAGAAGAAGAAGAAGAAGAAGAAGAAGAAGAAGAAGAAGAAGAAGAAGAAAGCAAATGAGTGGGGTACAGTGAGGTGTCAAGAGCACGTGCAGAGGAAGGTAGGCATTGTAAGCAGGGAATAAAGAAGATGACTTTGATTTTGTGAAGTGATGGAAGGGAGGGACACAGTAGGAAGAGAAACAGAGAAAAACAAAAGGGCAGAAGGCAGAACGCAGTACAGGAAATCTGGAGTCCAAGTTGGCAGCCTTTATAATTAGGAATATAGTAGAGGAAAGAAAGAGGAAGATAAATTAGCAAGGAGGGATTGTAGGAAGAAAAAGACTGCCAAGGAGAGGACCTGGGAGAGAGAAGTGTCAAAGATATATAGGAAGGCGATCGACAAAGGCATAGAGGTGACCAGATAGAGAAAGGAGAGGGGCACAGAAAACTGGGATAGAACAGGGACAGAGGAACAGTGGGAGGGTCCGGTAAAGAAATAGATATCGAGGCCCTAGAAAGGGTAAAAACAGACTGAGAGAAAAGAGAGTAGGGGAGGGACAGCGAAAGGGGCGGAGAGAGAACTAGGGATAGTAGGGACCAAGAGAGACAGAGAAAGACAGGGGAGGGAGAGGGAGAGGGAGAGGGGGGAGAGAGAGAGAGAGAGAGAGAGAGAGAGAGAGAGAGAGAGA
>NW_020954630.1:3198143-3256055 GCF_900497805.2 Vombatus ursinus
AAGAGAGAGAGAGAGAGAGAGAGAGAGAGAGAGAGAGAGAGAGAGAGAGAGAGAGAGAGAGAGAAAAGAAGAAGAAGAAGAAGAGTAAAGAGAGGAGAGGAGAGAAAGAGAGAGAGAACAGAAAAGAGAGAAAGAAGGGGGCGAGCGGGAGAGACGAAGGGGGAGGGGAAAGGGGAGGTCGCTGGAGAGTCTGCAAAGGGAGGAGTAAGGGGTTGGCAGCCTCTCCTCTCAGCCCGAGGGAGCCCGGGGAGGGGGGCGGGGGCGGTGAGGGGCGGAGAACTCCTGGAAAGGAGTTGGGGGAGGAGGGTGGAAACGGAGACAGGTCAATGCCTCGTTGAGAGGTACCCTGAGAGGGGGGCGCGACGAGCTGAGCTGACAACCCACACGTCAAATCCACTTTAGGACAAACTAGGTCAACCTCCATCCCGAGCCAGGGGTTTCCCCGCCCCCGCGGGGCACCAGTTAGGGGTGGCCGGCTCTGGCTCTAGCGGAGCTGGGGCATAGTCTCCTTCCTCTTCCTGCTCCTGCTCCGGGGAGTCTGGGAGCGAGGGAAAACTGAGCCTAGGGCTTTCCCTTCTCTCTCTTGCCTCTTCTTCTATTCATCTCCTTTACCTAGCCAAGTGCTTAGGTACCCCTGGAGAAGAATGACATTTATTCAGAACTTATTGTTTTCTCAGTTGGCAAACTATTTTACCGTTTCTTCACTCTACCCCACCCCCACCGCCAATTTCCAGTCCTCTTCCTACTCAGCACCTCATATCTGCTACTCCTAAAACCATATTAACAAAAGAGATGCCGTGGAAGCGGAGGTGAGGGGGACTGGGGGTGGGAGTGAACTAAGACTAGCGTTTATTGCCCCACAGGGGCCAGGGAAAGATTTGTGCAGCTATCCTTCATTAGTTTTCTTCTTTCCCTCTCCCTCAGGGAAGTGGGGTTGGAGAGAAGAAAGCCTAGGTGTGAGTGAGCTCGTCTGCGTGTGGGTCTGTCTGGGAGTCTGTCCTCTCTTGGGTTGATCCTCATCCTGGTAGCCCAGACTTGGCCACACTTTCACAGAGAGAGAAAGAGGAGAGGAAAGGGGAATGGCGGAGAGGTGGAAGGGTAATAGTCTCAGACTCTTAAATCCAAGTTGTCCCCTCGCCCCTTCTCTCCCCACCGTTTGGTTTTTCACAGTCACCTCTCCTACCTGGGCAGGTTAGACCCAATCCCTTCCTTTCTCCCTCCTCCCTCCCCCACCGCCCCACCCGCAGAGTCCACTTCTTCCGGAGTGTCCCTTTATGGGAGGATGCTGAGGCACGACAGCAGAACTACTTTGTGCGGCGGAAGGATCGTGCGCTCGGCTCGAGATTGGAGAAAAGAAACCAGGAAAAGAGAGTAAGGGGAGGGAGAAAAAGGAGGGGGGGAGAGGGGTAAATAGTGGGGAGAAAGAGCCAGCTGCAATTCACTCCAGTGCATTAGCAGCAGGAAAAGGTCTTGCAAGGAAACCCTGAAGGGAAAATAAGAATAAAAACACCACCCGTAACACACGAGCTTGCTCCCCGGTGTATCTTGCTTGTGGTGTTGTCCTGGTTACTTTGGACCTCTTTTTTTTTTTTTAAACAAAAATGGTTTAAGACGCGTCACGTAAAAACAAAAACCAGCTCTACACATATTCCCTACGGTCATTCTCTCCGGTTTTCATTTGCGTTTCGCCAAGAAAGAAGAAAAACACACATATGCACACAGACACACACACCACACACCACACACATACACACAACCTGAGCCTCCCTCGTGGGGTAGTGAAACTCTTCACACAGACGGGGTTTGACAGCGGTCCTTAGCAGTCAGGGACTGCTTGGAGGCTATTGCTTTGTGTGTGACACAAGTGTAAAGGGCTAGAGAGAAGCGAGCTTTCGATTTCCTCTTCTTTCCCACCGCCCCTTTCTCCCCGTTACTCAAATACTTTTTTCCGCTTCTCCTGGAAGCACCTACCAAGGTCTCCGACTGGAGCTAGACAAATAAAATTAGCTAAAAGCTTCATTTGGAAGTAGGACATCAGTTAATGTTCTCTGTCATAAATTTGCTCAGTCGGGCATCACCTTGTTTTTATCGTTTTGTGATTTTTATGCTTAGAATATACATCCATTCCTATTGCATGTGAGCCCATAATCAAATAATAACATCCATCATTTTAGCTGCCTGAAAATTTACAGTGATTCAGAATTCTTAATCAAGCATTATACATATATGTATATTATGTATATATAAGAGCGATCATTTTTCATTAGAGGTGGTGCAAATTGGTTTTATGGCTTATTCTTGGCTAAACAAATAATACAAAATTTTTATTTTATTTATACTACTTGGTCATTTTAATTAACACTAATTTTTCCCTCTCCAGGAACAAGGTAATATACATTGTCTTATAACATACTTGTGGTAACTATGATTAACTCCTCTAGTCTTCTCCTCTCGTAAATCTGAGTAAAATGTTCAAATGATCAGACAACTAAAACTAATGCATTGCCAACATGGTAACTACTTTCAGTGTTTCATAGGAGTATTGTTACAATGAATTAAAACAAATTTAAAAAAAAACCATTATATTCTAATCCAAATATCAGGACATTTTCATTGTTCTGGCAATACCTATTTCATCATCAACAAGTCTTTATATTTTATTTTAAACCAGTTATTTAAAGGAATTTTATTTACAATATGTTCATTTATTGTAGGAAAATGTTTTTATATTCATATTTCACCAAAAACAAACATTTATTAATCCCTTATTCTGTGCCAGGCACAGTACTAGCCACAAAGAAAAAATGAAAATTCCCTGATCTAAAGAAGACTACATCCTATTTGAGGAGACAATATATACACATAGAACTATATGTAAAATATAGAATAACTAAATACAAGGTAATGGGGGGGGGGAATACTAGCAACTGGGGAAATCCTAGAAAGGCATCCTGAAGGAGGTGGTGTTTAAGACAAGCTCAGAAGGAAACTAGAAATACAAATATATGCTATATTATATATGTGTATAGATGAATATATCCTGCATTTAGAATAACATTATCAATAAAGAAAACTGGATAATATATACATTGTTTTAAATACAATATGTAGAATGTAAGAGCACAATTGTATTCAGTTAGTGGCATCATTGTTATATGAGAGCCTATGCTATTTTATAATATAAAAGGTTAACAGAGAAAGTTAATATGCTTGAATAAAATCTAACCCAGAAAGATCCTATATGTGTCTTTAAACTATGTGGCATGACTAATCTGTGGTAACGCATTAATATTCCAGAAAAGAGTACTTTTGTTCTGCATCATTATAGGTAATATAAAGGTTTGTTCATTGAACAAATACACAGGTGAAACTGTTAGTCCTCAGCAGTGGTATTTTTGCTTTTGCCCAGACCAGGGATTTCATCAGTGGAGGCATGTACCTCCTTCCACCAGTTCACACAACCAACTTGTATATAACTCACCACTTTAGGCAACTGGCCAGAGTACAGAGAGAGGTTAAATGGTCCAGTGGCCACATGGCTAGTATGTGTAAGGCTTGAACTCAGGTTTTCCTGGGTCCAAGGCTGACCTATTATCCACTATGAAAGGCTGCCTGTCATTGTTGGGAGTGTTAGCACACAAACAAAAAAGGTAACCAGTTGTCTAATATTTAGCCTTTTTGTTATCTATCCCATACAGAACAGTCTTTTTTTTTTTTTTTTGAGGGAGGGCATAAATTGGGACAATATATTCTTTTTTTTAAAAATTTATTTATTTTTTTTTTAGGCAGTTGGGGTTAAGTGACTTGCCCATTATCACACAGCTAGTAAGTGTCAAGTGTTTGGTCTGAGGCCGCATTTGAACTCAGGTACTCCTAACTTCAGGGTCTGTGCTCTATCCACTGCACCACCTAGTTGCCCTGGGATAATATATTCTTTAAAAATGAGTTATCCTTTTGATATGTTAACATAGGCTCTCCTGATGAAGACTTATGGCTAATATTTGATTTTTCATTAGATCGTATGGACTCAAAGTATAGCACAGCCCAAAGCTTTACATTCCTAAGACATTCATTACTCATTGGAATATATTATCCACTAATCTATTGTATTAATAAATGAAACTAAAGACATTTGGTTTTAAAAAACAAAGGGGGTGGTAATTCATGGCAAAGTAGTATCTCCTAAACATACTTTCCCACTCCTTGTGGGTCCATTAAAAAAAAGAAATTTATTAGACTTTTTGAAGAATGATTTGACTTGATACAATCATTTAAATTCAGCAAACATTTATTAAGCATTCATTGTGTGCAAAGCACTGTGATTGCTATTAGAGATACAGAAACAAAAGTGAGAAACAATCTTTGCCCTCAAGGAGCTTACTTCCTCCTTGGGAAGTTACAAGATATACCCTGAGAAGTGAATACAAAGCTATCTGAGGAGGCTAAAACTGACAACTAAAGGGATCTGGTAAAGCTTCTAATAGGAGGGGGCACCTAATCTGAGCCTTGAAGGGAGCTAATGATTCTAAGTGACAGAGGTGAAGAATGAGTATGTTCGAGGCACAGGAGATTGCCTGTACAGAAAGTACAGAGGAAGAAGGGCAGGAGTTGAAACAGTCATGGGGGGGGGGGGAATGATATTTGGGAGATTTGAGAGTGAATAGCAAGTAGGCTAGTTTTAGAGGAATATAGATTGTGTGGAGAATAATATAAAATCTGGAAAAATAATCTGGAGCCAGATGAAAAAAGTCTTAAAAGCCAAACTAAGAAGTTTGTATTTTGCCCTAGAGACAATAGGAAGTTGGGCAGTGACATGATATAGTCAAAACAGTGCTTTAGAAACATTATTTTGGCAGCTGCTGTAGAGGATGGATTGGAAGCAAGGAAATCAATTAGGAAGCTATTTTCATAGTTAGGGAGAGAGTTGAGTAGGGCCCAAACTAGTCTGGTGGCCAGGTAAGTGGAGAGGAGGATATGTCAATGCTATGGAAGTGGAGCTGACCAAACATGACAGTTGATTACATATGGGGAGTAAAGTAGAGAGAATAGAAGATAGTGCCAAAGTTTCTAAGCTGGTTGATGGGAAGGATCACATGGCTAGGAAGTTTCTGAGGCCAGATTTGAACTCAGGAAGATGAGTCTTTTCCTGACTGCAGGCCCAGCATTCTATCCACTTTACCACCTAGCTGCCAGTTTTCATATAGTCTCCACAATTAGACTGTGAGCTCCTTGACAGCAGGGCTCTCTTTTGCTTTTCTTTGTATTCTAAGCAGTTAGCACAATGCCTGGAACATAATAGGTACTTAAATAAATATTTGTTGATGGACTGATTGATGTCTTCCAATTTGCTATTTTAATTCTGTGACTCATTTGAGTATTACTTTAATTCATTCATTCCATAAGTAATTATTAAACACTAGTACTATTCTAGATCTGTGGGGAATATAGAGAAATATAACTTACACTCCTTGTCCTCAAAGAGTTTACAGCCTAGTTGGGGAAACAAGACATGAAGAGTTAAGCAATACAATAATTAAATAAAATAGAAGAAATGGAAGAGATGTCACAAGGCAGCATATGGTTTTGGCAACAAAATGAAGTGGAACCTCAAGTAGTAAACCTTTTTATTGAAGAAAGTTTCAGGCTTCTTTTATATTGTCACAGGATTTTTGTTGGTTGTTTGCATTCTTTTACTTGCCTAATTCTCTCCTTCATTTTGCTAGTGTAGAGGTGTGCAGTAATGTGTCTTAGTGGAAGGCTTAGTAGATTTGAAGTCTGAGAACCTGGAATTGACCCTCCATTGTGCTGATTACTTGTGACCTTTTGAGAGGTGTTTAATATCTCTGGATCTTAGTTTCATTATGTGTTAAATGACTGGTGTTGAACTGTTAGATCTCTAAGGTACCTCTTAGCTCTAAAGTCCAATCTGCTACTTATCAGAGAATTCTAGTTTGGGATATTTTGCATTGAGCAAGGTATGACTCTTGGGCTGATTTACTAGGACCATAGATTGGGAACTAGAAGGCAGGGAGAAGAATAACAAGTGCTGTTGTGGACACATTGGGTTTGAGATGCCTATAGGACATCTGTGTTCTTGCACATTGCTCACATCCCCTGTCTTCCTGAAAACTCCACTTGCTGCTGCTGACTTCTTAACCTCCATGAAATCTATAGACAGTAAACTCATCCATTATGTCTATCAAGTGGAGCACTATTGGTGTCACCATACCTTAATAAACCTTGATGTAATTTATGGGGTGACAGGCACCATTGATAATAAAAGCATACTGTATTGATGTTGAATAGTTATGCACCAGATAATGTGTTACATTGTTAAAGCAAAGCTAACATTTCTCTAAGGGAAAATATATGTAAAAATAGTAGTAGGTGATTTTGATATGGTATATAGAAGGATATAAATACACTGAACAAAAAACAAACAAGATAGAAGTTATAGATTTGGACAGTATTGAAAAAATTAGGCATAAAAAAATGGGAAAGGAAGTAAGGCATATATGTTTTCTTCAAATACAAATGAAACATTCATAAAAATTGATCACATTTTAAGTCATAAAAAAGTTAGGTAAATACAGAAAAACAGAAAAAAATTTAACTCTGTTTTATGGGTCAAAATGTAATAAAATTGGAAGTACACAATGATGACACAATCAAAAGATGCAGACCTATATGAAAATTTCACCATGAGAAGGCCTGGGTTAAATTAAAGAACAAATTATAAAAACAATAACATTACCTCAAAGATAATGACAACATAAATACAACATATCAAAATTTATGGGATGCAGCTATAGCAGTACTCAGAGACAAATTTATAACCCCAAATGCCTATATTAGCAAGAGAGAAAAAGAATTAACTGAGTTGAGTTTGTCTTGAAAGAAATTAGAAAATAAGCAACAATACCAAAAGCAAACATAACAAGATTGCTAAAAAATAAATGTAAAAATAAGTAAAATGGAAAATAAAAGAACAATTAAATTGATAAGTAAAACCCAGAGCTATTGTTTTTAAAACATTATGATTAGTGCAAAATTGGTAGAATTAATTTTTCAAAAAGGAGAAAAATCAAATAACCAAAATTTGAAAGGAAAGAACACAATGAACGCTAAAAGAATTAAGAAAACTATCAAAGATTACTATACACAGATTTATGTTACGAAAATTGAGAACTTTAAAGGAATCAGTGAAGTTTAAAAAAATAAAATCCTCCAATTGATAAAACTGGAAATAGATCAGTCTGAAGGGGAAAATGAGACAGGAAACTAATGAATTTTCACATAAATAGTTATAAGGAACAGATACATTCTTAGAATTATAGAACCTAAGAACCAGAAGGGATCTGAGACCAACCTGTACTTGACCAAGAATTCCTTTTAAAACTTCTTAACAAGTGGATATGGCCTCTGCTTATGGGTTTTCAATGAGGAGAAAACCACTACCTCCTGAGGCACCCCTTTCTAATTTTATACAACCTTATTTGATAAGAAATCTTTTCTCATATAAGGTATTATCACTTTGTTATGTGGACATTTTAGTTGCTGAAAATAGCAGAAAAATAACATTTGTATGTCATATGTGTGGAAGAGAGAGGGAGAGAAGGCGAGAGGGGGAGAAGAGAGAGAGAGAGAGAGAGAAGTGTAGATAGTTGGTGTAGCGGGTAGAGTGCACTGGGCTTGGAATCAGGATGATTCATCTTCGTGAGTTCAAATCCGGCCTCAGATACTCACTAGCTGGTGACCTTGCACAAGTCACTTAACCCTGTTTGCATCAGTTCCTTGTCTGTAAAATGAGTTGGAGAAAGAAATGGTAAACCACTCCAGTATCTTTGCCAAGAAAACCCTAGAATAGGGTCACAAAGAGTTGGACATGACTGTTAACACCTGAACAACAAAAATGTGTGTAAGTATATTAAAATATTTAAAAAGACTGTCACACTTTCTCAGCATTTTGCTTCAAGGGTTTGAATAGCAGAGAAGTAGCTTTGCCAAGGAGAAGAGCTGTGAAGAAAAGAAGTGGAACAATAGCAGAGAAGTAATTTTGCCCAGTAGGTGATATATAGTGCAGACTGCTCCCTAAAGAGACCAAGGACATCAAAGCCTGCCATTCAGAGTTGTGCATTATTTTTAGCACATGGATTTCCTACTCATTTGCTTCCCTGTTAGGTTTCTGTTAATGTGTGTTCACTCTTCCTAAAACATTGCTTGCATTGGTGGGAGAATGTGGCCCAGGATTTATGGATAGACCGTGATGATTCAATCATTCTTGCTTTTATCTTCTTTCGAGTAAAAGTTAGGATTATTCTCACATTTGTCTTATCACTGAAATATTTCATTTTTGAGAGCCAATGGTGTCATTGTGACTGGTTTTGGAGTCAAAGGGAAGCACACTGGTAGGGGTTTAGGACCTACAATTGTAATAATGAGTCTGTGTATCCTTCCCACCAGGGTCACTCACCTCTTGGTCCAGGAGAATAAGTTGCAGCAGCATGGTGGCTGTGAACAGCTGCCTTCCTGGGAAACCCCCTCAAAACTGTCAGCATGAGAGCAGGTTAGGGTGAGTAAGCCAGCCTAGAGATGGGGGGTGATATTCTACATGTTTGAGCTACACTGCCAGTGTGAGTGGGTATATCACCACCCCTGTGCTGTTACCCCTATTATAAGCCTAAATATACAACTTCCACCCTTGTTCTTAGTTCTGTCCTATGGGGCCAAGCAGTAAAAGTTTAAACTCTCACATGATAGCCCTTCAAATACTTAAGGACAGCTGATTTGTCCCCTCCCTAAGTCTTCTCTCAATTAAATAAGTCCAGCTCCTTAAACTTCTACCTCTATAGAGTGTTTTCCCGTCTTTTCTCCGTCCCAGATACCCTCTTCTGGAAACACTTCAGCTTTTTTATGTCTTTCATAAAGTGTGGTCCACAGAACTGACACAGGATCCCATGTATGACCCAAATAGAGCAGAATGAAGTAGAACAATTGTCTCCCTTGTTTTGGACATGAAGGTAGCATTCAATTTTTTGGCTGCCATTTTACACTATTATGATTCAAATTAAGCTTGTAGTCTACTTAGACATCCAGTATAGTTTCACAGTAACTGTTCTCTAACCATGCCTCAACAATCTTCTATTTGTGAGATTTATTATCTATTAATTAATTTAAGTGTAGACTCTTATATTTGACCTTATTAGAATTATAGGATCATAGATTTAGAGATGGAAAGGATCTTAGTTCATTTAGTCCAACTCCCTTTTCTATAGTTGAAAAACCGAGGACCAGAAACTTTAAGTGCTTTGTTCAAGGTCCCACAGGTAGGAAGTAGAAAAGCCAGAACTTGACCCAGGTACTCTGTCTCCAAGTCCAAATCATTCTTTAATTTAGTCCATTGTTTGAGTCAGTTGAAATCTTTTTTGGATCTTGATTCTCATTCAAGATTGCGGTGCACATTAGCCATTGGGCAATTTGACAATCATGCCATGTATGCCCTCATTCAAGTTAGTAATAAAAAAGCACAATCCTGGATTGTAGCGTTTTCCATGACATACCTCCTTCCAAGTTGTCATTGACCATTTAATTAATTTGGTTCCAGTCATTAACCATTTCCAAATCTACATAACTGCACTGTCATCTAGTCCAGTGGTATCAAACTCAAACAGTAATAGATCACTTCAGGCTGCATGTTGACTTAGAAAAACACTAATTAACATTACCTATGTTATATTATATTTTTATTTATTTTGTTAAACATTTCCTAATTTCATTTTAATCTAGTTTGGGGGTCACTCAGGAGTTTAGGGGTCTTCCTGAGGCTGCAATTTTGATACCTCTGATCTAATCCACATATCTCCATCTTACCCATAAACATATCATGAGAAACTTTGTCAAATGCCTTTTTGAAATATAAGTATAATGTATCTATAAGCTTCCTTTGATCTATAAGTTACACTGGCAAAAAAAAAAGACTTGACATTAGTCTGGCATGACCTGATCTTTATTCAGCTATTCACTCTAGCTTTTAGTGATCACTGCTTCCCTTTCTAAGTGTTTACAAATCATATCTTTAATAATGGTTCTTGAGTTTTATATGGAATAGGAGTCAAGTTTACTGGTCTATAGTTTGAAAACTCTATCCTTTCTCCACATAATGGGATAGAAAAAGCACTTTATCTGAGGTCAAAGGGCTTGGGATTAAATCCCAACTCTATCCCTTACTTTATTTGTAATAGCTTTACTTGTAATAGTGAAAACTTGGAAACAGACTTTCATTGTATTATAGAATGACTGAATTAAATGTGATGTGTCAATGGAATGAAATGTAACTACCATAAAACTGACATGAAGAATACAAGAAAACATGTCAATACATATTATGTCATACATCATGATGATGATGATAAGACATGACATTCACAAAGTACTTTAAAGTTTGCAAAATACTTCCCATACACCATTTCATTTGATCATCATAACAACACTGTGAGCAAATTAATATCTTATAGATGAGGAGACTGAAGGGGCAAAAAGGTTAAATGACTTGCCCATGATCACATGGGCCTGTAAGAGGGAGGATTTGAAACCAAGATTCTTCTGATTCCAAATCTAGTCCTTTTCCATTTTGTTTGTATTGACTATGACCTTCTTTAAATATATTTGCATGTATATGATCTAATAATTACATAGATGAAAACAGAAATTTAAAGAGGATAAAAAATAAAATATGCCATTATTTTGTTAAAGTATATATATTTTTATGGCTGCACATATATATGCAAGCATAAATATATATAAACAAATTGCAAATATTTTAGAGTTTATTATCTCATTCTATATTTTGTTTATGGTTATTAGAGTTACAATAAAAATACATAATTAAATTACAAAATTCTTTTGGAGAAAAGGAAATTATCTTAGCTTTTTGCTCTGGGTGAGTCTGATGGACCTAAAAATGGGAATGATTAGAATTAGATGAAATAATTGGACACAACCTATTTTCTCTGGGGCTATTCCAAACTATTGTCAAAGACTGGGCTCTGGATTCGTGAAAGTTTTAATAGAAACTGAAAAAATTCCTTTACTTATGCTGGTCCTCAAACTCCTTTTTACTTATATAAATTTTACCCTTCCATGAAATTTTCTCTGGCTATTCTGTTCCATATTTATCTCTATATTTGAAATTTTCTGAACTACTATGGAAAATATTGTTATTACCACTCATTTTTCTACTTAATCACATGCTGACTTTCATTATTATATAATTATAACTTGAGGAAGCAAAATAAAACAGAAAGAAAAGTCTTTGAGGTCAAGGACTGTGTTTTATGCTTCTTAATATACTTAAGGACATCTACACTTAGTAGGTAGTCATTATGTTGATTTTAACTAAATTAAATGAATAAGGACTAATTAATACTTACTCTCAGTGGACACATACCTGCTATGCTAATTTTGGCCTAACAATTAACACCAAGAAAACACTCCATCAGCCACCATCATACCATACATATGTGGAACCATTGGTCACAGCAAATGGAAAAGTTTTAAATGCTGTGGATAAAGTTCACTTACCTTGTTAGTGTACTTTCCAGGGATGTACACATTGATAACGAAGTTGACACACGCATTGCCAGAACTAGTTCATTGTTTGGGAGGCTCCAAAGGAAAGTGTGAGAGAGAAGTATTAGACTGACTACCAAACTGAAGGTCTACAGAGCTGTTGTGCTGACCTCATTGTTGTATGCATGTGAAATCTGGACAGTATACCAGTGCTATGCCAGGAAACTGAATTGCTTCCATTTGAATTTTCTTAGGAAGATTCTGAAGATCACCTGACAGGATGAGACACCAGACACTGAGGTCCTTTCTCGAACTAAACTGCCAAGCATTCAAACTGTACTTCACAGAGTGCAACTCCTATAGGCTGACCATGTTGTTCTAATACAAAACTTAAGCTTGCCAAAAAGACTATTTTATGGAGAACTCACACAGGGCAAGTGTTCACATGGTGGTCAGAAGGAACAATACAAGGACACTCTCAAGGTGTCTCTTAAGAACTTTGGAATTGGTTGTGAGACATGAGAGTCCCTGGCACAGGACCACTCAGTATGGTGTGCCCACATCAGAGAAGGTGCTGTGCTCTCTGAGCAAAGCAGAATTGATATAGCTCAAGAGAAACAGAAAATGCGAAAACTCAGAGAGTCCACCCCAAACGTTCACACAGACTATTTGTGCCAGACCTGTGGTAGAGCATTCCAAGCTCTTATTGGTCAGATCAGTCACAGTTGGACACACTGAAACTTGACTTTAGCACAGTGATGTCATTTTGGTCCTCTTTGAGAACAAAGGATGACAACAACAACCTGCTGTTGCTGGAGAATCTATAAAAATCAACAAATTTGATTCAATTCAACACATATATATTAAGCATCTACTATGTGCTTAATCAGTGAGGTCATCTTGACCTTGGTCTTGCTGCAGTATGCTTTTCCCCACCAGGATATTCATAGACCATTCTTCCTATTCAGGGAGTAAATCCATTCAATTCTGGGACACTGGAGAAACTATCTAGATTAGTGGGTGAATGAGTCAAGTTTTTGCTTCAGCCTTTATGTCCAACTATCTCATCACCTCAAATAATTCTTCCCAGCAATTCACCAGGATACCAAGGCCTGGCCTGGCAACGGTATCTTATTATCTGCTGCTACATCATTCTTCCACCTCTCATTCCCCCCTCCCCACATGCACCCCCTTTCCCACTTCCTTCTTACCTCTTGCTCAGGAAACAGCAAAAAAAAAAATTACCAATACCACCGGAAAGTGCATGACAAAATACTACTCTTTGGTTCCATTCAAAATCCATGTGACCACATAGACCAAAGCTCCCTTCCCTGGCCACCACTTCTGATAGGATGTGTTATATCTAGTAGTTCATTGACAGCAGAACTGTTTCATTTTTATATCTGTATCCCTAGCATCTAGGATAATACCAGTTGTAGGTGTTTCATAAATGCTTATTGATTGATTGGTAGATTCTAGCACTGTGCCAGAAACTGGACAAACCAAGATGAAAAATGTCATAGTCCACATCCTACAGTCTAGTAGAAGAATGAGACATAAATAGTGAGTCAGTCAATAAACATTTATTAAGCACCTTCTAAGTGTAAGGGACTGTGCTAAGAGCCATGGATACAAAAAGAGGCAAAAGATAGTTCCCACCCTCAAAGAGCTCATAATTTAATGAGACAACAAGAAAACAAATATAAACAGAGCAAGCTAGATACAGGATAAATAGAAAATAACCCAGAGAAAAGGCCCTAGAATTAAGAGGAGTTGGAGAAGGCTTCCTGTAGAAAGAAGATAGGATTTTAGTTGGGACTTAAAGCCAAGGAAAGTAGTAAGTGAAGATGATGAGGGAGAGCATTCTAGGCATGGTGGACAGCCAGAGAAAATGCCTGAAGCTATCTTGTTCATGGAACAGCAAGGAGAGTTAGAGGTGAGAAATAAGGTATAAGAAGACTACAAAGGGAGGGGGGGAAGCAGACTATGAAGGGCTTTGAATGCCAAACATAGCATTTTATATTTTATCCAGGAGGTGTTTGGGACCACTAGAGTTTGCTGATTAGGGGATTAAGATGGTCAGATCTAAGCTTTAGGAAAAAATCATGTTGGTGGTTGAACGGAGGATAGGTTAGAATGGGAAAAACCTTGAGGCATACAGTGCAGGTGACCTCTCCCCCAACCAAAAACTTTATAGAAATAAAATTCAACTGGGCATGATGGTACAGGCCTACAATTCCTCCTATTAGGGGAGGTTGAGGCTGGTACATTCCTTGAACTTGAGAATTATGAGCTTCAGTAGGGCTGTCTGGCATGAATTAAGGGATGTGAATCCTTAAAGATTTGAGGGGGAGGGGCACCACCTTCCAAGCTGATCCGCAGTGGGATCAGGTCTGTTAGTGGCCTACACATTTCTAGCCTGGGTAAGATAGGGACACCTAGTTTAAAAAACAACTTCAACCCAACCCAAATGAAATTCAGTTAAAATGAAAATAAAAGTCAATTTTGATGAACACAGCCCAGGACATAAATGTCAAGATCTGCTAGTATATAGACAGAAGAGTTATAAGCAGGAAGGCATAACAGAAGCGCAACAAAAGAGTTAAATATGGAGGGTAGGATTCTTTTACACTGGACCCTAACTGTATTTTACATGCTTATGCTAATTGTTATATAGATTTTTAGGCTAACTGCTTCCTTTCATAGCTAAAGTGGACTATCCCCCATTACACTGGTCTGGGACAATTGCCATTACTTATTGACCTAGGGACAACTCTGACTCTTGGAGTCTGCCAAACCTTACCAAGGCTCTGCCAAACTAGCTTGCATTGTCATGGGCCTACTCTGTTAGAGCCAACAAGCCCTCTCCTACTAAAGTACGCATTCCTTTCTCTGACCTAATCTAAGACCTCTTTTGTCTTTGCAAGGGTCCTTCTTACACAGGTGAAAGAGAAGGAGAAATAAAGGTGGGAGGAGAAAGTTAGAAACAAATGGAGAGAAAAAGCTACAGACAGAAAGACAGAGACAGAGAGAAACAGAAACTTCAAATGATAGGATCTGACAGGAGGAAACAGTTACAGAGAGACCCAAAAGGTCATTAAAGGAATAACTCTCTTTCAGAGGACAGATTGTTGAGTTTTCATTTTAACTTGCCTACTCTCAGAACCACCACACTACTTTCAGGACATCTCCATGCCATGCTGACCCATCCCCCTCCCTATCTTCTTTCTAACTCTCTCTGCAGGAACAGTGATCACCAGCACTACCATTCCTGCAAAAGACACATACATAAGTTGCCCTCTGGCTCCTATCCTTATTCCTTCTGACTTCTGGGTGTAAAACATGCCTCCTGGCCACCATCTACTGTATGTCTCGTTTTTCCCCCAATAGAATGTAAGCTTCTCAACCACAGCGACCACCTTGCTTGCTTGCATTTGTGGCCCCAGCACTTAGCACAATGCCTGGCACATAGAAAAAACCTCATTCAATGCATTTGCATTAGTTCATTCAACACACTATTTAAAATCCTTCCTCAAATGTATATTAACTGTGAGATCTTAGGCAAGGTACTGAACCTCAGTTTCTCATGTATAAAATGGGACCAATAATAACTACCTCTCAAGTTGTTGTATGATTCAAATAGATCCAAAGATAATGTATATAGACTGCTATGCAAACCTTAAAGCACTTTATTACTTTTCCCCCACCAGTTAACATGTTGTCATCAGAAGGTTAACAAATATGAGAAGTAAGAAACTATTATATTTCCATATAAAGAAATTGAGAGGAAAGTTGCTCTAGGTGAGGAGCTTCAAGAACCAGCTAAAATAAGGTGAAACTGGTTGTTTGATTAAAGAGGCTGGAAATAGAACAAAGGGTAAGCTTTACTTAGAGTGTGTATGCTTAATAGGCTCATGAATACTAGCTTCTCCACCTCTGGGTGGGGTTAAGAGGCCATTTTCTAAACATGCCATGTATGAAGAAGGGGGTAGAAACATACCAAGGGGAACGTGTGGTGGGCGTTTGAGGAAGTCTGTGACCTGTGCTGACTTCTACCAATGAAAGTCAGCTAGGAGGGACTTGCAACTGGGAATAGGGATATAAGGTTTGTTCTCGCTTCTGTAGGGTGTGTATGTGTGTGTGTGTGTGTGTATGTGTTGTGTGTTGTGTGTGTGTGTATGTGTATGTGTATGTGTGCATCATTCCACACCCGCTTCCCGCAGGAAGCGTGTTAAAGGTTTCAACTGCTTCACTCATCCTGAGTCTGTCTAACTTACTGTGTCTATTTGGGCACCAGATTCCAGGAATTTTCCCTGGAAAATTCCAGCACAAGTATATGGATGGGATTGTGATAGGCCAGAAATTGATTCAAACATGGCTTTGGTTGGCAATGGCTGATGAGGAACTTTCCTTTCAGGTGAATTATGAGAGGAAAAGGACCTCTTTGAAAAGTAAATACGAGGGGCAGCTAGGTGGCGCAGTGGGTAGAGCACCAGCATTGAAGTCAGGAGGACCTGCGTTCAAATCCGGCCTCAGACCAAACACTTCACACTTACTAGATGTGTGACCCTGGGCAAGTCATTTAACCTCAATTGCCTTAAAAAAAAAAAAAAGAATGTAAGCTCCTTGAGGACTGGCAATTTTGTATCAAGACACTTTTTACATGACATGTACTTAATGACTCTTTTCTGAATTGAACCCTAGCCAATTAAATCCAGATTTTGCAGTTGGTTCATAAATGAAGCAAACATTGTATCTTAGTTAGACTTCAATTACTGTCATATGACAAATGACAAAAACATAACAAATTGCCTTTAGGCAAAATTTTGTGGAATGGAGTAACCCCAAACTGGAGCAGTATAGTTCACAGATGAAAACTAAACACAAAAGTTAGTCTAAATCGTTATAAGCCATTTGAAATGATTGTGTTGAAATCTTGGTTTTGTAACTTATTACCTATTATCTTGGAAAAATTACTAAATCTCTCTGGGTCTTTGTTTCTTCATCTATAAAAAGAAAGGACTGGACTAAATGACCTTCTAGTTCCCAATCTATGGTCCTAGTAAATCAACCTGAGTCATACCTTGCGCAAAGCAAAATATCCCAAACTAGAATTCTCTGATAAATAGCAGCTTGGACTTTAGAGCTAAGAGGCACCTTAGAGATCTAACAGTTCAACACCAGTCATTTAACACATAATGAAACTAAGATCCAGAGATATTAAACACCTCTCAAAGGGTCACTAGTAATCAGCACAATGGAGGGTCAATTCCAGGTTCTCAGACTTCAAATCCACTAAGTCTTCCACTAAGCCACATTACTGCCCACCTCTACACTAGCAAAATGAAGGAGAGAATTAGGCAAGTAAAAGAATGCAAACAACCAACAAAAATCCTGTGACAATATAAAAGAAGCCTGAAACTTTCCTCAATAAAAAGGTTTACTACTTGAGGTTCCACTTCATTTTGTTGCCAAAACCATATGCTGCCTTGTGACATCTCTTCCATTTCTTCTATTTTATTTAATTATTGTATTGCTTAACTCTTCATGTCTTGTTTCCCCAACTAGGCTGTAAACTCTTTGAGGACAAGGAGTGTAAGTTATATTTCTCTATATTCCCCACAGATCTAGAATAGTACTAGTGTTTAATAATTACTTATGGAATGAATGAATTAAAGTAATACTCAAATGAGTCACAGAATTAAATTAGCAAATTAGAAGACATCAGTCAGTCCATCAACAAACATTTATTTAAGTACCTACTATGTTCCAGGCATTGTGCTAGCTGCTTAGAATACAAAGAAAAGCAAAAGAGAGCCCTGCTGTCAAGGAGCTCACAGTCTAATTGTGGAGACTATATGAAAACTGGCAGCTAGGTGGTGAAGTGCCTAGAATGCTGGGCCTGGAGTCAGGAAAAGACTCATCTTCCGGAGTTCAAATCTGGCCTCAGAAACTTCCTAGCAAGTCACTTAACCCTGTTTGCCTCAGTTTCCTCATCTGTAAAATGAGCTGGAGAAGAAAATGACAAACCACTCCAGTATCTTTGCCAAGAAAACCCCAAATGGGGTCATGTAGAGTCAGACATGACTGAACAACAACATGAAAACAACTATGTACAAACAAGGTATAAAGAGGATAAACTAGAGATAATTGATAGAGGGAAGGCACTAGGATTAAAGGAGATTAAGAAAGGTTTCCTGTTGGGGGCACCTAGGTAGTGCAATGGATAGAGCACTGGCCCTGGATTCAGGAGGACCTGAGTTCAAATGTGGCCTCAGACACATAATACTTATTAGCTGTGTGACCCTGGGAAAGTCACTTAACCCCATTGCCTAGTCAAAAAAAGAAAAACAAAAAGAAAGAAAGGTTTCCTGCAGAGAGTGAGGTTTTAACTGGGAAGAAAGAAGCTAAGGAAACTGCAAAATGGGAGGGAGAGAAGTCCAGGCACCAAGGACAGACAGGGAAAATTCCTGGAATCTGGAGATAGATGTCTTTTGTGGCAAAGATCATAGAGTAGGTAGGGAAAAGCAAGGTGTAAGAAGACTAGAAAGGTAGGAGAGGACCAGGTTATGAAGGGCCAAAAAAATATAGCAAAAGCTGAAGGAAGGTGTTGTAGGGGTGTGATTAGTATAATTTATCTATCCGAATCATTATGCTTTTTTTGCTACCAACTATAAGAAAAGTCAATGGAGGCTTTATCTAGACCAGGGGTGGGGAACCTGCAGCCTCAAGGCCACATGTGGCTCTCTAGGTCCTCAAGTTTGGCCCTTTGACTGAATCCAAACTTCACAGAACAAATCCCTTTAATAAAATGATTTATGCTGTAAAACTTGGACTCAGTCAAAAGGCTACAACCCAGGACCTAGAAGGCCACGTGTGGCCTCCAGGCCACAGGTTCCCCACAATGTTGATGTAAGTTTAGTTTCACTTTTTCCATTTCTTCTCCTTTGCCTATCCTCTGTTTCAAGGCTTTAAAATATTAAGCATGTTTCTGGACCTTTTCCTTTTTGTCCAATAGGGAAACAAATACTGTTGGTGTGAAAAGACTTCCAGAAGAATAAAATAGTATTAGTTATTGTAGTATATAAGTACATATTTTGGTCCTTTCTCCTTTTAAAAGCAGAATACATTAGGAAAAGTTTCTTGGCTTAACTTAGTGACCAGGCCAAGAGTGTTGTTTTTTTTTTGTTGTTTGTTTTTTTTCAGGTAGGCAATGGGGTTAAGTGACTTGCCCAGGGTCACACAGCTAATAAGTGTTATGTGTCTGAGGCTGAATTTGAACTCAGGTCCATCCTGAATCCAGGTCCAGTGCTCTATCCACTGTGCCACCTAGCTGCCCCCAGGACAAGAGTGTTAAGGGATTTTACATTATACATTTCAAAGTCTCCCAACTTATAAGATGTTAGAACAAAATTTCATAAGTAGAATTATCATACAATGAGATATATTGGTGCCAAATTAAGTATAATATAACCCATTTATAATATTACTTATTGAAGCATAGGTTTGGATAAAGTATTTTTTTCTTTTTAGCAGCTTGGTGGCATAACAAATAGAGAACTGGACTTGGAGCTAGAAAAATCTGACTTTTAAATTTTGCTAAGGAACTTGCATTGGGGTTATTTAACCTAGAAAATTTCTCTGAAACATTTAAAATCAGTAGATTCATTTTTTAAATGGATTTGCATTCATTCTGTCGAAATTCAAACTCCATTGTAACATAGTTGACTCAGCCCCTACTCTCTCTGGGCCAGGCCTGTTATATTTCCCCCCTCAGAGTTCTCAGGTATTCCAAAGGGGTCAGAAGTTCTCTTTTTATTATCTACAGCTTGAACCCCTATGGCTGAGATTCCCTCCATTTTTAGAAGTCCAGTGGCTAGTATACCAGTTCCATTTAACCCTTTAACCTCAGATAGCTTTTACAAAGGAATATTTACTTCACAGATACGGCAAGAACAAACATCCTCATCATAATAATAGCTAGCATTTATATAACTCTTTAAGGTTTACAAAGTCCTGTGCAAATATTTTCTCATTCTATACTCATAACAACCCTGGGAAGTAAGTGTTATGATTACTTACAAAACATGCAAATATTTCCCCCACCCACGTGGGAGCTTGATTCCCCACCCTCCATACTGATTTAGTCTCTAGGGCTGGGGGGTAGGAGGGAGCTCGGGCTCACAATTTAGTTCAGTTCTTACATAGCACTGGTCCCACCAAGTTTACTCCAAAACCAGGATTGCTATAAACCAATACTTTTCCTTTAATTTTTCTTTTATATAATTCTGGAAATGCACATATCAGATTTACTTAAAGCAAGTCCCATCTGTATTGGGACTTACTCATAAATACAGTGAAATCTCTATTATGGGAGTTGAGAATTTGAAATGTAATAATAGCCAACACATAATAACTAGCATCTGAAATTCACAACACTCTTATGAGGTTGGTTCTATTATTATCTCCATTTTATAGATGAGGAAACTGAGGCTGACAGAAATTAAGAAACTTGCCCAGAGTCACAAAGCTAATATATATTTGAGGCAGGCTTCTGATGGGCTAGAGTCTGGGACACTTACTCCTCAGATGTTGCTGCTGGGCAGGTTGCAACACCTGGCCTAGATTCCTGGGCTCTAGGATTCCCATATCTTATTCTCCTGGCCCAGATCTGAAGCTCCATTTCCTGTACCTAGAACAGAAAAGAATGAAGAAAATGCCAAAGAGAAACATTTCTCAGGGGCCATATGGACTTGGGGAAGGAAAAACTCTGCCAGTATTGCCCTTCCAACATAATTTTCTCAGAGGAAACTGTTATTGAAGGAATCACCTCTTTCCTCAAACTCAAATGCAACAAAAGTCACAGTTTTTGCTGACTGAGGCTGATTTGAGACACCAACAGTTCAGCCTACATAACCTGAGGTAAGTCAACACGGAATGTCTAAACATGCTCCAGTCATCATGATTCTCCCAGGACCAATTCCCTAGTGTATTCCATATAAATGATGCCATTTTAGCACACTGATGCAGTCTGTGTTTATACCAGATCTCCATTACATGACAAACATATATGAAATGCCCACTATTTTGCAAAGACTGTGCTGGATTCTGAGGCTATGGCAATAAATATGACATAAGTTTGCAACCAAATCAGGGAAGCAATAAATAATTCCATATTTGATATTTGGTACCGAGGTTACCTTGTAAATTGTTGTCTTTGTTTAAGGTTTGGAAGGTTGGGAGTATCTTTTTAATACTATCATCATGTATGTTCCTTCCAAAATAAATCACCAGTTATCTTTTTTTCAGTATCATATAATCAGTGTCAGTTACTATCTCCTCAATATCACTGATGACATTGATTAGCACCCTAGTATCATTTAACCAATTAATATCAATTAGCTTTTTAGAAAAGGCATATTTACTGAGAAGAGATACAAGAACAGAAGTACAAAATACATCCAGCCCGAACTGACATCATACTCTTCCCTATACCACCTTGGTCCCTGGGGAGTTGGAGCACAAACTTAAATAGGCTACTACAAAGAATTGTCCCCACCAGATTCAATTCTGAATGCGGCATAGCCAAAGGACTGTTTTTCCCTTGCTGGAAGAAACCAATTAGTTGGTGTTGATCCACAACTTCACTGGGTCAAGCTTCATTCTTCCCTGTGCTTGGCTCCTTGAAAAATCTGGTATGGACTTCAGTTCTTGGACCCATGCTGTTGTCCTGCCCTTTTGAAGCTCACAAGGTCAAGCCTAGTCTGTTCCTTCTCCAATGCACCTTAACAGAAGGCAGGAATGAAAAGACAAAAGAGAGATAGAAGCAACAGCAGGGCTATATGTTCATGGCTTCATGTCGACCTGAGTGAGGAGAATAGGCTGCTGGTGCTCTCCTCACCTAGAGGCTTACATCTTATTTCCTCCTCACTCAGTGGGGCCAGAGAGGAAGCAGTCTGAATAGCCTCCTGGCAGTCTTTTGACTTCACACGTAATTGACCTTAACAGCCAATGAAAGAGGTGGATAATAAGATTAAAACAGTCATAGAACACTTGTGCCTGATCCAAAGTCCACATGAGGTATTGCATCAGCTTGAGCGTGTTGTATGTGTTCAGAAAGGCTGGGTCAGTCCCTCATTACACAACCAATTAATCAATAAGCTTTAAGTGCCTAGTAAGTGCCAGATATTATATTATGGCAGAGGACACAAAGATAAAAAGTTAATGGGCCACATCCTTAAGGAGTTTAAATTCTATCAGGGGAGATCATATTTATATATATTGGAAGATACTAAATAGTATCTGCTAATTTCATAAGAAAGGCTAACTGGGGGTGGGGGGGTGAAGTGGAGCTCTGGAAGGGCTTCATGTAGAAGGTGGTGCTGGAGCTAAGTCTCGAAGAAAACTAGGAATTCTAAGAAGCAGAGAACAGGGTGGTGTGCATTCAGGAAGTGAAACAATCAGTGCCAAGGCACACAGACACAGACACAGTGTCCTGTATGAGGAACAGTAAGAAGGACGATTTGGCTGTATTGTAGAATGTATGAAGGGGACTATTGTGTTATTAGAAGGGAAGATAGCTTGAGGCCAGGTTGCGATGGCTTTGAATGCCAAAAAGCTGAGGTTGTATTTTATTCTATATGCAATAGGGAGCCACATGTGTTTGTTGAGTATGGAGTGTCACCATCAGTTCTGCACTTTAGAAAATTTGGCAGTGTATAGTATGTGTAGTACGATGGCTTATGGTAGGGAGAGACTTGCCAAAAAGAATAATTTGGATGCTATTGTAATAGTCCAGGCAAGAAATCATGAGAACCTGAACTAGGATGATGGCTGTATAAGTTAAGAAAATCAAAGCAAAAGATATTGTAGAGGCAAAAATGATAATATTTGTCATCTATTTGGATATTTGGGGGCAAGGAAAAGTGAGAAGTGGAGAATGACACCAAGTTTGAGAACCTGGGTAACTGGAAGAACAGTGGTACCCTCAACAAAAACAGGAAGTTCACAAGAGGAATGGGTTTTTAGGGAAAGATAAGTTCTGTTTTGGACATGTTGAGTTTGAGATATCTGAGGGATATCCAGTTTGAAATGTCTAATGTGTAGTTGGGAATGTAATCTTGGAAGAGTCACTAGGGCCGGATATATAGATCAGACAGTCATCTGTGTAAAGATGGCAACTGAATCCTTGGTAGCTGACAAGGCCAGCAATTGAAGAGAGGGTGTAGAGGAAAAAGGAAAGAGGACAAAGGACAAATAAAGGTTGTAATATGGATGGTGATCCAGCAAAAACGATTGAAGAGGAGAAGTCAGACAAGGAGAGAAGTGTCATACAAATCCCAAGAGGAGAGAGTGTCTTGGAGAAAGTTGTCCACAGTGTCAGATGTTGCATTGAGGTCAAGAAGGATGAGAACTAAGAAAAGGACATAAGATTTGGCAATCAAATCACTCAACACAACTATTGACTGGCAGAGCTGAGAGTCAAACCCCATTATTCTGACTCTAAATTCAGAGCTTTCTGCCTGTAACAAACTTCAATTCATCTAAATATGAAACAAAGTGCTATTTTAAACTCTCTGACCATATTTCTCAACCCAAATTATAACGTGGTACATTTGGAAGCATGTTGTGGTTGGAGTCAGGACGTACATTGGTTCAAACGTCTCCTTTGACCTTCTTCTCTTTGTATCTCCAGGGCTTGGTATGTAGTACTCAACTTATTTAATAAGTGCTCATTGATTGAGCAATAACTCTAAGTCTCAGTTTCCTCCTTACAAGTGTCTTTGTATGTCTTGACCAAACATGGACTGGAAATATCACTAAATCCAGTGAAATTTTTTTCAGATCTCACCATCCTTGATTTTTCTACAGCTTTTGACACTTTTGACCACCACTTCCTCCTGGATGCATTCTCTTCCATGGAAATTAGTGATGGTGCTATCTCCTGATTGTCCTCCTGTCTATCTCCTTCTGAGTCTCCTTTGCTGATCATTGTACACATCCCATTGTACATATGGTTTTCAGTTGATAAACATGAATGGGGGGGAAATTATATCTTTCTTTTCTTTTTTTTTCTTTTTGCTTTTTGGTAAGGCAATTGGGGTTAAGTGACTTGCCCAGGGTCACACAGTTAGTAAGTGCCAAGTGTCTGAGGTCAGATTTGAACTCAGGTCCTCCTGACTCCAAGGCCAGAGCTCTATCCACTGTGCCACCTAGCTGCCCCCTATATCTTTATTTTCACTTGCCTCTAAATGAAATTTAATTTTCTTTAAATTATTTAAAAATATTATTTTAAGAAGGGATTCAGGACATACAAAAAGGTTAAGAACCCCCTGGGTCTACACTCTCTTGATGATCTCATCAGCTGACATGATTTCAATTATGATCTTTGTGCAGATGACTCCCAAAACCATATATCTTGTTGTTGTTCAGTCATATCCAACTTTTCATGACCCCATAGACCATGTTGTAAACTGTAGGAGTTGAGCAGGAGAATTACAGTGGAAAGAGTGCTGGATATAGAGTCAGAAAACCCAGATTCAAATGTTGACTTTTTTCTTTACTTCCTGGATGACCCTGCCCAAGTCACTTAATTGCTCTGAGTCTGTTTCCTCATCTATATAATGAGGTTGGTCTAGATGGCCTCTAAGATCCTTTCCAACTCTCAGTTTGTGATTCTATGGCTACATTACCTCCAGGGTCTTTTCCAGCTCTAACTCTATGATCATATAACCTTTGGTAGGAAAAGATTTGCAGACTAGACCAGTGTTGGTTAGCAGACAGCAGGTTGGGAAATAATGCTTTAGGGCATTAACACAAATTAACATACAGCCAAAGGAATTCAGACCTTCAGTTACCAAACACACTAAACACATCCTGCTTTTTTCTCTCTACTGCTTTCTTTCTAAAAATTTTTGAGGTTATTGACTGATTGCTACTGGCTGCAGGGAGATGCTTGAAGGTCAGAGGTAGGAAAGAAAGCTTCTGTTCTACAAAACGTAATCCCCATTTCAGGAAATCAGGAGGGTTCCTTTTATAATTCCCCAATCTCAAATTGGGAACTTTATGAAAAGAACCTAAAAGCATCATTATTATTATTTTTAGCTTAAGTGAGTGGATAATCCTTTTCAGCTCTTATTTTAGTGCTACTGGTCTGCTCCGTGTAATTCATATATAGATTTGTACAGGATTGAAAAAAGACTGCCCAAAACATGGTCCACTTTTCCCATTTGCTGTAGAGATTCTATCCATTAGTAGGTGTTTTTTTTTTTTGTTTGTTTGTTTTTAACACCTGATACTGTGCCTGATATATAATGGAAGCTGGAAAGCTTGAGAATCAGGCAAAGGCCTAGTACTTTCCTGGGGTCAGGCCTCAGACACTACACCTAGAACAAGTTATTTATGTTTTAGAAGGCAGTCTAAGTGTTAAAAACAGCAACAAAAGAATAGTTATATAGGCCTCAGACCAAACACTTGACACTTACTAGCTGTGTGACCCTGGGCAAGTCACTTAACCCCAATTGCCTAAAAATAAAAATAAAATAGCTATAGCTTTAAAGTGCTGGAGTTCCAAACTTTGGTCAAGGATGAATCTAGAGGACATGCGATCATTCTTGGAGCTCTTGAAATCATCCCACAAATTCATCCTATTTGTATGTTCAGGGGCATAGAGAATGAGTTTTATTTTGGACAAGTCGAGTTTGAGATACTTATAAGACATCCAGAAAGACATGTCCAGTAGGCAGTTGGTAATGTGGAATTGGAACTCAGGAGACAAATAGGTGGCTCAGTGGATAGAGTGCTGGCTCTGAAGTCAGGAAGATCTGAGTTCAAACCTGAGCTCAGACATGTACTGGCTGTGTGACCCAGGGCAAGTCATTTAATCTCTCTTTGCCTTAATCCACTACAGAAGGAAATGGCAGACCACGCCAGTATCCTTACCAAGAAAGAAGAGTTGGATATGACTGAACAACAACAAGATATGTGGTTTTGGGAGCCATCTGCACAAAGATCATAACTGAAATCATGTCAGCTGGCGAGATCATCAAGAGAGTATAGACCCCGGGGTTCTTAAACTTTTTGTGTGTCATGAATCCCTTCTCAGAATAATGTTTTTAAATAATTTAGAGAAAATCAAATTTCATTTAGAGGCTAGTGAAAATAAAGATATAATTTTCCACCCTATTCATGTTTATCAACTGTCTGAAATCCATGTGTACAATGATCAGCAAAGGAGACTCAGAAGGAGATAGACAAGAGGACAATCAGGAGACAGTACCATCACTAATTCGCATAGAAGAGAATGCATCCAGGAGGAAGTAGTAGTCAACAGTGTCAAAAGCTGTAAAAGATCAAGAATGGTGATATGTGAAAAAATTTCACTGGATTTAGTGATACTTCCAGTCCATGTTTGGTCAAGACGTACAAAGACACTTGTAATGCAATCTCTTCATTTCAAATGTGGGTGGACTCTTTACCTAATCCACTTTTGGGCAAAAGAGTGCCAAAAGACAAAGAAAAGTCAGAGCTCCCTTCTGTGCCCTCCTGATGCACTGATCTGTGCCAGCTGAGTTACAGCCATCTCCCTTCACTGGCTGAGCTTCCTGGCAATCTCTGTAACAGGACACACAACTACAGCAAATGATAATTTCCTCCAAGACAGTTTTAACCCTTTAGCTGCTGGTTAAGACATAATTTTACTTACATGTTATTAAGAGCATCAAAACCAATGCAATCCATGTTAAACTATTAAAAATATTTTTGTATGCATATGAAGTGACCTGAAATCAAAAGGTACATGTGTCTAAACTTTTCTACATTCTGTTGATTGACCCTGCCTAATAAAGACTTATTTCTTCCCTATCATCACCCAATATCAGCGGCTGTCCAGACTATGAAAGCTAGTTGACCAAACTATGAAAGCAATAATGCAAATGTTACCAGGACACTGAAATATAGAAAGTGAGAATTTCTTTTCTTTTTTTTTTTAAGATTCATTAATTTATTTATTTTAGTTTTAAACATTCACTTCCACAATATTTTGAGTTCCAAATTTTCTCCCCATCTTGTCCCCCCGAACCCCAAGACAGTGTGCATTCTGAAAACCCTTTCCCCTAATCTGGCCTCCCTTCTATCTCCCCTCCCCCCCTTCTCTTATCCTATTCCTCTTCTATTTTCCTGTAGGGCAGGATAGATTTCTATACCCCATTGCCCGTATATCTTATTTCCCAGTTGCATGTGAAAACAATTTTTTAACATTTGTTTTTAAAATTTTGGGTTCCAAATTTTCTCCCTTCCTTCCTCCCCACCCACCCTCATTGAGAAGGCAAGCAACTCAATACAGGTTATACTTGTGTAGTTATGCAAAACACTTCCATAGTAGTCATGCTGTGGAAAACTAACTGTATTTCCCTTCATCCTATCCTACCCCCCATTTATTCTATTCTTTCTTTTGACCCTGTCCTTCCTCAGAAGTGTTTGCTTCTGATTACCTCCTCCCCAATCTGCTCTCCCCTCTATCATCCCCCGATCTCTTATCCCCTACCCCCTATGTTCCTATAGGGTAAGATAGCTTTCCAAACCCAGTTGAGTGTGTATGTTTTTCCCTCCTTAAGCCAAATCCAATGAGAATAAGATTCACTCATTCCCTCTCACCTTCCCCCACTTCCCCTCCATTGTAAAAGCCTTTTACTGTCTGTTTTATGTGAGATAATTTACCCCATTCTACCTCTCCCTTTCTCCTACTCCCAGTATAATCCTCCCTCATCCCTTCATTTTATTCTCCAAATATCACCCCTTCATCTTCAACTTACCCTGTGCCCTCTATCTATCAATCTATCTATACATATAATTTTTTTCCTTCCAACTACCCTAATATTGACAAAGGTCTCATGGGTTACAAATATCATCTTTCCATGTAGGAATGCAAACAGTTCAAACTTAATAAGTCCCTTATGATTTCTCTTTCCTGTTTACCTCTTCATGCTTCTCTTGAGTCTTGTATTTGAAAGTCAATTTTTCTATTCAGCTCTGGTCTTTTCATCAAGAATGCTTGAAAGTCCTCTATTTCACTGAGTGTCCATTTTCCCCCCTGAAGGATTATACTCACTTTTGCTGGGTAGGTGATTCTTGGCTGTAATCCTATCTCCTTGGCCCTCCAGAATATCATATTCTAAGCCCTGTGGTCCCTTAATGTAGAAGTTGCTAAATCCTGTGTTATCCTGATTGTGTTTCCACAATACTTGAATTGTTTCTTTCTGGCTGCCTGCAATATTTTCTCCTTGACCTAGGAACTCTGGAATTTGGCTACAATATTCCTAGAGTTTTCCTTTGGTGATCTCTTTCAGGAGGTGATCAATGGATTCTTTCCATTTCTATTTTACCCTCTAGTTCTAGAGCATCAGGACAGTTTTCCTTGATAATTTCTTGAAAGATGGTGTCTAACCTCTTTTTTTGATCATGGCTTTCAGATAGTCCAATAATTTTTAAATTCTCTCTCCTGGATCAATTTTCCAGGTCAGTTGTTTTTCCAATGAGATATTTCATGTTGGCTTCTATTTTTTCATTCTTTTGGTTTTGTTTTACAATGTCTTGATTTCTCATAAAGTCACTAGCTTCCAATTGCTCTATCCTAATTTTTAAGGAAGTATTTTCTTCAGTGAGCTTTTGGACTTCCTTTTCCATTTGGCCAATTCTTCTTTTGAAGGCATTCTTCTCCTTACTGGTTTTTTGGTTCTCTTTTGCCATTTGGGTTAGGCTATTTTTTAAGGTGTTATTTTCTTCAGTATTTTTTGGGTCTCCTTTAGCAAGCTGTTGGCTAGCTTTTCATGATTTTCTTGCATCACTCTCATTTCTCTTCTCAGTTTTTCCTCTCCTTCTCTCACTTGCTTCTCAAAATCCTTTTTGAGCTCTTCCATGGCCTGAGACTGATTCATATTCTTCTTGGAGGCTTTGGATGTAGGAGCTTTGACTTTGTTGTCCTCTTCTGGTTGTAAGTTTTGATCTTCTTTGTCACCAAAGATTCTATGGTCTGACTTTTTTTGCACTCTTTGCTCATGATCCCAGCCAATTACTTGAGTTTTAAACTCTTTGTTAAGGTAGGGGTCTGCTTCCAGTGTGGAGAATATACTGTCCCAAGCTTTGGGGATTTGTGCAGCTGTTTTCAGAGATACTTCTAGGGACCTGTAAGTTTTCAGTTCCTCTAAGGTGGTATGATCAAGGGTGAGGTGTTTACTCCTTTCCTGGCCTGTGCTCTGGTCTATGAGTGACCACAAGCACTCTTTTCTGCCTTGTAACTGTGAGGATGATTCCTTCTCCTCCACCACCACAAGCTCTACCATGCCAGCACTCCTCTTTGCCCCAGGATCGCCACCCAGAAATATGACCCAGATCCAAGCACAGGCAAAGCAAGAGAATCCAGACTCAGCAACAGCAAAGAGATCCTTGCAACTCCCCTCTGATCAGTCACTCAATTCCCCCTCAGTCTGTGGGCTGGAAGCTCCAGAAGCAGTCACTGCCCTGGGGCTGTGCCAGGACTAGGGCTGAGACTGAGCTTCTCTCTCACCATGGTCACAGACTTTTCCTATTGACCTTCTAAGTTGTCTTTGGCATTTGTGGGTTGAAAAGTCTGGAAACCACCACAGCTGCCTGTGATTCAGTCCCCTGAGGCCTGCTCCAGGTTCGCTGAGGCCTGATTTTTGCCTGTGTACCCACACTGAACTGCATTTCTCTCCTAACCCAGTGCAATAGACCTTTCTAATCAACCATCCAGGTTGTCTTGGGCTGGAAATTTGTTTCATTCTGTCTTTTTATAGGTTCTGCTGCTTTTGAATTTGTTTAGAGCCATTTTTTATAGGTATGAGGGATCTGGGGGAGAGCTCAAGCAAGTCACTGCTTTTACTGTGCCATCTTGGCTTCACCCCGAAAGTGAGAATTTCTTAAGAAATTATATCCAGGAACTTTTCCCTCCTCATCTTCACCTCCTGGCTTCCCAAGCTTTCTTCAAATCTCAGCTGAAGTCCCACCTTCTATATGGAGGCTTTCTTGGTCCTCCTTAGTCTTACTGCCTTCCCTCTGAGATTATCTCCAATTTAACCCCTGTATATCTTGTTTGGGCAAAGTGTTTGCATGTTGTCTCCCTCATTAGACTGTGAACTCCTTGAGAATAGAGGATGTGCTTTTGTTTTGTTGTGTTTTATTGTATTTCTTTGCATCCCTAGCATTTAGCACAGGGCCTTTCTGATAGTAGGTATTTAATAAATACTTTTTGACTTGATATCAAAGTTGGTAGCTAAAAGACATTGCTGGCATATATTTTCTATAAAGATCACAACTGGAAGAATAATAACAAATAAATTATTCATATATTTTCCTTTTAATAGTGAAAGATACTTTTTTAGCCAAGTTGTTCTGCTTTACTTAAAGGCTGTTAGTAACTATTAATAAATGAAACTTTATTTTTCACTGTAAAGCCAGACTTACTCTGCTTTTCATTGTTATCATACCAGAAAAGGTCTTAAAGCTTTATATAAGCAAACAATAGCTTCCATACTTAATTTGTAAGCAAAAAGATAATTTATTATTTGTCTTTGCTGTTCTTGGCATAGGTGTTCATACATATGTATATATGGCTCATATGCAAATACTGTCCTAACTGAATAGCTTGAATGTGATAAAGTACAGAGACAAATTTGATTCAGAGTTTCATAAAATCACATACTTTTTGAGCTAGATGAACTTTAAATATCATCTTGTCCAATTCCTTCATTTAGTCAATTAGGAAATGGAGACCCTGAGAGGTTAAATAAATAATTTTGTCAAATTAAATAAATAATAATGTCAAATGAAAAGGGGGAAAAATTCACAAAGTATTTTGAGTTCAAAACATTGTTTTCGAAAGGAACCAAACAATATAACAATCTCATTTTATATTCAACAAAAGATTTTTAAATTACAAATTAATTTCATTGGTTAATTTCACTGGTAACTTACTAAGCATGATTTTAACTAACTTAATTGTTTTTCTTTCACTGTGTTTTAATTAACTTCATTGTTTTTAAGTCCTGAATCATACTTTTTGACTTTGATTATGTCCTATTGGCCAGGTATCAGATGTATATAGATATATTTATGTAATATATATAGATATGTTTATTTATGCATTACTATACTTCAGTATTTTTAAGGATTTATGACTCCATCAGTGTGGGTTTCCCTCCACTGCTACAGATCACAACCTCCCCATACCTTTACTACCTAAATAGCTTTTCCTCTGACACCCAAGTCATTTCTGGTGGTTCCTTCTTTAGTAAGGCTGCTAATTGGATTAATCAAGTGATCAACAAACATTTCTTCAGCACCTACCAAGGGCCAGGTACCATGCTAGGTGTTGAGGATTACAAATACAAAAAAGATGATAGATATATATTCCATAACCTGGTCTATACATAGTTAAAGCCTTTTCAGTTTGATAGAACCAGCCACAGATTGCACTGTGAACAAGTAGCCTTCAAGAACCTAGGGTTAGCTATGGTAAGGCAGTAGGACAGGATGTAAGTGGTCAGTGTTTCCATACCTGTGCCTAAAGGATCATAGGATCATAGATTTAAAGTTAGAAGGAACCTTAAAGGCTCAGTCAAAACTTCAAGCTTTCCTTGGTCCCAAGGCTCCTAAACCTTAGTCTTTATTAATTTCTTTTACTGCTTAAGCAACTTACTTAACCAAATTAATATTGATCTGGCAGAATAAGAAATGAGAAGAAATTGTAGGTTAAAGTCCCACATTACCCTGGGCCTACCTCTATGCAAATGTCTAAACAATAAAAAAAGTGATTCAACAGTATATAGTCAAAGTGCCTAGAGTAATTTTATTCAACACTATTGTTAATATATTAGAGTATCCTGCTTTGTATAACTAGAAACTCACAGCTCAGCTACTATTGTTTTCCAGGAGGTAATAAGTGCTCACAACTGCTACATAGTGATAAATATATTTTTGATCCTCCTAAATCTTACCTTATCTTTTTATATAACTACCATACCTTACTGATACCAGGGTCTTTTTCCAACCATATCCTCATATGAACTAATTCCTGCTTGTGACACTTATTAAGTGGAAATGAGAATTTGTTTGGAGTTTCTAGTGGTGCATTTCATCTACCTGTATGTTTACTCTTGCCATAAAAAAAAATGTTCCTTTTCCATGGCAGAAGCTTGTCCTCTTTAATCAAAATAGCTTTAGAGCAGATATTCATGGAGTAGTGAATAAGTGAGAGGACACCCAGCAAAGATAGTCCCAACAGCACAATGCCTTGGATGATTTCCTCTGATTAATTTTTAATATTTTTTGGCTACCAATACAATACTGCAGTTGTACATCTCAATCTCATGTCATGACTAACCTATCTCCTTTTCCAAACAAAGTTGTCCC
Source organism: Vombatus ursinus (assembly GCF_900497805.2). Taxonomy (NCBI): domain Eukaryota; kingdom Metazoa; phylum Chordata; class Mammalia; order Diprotodontia; family Vombatidae; genus Vombatus; species Vombatus ursinus. Next base: position 3,230,139 of record NW_020954630.1, read on the forward strand.
AAATGAAGTCTTTCCTACCATTTCCCATGTACAAGTTCTTGTTGGTAATTTGCTTATCATGTATTTTACCATTCATCATGTATCTTTCTTTTGACCTTTGGCTCATCTGAAATTATAATTTTCCTGAGATTATAGGGTTCCTTGTAGGTAAATGAGTATAGGAGACTGAATGGACTAAGCTTTTGTGAACTTTGAAAAATCAAAAGAGCCACCAAAAGTTTAGTAGCTAAGCCTAGAAAGGAATCAGCCCTGAAGAGCAAGCTTCTTGAACTAGCCTAGTGGTGATTCTGTTGTTGTTGTTGTGATTACTAAGCGACCAAGACACCATACTCTGCAAAGAAGGGAATTACTTGCCCATTGGCCATGTTGCACCTGAAGTGAATTTAGTGGTGGAAATGTTGATAACAATTGCTTTAAGTTTGAGCCCATTCTTCCCAGGGAACAACACACAAAAGGTCATAGCTAATCTGTTCTACCTCCTACACTCATTCACCTATAAGCCGGATAAAATGAAATACAATAGAGACAGAAAAATAGCTGTACCATATTCTCATTAACTTTTTGTCAGCCCTAGGTAGAGAGGGTAGGACACTGGTCATATCTCTGTCCACACTAAGGGGCTTATAGCAGTTCTTGCCTCAGTCACCACCAGGAAAGAGCTCAATTTGGTAGTTTAGTACCTTTTATATGCACGCTTAGTTCTGGTTAACTAGCCAATCAAAAGGTTTTTCATCATCCCTCAGGAAGCAGACAGGAAGAGTCATAGAATTCCTGTTCAGAGTCTCTGAACTGGGAAGCAGTGGTCTACCATTACCTGTCATTATGTATTTCCAGGTTCACCAAACTTCCAAATGGATTGTAACACAGTACTTGCTACAAAGATTTTTTTCGCAGACAACTGTTTCCCTTCTAATCTTAACTGCATCGATTTTGTTTGTGCAGAAACTTTTCAATTTCATGTGATGAAAATTGTACATTTTATTTTCTGTGAACTTCTCTATCCCTTGTTTGGTCATAAACTCTTCCCCTTTAGATAGTTGCGATAGCTATTTCCTTCCTTCTTCCTCTAAATTGTTTATGACATGACATTATGATGGGAAATGGTTTATCCTGGTCCAGAACCTTATAAGGGAGAGAGGAGGTAATTTGTTCCAGCCTACCTCACAAGCAGTGAGCAGGGACTGGCAGCATTGTGCCTTTTAGTTAATTTTATTATTCTGAAAATAGTCTGCAACAGAAAACTGTCTATGAAAGCATATAACTTCCCTTATATTTTCATCAGAGATATCCTAAGGACATTCTCATAAAGTTTTTTAAAAGATATATATTCAGTATATGGGTTGGTAGTTAAAAATGACCAAACATTACATTAATTTAATGTGTGGAATTTCCAGAATGTTATCAGAGACCTCTAAATCTCCTTAAAGTGTTACACTCCCATATAATACCTGCTGCAACTAACCTCTCTTAATTTGACACCTTGTAAGAGGTAGTTTCAGGTCAGTTACTAAGTTCTAAGAGGATCAATTCTACATGTGGTTCAGATCCTTCTGTCTCTTTATATGGAAATACTTTCCAAGCAGCTCCTGCTTTCTTCAGGGGCTAGGGATTTGTTTATCTGCAATTACCAAAAGGTAAGAAGCACCTTCCTCACATTTTTGATCAGGGCCCCAAAATCTGTCCTTATAACACTTTGTATTCTGAAAATGTTGTTCTTTTTTTTATGGTAATTTTTATTTATTTTTTTGTTTTCAACATTTACTTCCACAAGATTTTGAGTTCCAAATTTTCACCCCATCTCGCCCCTCCCCCCACCCCAAGATGGCATGCATTCTGAGTACCCCTTCCCCTAGTCTACCTTCCCTTCTATCTCTCCCCCCCTTCTCTTATCCCCTTCCCCTTCAATTTTCCTGTAGGGCAGGATGGATTTCTGTACCCCATTTCCTGGATTTCTTATTTTCCAGTTGCATGTGAAAATATTTTTTTTAAACATGTGTTTTTAAAACTTTGGGTTCCAAATTTTCTCCCTTCCTCCCTCCCCACCCACCCTCATTGATAAGGCAAGCAAATAAATATAAGTTATATATATGCAGTTATGCAAAACACTTCCATAGTAGACATGCTATGAAAAACTAACTCTATTTCCCTTAATCCTATCCCACCCCCCCATTTATTCTATTCTTTCTTTTGACCCTGACCCTCCTCAGAAGTACTTGCTTCTGATTACCCCCTTTCCCAATCTGCCCTCCTCTCTATCAATCCCCTACTCTCTTGTCCCTTCCCCCCCCCCATTTTCCTGTAGGGTAAGACAGATTTCCATACCCAATTGAGTGTGTATGTTATTCCCTCCTTAAGTCAAATTCTATGAGAATAAGATTCACTCATTCCCTCTCACCTTCCCCCATTTCCCCTCCACTGTAAGAGCCTCTTCTTTTCTGGTTTTCTTTTTTTTGTGACATAATTTACCCTGTTCTACCTCTCCCTTTCTCCTTGTCCTAGTATAATCCTCTCTCACCCCTAAATTTTATTCTCCAGATATGACCCCTTCATCTTCAACTCACCCTGTGCCCTCTATCTATCTATCTATCTATCCATCTATCTATCTATCTATCTATCGATATCTATATATACATACATACAATTTTTTTCCCCTCCAATTACCCTAATACTGACAAAGGTCTCATGAGTTACAAATATCATCTTTCCATGCAGGAATGTAAATGGTTCAATCATAATAAGTCTCTTATGATTTTCTCTTTCCTGTTTACCTCTTCATGTTCCACTTGAGTCTTATATTTGAAAATCAAATTTTCTATTTAGCTCTGGTCTTTTCATCAAGAATGCTTGAAAGTCCTCTATGTCACTGAATGACCATTTTTTCCACTGAAGAATTATACTCAGTTTTGCTGGGTAGGTGATTCTTGGTTGTAATCCTATCTCCTTTGCCCTCCAGAATATTATATTCCATGCCCTGCAGTCCCTTAATGTAGAAGCTGCTAAATCTTGTGTTATCCTAATTGTGTTTCCAGAATACTTGAATTGTTTCTTTCTGGCTGCTTGTAATATTTTCTCCTTGACCTGGGAACTCTGGAATTTGGCTACAATATTTCTAGGAGTTTTCCTTTGGGGATCTCTTTCAGGCAGTGATCGGTGAATTCTTTCAATTTCTATTTTGCCCTCTGGTTCTAAAATACCAGGGCAGTTTTCCTGGATCATTTCTTGAAAGATGATGTCTAGGCTCTTTTTTTGATCATGGCTTTCAGATAGTTCAATAATTTTTAAATTCTCTCTCTTGGATCTATTTTCCAGGTCAGCTGTTTTTCCAATGAGATGTTTCACATAGTTTTCTAATTTTTCATTCTTTTGGATTTGTTTTACAGTGTCTTGATTTCTCATAAAGCCACTAGCTTCCAATTGCTCTATCCTAATTTTTAAGTAAGTATTTTCTTCAGTGAGCTTTTGGACTTCCTTTTCCATTTGGTCAATTTTGCTTTTTAGGGCATTCTTCTTCTCATTGGTTTTTTGGACCTCTTTTGCCATTTGGGTTAGGCTATTTTTTAAGGTGTTATTTTCTTCAGTATTTTTTTTGGGTCTCCTTTAGCAAGCTGTTGACTTGTTTTTCATGATTTTCTTGCAAAACTCTCAGTTTTTCCTCTACTTCTCTTACTTGCTTCTCAAAATCCCTCTTGAGCTCTTCCAAGGCCTGGGACTGATTCATATTCTTCTTGGAGGCTTTGGATATAGGAGCTTTGGCTTCATTGTCTTCTTTTGGTTGTATGTTTTGATCTTCTTTGTCACCAAAGTAAGATAATATAGTCTGATTCTTTTTGTGCTGCTTACTCATGATCCCAGTCAATTACTTGAATTTTAAACTCTTTGTTAAGGTAAAAGTCTGCTTCCAATGTGGAGAATGTAGTGTCCCAAGCTTTGGGGGTTTGTACAGCTGTTTTCAGAGATACTTCTAGGGACCTGAAAATTTTCAGTTCTTCCAAGGTGCTATGATAAACGGCGAGGTATTTTCTCTCCAGCACCACAACAAGCTTCACCACAATAAGCTTCACCACATCAGTGCTCCTCCTCGCCCCAGGACCACCCCTCAGAACTGTGACCCAGATCCAAGCATGGGCTAAGCAAGAGATTCCTGCCACAGCACTGCCAAAGAGATCCCTGCAATCCCTCTCTGATCAGCAACTTGATTCCCTCTCAGTCTGTGGGCTGGAAGCTTAGGAAACAGCCGCGGCCCCAGGCTGCGCTCAAAACTTGTGGCTGAGACCTAGCTCCTTCTGTCACCCTCGGTCATAGACTTTTCCCACTGACTTTCTAAGTTGTCTTTGGCGTTTGTGGGTTGAGAAGTCTGGAAACCACCACAGCTGCCTGTGATTCAGTCCTCTGAGGCGTGCTCCAGGGTCACTGTGGCCTGCGTGCCCATGCCAAACTGTGCTCCTCTCCCTACCTGGCACGATATACCTTTCCAATCAACCATCCAGGCTGTCTTGGGCTGGAAATTTGTTTCCCTCTGTCTTTTTGTGGGTTCTGCTGCTTTAGAATTTGTTTAGAGCTATTTTTTATAGGTATTTGGAGGGGTTTGGGGGCAGAGCTCAAGCAAATCACTGTTTTCCCTCTGCCATCTTGGCTCTGCCCTGAAAATGTTGTTCTTTAGTGTGGTATATATTTGGGTTGAAGCTGATAATGGGTGTTTCCCATTTGGAAATGTTTTCATAGTGTATGAGAATGGTAGAATTTATGGATGCACTGTTAGGAACCTTCCTGCTTATCCATCCTTGACAATATCAAATAACTGACACCAAGTTGCTTTCTAGCTCTGTAGAATGAGGGAAATAATAATTCACCATTTTGCCACTCAGCTAGAGTCAGAACAATACATGTCAGGAAACTGGGCTCCAACAGTCATAGGGCTAGATTAAAGAGGCAACATTCCATTACTAATAAAATTGGACTTCCTTGATTCAAAAGTGAGGTAGCTGTCCTTTAGGAAATACCTGTGCTGACTACTCCTGCTGGAATGAGTGGGCCTCAATAAAACACATGCTTGTGGACCACCTCCACTCACCCAGTGGGCAGTGCTCTGAAGGAAAGCCCCAGTACTGAAGTCTTTAGGGGAGCAAGTCCTGAAAGTCATTTCTGTGGTTCTGAGGAGTCCCAGTAGCTTTTCAAAAGTCCATACCTTACTTTACTCAGCTTCTTTGGAAGTACTCCAACAATTTCTCAGCCAATCAATAATCATGTCCCTTTATGCATAAGCAACACAACAGGTCACAGGGTTCTCCTTCACTGTGCAGCTCACCTAGGCAGAGGGGTTATACTTGGATTAAGGAGATAGCTTTCTCTTGTTAATGAGACAGGACATCTTTGATTCAAAAGCAACTTATCCTTTGAAGATGAGAATGTGACATACTGAGCCTCAGATCTGACCTAGAGCTTGGAATGCAGAAGGCCCAATGTTGCTGCCTCTAACCCTCAGTTGTTGTTGTTCAGTCATGTCTGACTCTTCATGACCCTGTGGATCATACTGTCCATGGGGTTTTCTTGGCAAAGACATTGGAGTGGTTTGTCATTTCCTTCTGCAGTGGATTAAAGCAAACAGAGGTTAAGTGACTTGTCCAAAGTCACACAGCTAGTATCTGAGGCCAGATTTGATCTCAGGTCTTCTTGACTCTAGGCCCAGTTTTCTACCCATTGAGCCACCTATTTGCCTCCCCAACCCTCAGAGGTAGATGTTAAAACAATCCAGGGGACTCTAGCATGTGACTTCACTAGAAGGAAGGAACTACTAGGATAGTTTTCTGGGAACTCTGCTTTGGCAACTTATTATCTCTTTAGTTCACCTGAAAGATGAAGCAGTAGAAATCATTGTGTTTCTTCACCATCTCTGCTTTCCCTAACTAGCAGGTAGAGAATAGAGTAGTCTCTTCTTCTCTCTTTCTTTCTTCTAAAAGTTAGTAACATCCACATAACCTGATCTCAAAAGTTGCCCTACTGTGTTGGAGAGAGGTAGGTAGTCCATGGCAATCCTCCTTTCAGTGATGGTTGCATATCTTAGATTTAGAGAGGCAATTTCTTGTAGTGGCTAGAGAAGGGGGAACCTACAGCCTGGAAGCCACATGTGGCGTTCTAGGTTCTTGGATGTGGCCTTTTGGCTGAGTCCAAGTTCTACAGAACAAATCCTTTTATTAAGGGGATTTGTTCTGTGAAGTTTGGATTTATTCAAAGGGCTGCACTTGAGGACCTAGAGGGCCACATGTGGTCTGAAGACTACAGATTCCCCACTCCCTAGACTTGGAGTCAGGAAGACCTACATTAAGATCCCACTTAGTACTTAGTGAGCACAGAACTCTAGGCAAGTAACTTAACCTCTTCATACCTCAGTTTCCTCCTCTATAAAAAAGTGGGGTTTGGACTCAGTGGTCTCTAAGATCTTTTCTAGCTCTAAATCTATAATCTTATAGTTACTGTTAGAAATTATATTCACAACTTATAAGATCATTTTGATGGATTTATGTTCATACTAAACTAGAAATTTCCCTGAAAATCTATGAACTTGCTAGTCTTTATTAAATATTTCTCTATAGCAGAACTGACTATTTATTGATCTGTGTTCATCCTGCCAAGACCTTTATTATCAATTGCAGAGAAGACCTCAAAACAGAGAAAGCTGGCTTGGGACAGACTGGGAATATTTTACTTTTGTTTTGTTTTGTTTCAACAATTCTTGGAGCAGGAAGATAAGCAATGTTTCTTGTGGAAGAATGCAAGCATAGAGTTTGTTACATATCTCTCCATCATTCGGTCCCTATTAATGTACTCTTTCTACCTTTTTGGCTTTTCCTTCAAACATTTGTTTTTCCCTTTTCCTCTGGAATGCCCTTGGGTGGGAAGAAAGAAGATGATGGTGCCTGAGCAGAAGTGATTAGTGATTTTTTTTCCTTGAGTGGAAAAGTTTATGTATCATTTCCAAGACTTTCTCATGTGCTCACCTGCTTGAAACTACTAGTTTATTAAAATGAATGTCCAAAGAGGTTTGGATTATCTGTTGATGTATTATCAATTAACATTTATTTGAACACTTGAACTGCGTGAGCTACCATTTGTTATTTGTTGTTCAGTTGTATCTGGCTCTTTGTGACCCCATTTGCAGTTTTCTTGGCCAAGATACTGGAGTGGTTTGCTGTTTTTATTTTCCAGCTCATTTGTTAAGTGACTTGCCCAAGGTCACACAGCTAGTAGTGTCTAAGGCCAGATTTGAACTCAGAAAGATGAGTCATCTGGAGTCCAGGCCCAGCACTCTATCCACTATGCCACATAACTGCCTCATATAGCAAGCTGCCATATATAACATAAACTAACAACTCTCAATTACCCATGATAATATAAGAAACAAGTGGCATGGGCAATTCCAAATAGCAGATGATATTAAAATAACTTTGTATCCCCAGTGCCTAGCATTGTTTCTGAACATGTTAGGGGTTTAACAAATGCTTGCTCATTGATCATATTTTTTTTAATTATTCCTGAACATGAATGTGTCCCATATTCAACAATTCAAACAAAATAACAAAACCAGACAGACTATGAGGATCAGATTGTGGGGGGCAGGGCTAGAAAGCTCTCAAACTTCCCTATCTTAACTTTTTGCTCAATTTCCCCTGGCTGCCCACTACATGTTGAAAATAGACAGCTTGACCTCCCATGTTTATGCAAAGATGAACTACCCTTTCTTCCTCCCTAAATTTGATTTGCATCAAGTATCCTTCCTGAGAAAATAAAGAAATCAATTACGAATTTTTGTTCTTAAAAAAGCAATCTCAAAATCCCTTTCTTTCTATCTTTTGCTAGGCTAGAAACTATAATTGAGAAATGATAACAGTATTTTTATAAATAAAAATTCTATTGCTATCTTTTGTTTTATATACGTTCATTTCCAAATATAATCTTCCCTCCTTCCCATCCAGGAAGCATCTTTATAAGAAAGAATAAAAAAGAAAGCGAATGAGAATAATTCAGCAAAATCAACTCTACATACCTACAAGTTTTGCCTTGGAGAAGAATTGAAAAATTGCACCTGTATCCATTCTTTGCATAAGGGACTACGGGCATGAAATATTTTATATTTTTAGACATGGTAATATAATGGTTTGCTTTGTTGAAGTACAATACAGCAATTTTTAAAAAGGAGTTACTATGTCAAATCTTTTGCCCCTTGAAATGTATGTTTTATGTCAAATTATTATTATTGCTATTATTAAAGGGTACACTCCATGAAAAGGGTGTCTTATCATGTTAAAGTGAGACAGCACCATAATACTATGTATACCTTATGCAATCAAATGTTTTTTTAAATGACTATACAACAGTCACAAAATATGTGTTTAGTACCCTTTGGAGTTGCCTAAGACATATGGGCATCAGTAGATACCTGCTGGTCAGGATATAAATCCCTTAGTGTTTCTCTCCTTGATTCCCAGGGAGTTAGAACATTATACTGGATGAAATCAAATGGACTTTGACTGATAAGCTAGCCTCTCCCATCATAAGGGGGATTGAAGGCAGCTGAGGCTGCATGAAAGGAAAACAGGAAGGATGGGCATCTCAGTGGACATCTACCACCCTACGAGGTGGATACACCGGGCCTTGGTAGCAACATGGAGAGACAACCCGCAACAGTTACTGCAACAGGAACTTGCTCTGAGGGGGTGGAAAGAAGAACCCTTGGCAGTCACAGAGGAAGGATACCAGGCATGAATCTCACAGTGCTGGACTGTAGGGCAGGTGTAGTGTGATTGAATCATGTACCAGAGGCATAGAGCAAATAATAGGTTTGCCGAAACTGTTTGAACCACTAAGACCAAAGCTAGTTATTCTTCATGCTCCTTTCTCTTCTCTTTCCTCTCCTTTCTCAGAAGAGGTGTATAAGTTCCCGAAATTCATGTTTCTTTGAAATATATGTACCTTTCTGTTCACTTTATATTTAAAGTCAGTTTAAGATAAATGTATTTATCCATTGCATTATGAATCTATGTATTTCATTACTCAAATGTAGCTGAGAAAAACAATGAGGGGAAAGAGAGAAACAAAGACTGAGAGGGAAAAAGAGAGACAGAGAAAGATACAGAGAGAGACAGAGTTTTTAAATTGTGATATATATTCACCAGGAAAAAATTTTCATGGATGGGGGCTCAGAGTCAAAAAGAATTATTGATTCATTTTTATAACTTCCTAGAGCAAAGAGAGAAATGTGGACTTGGACCTTTTAAGGCAAACAAACAGCTTTGATTAGGAGAGGCTGTGATTAGCAGTACTGTTTGAGAAGTGGGCCCTGGCTATTTCTTCTCCTCATTGTTGTCCTTTGGCCTGAAAGTTTTCCTTTCCAGGCTTTGGATTGTAAAGGAAAAATATTCTTCTATGGGTAACTAGCTGAGGTAGTGCTGCAGAAAAAGTCATTACTCCAAGGGAAGAGTCAATTGCCTGAAAAAGAGTGTCCTGGTCTCTTACAAGACCAAATCACTACCATCGCCACACTAGAAGCTGAAATTGTTCTGGGAAAAAAATTTTTTTCAACTTTTTCTCAGTTTTAGGAGTTTAAATAATATTTTATTTTTTCTGATTTCTTAGTATTATTGCTATAAAGTTTAAAAATGTCCTTATTCTAAAAATCTCATTTTTCATTATATTAAATTTCTTTTATGTCATTTCCATTTTCCTTTTATGCCTAGAGGGTGTAATCGCATTCATTTCAATTTTTCTTCATATTTTTGGGAAGAATTATTGGTCATTGAATTTTATAATTTTGATATAATTTTTCCCCCAAAAATACACTTTTATTTCTTTCTCAATAAAATTTTAGAACCTAGTTTTTTAAAATTCCATTTCTATGTTTAGTTTCCAATTGGTTTCCACTTTGTATTTTGTTTTCTAGCATTACCCTATTGCACTCAATTTGCTGCATTATAACATAGAACTTAAATACGAAAGTCTATTATTCAATTATACCAATTGCATAAGTAATTACGATTTTGTATATGTGGAATACTTACTGTCCCATTGCCATTAATGTGCATATTTGCTTCACTGTTATTTGCTATGTATCACTTACTTACAGAACTGCTTAATTGTATCAGTGTGGTATAATATTGTATGTCTGATTTGCTTACATGTTGCAATTTGCTGAATTGTGCCACTGTAGATCTATAGACTAGATGCTAAGTTGGTTGAAAAGTATTTTGATTTTTTTTTTTATCTCGAAACGCATAAGGTCTCCTGATTTTAGGATTGGGCACAGAGTATAAAAATAGAGACACTGTAAAGAAAGGTCAAAGAATTAGAAGATTTTAAAGTAACTCAAAGCAAGGGCAGGGCTGAGGAGACCATTCAGTTAGTACCTCATAAATGATTTGATCTACTGACTCACTCAGAAATACTGGATACACTGTGAGGAGGAGACAGTACTTAAGAACTAATCTAGTTTAAGAACTAAATTAATCATTCTCTTTTGAGAAGAAAAAGTTAGTTAAGAATATAGAGGTCTTATATACATAGACAGCGGGCAAGTATAAGTTGACTTTGATGTGATGATAAAAAATCTAATTAAGTGGTGAAAAGGGATTGTTCTGGGAGAAGAGGAAAGGAGGAAGCAGACAAGGGTAAATTACATGAAAAGGCACAAAAACCTATTATAGTAGACAGAAAGAAGGGAGGGAGAAGAGCATTGTTTGAACCTTACTCTCATCAGATTTGGTTTAAAGAGGGAATAACATAATCAGTTAGGTATAGAAATCTAACTTACCCTATAGGAAGTAGGAGGAGGAAGGGAAAAGAAAAGGGTGGGGTGAATAGAAGGGAGGGAAGAAGTAGTAAGTATAAAGGGGAAGAAAAGGGAAGGGGCTAATAGTAGGGAGGGTGGACTGAGGGAGGCGGTGGTTGAAAACAAAACTCTAGTGAAGAGGGAAAAGGAGAAAGGAGAGAAAAAAGCATAAGGGGGGGTGGGGAATAGAATGCAGAGAAAGATACAGATTGTCATCATAGCCGTGAATATGAATGGGATGAACTCTCCCATAAAGAGTTCATAGAAGAGTGGATTAAGAACCATAATCCTACAATAAATTGTTTACAAGAAACACATTTGAAGCAGAGGGACTACACACAGAGTAAAGGTAAAAGTCTGGAGCAGAATATCATGCTTCAGCTGAAGTAAAAAAAAAGCAGAAGTAGCAATCCTGATCTCAGACAAAGCAAAAGTAAAACTAGATCTAATTAAAAGAGATAAAGAAGGACATCCTGCTAAAAGATACCATAGACAATGAAGAAATATATATGCACCAAATGGTATAGTATCCAGATTCTTAGAGGAGAAGTTAAGGGAGTTCCAGGAAGAAATAGATAATGAAATTATACTAATGGGGTCCTCAACCTCCTCCTCTCAGAACTAGATAAATCTAACCACAAAATAAATAAGAAAGAAATTAAGAAGATGAATAGAATTTTAGAAAAATTAGATATGGTTGACCTCTGGAGAAAATTGAATGGGGATAGAAAGGAATATACCCTTTTCTCTGTGGTACATGGCACCTACACAAAAATTACCATGTACTAGGGCTTAAAAACCTCATAATCCAATGCAGAAAGCAGAAATATTAAGTGCATCCTTTTCAGATCATGATGCAATAAAAATTACATGGAATAAAGGGCCATGAAAAGATAGATAAAAAAATAATTGGAAACTAAATAATCTAATCTTTTTCTTTCTTGGTGTGAGGCAATTGGGGTTAAGTGACTTGTATCACACAGCTAGTGAGTGTTATGTGTCTGAGGCTGGATTTGAACTCAGGTCCTCCTGACTCTAGGGCTGGTGCTCTAACCGCTGTGCCACCTAGCTGCCCCTAAATAATCTAATCTTAAAGAATGAGTGGGTCAAACAACAGATCATAGAAACAATCGATAACTTCATCCAAGAAAATGACAATAATGAAACAACATACCAAAACTTATTGGATGCAGTGAAAGTGGTTCTTAGGGGAAGTTTTCTATCTCTAAATGCTTATATGAATAAAATAGAGAAAGGAAAGGGGGAAAAAAAAGAATATGGAAGTCTTAGTGAGCAAAAGGGGCCTGGCATTAAGAAGTCATAAGGGTACTTGGGTCTAAAAGGAGCTCTGAAAGAAAGTATCAAAACTTGGAGTCTACCTACTAAGACATAAACAAGAAATCTATGACTATAAACACAAAACATTTTAAATAGAAATAGAGACCTAAATAATTAGAGAAATACTAATAGTTTATAGATTGGCCAAGGAAATATAGTAAAATGGCAATATTATATAATTTGACATATTTATTCAATGGCATACTAATTAAACTATCAAAGAATTGCTTCATAGAGCTAGAAAAATAACAAAATTCATGAGGAAAAACAAAAGGTCAAGAATTTCAATGTAAACAATTTATTTTTTAAAGTGGAATGTCTAGGGGCCTAATGGTATCAGATCTCAAAGCATAGTATAAAGCTGTAATCATCAAAATGATTTGGTACTAGTTAAAAAGAGGGATTAATCAGTGGAACAGATTAGGTATACAACATACAGAAGAAAAAAAAACTAGTACTCAGTGTTTGATAAACCCAAACACCACAGCTATTAGAATAAAGAATCACTGGTTCGCAAAAATTGGGAAAACTAGACATCAGTCTAGAATAAATTAGGTTTCATTCCACATACCCAAGATAAACTCAAATGGACGCATGACATAGATAAAAAAGGTAATTTTTTTAAAAAAATGAGTGGAGCAAAGAAAAAAAAAACCTTTCTGATCTACGGATAAGAGAAGAGTTCAAGACCAAAGGAGATAGAAGAACCCAAAAGATAAAATGCACAATTTGGATTACATAGAATTTTAAAAGTTTTTGGACCAATGAAACCATCATCTCTAAAATTAGAAGTGAAACAACTAAGTAGGGGAAAAAATATTTGCATTAAGTTTCCCTGCTAAAGGCCTCATTTCCAAGATACATAAGGAACTTAATCAAATCTATAAAAATAAGTGTCATTCTCCAATTCATAAATGTTCAAAGGATATGAACAGGCTGTATTCTAAGAAAGAAAACAAAGCTATCAATAGCCATTTGAAAAAACCGACCCAAATTGTTAATAATTAGAGAAATGCACATTAAAGCAACTTTGAGGATCCACTTTGCATCCATCAGATTGGCAAAGTTGACAACAGAGGAAAATTACACGTGTTAGGGATGCTGTGGAAAAAATCACATTAAGCCTATCTCCCTACGTCTGGAGCTTGGACTTCCTCACCCTGGATCATTCATTCACATCTATGGCCTTTCCAATCTGAAACATCTCTCTGTAAAGGATTCTCTTGGTGGAGCTGTGAATTGATTCAGCTATTCTGAACCAAAAGTATTGTAGAACTATGCCCCAAAGTTGCTAAATTGTACATACCCTTTGACCCAGAAATAACACTACTAGGACTATACCACAAAGAGATGGAAGAAAGAGGAAGAGGACTTATTTGTACATAATATTTATGGCATCTCTTTTTGTAGTTACAAATAATTGGAAACTAAGGGGGTGCTCATCAATTGGGAAATGATTGAACAAATTTCAATATATAAATGTAATGGAATATTATTGTGCCATAAGAAATTACAAAAAGGACAGTTTCAGAGAAACCTAGGAAGACTTATATGAACTGATGCTGAGTGAAGTGAGCAAAATCAGGAAAACAATTTCTATAATAATATTGTAAATGCAAACAACTTTGAAAGATTTAAGCTCTGATTAATACAATAACCTATCACAATTCTAGAATACCAGTGATAAAACATGGTGCCCATTTCCTGGTGGTGGAGAGGTGATGAACTCAGGGTACATAATGATTCATTTTAGGATATGGCCAATGTGGGTATTTGTTTTGCTTGCCTATGCATATTTGCTAAAAGTATTTTGTTTTTCTTTCTTCCCCCCAGTGGAAGGTAGGAGGGAGAGGAAATAAATGCTTGTTAATTCAAAAAAATGAAAGAAAAATGTTAAGAAAAAGGTCAGACTTAAAGAGGAGCTCACCTTTGGGTAGGATAGAAGCTAGGTCTCCTAAACCAGAAAGAAAAAAGGTTTTTTTATGGGTAGGACCAAAGTTCAGTCTGTTTCATGGGATAGAGAAACACCACTTGTAGGCGAGATCAAAGTTAGATATATCATAGTGGAGGGGCACTGCTGGCCTAAATTAGGAATAAATTCTGTGGATGACCTATAAACTCCTGGGAAACACGGGAAACTTGGATTACCCATGTGTCAAAAGGATTATGAAATTGGCTGTTCTCAGACTTAGAAAAAAAGAGTTAAGCTAATAGAAAGCCTTAGAGGACCAGCTTTTGGGTTTACAGGGGGCTTGAGGTCTATTAAGCCTGACATCAGATTGCAGACTTGTTGGCAACATGAGAAGCATTATAGTTTTGGTGAAACACCTAGCAAAATATACAGTATGTGTACTGTACTTACTGTACTATCAGTATACAAATCCTGAATCTACATGTCAGCACAGGGGAGAAAAAGCTTTCTAACTTTATAATTTGTGTGAACTCTATATTACAAAGACTGATATAGATGTAATGAGAGTTATCTGAAGAAGAAAACATGATCAGACTGAACTGAGTATGCAATGGTTTAATATATGATGAAATAATTAGAACATAATTAGGCAGTCAAGAACTTCTGAAGAACCTTAACAGATTTTCAGTTGGATAAAATGAATGTGTGAAATAGAAACTGATCACAAAGCTGTTAGGAAAGATTCCCACTGGAAAGTTATATCTGCCAGGTGGCATTGTGGATAGAGTGCTGGATGAGGAGGCAGGAAGACCTGAATTTAAATCCAGCCTCAGACACTGACTAGCTGTATGAACTTGACCAAGTCACTTTAACCTCTGTCTGCCTCAGTTTCCTCAATTATAAAATGGAAATAAGGGGCAGCTAGGTGGCGCAGTGGATAGAGCACCAGCTCTGGATTCAGGAGGACCTGAGTTCAAATCTGGACTCAGACACCTAACACTCACTAGCTGTGTGACCCTGGGCAAGTCACTTAACCCCATTGCCTAGCCATAAATAAATAAATAAATAAATAAATAAATGATGAATAAAATGGAAGGTAATAATAGCAATTACCTCCCAAGGTGGTAGTGAGGATCAAATGAGAATATATGTAAAGTGCTCAGCAGTAACTGACACATAGTAAGTACTTAATCAGTGCTTATTTCCTTCCTTCCAAATAGCTCCAGAACATATTCTGGTGCATTGTCTATGGAAACAAATAAAAGTAGCTTCATTAGAGGTGCAGAGTAAAAAGCAGAAGACCTTGTGAAGGAGAAAAATCTAGATAAAACCATTACACTTGGAAAGAGAACAGAGACAACAACAACTTGATGTAAGAATATCACCATCAGGAGACAACCAAAAAGGCAGAACTACTTTGTTTTACAACTGTATATATGTTGACCATATGCAGGTTGGATAAATGAATATTTATTTATTAAGTGCTTACTATGTGTCAGGCATTGTACTAAGTTCTGGGGATAGAAAAGACCAAGAAGAAAGACATTCCCTGCCCTCAAGGAGCTTACATTTTAATGAGAGAAGAAACACACAAAAGGAAACTGAAAAGTTGAGGGGAAAGAGGGGTACTCTAGCATAGTTTTCAAGTCTGGAAGCCAGGAACCTGACCAGTGTAGGGAATGAAGGACAGCCTTGGCCCCTGCATAAAATGGAGGCTCTAAGAGGAACTTACCAATGGGACAAATGGGTTTTTACAAAGGGCTCAGGTTGAGAAGGCCTAGGGTTTGTTGGTTGATCCAGGGTGAGGAGGCCCCAGGTGCTGCTAAGGTTAGGATGACAGGCTTAGCCTCAGGGTACTATTGCATTTTTCTAGATGTTTGCTACCTACAATGACTCACATTAAGGGATGTGTAATGTACCCTTGGTCACTACTGCCCGACAAGTCCTTCAAATAAATCCAATTCTTCACTGAGAAGGCTTATCACTTTCTTTGTCCCTTTGTACTCCATCTGAATGTAGCCATACTCTTCACTGTAAGAAAGTAGAAAACTGAACCTTATCTCTTCTTAAAAGGTGAAGCATTTGTCTTCTATTCTTTTGGGTTATCTTGTATTTTTTGTACTTTTTCAGGATGGGGGGGGTGGGGAGAAGGACAGCACAAGTGCTTTGCTATTCACCAAAATTCAGACTAATGATCTCATAGAAATTTGCTCAGTTCCCTTCAAGAAGGTCACTATACTCAGATAACAAGTTTGATTTACATGAACATTTCTCTGATGAGGAAATGGAGATTAGTGTGGTCACCCAGTAAATTCCCACTGGGACAAAATCCTAGGACTCTCAAGAGTAATCTTAAGCATCTTTTTGGAATGTCTTCTTTGGCCTTGATTTGTTACCCTTTCTCCCTCAACATGCATAACATCTTCATTTCATCTATATGGATATTTAAGATATGACAACATGAGAATTTGTTAGCTGTATTTAATAACCACATCTCAGAAACTAGTAGGCTATAATCCACAACGAACGTTCATATAATCAGGGTGAATTAAATGAAATGTATACTTTAATCAGGTCAAAAATGGAGGGAAGATTCTACAGTGACTTACTTCATGTTTGTTTAGACTGAACTGTGGTGATCCACCTATCGAGATAATAAATTGAAAAAGACATCTCTTACCATAAAGGCACCCTTCCTAAATATAACTCCTTACTAGGAGAAGGTCAGTCAGTCAGTCATTAAGCATTTATTGAGTACCATCTCATTATAATACTATGCATCTACTGGATTCTCATTAAATACTCCCTAATCATTAGCAGAATAAGATTCTAATCATGCTTCCTTTGCTCTCATCAGGTATGTGTACTATATGACTGTTTTACCTATGTATCATGGTCATTTTTGCCTCTGAGGTTTTCCTCATGTTATTTCCCCTGATAGAAATGTTCTTCCTGTTTTCCCCCTCCCCCTCCTCACATCTCTAAATCTTACTCAACTTTTAGGTTCTAGTTAAACCCCATTTCTATGAAATCTCTAACCACTCCAACCCACTTTGATCTCTCCTTTCTCTCAAATCTTATTGTACTTGTACTAGACTTGGCTAAAGTGAGAAGTTCTCAGAACTCTGCTTCCCATGGTGTATGGACCTACAAAACAGCCCCCATTGGATGAAATTCTCAGGACTCCATTTTTCATGTGAGAGAGGGAGAGAGAGAGAGAAAGAGAGAGTCTGCATACTCGGTGATTATATCATGAGGTGAGAACTTTGATTCCTGTGAGAATCTTTTGAGAGGCAGGAGAGGCAAGCATGCTGAATTAGTGAGAGAGAGGAGGGATGATGTGGGGCTATTGTATCCCTGAACCCAGGAGCCCCCACAGAATCCTGATATCCTCATGACAATGAAAATGTAAGCATTTTCCTTCTGGCATGTAAGGCTAGAGTATTCAGGGGTTCTTAACTTGGGTTCCATGAATTTAGTTTTAAAATATTTTGGTAATTTTTTCTATATAATTGTGGTTTCCTTTGTAATCCAATGTGTTTCATTTTATGCATTTAAAAGCATTATTCTAAAAAGGCCTCACCAGATCGCCAAAGGAATCCATGATTCCACAAAGGTTAAGATCTCCTGCTATAGGAGAATGTACTCATTTGGGAAATGGATGTTGAGCATGTTTCCAATGTCTTATTTTTCCTTTTCTACTTCAAATAAATGCTTTAGTTCTATGCTGCTGTTCACCTGGGTTTCTATTAGCATGGTAATAACTGAATATCTAGAGTCCAGGTGACTTTAAAATTTTTCCATTTCTTATAAGGATGGATGCTCTAACCATATGAAGTACACTTACCAGAATAAACAATTCTCTCTCTCTCTCTATCTCTGTCTCTCCTCTCTTTGTCTTACACACACACACACACACACACACACACACACACACACACACACGTGAACTCAAGTCCATGAGAGGTTAGTACTAGGTAAACATGGAAAACACGTGCATAGTAAGTACCAGACCAACTGTATAGCATTCAAGTACAATTACTGCTGGTTAACCCAATGCTGATTGACCTCTCATTTGACCATTAATGTTTTGGGAAAGAGGGAAGGGGAATGATCTTCTTTTATAGTAAATACCATTTTTTATGTGCCCCATGTTAATTTCCAGGATCCTGATAATACAGAGTTCATACACACACACACACACACACACACACACACACACACACACACACACATACACAGAGAGAGAGAGAGAGAGAGATATCAGATTATGCACAGAATAGACATAAATTAAAAATAAGAATAAACAGCTAAATGTTTACAGAACATTTAAGTCCAGCTGGCATTGAATATCTGTCCTCCAGTAGTTTCATTTTTGGTTTCTTTCTACCAAACTCATTCATCATCTCTGCAGCAGAGAATGTTAAGAACAGTTAAAACAACCTGAAGCCTCAGTATGGGAGACTTGACCAGTAGCCTGCATGACACTTCTTTGCCCTTACCTAACAAGAGTTAGCTAAAACTGGTAAAGCTGGATGGAAACCCATCCCCCTATAATGACTCCTATAATTGGATTCATGGAGAACTTTCAGAATTACTCCCATTTCTTTTTATGAGACTGGCACAAGATGAGGCTTTGGTCCATGGTGCTATGCCAAGACTTCATGATATGATTCTGGGTGCTTGCCAGACCTAGTAATTTCCTAGCCCCTCTCTTAGGACTACCTTTCCGGGGCAGATTTTCTAAGCTGATGGATCTTTTAAAATTATGCAGACATAAGGATTTTTTCTCTATTTTTCCTACCTCACTCCCAGCATCTTATCTTCACTATGGCCAGAATTAGATAGTACTTGAGGAATAAGAATCCCTTGACTTTATACAGCTCCCTTCTTCAGTGACCTTTTAAGCCCTTTATGAGAACTCTCTTATCCTCAGAGTCTTTGTGGACAGGTTGGGGCTAGGAAAAAGCATTTAGCTTATTATGATTACATCCCTTTTAGAACTAAGGAAACCAAAACTTTTTAAACCATTTGCTCCAGGTTATCTAGCAGAGGGCAAGACCAAGACTGGGATCCTTTTAAAACAAGAGTCCTTAGAGTGATAGCCCTATGGTAATGCCAGAGAGGGATTTAATTTTGCCTTCACAAATGAAAACGAGAATTAGGATTCAGAGGAAACCATGAAGACAGGAAAGAAGATGGGTTGCTACTACCAATTTCCATAAAAGCCCTAGGCTTCGCTGGTGTGGCTGAGCTACGGAGAGAGATGGTAGATCTGACCTATAATCACACTGATGTGTGAGCACATAGCAGGAGCGTAAAATGCTTGCTGCTGCCATAAAAGGCTGAAGCTTTGGGGAAACAGATCTCATTAGACAAGCGGTCATCTCCCCAATTCTCTGCACACTACTTTGTGGTGAAGTACTGACCCCCCAGATTTAAATCTTTGCTGGTCTCTTAATCTGTTTTAGCCTCATGGATTTCAACATTCAAAAGAAACCTAGGTTCCCAACTGAGCACAGGCTTGGTTCCGAGATAGATCCTACCTAAAAGGGAATTGCAACCCCACCTCAAACTCCTAACAGATGACACCCCGCAGAGAATATGATAGATTCAGCTTAATGGCAGGTGGAATAAGTGGCTGCATAAAGGGTGTGCTTTGGAGGTTAGCTACATGAAAAGACCCCCCACTCATAAATCTTTCCTGTATTAGCCTTCTGCAGTGAGTGAAATGCAGCCACTCCTTTAGAAAAAGGCATTAAAAGTTTCTGTTAAAATGTAAATGTTACCTAGAATCGGGCAACACATTAAGTTACTAGCTATCACCCATAGCTAAAATTAATTGATTAGATTAGTTACCTAGTCACCAAACAGGACTCTTAGGAAAAAGAACATAGGACAAGTAGGATTTGGTTGGGGGAAGGAGAAAAGGAAGTCAGAAAAGGGGTACTGCCTGGGGAGGGGGTCTTGCCAGACCCCCAATTTCAGACTTCTAAGTCATCTCAAACACGCTTTTCTGGTAGGAAATTATCTCCAAAAGAGATGAATGAATGAAAACGTATTTATTAGGTCCTTACTATAGGTCAAGCATTGTAGATAGAAAAAGAAAATAGAAACAGAAATAGAAATAAACAAATAGAAAAAGTGTGATAGTTCCTACTCTCAAGGAGTTTATACTCCATATGAGGGAAAAAACACACAAAATGAAAATCCAGACACAAGGCACTATGAAAAGACTCGAAAAACCTAACGATACAGTATCAAGGTGAATGGAAAAGTCCAGGGATCCTCAGGTTGGATTAATAAATTTGATGCCACTGCAGGGAGTGAGGAGGGCCTACAGGGAGGGCAGATATTTCCTGGAGGTCCTCTATCACATTATAAGTAAGAAAGTTGGTGGTCCCTATCTCTTACAAGTGTGGTGTGCAGTCAAACAGCCCAGATGGGTTCTGGGTGGCCAGGGGCCAGAAGGGGGGGCAAAGGAAAGTCAAGGAGAAAAGGGTGCCCTTGATGGTGGTAGGTCTTCTTGCTTCCCTGCTGACCCAGATAGGCTCAGCACAACCTGCAGCATGAATTCAGCACAGATCATTTGTCAGTATGTGCTGAAACCTCAGGCAGTTTGGAAGCCTGAACAGCAATATCACTTTCCTATTATCTCCAACCTCACCTACCCCAAGGGAATACTTAATAAAACAAGTAAAACTCTCTAATAAACATAAAGGAAAAAAAATATCCAGGATCACTAAATCTCATTGTAGTTGTGATGTAACAAAGTCCTATTTATTGTCTCTTTTTCCTTTCCTTCCAAGTATGCATGGCTCTGTGAATGCAGGGGAAACCTTACTTTTCACTGCCTAAATGAGCTGGTTGAAGATAGCTCCAATGTGGGTAAGGTTTGCTATATTCCCCAGGGTTCTTGGCTACAGCTGTTCCTTTCCTGTTTCGTGGGCCAGCTGCTCTGTCCTTCTTACTCTGCTAACAGGACTCCAAAAAGTGCAACTAGTATGATGGGTCTAGCACCTGGTGGATGGCAAGGCCAAGAGATGAAATGTCAAAATGACCATGGATCTTAAGTGAAGTGATTTAATTCATCTGTAGAAAAAGCATCAACCATATATGGGAAGCAATTACAAAGCTTAATTTCCTATCTATACATAGTAAAATAGAATTTTAGAGTTTGAAAACAACTTAGAAATCATCTAGTCTAATTCTCTCACTTCTTTTTTGTTTTTTATAAATGGAGAAATTTGGACCTATAGAATTAAAGCAATTTATCCCTGTAGTACCTTTTCTCTTTTTAATCTTCATTATCATTGACTGATAGAATCATGGAATTGCAGAGTTTGAAGTTACCTTAGGGAACACTGAGTTCAACTAATCTCTTCATGACAGATGAGAAAATCATTGCCATGACCTGGTATTAATGAGGATTGATACAATATAGAATATTGGTAGCTAGATAGTGAAGTGGATAGAATGCAGGACTTAGATTTAGGAAGACCTGAGTTCAAATTCTGCCTCAGACACTTACTATGACCCAGGGCAAGGCACTTAGCCTCTCTCTCCCTCAGTTTCCTCATCTTAAAATGGGGATAACAATAATACCTCCTCATAGGGTCATCATTAGGATCAAATTAGTTAACATATATGTAAATATAAAACTTTAAAGTTTTATGAAAATGCTAGCTATTGTTTAGTCACTGTGGTCTCACACATTCCAATTTTTTTTTTAGGGCAATTAGGGTTAAGTGACTTGCCCAGGGTCACCCAGCTAGTAAGTGTCAAGTGTTTGGTCTGAGGCCAGATTTGAACTCAGGTTCTCCTGACTTCAGGGCCAGAGCTCTATCCACTGTACCACCTAGCTGCCCTGGTTTCACACATTCTAATAAAATGTGAGGATAAGGCTAGATTGTCCTTACCTGCTCTAAAATCTTATGAAAAGTTAAATTTAAATATGTGTGTGTGTGTGTGTGTGTGTGTGTGTGTGTTTCAAAATAATTTAGAGCAGGAGGAGGACTGAGAAATCATTTAAACTAACCTGCTCATTTTACAGATGAATTCAGGTAAGAGATGAAATAATTTGACTAGTCAGTCAACAAGCATTTATTAAATATCTACAAGTGCCAGGCACTGTGTTAAGCTCTGGTTATTTAAAGTACAGCAAAAGACAGTTCCTGTCCTCAAGGAGCTCCCAATCTAAAGAGGAAGCCAACAAGCAAATATATATAAACAAGCTGTATCTAGGATAATTTTGGAAATAATCAACAGATGGAAATACTAGAAGTAGGAAAGGCTGGGAAATGCTTCCTTTAGACGATGGGATTTTGTTGCTGTTCATGCTTTGTTTTCTAAGAGGACCAATGATATCATGGGGTGATGTCTAGACTTGTCGGTGAATTGAAGTGAGGCTGAGCTGCACAAAAAGCTGTCAGCCTCACTCAGTCTAGTGGCAAGACAAAAGTCAGGACAAGTGGTGATGGCCCAGGATGAAGTGGATGAAATGGGATTTTGGTTGGCACTTGAAGGAAGCCAGGGAAACCACGAGGCACAGATGAGGGAGAACAGCATTCCAGGCAAGGGGGACAGCCAGAGAAAATACCAGGAATGGAGAGATGACCCAAGTCACAAAAGCAGTTAGTGCAGCACCAGGATATGAACCCAGGTCATCTGATTCCAAAAACCATTTCTCCTTCCATTATACCTCTCTGTCTTCACATTTTTTAGTGAGTCAATTTTTAATTTTTTAAAAATCAGGGTAGAAAATTACATCTCTAGTGGGGAGGAGAGAGAATGGGAGAAAATTTAAAACTCAAAATCTTATGGAAGTGAATGGTGAAAACTAAAAAGAAATAAATTAATTATAAAAAAAATTACATCTCTGATTGTTTCTATTCTACATGCCTTTTGATATGTTTTGTATGAGCAAATAAACATATGTAAAAGAGGAAATGGTAGCCCAGCTTCAATTTCTTTTTCTTGGCTGCTCACAGTTGATAGCATAAGTTAGTGAACCATTTCAATCTTTAATACTGAAGACAATGATCATTATGGAGATGAAAGGAAAGAAAAAAAATATGACTGAAGAAAAAAAACTCAAGATACTTGTTTTTGGAAGGCAGAAGAATGTGTATAAATGAAAATATCAATATCCATTTATTTTAAAATATTTATAACATTATTTTGTAAGTATTTTAAGTGGAATTTTTAAAAAAGATGATTGTCAGGAAAGGGGATGGTAATTTTGGGGAAAAATCAGTTTTGCATCATTTTGCCTCCTCTTTCTGCTGCCAGGAGGATTCATGCTGAATTTCCTAATTCAAGCCTAAGTATCTCTAGGAAACTTTGGATCATGTTTTAAAAGTCCCATCTGTCTTGGTGGATTGAGATTAACATCATAGCCTAGGCTGCCTGAGAATAGGCATGTGATCCCTTTTCTTTTCTTTTTGCAGCTAAGATCACTCCCACCTCCCTTTAGTTTTGTATAGAGAGCTGTAGTATGTGCATATACATTACATATATGTGTATATATGCATATGTGCATATATACAATATATATACACAGGGTGTCTCAAAATGTGTGTATAAACATATTTATGCATGTGTGTGTGTGTGTGTGTGTGTGTGTGTGAAAAAGTGAGTCATGACATCATAACATTTAGAACCAAAAGGATGGAGAAGCAACTGAATGCTCAACTGAAGGGTGACTTTTGCATATCTTCTGCCTCCTCCTTTTCACCCCTCCTCTCCTCCACTATGCATGTATTTGTAGAGATCTATTCAACTCATTAAGCATTTCTAAATACCTACTATGTGTGGGTAAGTGAGTAAGTCATTGTGATGGGGATACCAAGACAAAAGTGAAAATAGCTCTTGGCCTCAAAGTGACAACATTTGGGAAAATGTGCTACTGGAGGAAACGTGCTTGTGTGTGTGTGTCTACTTCCATTTGTATCTCTTGTCAATTAATAAATGAAAAAAAGCATTTATTGAGCCCTTCCTATGTGCCCAGCACTATGCTAAGTGCTGGGCATATAACTATAAGCAAGCAAGGCAGTGCTTGCCCTCAAGTAGCTTACATTTGAAGAGGGGAAAACAACACATATAAGGGAGTTAAAGTATGAAGTGGGAGTTGAGGGTATGTGAGTGGTGTCACTGTTTGGAGACAGCTGAGAAGTAACATGATGACCTGGTTCCAAACAAGTTGAGATGAGTTCGCTTATCAGAGCCCAGCTGGAAACCAAGGGTCCCAGGGGCTAGAGTCCAAATTTCTCATACAACCTTGAGCAAGTCATACCTTCTGTGAACTTCATCTTTAAAAGAGGGTCAATATTCTTGTACTTCTTATATCACAGAGAGGCAGTGTGGCCTAATAGATGGAGGGTTGGTATGGGAGTTAGTCCAAGCCCTAACTCTGATACCTACTAGCTGTGGAACCAAAAGACAATGGAATTCTCTCTGCCCCCAGGGAATTTTGTAAACTAAAAGTTACTGAACAGTTGCCAATCTGCATCAGTGGAGTTAATTTCCACACCATGGAGGGCCTCATGCCAATGAGATCATAGGTACAGATGATGTGGTGGAAAAAGCATTGACCTTGGAGTCAAGGAACCTGAGGCCAAACACCAGCTCTGCTATCATTTAGCACAGGGCTAAGAAAAATTAGAATATGAGCTCCTTGAGGGGGGAGATTGTTTTTGCCTTTCTTTGTATTCCTTGCACTTAGCAGGCAGTAGGCACTTAATAAATGCTTGTTATGAACAATAATAGCTAGCATTTATATAGAATTTTAAGGTTTATAGAGTGCTTCATATATGTTATCTTATTTGATCTTCACAACTCTGTGAGATGGATGCTATTATTATGCCCATTTTGTAGATGAGGAAACTGAGAATAAGAAGTTAATTCAAGTCTTTCACGACTCCATGTCTAGCACTTTAACCACTGAGATCCCTAGCAGCCTTTCTGACTGTTGATTATGACTAAAATGCATGGGAAAGATACACACACACACAAACGTGCATGTATAGATGTGTATGTGGGCGTTCTTTCCTATCTATATGGTAAGTTCCTATAGTATTTCTTGACCTCTGTGGGACAGTTTGCTAAACTTTTGTGCCTTTTTAAGGCACAACCAAGAAGGACAGAGCCGACTGAAAAGTCTTAGACAACTGAGGATTATGTTAACAAAAAGAAACAGAAATAATACACTCATGCATAATAATACCATTATGAAAAAGTGGCCAAAGAAACTAATGCTGAATTTATAGTTTTGGTCAGTGAAGCTAAGAGACCGAGTCCAGACCATTAGCTCTTAAATATTAAAACTGCCCTGCAGTTTCTTCTAGAATTCACTTATATTTGAAATTTAATCTTGGTTTAAGCATATTTTTTGAACCATTTCATTTTTAATAGCCCATTTTGGGATTTTTTTCATTAGTGAAATCTTTTGTCCCTAAAGTTAAACTCTTCTGCCACTGGCCTATTATCCATTGCTAAGAGGAAATTGAACTGCTTGAGTAATATACACCTCTGATAGAAGTACAAGGAAGGCTGAAGCCAAGAGCAGCCAAAGCAGTGGTTCTTCAGCAATTCCTGCATAACATTGAACTCAGGCTCACAAAATCTCTTCCTTCCTTCCTTCCTTCCTTCCTTCCTTCCTTCCCTCCTTCCTTCCTTCCTTTCTTTCTTTCCTTTCTTTCTTTCTTCCTTCTTCCTTCCTTCCTTCCTTCCTTCCTTCCTTCCTTCCTTCCTTCTTTTCTTTCTTTTTCTTTCTTTCTTTCTTTCTTTCTTTCTTTCTTTCTTTCTTTCTTTCTTTCTTTCTTTCTTTCTTTCTTTCTTTCTTTCTTTC
>NW_020954630.1:3256065-3356177 GCF_900497805.2 Vombatus ursinus
TTCTTTCTTTCTTTCTTTCTTTCTTTCTTTCTTTCTTTCTTTCTTTCCTTCTTTCTTCCTTGCCTCTTTAACTGCCTACAGTACACCTTAGGGTCAGTTCCTTATTTTTACCATACAGTACTGTTATCTGGCTCTTTTTGCCTCTCCTGTCTTTTTTCTATACCCATCACTTTTATTTTCAAACATCTTTTCCTGCCTCTCTTTCTTCAGATTATCTACTCTCTGGGCCCTGTGTTTCAAGCTTCTACTGCCCTATACTTTTATTCCTACCTACATGAGGAATGTCTTTTATCACTGTAATGTTCCCTTGTCTGGGCCCAAATCTGGCATGTTGCCTGGTAGTTTAAGCCCTATTGGGAAGGAAATGAGACTCTCATAGGTCATTCAACAGTTAACAAAAGGAAGTTGACTTAACCATAGCATGGAAAAGATACTCAAAAAGGATATAGCAGTTAACTAGTGCAGACTTGTTTCCATACTGAAATATATCTGATTAGTCAGGCAAGGTGTGGTGATTCCTCCAGTCTTGGGACATGTACCAACTCTGAAGGCCCCCAACTCCATATGGCTGGAACATTTTATGTCCTGTGACCAATAAGAAGCCAACAGTGTGAGGCCACCAGAAAGCTGTGATCAACAAACCAGCTTGCCTTAGTACCCTGGACCAATTAAATCTTGGGGAGATTTTCCTTGACTTTTTAGGGGAAAAAACTAACTTGCATGGAGTCTGGGAAACCATGGTGGATATTGATCCTATTATATTACACAATTTGGTACTCACAGTTTGGGTCTCCCAGGGTATGGCTACCTCTGTTCAAGGTCTTCACTACTAAAATTATAGTTCATGAGCCCTCATAGGTGTATTACCCTTTACTCTAGGACACAATTTGCCCAAGGCAAAGATACTGACTGAAATAGCAAAGTGAGAACAGAAGCAACACAACATCTTCAGGTAGTTGCTGGAATGGCATAATAGAAAACAATATCTTGCTCATAAACCTGGTATCATTTGCCAATATGTACATACAGTCAGAGTTAACAGATGAAGAGGCACAAAGGGAACACATGCAGCCAAAGTATATACAAGGAGGAGTAGCTCATGCCTCCACTGCTCCAGGGCCAGTGATATCCACTCTCTGACCTTGGCCTCTGTGTCTCCACTGGATGCTACTTCACCTCTTAGATGTAATCTCCATTGCCTCTGGCTTCTGACTTCACTGAAATTCTGTTCTAGGGCATTACTATACTATTTCTCTTGCTGACTTACTTGCTGATTCAACCCTGCAGCTCAACTTCTTAGAAGGCTTGGTTCCTTTTCTTGTAAATCTCATGTCCACTAGTGAGTGGTCAGGGAAAAAAAGGAGGCACAGGGCAAACCATGGGCCTCTGCTGCAAGAAGCCATAGAGTGAAGGGAGGAAGCAGGAGATGGAATGGAAAAAATAAATGTTTTCTCTCCACTGTTGCTATACTCTGTAAAAAGCAAAAAAGGGAGAGGTGATGAGAGACCTTGATTCTTCCTTTATAGCTGGCTTTCTTGACTACTAAAGATAACCATCTTCAGAGCTGACTAGTTTGCTTTTTTTTGTTTCGGTCCAAGGGACGTGACTGATCCTCTCCGCCAATCACTAGAAATTCCCTGTGTGGTGCCAGTTGTCATCACCCAATGGTTAAGGGCTTATAACACAATCAGTTTGGTTAAGGAACTTCTTCATGCCTCCTAAAGCAATAAAGAAGTATAATAACATCTTCACACTTCTTTTACACTAGCCAGTCAGAGTCTAAAAGGTATACACACCCTTCCATCGCTGCTACCTAACTTTCAAGTCCTATTCAAAGAAATTGCCCAAAATCTAAAAAAGGCACAACTCCACATCTAATTGTTTCTATCACTTTTTCCTCACATCTTGTAACTTCATAGATGGGGCGGGGGTAACTTAAATTGTTCAGGATCCTCCAAACACCCTTCTGCTACATGATGTTACAAGAGAATCACTTTATAATGCTACAGTTGGGTGATAATTTGCTTTACCTGACAGATGATGTTTAGGTTAGTAATCAAACAGAGAAGAGTGCATGTTCCACGTTCAGCATAACTGTGTGTAACAAAGCATAAGAGTGTCTTACTTGTAAAGAAGAATGCGGGCAGGGCAGCTCCAGTTCCACAGTTCCAAGGAGCATGCACTTCCCAAGGGAGACTGATCTTGTCCAAGCTTTACTCACATATGACTAAAAAAGCTAATCTTTATTAGGTCTAGGGATATATAACAGTTACAAAAATTCATAGCTCTTCCCTAATGGGCTCTCTTGTTTATGGAAACTTATACTTGCTTAAAGATATGATATTATTATTCCTCCTTTGCTTATAGGACATCTATATGGTATGAGTGTCCATTCTTTCCTCTCCCAGTACCTCAGTCCACGCTGAAATAGAGATGTGTCTTCTGTCTCTCTGCTCTTTCCAGATCTTTAGTCTCTGCCATTACTAAGCATACCAGAGATTTGGCAACTGTCAGAGGACTCAATACATACATGACAATTCAAAAGAATAGATCAGAAGGCAAAAAACATCAACAAACACTGGTTGCTTTGGCTATGGCCATCTCTCTGTTTCTCCTTCTATTTTCCTTCCTAACCAATCAGGAAGCAGGATGGACTCATGGAGCATCTCCCATCAGTTCTAATGTCATTACCCTGCTACAACTCTCCAAAGTTCCAGAAAAGAGGTTAGGGGAACTGGCATCTGGAAATCACACCTAGCTCAACACTGATGGTAGCATGTCCTCCCAAGAAGAACAAGATGAATTATCTTCCTCTTCATCTTTCCAAAAGCCTCCAAAGCCAACTTCAAAGAAATATCACCAAATGAATTCTGGGGTAGCATCTACTTGAGTTTCCCATCTCCATAGTTATGGTCAGTCTAGATGTTACACTTGAAACGTTAAAAGGAAGAGCCTTTCAGGGACAGAAGTCCTTGCTCCTCCCTAATTTCCTTTCTGTCCTCCTCATCCAGGGGAGCTCATTGGAACTTAAAGGGCAGGAAAAAGGTTTTAAAACTAAAATAATACGCCCCTGAAGATGGGTGAGTTTTGACTGGGGCTAGGGTCAGAGAGGGAGAAAAAGTCAGGGACAAAGGGTAGGAAATTTGTGTCTGTAGTACAAAGAGGGCTGTCTGCCACTGCAATACTCCCTTCTGCCTTTTTTTTGAAGGACAATTCTTTTTCTTCTGGTTGGGCAGAACAGCCTAGGTGTCTCTGCTATAGTTTTCCCTATTTCAGGTTTCTCCTTTGAGAGGGCTGACCTGGAGTTAGGAAGACCCAAGTTCAAACTCTGCCTTATATTTACTGACTGTGTGACCCTAAGCAAGTCACTTAACTTTTTTTTTTGGTCTCAGTCTCCTCATCTGTAAAATGGGGATAACAACTGTGTTAAGGTTTAGGGGTTCCAGGGTGCTAGGACCCCAAAATATTGAGAGCAAGAGATGCAAGTCCTGCCTGAAAGAATTCTGGCCTTCTTTCAGCCGGAGATAAGGTTTATTAAAGGAGCTATTGTCTAGGTTCTTAAGGAATCTGAGCAGTGGCTAGATTTTAAGAATCTGAGCACCTTAATAGAGACAAGATGGACATTATATACAGAAAGACTGTGGGAGGGATCTAGGAGTGGCCAAGTAATTTGGGGTGACTGGAGGAGGGGCCTAAGGAGGATCTGGATGGGAGTGATCCGAACAGAACACCAGAGACCTGGACCATGTGGCCAAGGGAGAATGGAGTCTAGATAGGCCTCAGGTGAATGCCTGAGATTTGGCTAAATGGGAAAGTCCCGGGTTTTTCTTTTTTGGGGTCCAGATCTCAAAGACATTGTCTTTTCCTTTTAGGGGTTCAGATCCCATCCCCATTAACAGCACCTCTCCTACAGGGATTGTAAGATTCAAATGAGATAAAACTTTTAAAAGGTTTTGCAAACTTTAAATTGCTTTATAAATGTTAGCTATTATTAATATTATTTTTGAGTCCAGCATCCATGATGAATCCTTCTCATTTGGTTACCACTTTCTCAGATGCCACCAGGGAATCTGGGAATCAAGAGGGAATTCATGTTTCAGATTGGTGTTAAAGCAGATGACTACTAAGGTCCCTTTCAACTCTGAAATTCAAGTATCCTTTGATTCTACAGCAAGCAGTGAGTAAAAGGAAGGCTCTCCACACCTACCCAAGGCACATTCAGTGTCCCTCTAACTCCTGCTCTGCACTTACCTCATTTTCATTACCCTCTCTCTTGTCCCATAGGAAGTACTTGGGCTTCCTATTACCATGCCTCATTTAGGCCTGTCCTTCCACCCCTAGACCAGTATACTATGTTCTAGACTTTCTGCCCCATCTCCTCTACTCCCAATCAAAATATATTTATCTTATGTTATACTCCCTCAAGGCCTACTAGGTGTTAGTGACAACTTCTGTATTTCAAAGTCATTGCTGAGATACTTGGAATTTTTTGTTCTGAATTCCAGGAAGCTAGTGGCTTCTGGGTAATATATGAATCAAAGGAAAAAAAGGGCTGCCATTTTCTGTCTAGGATGACTCTTTTGAGAGGTCTGGAGGCCTCTTTTACCTTACTTTAAACTGACCTCTTTTAATGACAGTAGCTAAAAATTAGTCAGTTACCCCTCCCAGAGCCATCAAAGGCTGGCCAGAGAGGAGTGAATTTCCACCCATTGTTTAGAGTTTTTGAAGAATTGAGATTAAACTACCAGCTCCCTCATAGCTCTCTGAGCTGTTCCTAGCATAGGGCCACAGTATGATTTTTTATTTATCTGTTACCCCCTATAGAGCCTGCTTCCTTCCCCATGTTTCTGCCTCTTCCTTTCTCCCCCACACCCACCCTGCTCCATGGAACAAGGAAGTATATGTATATCAAACTTTTAATTAGTAAGGACTGAAGGGGAACTTTTTTTACTTGCACTGTTTTGCGCTATTACTATTTTACTTGCGCTATTTAGATTGTGATACTTTTTCTTTTTACCTGTGGACATTTTGATTGATTCACTTTGGACTCTTGGCTTTAAGATTCTACATTCCAAATCGCAGTGTTTACAAAGACAGCTGTTGGTTTACAAAACACTTCTCATCTTCCTCCCCACCCAACACTTCTATTCTTCCTTTCCATCCACCTTATTTCTAAAGAACATTGTAGAAAGCCAATAGCAAAATCCAAACCAGGGGTGCGAAACCTGTGGCCTGGAGGCACATGTGGCCTTCTAGGTCCTTGGGTGCAGCAGCCTTTGGATTGAGTCCAAGTTTTACAGAACAAATCCTTTTATTAGGGGGATTTGTTCTGTGAGGTTTGGATTCAGTCAAAGGGCAGCACTTGAGGACCTAGAGGGCCACATGTGGCCTCGAGGCTGCAGGTTCCCCACCCCTGGTCTAAACCTTTCACCTGAATTTGCCCCAGATGTCAGAATTCCCAACCCAGAGTCTCAATTTGCCTTCAAGGGTCAGCTCAAGTGAGTGAGATCTATCCACCTTGGAGGTGGCAGAGCTTCTCAATTTGGCATTCCCCAAGTACTAGAGCTCGCACACTTCTACCTCTGCTCTTCTAATCCCTGTAGACCTCCAGGCTAAAGAAAACCTCCACTCCTTTGGTATCCCCCCTCCCCCAGCATCATTCTTATGACCTCAGCCCTAGCTCTCCCCTGTCCCTATTCTCTTTTGCCCCTCTTTTCCAGCACGCCCTTTGGAACCCTCTGCTGTTGTTAACAAATACCCCTATTCATCCTCTATCTCTTCCTCTCATGTTTTTCCTATCTTCTGGAACTCACTGAAACCTGGCTTTCTATTGAAGATGGCACATTTCTTAGCACCGTATCCAAGGCTGGATGCTCCATTTTTCATGCCCTCTAACACACAGGACTAGAAAAAGGAGTTGGCACACTCTCTGTTTCCCATTGCCACCACCAATCAATCAACAAGCATTTATTAAATGCCTTCTTTGAGCTCGGATCAGAGGAAACAAAGACACACAGTTACCACTCTTTCTTCTTTAAAGTTCACTCCTTACTGTCAAGATTCTTGTTGTTATCATCTACAGGCCTCCAAATCACTTTCCCTCTATCTACAAGTTCAGTCCTTGGAACATAGTCTTCCACCTCTGCACCTGCCTCCTTTGAATATTCTGGCTTCTCAGTTCTTCAGTCTCCTTAACTTCAAAAATCCTATCTCCAATTTAGCTCAACCACAAAAAGGCAGAGTCACAGCTGAGCCCTTCTCCACTCTCCCTAGCTCTACATAAATTACTCGTGACCTATAAATACTAACAACAATCGAACAAAACAAACCCTGCAAAGGACAAGTGTCCGCCTTATTCCCAATGTAAAAGACGTCTCATTTAATTCCACACGTTACTTGTGTCCTATATTGGGAATTTTTGATAATCATAATTACACTGTACTCAAATGGCTTGAGCCTGCATACTAAAAGAGACCAGGAAACTATAATGTCAAGTTCAAGTCTAGACATCCAGTGGGTTTGCAGTTGATGGGTGCTGCCTTTGGCTTATCACCTTGACTTCATCACTTAATTATTTTAGGCATCTCACAAGACATAGATCTCTAGTAGTCTATCTTGGTTTGGGGGTTGCCCTCGAGGGTGATGCCCATGAGACCTTGGGGGTGACAACCTGGGGCCAGGTGAGAGGAAGGGCCAGTTAGCAGGATGGACACTCAATAAGACTTGTCATTTTTTGGCTCTAAAGACAGAGCAAAAAAGAAAGCGCAATCTGGTCATGAACGATTAGTAGTACAAATACATAGAGGCAGGAGGAGGAAAGTCAAGGTCAAGGAACAGTTTGTTTAGGATATAAAGTTTATGAAGAATATAAAATAAATCTACAAAAGTAAGTAGAAGCCAGATTATAGAGGGCCTTACATGTCAGGCTGAGGAGTTGGTATTTTGTGTTACCTGTCATGAAGAGCCACTGAAAGTTTTTTAAGAAAGGGAGTGACATAAGATCTGTGACTTAGGAGGATTATTTTCACAGTCATGTGTGGGACAGAATGTAGAGAATTTGGAAGTAGGGAAACTAAGCAAGAGGTGGTAAGGGCCTCAACTAGAGTGATGCCAAGTGTGACCAGAGTGAAGGAGATGGATATGAAGAAGGTGTAGAAATAGAACTAGCAAGACATGGCAGCTGATTGGCAATAGGCAATGAGGGAGATGGAGAGAGTCAAGGGCAACTCAAAGATTATGAATTTAATGACTGAAAGAATGGTGGTACCTTCAACAGAATTATTTCTGTTGAAATGTGGAGCAGGGATGAGTTTAAGGCAGAAGTAAATAGATTTAATTTGGAAATGTTGAGTTCCAGATGCTTATTATGGTAGAGGAAGCAGATTTTTGGAATGCAGGACAGAAATTTGTTAGAATATATATTAAGTGCTTACTATATGACAGGCATTGTGCTTGATGCTGGGGAGACAAATAAAAGGAAATAAGACAGCCCTTTTCTTTGAGAAGTTTACATTCTATGAGAAAAGACAACAAGTAAAGGAGAGTTGGAAAGTTGAGGGGAAGGTAGGGAGGGTACCCTCTTCGATATAAAATATCTAAGCTTAGATATACCAATCAGATAGAGAAATCTGAAAAATGAGAGGAGCCAGGAGGAACATGAGCCTTGCTTAGGCCTCTCATGAAACAGTGGTTCAGGCTTTGGACACATCAATTGGGGGGAGGGGTGCCCCAGGGAAATTTGGAGACATCTCCAGGGTGACAAGGCTGCTGCTGAAGAGGTAGAGCAGTCTGAGGAATGAATGGAATGAGGATATGAGGATTTGGAATCTTATGAAGACTAGAGAACCAGCTGAGATCACCAAAAGAAGGAAGATACAGAAAAGAAGACAAGAGAGCCCCAGAGAGTTCTGGGGGGCACCCACACCAAAGAAGCAGGAGCTACATTGTGACCCAGCAAAAGAAACTACGAAGTGGGAATAACAATACTTATACTACCTACTTAATGATCCAATTGTAAAGAAAGTGTTTTATTAACTATAAAGCACTAACTAAATGTGAACTATTATTTTCCCCCACAGAAACAATGTTAAATGTGATGGCTTAATGTAATTGAAATAATAATACTTTACAATTTTATAGCACTTCTGATTTGTTTTACAAGTGTACTTATATAGAGTACTTTTTGTTAATGTACATGTATATATGTGGTAGCTCTTTCTGTTACATCTGTCTATCTACACTTGTCTAAACTTCAGGTATAATAGACCTAATAGGCTCCTTTTCACATGGCTTGTATTCATACATTTGGGGAGGGCACGGAAGTGCAGTCTAGACCAGTAGTTCTATCTGCACTAGGAACTCCCAGTGTGAAAACTCTCTCCATAGATGTAAATCAGCAACTTATCTCTAACTTAAGGTCTGAGATTTGTCTGGAGCACCTAAAGGTTAAGCCATATTTATACTGGTCATATATGTAAAGGACTGTACTTGAACACAACTTTTCCTGACCCCAGGGCAGGTTCACTATCTACTAAGCCACGTTACCTCTTTTCCCATATTTTATGTCATTTAATCCCCACAACCACTCTATTAGGTAGGAAAGGATTATTATTCCCTTTTTAGAAATGAGAAAACTGAAATTCAAAGAGAGTAAATGATTTTCCCAAGGTCACTAGTAAATAACAAGCTACAATTGATTCATAGAACCCAAGTCTTGTGAATCTTGGCACATAGTTTTCTCCATTACCCTTGCCTCTCTATTGGTACTAAATTTCAAACACATAATGGGTTAAATAGGGTTCTACAGATATAATGCCATGAATTATATAGCGATTATATAGTTTCTAAAGAAACAACAACTAGGCTGACAGTCAACTGGACTTGGCCCTATTTTCTGAAGGGAAACATGGTGGTATAATAGTGAGAAAAACTGCACTGAAAGCCAGGATCATAGAATCATGAATTTAGAACTGAAAGGGACCTTAGAATTCTCTGAGCCAGCCCCATCATTTTACAAATAAGGCAACTGAAGAGGTTAAGCGACTCAAGTGGGGTCACACAAAGGTGGGTTTCAAATCCAGAGTCTTCCTGACTCCAAGTCCCCGAGATCTACCCACTACACCATATTACCTTTCAACATTTTCATCAAGGAAATTTCAATGTAGGCCTAAACTGTTCTTATAAAGATTTTACAGAGGTGAGTAAAAGGCAACTGGATTAGTAGGCATTGATTGCCTTTTTTGGAGGTAATTACACAGTCCATCATCTTGTCTCTTTTTTTGGAACCTCCCCCTTGCTATAATACAGACCTAAGTAACTGTGCAACCTTGGCCAGATTGTTCTTTGGACTAGGTGATCTCCAAGGGTCTTTTCAACTCTACAACTGTTACTCTGCAAAATTAAGAAGTGAGAGTGTGTCTAGGGGAATGAAACAGAGAATCGTTGTTCCCGAAAGAGTTAATATGCTTCAGAAGCTCTTGTCTTACAGAGAGTAACTTATCTGCCAGGATCTGGCCCAATTCCTAGAATCTGGGTGGGTGGTTTAGTGGGCGGAAGGCAGGCAGCAGCTGCCTGAGTTTGCAACCATCTCTGCTCCTCCTCCCGAGGTTGCAGAGGTGAGCAGGGAATGTGAACAGGTGGCTCTTGGCTTGGATGAGTCCAGATACAATATCAGTAAGTGACTTAGGAAAGAAAATACCTGTGGAGGAAATTGGCAGGTTGCTTTGGAGAGGGTCATCGCTGGTTTTGCTCCTTTTAGGAGTTTTTGTGTCTGATTCACTCTTTCCCCTTTAGAAAAGACCCAAACCCTTTAGCAGCTCCAGGCCCTTTTTGATCCAAACACTCTCCTTCCCTTTTGTTCTTAGGACAATCCCCTGGATTTGCAGATGATTCCCAAATTTATATATTGAAACCTAGTCTCTTCCTGGACTCAAGAAATCTGTTAAGCATCTCTACCACAAATGTAAGGAGTTTCCCTAGAAAGGAGGTAGGGAGGAAACAAGCATTTATTAAGCATGTGCTATGTGACATGTTTTAAAGCTAAATGTTTTACAAGTATTTCATTTGATCCTTACAAGGACACTTTGAGATAGAAGCTACCATTATCCCTATTTTATGTTTGAATAAACTGAGGTAGACAGAAGTTAAATGACTTGTCCAGGGTCACACAGCTAATAAGTGCCTGAGGCTGGATTTGAACCCAAGTCCTCCTGACTCAGGGTTTAAGTACTCTCTCCTATGTACCACCCAGCTGAAGGGCAGAGCAGTCTCAGCCTTATTAACCACCCTGGGTTCTGTCTTTGGGATCTGGGACGCAAGGAAGGAGAGATGGATGTTGGTTGAGAATGTAGATCTTGTATCCAAAAGTCTCCTTGCTTCCTGGACTTAGAATATGAATTCCTGTTGACCTGCCTGCTAAATTCTATGCAGTTAATAATGAAAGAGAGCCTACTATGCTTTATTTGTTGGTTCTACATAGTTTTCTGCAGAAATTGCAGCCGGTGGAGGCAGTGGAGAAAGTTTGGAAGAATTGCTGTTACTGTTGACATTTTTTTTTTTGATGGTAGGAAATCCAGAACTATAATTTAACTGATCAGAATTCCAATATGGAAATTCCCCCCACCACTGCAGATGATACAGAGGACAACCTCTCTGTGACTTAGGCTCTTTTCTGGGGTACCAAGCAGTTGAGGAACTTGTCCATTTTTGATTGTAGAGTGAGATTTTGTCACTTGGCAGGACTTGGCCCAGGTTCTTCCTCACTTCAATGGGTTCAGCCCTCTGAACTCATAGCCAACATACCTTTCATCAAAATTAGTTCTGTATAAAACATATTTATTTGCTTCATTCATTCAGGAAAGATTTTTCAAGTGACTACTATGTTCAAAGCACAGAGAGGCACCCTGGGCTAAGAGATGGAGAAAGACATTGGTTCAAATCAAGTCTTTCATAAATACCAGCTATATGGCCCTGGGAAAATCACCTAACCTCCCACTTCACTCTCCAAGATTCTAACTTGTAAAGCCATTATTGATTTATACTGGTGGAAAGAGTTTCCTTATACAATAAAAACACGGGTTCAGGCCAAAATATGCAAAATACTCTGCTTGGTACTAAGAGAAATACAAAGATAGAAAGAACATAGTTCTTACTTTCAAGAGGCTGATGATGCATGCTCTTTTATTTCATGGGAGAGCTAAACAGTCCCTTTTTCTACTATCTTGTAGTTCAGTAGTATAATGGAAAAGACCCTGGACTCTGAGTCAAGAGACCTGGGTTCAAATTCCAACTTTGACACTTGGGCAACCGATGGTACAGTGAATTCAATGCTGGGCCTGGACTCAGGAAGATCTATGTTCAAACCTGGCCTCAGGTATCTACTAGCTGCATGTCCTTGGCCAAATCGCTTTACCTCTTTTTATCTCAGTTTCCGCAAGCACAAAATGAGGATAACAATAAAACCTAGCTCACAAGGCTGTCGTGAGAATCAAATGAGATAATATTTGTAAAGAGCACTTAGTACAATGCCTGGTAGTAGGCCCTACATAAATGCTTATGCCTTTCCCTCAATCAGTTATGTCATTTCACCTTGGCAAGACTCAGTTTCTTTATCAGTAAAGTAGGGGTCATCATATTTTCACTAGCTACCTCAGATGACTGTTAGGAAGAAAGTGCTCTGGAGATCTTAAAATGCTCCATAAATAAGAATTGTCTTTACAAATGGATC
This sequence comes from Vombatus ursinus, assembly GCF_900497805.2. Lineage (NCBI taxonomy): Eukaryota > Metazoa > Chordata > Mammalia > Diprotodontia > Vombatidae > Vombatus > Vombatus ursinus. The sequence continues at coordinate 3,267,791 of NW_020954630.1, forward strand.
CTAAGCCAAAACAACAGCACCTTGAAATCATGAAATCAGGAATTAAATGAACCAAAGCTTATGGCCTACAGTATGATTATAATATTCTCATTCTCAGCAAAAGTTTTATTCTTTTAATGTGCACATTATTTATCATCTCAATAAATTATACATTTTTAATGATTTCATTACTCCTTATTTGGCAGCTGGAAAAGCAGGAACTTTTGCCCAGGACTCTGGTGATTGGATGGTGGGCATGATGAGTAAAAGTGGATTGAGAGATACAAGGAGCTCTGTTTTCATCCTTCTTCTTCCCTCCACAGCCCCCTCCTACCTCCAAGCCAGCCCTTCTCGGCGCTCCTTCTTCCTACTGCCTCAGCCAAAGGCTGTTCTTTATGCAGCTGGGACTCCAAAGGAGAGCCCTTCAAAGAAAGCACAGATTATTGCCCATCTTCTCCAACTCCTGGGGAACCAAATACTCCAAAGTCAAGAGAAGTCACAGCACAATGCTCCTTTATGCCTTGCAGTGTGCTTTCTTTCCTGGCCCCAGCTGCCCCAACACTCTGTTTTTCCTTCGTCTTTTCTTCAGTGTTTTTTTTCCAGTTGACTTAGTTATTACAGTGCATAGAGCAGAGTGAGGAAAAGGCACTGAAGGTTGGGGCTGGCAGAGAAACCTGGGCTCTAAGCATGGCCCACTCTTGCCATGCCATGACATCACTTAGGAGTTAATTGGTCACATTCCTGTTGATGGGAGCTCTTGGCCTTGGGCTCTTTGACTTACTTCCGTGATACAGAACAGAGACAGTGCCTGTGTCCTGCCAGCCAGCTTCGCAGCCAGGATTCTGACACCACTCTAAGACATTTATAAAAAACAGTACAGTGCTTCATTTACTGGGCTGGGAGTTGGCGGTCGGGAAGTCCATTCTCAGTCTAGGCAAAAAGTATAATGAAGCAGGTTTGGAACACTTCTTATCCTCAAAACAAACAAACAAACAAACAAACAAACAGAACAACAACCCACATTTCCAATTAACAGGCAAAGAGTTGATTTTTAAGTTGAGTTGAGAAATGAGCTGCCAAGAGAGGGGGCTAAATGGACTCTTTCATCTGTGCTTCAAATCCTGACTAAATTGTCAATGATTGCCAGCACCCAATCAGGTCCTGTAAGGCGTGGGAGCCCAGAGATAGGATTTACCCCAAGAGACCAACCCATGCTTAAATTACTTGCAGACCCCCATCTACACCCAGATACAGCTAGAGATATGTACATAGCTTTATCAGTGGCTTCTGAGGTTCTATGAAATGGTAAAAGAGTGGAATCAGAGGAGTTGGGTTAAAATCGTGACTGCCATTTCCTACCTTTATGACTTTGGTCAAGTCTCTTAACCTCTCTGGCCTCAGCTTTCTTGTCTATAAAATGGGGGGTTGGACTAGATATTCCTTTTAGATCTCTAGCAATTATCCCAATAAAATATTGTTCATACATAAACTCCCACTTCTGCTAACCCTCCAAAATTTGCTTAAGTTACTTCAACAAGTAAGAGGGATCTTTTGAAGGAGGGACAGATTACAAAAGAGATCCAGGACCTCTGTCTTCATCCTTCTCCCCTTTCCTTCTATCACTCCAGACCTCTTTCTACTCTACATCAAAGACTGTACTTTAGGTAGCTGGAAATCCAAAGAATTATTCATTATCATGATGGTTCATTGTTTCTGAGTATTGGGCTTCTTAAGGATGGTACACCAAACATTGGAGAACAAGCTTGCATTAAAACAAAGTGGGAGGGGTGTTTCTCCCAGCTGCCTTCTTTCATTCTCTCCACATAAAGCCTACCCAAACAGCCCTTTGCATTATGTTGGGGAAAGGAGTGGGACAGGGAAAATCAGAGATCACATTTTTTTTTTCCAATTGACAAAAACTAAGAGGGACTCTTTTGGGCATTTTTGTTGGGTGACAGGGTCCAAATGACCAACTATGTGGCTGTCAATAAACTCATATAGGGCTCTAAACCCTGGCTAACAGATCCCTTAGACCATGAAGACAGTGATACTTATTTCTGATGAAGAAATAGCTTGGGCCAAGATTCAAGGAGTGCTATAGGTGGGAACCAAGGTGTGCTGGAAAAGATTTTTGGAAAAGATCTGCAGCTGAAACAGATTCCAAGTTTGATTTATGGATCCAAAAACCGAGCTCTGGTGTATGGGGGACCCATGGCACTAAACCTGTTCTAGATACTGACATTTGATTTATTAATTCTGGCAACAGCCATTGGCCATAATACTAGCAAAGTTACTATGGCTGAAATGGCCCCAAATTTTCCTACGTCTTGCCAGTGCCACATACACCCTTTCCTTTCTGAAGGGGCAAATTCACTTAAAAATAATTAAGAAAAGATTAATGGAATTTTAGAGCTGTAATGAAAAATATGATCTCATTAGTAAGGCATGAGTTGAGTCTGGGTACTCTGTCATATGTATGCACCTATGCATAATTATTAGAAACTGGTTGTAAGAGGGGCTAATAATGGCATAAATTTAAAATTTTTTAATTGTTTCCAATTTTACTTTTGCAGCCCTGAAGTCACCGCACTGTCCTATCTGTGTATTACCAAGAAACCGAATGACGTCTCATCCCATCTGCCAAAATCCATAGGAGGTGAGTAGATAACACCAGGAATTTCCATATGAGAATGAAAAGAATTATACAGGAATGTAACTTTCTGCTATGCCCTTTCTCCAAACGGACAGATGATTCTGTCCAGAGGAGTCAATCAAAGCTTTATTGTGGTGGTGGTGTTTCAGTCTTATCTGCCTCTTTGTGACTCCATTTAGGATATTCTTGGCAAAGATACTAGAGTGGTTTGCCATTTCCTTCTCAGCTCATTTTACAGATAAGGAAACCGAGGCAAACAGGGTTAAGTGACTTGCCTAGGGTCACCAGCTAGTGAGTATCTGAGGGTGGATTTGAACTCAGGTCTTCCTGACTTGAGGTCCAGTGCTCTATCCACAGGTTACCTAACTGCTCTTAATCAAATCAAAACTAACCCCACTGTTATTTCAACACTTATCACAAGGGGGTGACTATAGTAGAAATGCATATGTTATAGTACTCATGATTTAGTAGAATGGGAATAAGAGGATAAACACTTATTAAGCACCTACTCAATACCAGGCACCGTGCTAATCAGTTTATAATTATTGTCTCATTTGCTAATAGAGAATGGGTACTCCTTCTTGCCAAAGCTACCTCTCTTCTTATGTCTATGTTGCAATTATACTCATGATTATGTACAAATGTCCCAGGTTTTAAAAGAAAGGGGAAATGTGAAAACTATAGGCCAGTGAATTTGACTTTGTGGCAAAATTCTAGAACATTTTATTTAAAGGATGATTAGTGAACACTTAGAAAAGAAAATGGTGATCACAAAGAGCTGGCCAGCATGGCTTCATTAAGAACAGGTCAAACCAGATAAATCTGTTACAATTTTGACAGGGTGACCAGACTAGTAGATCCAGAAAATATTGTAGATATATTTTACAGAGATCTAGCAAAGCATTTGACAAAGCCCTTCATGTGACCTTGTGGCTAAGATGGCAAGATGTGGACTAAATGATAGTACAGTTAAGAGTATTCAGAACTTTCTGAATGGCTCTACTCAAAGAGAAGTAGTCATTGATGGTTCAATATCAGTCTGAAAGGAGCTCTTTAGTGGAGTGGCCCAGGGATCTGTGTTTGTCTCTGTGCTGTTCAACATTTTTTATCAATGACTTGGATAAAGGCATAGATGGCACACTTATTAGATTTTTAACATGATACAATTAAGACACTGTATGTCACACAGAGTTTAAAAATACTGTGAAAAATTTATTGAATTTGGGCCAAATCTAATAAGACAAAATTTAATAGGAATAAATATTAAGTCTTACCTGTGGATTAAAAAAAATCAACTTCATAAGTCTAAGTTGGGGTGGGGCTTGGATGTGGCTAGACAGTAATTTCTCTGAAAAATATCTGGAGGTTTTAGGGGAGTTGCAAGTTCTATGTGAGCCAGTAGGTTGATGTGGTAACCAAAAGAGAGACATAGTGTTCAGGACTGTTAAAATGGCAGTCCTTCTGTATTCTGCTCCAGTCAGACTACACCTGGAGTATTTTGTTCTGTTCTAGGCACCACAGCTTAGGAGAGACAGTAATAAACCAAAGAGCATCTAGAGAAGTTCAAGTAGGATGTTGAAGTACCTCAACCAGAGATGTTGAACTCAAAGAAAAGAAGTCTTGGAGATGGACATAATTTAATCAACAAGTATTTGTAAATAAATAAATAAATAACACAAGTATTTGTAACAGGGATTTGAGAACTGACTGGTATCCTGGGATTTGTAGTTCAGAGGGACAAACATTCCTTCTCAGCTCTGATTTGGGACTATCAAGCTCTTTGAGACAGAAGGCAGACAGTCACATTCAGGAATCTTTAGATGGACATACACTCTATAGGAGACAGACTGTGTAGAAAGGCTGCTCTTTCTACCACTTCCCCTCCCTGTATTTATTCAATAATAAACACTAAACATTTCCTGTATCATGGTGATTTTGTTTCAAACATAAAGAGGTCATAGGTTAGCAAGAGATGCATAAAACTTTATATTAAGATAGAGTCAAAGCTCTCTTTAAATGTTAAGCATTTTCTTAACTTGGGGCTCAGAGCTATGATGTTATCTTAATAACTTTTCACCTATTACAAACCCCATAAAATAACAAGAATAGGACCATGTGCTGAGGGCCATTATTTTGTCCTGAGGCCAAAAGTAAGTGCTTTTGTTACTGGGTATGGTTAGTTACTTAAACCTCCAGCCTCCAAAATGAGAAAGCAAAGAAGGAGAGTAGAAACAGGTGAAGCTTCAGTGAGAAAGGCAAAGGCTAGGTAAGATTCAATCCTGTCCCTTCCATAAAAGAGGAAGGAATAGACAGGATAAAATACCTTCAGCAGGTCCATCCACTGGTATTACCTAATTATAAAGTGCCTACTCTGCGTAAGGAACTGTGCTAGGTGCTAAAGACACAAAGACAAGACAAAAAAAAAATGCTTTCCCTTAAGGAGTTTATATTGTATAACATATACATAGATCCATAAGTATAAGATACTTTGAAAAGAAAAAGAGTACTGACAATTAGATGGATCCGGAAAGTTTATCTTTAGGAGGTAGCACTTTAGCTTTGAAGGAAGCTTAAGATTCAGAGAGGTGCAGATAAGGAAGGGGTACATTCTAGCCTGGAATTCTAGCCTGTGCAAAGGAATGCTAAGTTTGAAGGACACTAAGTAAATCACTCAATTTGGTAGAGGGTGAAGTAAGTCTAGAAAGGTAGACTGGAGACCAAATGTGAAGGAATTAAATGTCAAGTTGATAGATTTGTATTTTATCTTTTAAAAAAAAATTCATTTTGAACTTAAGTAAAAGAGATTAAAAAAAAACTTTCTATGTACAAAGCATAACTTAAAAAGAAGATTTAATATAAAACCATGGATTTCCATTTCATATTGCTTACTTAAAAAAACAACTACAGAATAAATATTATACATTGCTTTCAAAGCTACCCTGCTTTTCTGTGCTTCCAAGTTTTCTTTTATTCTCTGCTGTACACTTTTTTTTCTCCCTCTCTACCCTGCCCTAGAGAAGGCTTCCACTAGATACAAATATGCATACATATGTAAAACCATACTATACATACTTCTATTTATCAACTTTCTCTGGAGGTGGGTAGCATCTTCTTTCATAGGTCCTTTGTAGCTGATTTGAGTATTTATAATACGCAAGATGACTTAGTCATTCAAAATCGTTCTTAGAACAATATTGCTGTTACTGTGCACAACGTTCTCTTGATTCTGCCCATTTCACTCTTCATTATTTCATGCAATTCTTTTCATGTTTTTCTAAAATTTACCAGCTCAACATTTCTTATAGCACAGTAGTAATTCCATCACAATCATTCACCACAACTCGTTTAGCCATTGACAGCCATCTGCATCCACTCCTTTTCCAGTTCTTCGCCTCCTCAGTGAAAGCTGCTATAAATATTTTAGAACACATAAGTTCTTTTCTGTATTGCTTGGTCAAAATGTATACACAGTTTTACAACTCTTTGGGCATTATTTCAGATTGCCCTCCAAACTGGTTGGCTCAGTTCACAATTCTACCAACAGTGAATGTGTCCCAATTTTTCCATATCCCCTCCAATATTTGTCATTTTCCCCTGATTTATATTTTATTTAAGGGCAATAAGGAACCAAGGAAAATTCTGGAGCAAGAGAGTAACATTAGACCAGTGTTTTAGGAAGATCACTTTTGGAAAGGATTCTTTTCCAGGAATGGATTGGACTAGATGTCCCTCCAACTTATATAGCCTGTAGTTCTGTGATCCTATTCCCTACTAACTGCTTTGGGAGCTTGCCAATCCCAGATCATTCATTTCAAAAAAAAACATTCATTTAGTGTCTACTATGTGCATGGCTATGGATATATTGTGTCTGTCTCTCATTCTCTTTGAGAATTTTTTCCCCCACAGCCTACAAACACGCTTACGTTTTTAACACTTTAAACAAAGTTTTCCCCTTGAGCATATTGCCTCTGCTTCTTTGCTGTTCATTCATTCACTTAACTCTTTGTAATATGACTTTTGCCCTGACTATGCTACTGAAATTGGTCTATTAAAGGTTGCCAATTACTTTGCAATTGTTTAATTTTGATGTTTATCCTCCTTGACATTTCTGAAGCATTTGATACTACTGATCACTTCCTCTCTTTGCTTTTATAACACTGCTCTCCTCCAGTGCTTCTCATTTCCTTGGATGGTTCCTTTCCCTCATGTCCCAGAGAGCCAGTTTTAACCAAGGCTCTGTCTTAGATACTCTTCTTTCTCCACAATCTCTCCTTTAGTAATCTAATCTGTTCCTAAGGATTCAGTTATTTGTGAAGATGACTTCCTGATCTGTATATCCAGTTCCAATCTTACGCTGAGGTTAGTAGCCCACCTTCATCTCCCTGTTGGACATTACCACCAGGATGCCCACTGGCATCTCAAACTCTCCATATAAAAATGAACTATCATTTCTTCCCTTAAACTCTCCTATTCTTTCAGCTTTCTTATTTCTATGAGTTGTAGCTTCCTATTGTCCGCAGGATAAAATATGAGCTCCTTAGTTATAGCATTTAAGGCCTTTAACAACTTGGACCCAATTCACTTTTCCAGACTTATTTCAAATGACTCTCCTTCATGTTTTCTTTATGTTCCAGCAAGATTGGACTACTAGGTATTCCTCAATCTCATCTTTACATTTTCTTCTTCTGTGTATTCACTCTCATACATAACCATCTTTCCTCTCTGGAAAGCACTCCCTTTTCTTCTCCACTTGTTGAAAACCAAAGCTCAGATAGAGGGGTGCTCTGAAGTTAAAATAAACAATTTTGATTATAGCATATTTAAAAGTTTTTGTATAAACCAAACTGATATAGTAGAAGGTTAGAGGGGAAACAGTTAACTGGTGGAAAAAATCTTTGCAACAAGTTTCTTTGATCAAGTTCTCATTTTCATGATGCCTAAGGAATGGATTCATATTTATAAAAATAAGAACCATTCTTCAAATGATAAATGGTCAAAGGATATGAACAGGAAATTTTATAAGGAAAAATCCAAGCTATCGATAGCCACATGCAAAAGTGATTTAAATGATTAGTAATTAGAGAAATGCAAACTAAAGCAATTTTGAAGTTCCATATCACACCAATCAGATTGGCAAAGTTGACAATAAAGGAAAATTACAAATGTTGGAGGGACTGTGGGAAAAAAGGGACATTAATGAATGTATTCTTGGTGGTACTATGAATTGATCCAGCAATTCTGGACCAAAAGCAATGTAGAACTATGACCCCAAAGTTAGACTTTGACTCAATGATAATCCTATAAGGTCTATAAGAAAGATGAAAGAAAGAAGATAAAGATCCATATATGCAAAAATATTAATAGCATCACTTTTTGTAGTTACAAAGAAATTAAGGGGGTGCTCATAAATTGGGGGATGGCTGAACAAATTATGGTATGTTAACATGTTAGAATATTGTTGTGTTATAAGAAATAATAAAAGGGACAGCTTCAGAGAGACCTGGGAAGACTTATATGAACTGATATAGCACAAAGTGAGTAAAACCAAGAGAATAATTTATACAGTAATAATAACATTGTAAAGACAAACAATTTAAAAACACTCAATGCAATGAGCAACCATAATTCCAGAGGACCAATAATGAAGCATGCTACATACCTTGTGGTGGAGAGATGATGGACTCAAGACGTAAAATTAGTTGTAGAACATGGCCATTGTAGGAATTTGTTTTACTTGACTATTTGTTATGAGTTTTCTTTTCTTTTTTGGTTGAGCAGTGGGGAGGAGGAATTGGGAAGGAGATAAAATAAATACGTATTAACTGGGGAGATTTTTTAAAGAAAAAATAATTAATAATAACAATAATAGCATTTATATAGTTCCTACTTTGTTGTATATGTGCTAGACACTGTATTATCTCATTTGATCCTCACAGCAATCCTGGGAGGTAGGCACTATTATTATTCTTATTTTATAAATGAAGAAAATGAAGCAGACAGAGGTTAAGTGACTTCCCCAGGGACACACAGCTATGTCAAGCTTGAACTCATGTCTTCCTGACTCTAGGTTCAGCCCTCTATTTATTGCACCATCAAAATCAAGGGTCAGCTCTGGCAGCACCTCCTCCATGAAGCTTTCTCTTATCCCCCTTCTCAAATTTTCCTACAGCACTTTGTCCGGATCCTCCTTTGCCACCAACATAGCCTACCTTGTTTTTTGTACACACACACACACACACATACACATGCTTACACACATATATATAAATATATATGCATATATATATACACACATATATATGTATATGTGTATATGCCCATATATATGCTAAAATCTCCATATGTGTATATATTATTGTCTCCAATATACTCTCCCTTGTATTATGTAGGTACACCTATCTATATGTGCATACATACATATATATATATATATACACACACACACATGTCCTATATGTGATATATTGTCTTTAGTAAAGCATAAGCTCCTTCTGGGTAGGAATTGTTATCATTTTTCACCTTTGTATCCCTAGCAGCTAGCATAATGTCTTGTACACAGTAAGTACTTGGCATTAATAAATATGTTTTTAATTGAATTGAATTAAGCCATTAGAAGGTATTTTTAAAAGACATTCAAGCTCTGAGAATCACACTTTGTTGACTACAGGCAGCAACTCGGGCCAAGTTGGGCAAGGGTTTGTGTATTCTTCTCTGCTCCAGTCAGAACTAATAGTCCTAATGGTTTTGAATGGCACTTCACTGTTCATCTCTAGGGCTTTTTTGTAGAAAGAAGGAAAAGGTCTGGAATAGAGTTCCGGAAAGGCTAGCCTCTCAGCGGAGAATCTTTTTTTGGGGGGGGGGGGCAGTCAGAACACATACAACATTTATCAATTAAGTTTGCTGTTTTATATGGGCATGGTTAGCTGACAGAGTGGGAGGTGTGAGAAAGGATGAAAAGGTTTGGGAGAGCTATTGTGGAAAGTAGGATAGTGAGTTGATTAAGGAAATATGAAGTAGGATTGCCTAGCAGCAGCGAGGTCTCAGTTGAGGTTATATAATTTTGCAGTGAAGAGAAAAGGAGATACTGGCTAGTGTAGGGGAGATGGCCTGGGAGAGAATTGAATAAGCATTCATTTAGTGTCTACTTCATGCTGGGTACTGGGGATACAAAGACAAAATGAAATAGCCCCTTGATCTCAAAGAGCTTACATTTCATTGGGATTAATAATAATAATAACAATAAAAGCTAACATTTATATAGCACCTACTATGTGCCAGGCCCCATGCTAAGCACTTTTACAAATATTATCTCCTTTGAGCCTCACAATGATCCTGGGAGGTAGGGTTCATTTTTATCTCCATTTCACAGTTAAGGAAACTGAGCCAAACAGAGGTTAAGTGATTTGCCCAGGGTTACATCATCAGTATCTGAGACCACATTTGAATTCAGGTCTTCCTGACTCCAGATCCAGTATTCTATCCATTGCGCCACTGAGCTGCAGTTGGAAGGGGCCTGGCAGGGAATCACATGTGTAAGTAAATACAAAATATATACAAATTCATTAACAACCAGTAGTCTTACAAAGGAAAAGAAACCACCAAAGGGCAGCCTGAGGTTATTCATGGAAGTGGCAGAAGCTATACTACCCCTGGGCCTTGGTAAGAGTTAGGAGGGGATTTATCAGGTAAGACTTTTTGAGGTAGATCACACACAAATTAGACTAGGAGAGAGCTTGAACAGGTGAAGGAGAGGGAGGGAGAGGTTGTCCTAGACACAGGAGAAAATGTGAACAAAACCTGGTATGTAAATGTGCAGAGCAAGGTCAGGGGTCAGTTTGGCTGACCAGCAGCATCCTTAGCTCTGTCAGCAAAACGAGGGTTAATGTTCAAGTGAATGATATCTCCTCTCCTAGTTTCTGCCAGGAAAGAACAGGCCAGAATATACTAATTGAGTGAAGGAGAAATTATAGGAATTTGGAAACAGATGAAAATGCAACCAATGCTAATCAAGGGCTAATTAGCCTAATATGGCCACCAGAGGGGCTAAGCCACATAAAGGGAGGTTTTGGAAAGCAGCTAGTGTTACTCCTTTCAGAGAAGGCATTGGAGATCTGGGTGGCCATTGGCACCAGAGTCTGGACTTTTCCATGGCATTTTTTTTTTTTTTTGGTACACTCATGATGAATCAAAAAGTCACTTTTGGTTTAGAATCTTTGTCAAATGACAAAGTTCCCCTCCAGGAGTGAAAAGCTTAGGGCAATAATAATAATAATAATAATAGTAACTAACAATATTTAAAACTATATCGCACACTTGTTGAGTTCTTACTGAGGAATTAGATGACATGATACATGCACTAGGGCAGTGTAAGATGAAGCATTGGTGAGGTCCAAGGAGCAATAATTCAACAGCTCCTGTTGTTTCCCACTACTCCCAACATCTCTGACAGGTGAAATCAGGTTAATGTCAACATGAACAACAGTCTTGAAGAGAAAAAAAAGGAAAGAAATAAGCATGTATTAAACACCTACTGTGTGCCAGGTACTGTGCTAAGTGCTTTCCAAATATTATCTCATTTAATCCTCACAATAATCTTGGGAGATAGGTGCTATCATTACCCCGTTTTACAGTTGAGGAAACTGAGGCAAGCAGAGGTTAAGTAAGTGACTCACCCAAAGCGAGTGTCTGAGGCCATATCTGAACTTAGGTCTTCCTGACACTGAGGTGAGTGAACACCTGGCTACCTCTGCCACAAAAAAAGTAGCCATAAAAGGGTAGCATGAGGGCAGGTGTGGAAGGGAAATAGACAGTTCTACCCCATTGTATTGGTGATATCTAGGAAGGAAGGAATCACCCACAGATGGCCAGGTAGGCTTGTGTCTTCTTTTAATGGTGGTAGAGAAACCATCTCTCACCACAGTGACAGTTCAATCATCTGCAACTGAGATCATGAGCTCAGGCCATTTGTAATACCCCCAAGGAGAGTTCCTTCAAATGACATCCTCCAAGGAATATGACTTAGGAACACTTGTTGCTTGAAGATAGCTTAATCAGTCAGTCAACAAGCACTTACTATATGCCAAATTCTGTGGAGGAGATACAAAGAAAAACAAAAACTGGGTCTCTGCCCTTTAGGAGCTTGGGTGACACTGTAAGAAAGCAACTGAAGGCAGGGACCCAGTTTTTGCTTTTCTTTTTACATATAAATAGTAAATGGGAATTCATCTCAGAGGGAAGGGGGAGGGAGGAGCACAAGGAAAGGGGAGAGGAACCTAGACAAGGCCCTTTTTAGAAGCAGGCTTTGAGCTCAATCTTAAGGAAGTCAGGGAGCCCCTGACTCCTGTGTCTGAGCTATGGTAGGAGAAAATAGGGTGAAAAAAATCATAAATCATTAGGTAAAAAGCACTGGGAAAAAAATAAGTTTGAGGTAGAAGTATAAATGCTGTTCAGGCAGCCCTCACAAGGCTGGAGATGGGGAGTATAACAAAAGATTATACTAAAAATCAGAATTTCAGGGTGATGATAGAAATCCCTCTACCTATTATTAGATTCAGCTACTTCAACTTTAGATAGTTCCAGAACGTTCACCACTATACAAAGCTTTTATAGGCACTGCCCACTTTGGCTAAGCCTTCACACTTTGTCACAGACAAATTCACCTACGACCAGTTTCTCCAGACTGACACTGACATCTTGCTTTAATAACGGCCAGAGGAGACAACACAAAGGGCTCTTTGGAAATGCTATGGTAAAAACACCAGACCCAAGCTAATGGCCTACATGAACTACATGTTTGAACGGAAAGTGTATATGCAGCATTGCAGAGTAGAAAAGAACACTTCATTTGGAGTCAGAGGAGGTGGGTTCAAATCTTACCTCTATCATGACCTGTATGTTCTTGAACAAATCACTTGTCCTACCTGAGCCTCAGTTTCCTCTTCTATAAAATCAGTGGGTTCAGCTTTAGATCTATGCTTTTATGCTGATAAGCAGAAATCAGAACTAAGATCCTCCCCTGTAACGCTTTGCTTACCAAGGAGAGAGATTCTGGTACTGTAGACTATATGGACAGTTCCAGTAGAGTCTGTTGCTTTGGTGGGAGAGAAGAAGGCAGAAGAACAAGGTGGGAGACAAAAGAGCTGATGAGACAGAAGGAGGCTTTAGAGTCTTGGAGTTAAAAGGGGCCACATAGATCATGAAATACAAATTTCACCTTCATGCTGGAAACCCTTCTGTAACCTGTCTAATAACTTCTTATCCAGCAACAAGGGGCTCAATCCCTATGCAATCAGTCCGATTACTCAATAGCCTTAGTTGTTAGAAAGTTCTTGTTTATGTTGAGTGGATTCTGTCACCCTAAAACTTGTATTTATTGACTCTAGTTCTGGCCTCTTGAACTACACAGACCAAGTGTTCCCTCTCATCTACGGAACAATCCTTTAAATAGTTGAAGATACCTACACCTCACTTAACTACTTAAGTGGAAATTTCTTCGCTGCTCACTGCCTCAGTTTCCTCATTTGGAAAATGAGCAGTTGGAGGACATGGCTTTTTGAAATAAATTTCTCCCAACTTGAGATCTCAGATCCTCTGTGCCAGTGATCTCTAAAGTATCTTTGAGCTCTAACATTCTGTGATTGCCTAGTTTTCTTTTCTGAAATGGTGAAAGAGTTATAGGAGTCTTTTCCTATTTTTCATTGTTTCTCCTTAGGTTTACTTAAGAACAAAAGAAATGCATAAAAGATCTATATCTTAGAATAAGAAAAGTGCCTGAAACATTCTAGCCTTTTTCATTTGCAGTTGATTCACTGTACTGACTAAACCCTGGACAAGAAACAATATCAAAACGGAAATGAAAATTTTTTAGAAAAAAAAGTTGTCTATTTAGGTTCCCTTCCACCAACTCAGGCTTATGAGCCTGGAACATTTTGTATGTTACTGCATATGCAGAAGGTGAATGCTCACTCAATCCTGCATTTATGCAAGATAGTGTTGGTGCTAAAGCTTTGGGAGGAGATATGTTCTTCAAGAGACAGGCATGGTACTAGACTTTCTTCGTGACTAACTCCTTTTGGCTAAGACAGAAATATTTTGCAAGCTGCTGACCTGTAGGTGAAGCCAGCTCCTAAATATGTCCCTGATTTCTACCTTGCCTCCCTACAGACTTAAGAGAGACAATTTCCCCTTTGGTGAGACCAGGATTTCTCTTAGCTCAAGCTGAGATCTTTTCTTGCTCCCATGAGCTCATTCACTCATATATTTTCGGACATATTCTAATCTATATAACTGTTCCAATTTCTGTTTGCTGTTTTGCTTAGATAAGTAAGTTTACTTGCTATTTGAAATAAGAAGGGGACAAGCCAGCAAGTATACCATGGGGCTACCCTTCTCCCTTAAAAGGTAGTAATCAGGGAAGAAGTATTTATTTCGAACTTATCATATGCCTAGACCAGAAATATTTCGGGTAACACATAGGCACAATTCAAGTCTAGTGCCCCCCTCAGAAGCTGAAGAGCTCTCAACTTTGGAGTCTTTCTTCTGCTCCCCTCAAGACAAAAAAATGCCTTCTTTCTTTGAGAGGCGTGGGCAAGATTCCAAAGATAGTTATCAATACCTCCTATCACATTTAGACAATCCATGTAGACATATATCTTATGTGGCACACATAATCACACGAGCAATCTCACATGCTAAACATGAAGACTTTCTTCTGAGCCAAGATAAGCTCTCATTAAGTTTTTTTTTTTTGGTAGGCAATCAGGATTCAAGTGACTTACCCAGAGTCACACAGTTAGGCTGAATTTGAATTTAGGTCCTCCTGACTCCAGGGCCTGTGCTCTATCCACAGTACCACCTAGCTGTTCCCATTAAGTTTTTTAAAAGGAAGTGAGATAAGCAAAAACCAGAATTCAATTAATTAAATTTAACTAGCATTTCTTAAGTACCTACCAACTATGTCCAAGTCACTATGCTAAGTACTAGGGCTACAAAAACAAAAAAATAAGAGTTCTTGCCCTCAAGAAGCCTATACTGTTTTCAAAAGAAGTCCAGTGGGCATCTGTTTCCTAGTTAAATACCTAGCACTTTATGTAGTGCTTTAAAAATATTATCTCATTTTATCCATACGACAAATCCTGGGAGGCAGGTGCTATTACTATCCCTATTTTACAGGTGAAGAAACTAAAGCAGAGAAAGGTGAAATGACTTGCACAGGAGCACACAACTAAAAATCAATCTGATTCACAAGGCACCTTATTGAAACACACTCTCTGAAAACAAGATTATTATTATTTGGCTCAAAATAATAATAACTTACATTTATATGGAACTTTATGGTTCAAAAGGGCTCTCATATATAGTCTAATTTGATCCTCACAGTAGCCCTGTGAGGTAGGCCAGCAAGTATAATTATGCCCACTTGTAACAGACGTGGAAACTGAGAAGCAAAGTGATTAATGAGAGATCTGCCTATGGTCACAGAGCTAAGAAGCAGAACTTCTGGAACCATGACCCAGGTCAATTGATTCTCTTGCCTGATATTTTTTCTTTCCATTTCCCCAACTCAACTCAAACCTAGTGACCTACAAAGCAAAAGGTCTTCTTCACTGAGGGAATAATATATCTAAAAAAGGCATTTTATTTTCTGTGAGTGCATCGGTAAACACATCTGATCTTTAGAGTTGTTAATCCTTGAGTGTGGGTCCTCTCATGAGTTAGTAGCAAAGGAAGGCAGGGGTTCATCTGAAGATATATTTCTATGTTAGCAAGGCTGCACATTCAACTCTACTCTTTTGGACTCCATCTCATTCTCCAGTGACTGTTTCAAACTTTGTCCTCTCTTCCAGCTTTCTCTGTCACCTTCCACACACAGAGGAAGTTATTGCCTCCTACTTTACTGGGAAAATTGAGACCATCTGAAGGGACCTCCTACAGCATCCTTCCCTGCTCTCCTCCTCAAAGTTTTTCAACTTCATCTCTCAGCCACTTTTTCTTCCCTCCTGATTCAGAGGAGGATCTATCCCACCCTTGGTTGGGGTTAATTTCAAGACCTATGCCCTGGACTCCATCTTCTTCCTTTCACTCCTTTCAATGATTTTATTCCAAGCAGTCTTCCCGCTTTCTTATGCATCTTCCTCTCTGCTGGCTCCTTCCAAACTACCCACATACAGAATCACGACCCTCTCATTTTATAGAATTCTTCCTTTGACCCTTCAGATCTAGCTATTATCCCATCTAAATTCATGGCAAAACTTCTTGAAAACCTTGTCTGCACTAAATGCTACTTTCTTCCTATTTTTAAACTCCTCAGCTTTGCTATTTGATATCTTCCCCAAGCACTATAACAAAAATTCTGTCACCCAAGTAGTCACCCAAGATTTTCTAAATGACAAATGACATGGTCCTCATTGACCTCTCTCTAGCATCTGACACGGTAACTCCTCAGTAAATTCAATGCAAATGGAAGAAACAGGGTAGAGGAGGAAACATGTTAGAAAATATGGTTCTCAGTGAAGATATCCAAGAACCACTCTGCACCCTTAAATATAGGCTCAACAGCTCTTCAATCCAACAAATATTTATTAGATTCTTACTATGTACAGAGCAAAGTGGTCCAGGGTGGGGAACCTGTGGCCTCAAGGCCATGTGTGGCCCTCTAGGTCCTTGGGTGTGGCCTTTTGACTGAGTCCAAGTTTTACAGAACAAATTCTTTTATTAAGGGGATTTGTTCTGTGAAGTTTAGATTCAGTCAAAGGGCAGCACTTAAAGACCTAGAGGGCCACACGTGGCCTTGAGGCCAAAGGTTCCCCACCCCTGTGCTAGGCACTGTTTAGTTTAGAGGTTCCAAAGATGGGACCAGTGGGCCATATACAGCCTACAACACTGCTAGTGTTCCCATCGGATTAAAATATACTGGGAAATATTTAAAAATAAATTAAAATGCAATTAAAAAAGATAATGTCAATGTGTGGTTTTCACAATCAATATATACTCATGGGAATCTTTATGTATGATTTAGTGGCCCTGCTTCTATTTAAGTTTGACACCACTGGTTTGGATGAGATGAGGCCTCTACCCTCATGGACCTTACATCTAGCACAAGGGTGTGACACATATAGGATTAACCATAATACAAATGAATACACGGTAAATGCAGGAGAGTGGAAAGGTGCTATATGAGAGGTGTTTGCATGTATTTATGGTGTAAATTATTTTCATTGTTAAGGAGTACATAAGCTTGAGAGCATTTATTCTCATCAACATAAAAACAATACAGAATATTAGCACAGCTTCTAACAATGACTTGCCATCCTACTTCCAGCCTCAGTCCAGGTGAGTTTTTCTGTGTTCCCCAGTGGCTCAGTCTGTTTGTCAAAGGTCACAGCTGCTTTCTGGTCTGGTTTTTCTAATCAGAAAGTTCCAGAGGAGTCAGTCCTAAAGAGGATTTAAACCTCAGGCCTAACCTGCAGGCCAGGGACACAACACCTTCTTCAGGCACAGGAACCAGGAAGACTTTTCTCACTTGGTTACACTTGGCACCCGGCTTACCCCAAGGGCAAATCAAGCAACCAAACTGGGCTAGGGGTAAGAGGTTGGTTGGAGCTAAGGAAAAGGGGAAAAAAAGGATAGGAAAAGGGGGGGAGATGGGGGTGGGGATGGAGGTGGGGGGGTGATTGCTATTCACACTATAGAAACTTCTGGAATGCTGTTGTGAATGTACCTACTCATTTTAAGCAGACTCATTTTTATTTTATTTTTTATTTTTCCCACTTAATAGTATTTTATTTTTTCCAATTATATGTAAAGATAGTTTTCAACATTCACTTCTATAAGATTTTGAATCGCAAATTTTTCCCCCTCCCTTTTTCTCTTTACTCCTCCTTAAGATGGCAAGCAATCTGATATAGGCAATCTGATATCAGACTCCTTTTTATATAGTTTGTTATAAAATTGAAAAGAAAACCTAAGGCATTTGATTCAAGAAATGAGTAGTTTTCAAAGTTTTGTTTTGTTTTGTTTTTTGTTGTTTTATAAATCTAGCAATATGTCATTGTTTCTTGCTACACCTCCCCAGATCAAGGGCTCTCCATTCCAGTCCTTACCTAGTGCATCTCAGTGTTAGGATCATTAGTTGAGAAGTCAAGAAACCCAAGTCAAAGATGTCATTCATTGTCATTCTAGAAACATCTAGACATAATGGAAAGAGTGTTCTACTTGGATTTAGAAGTCACCTGAGTTTGAGGCAGCCTCTTACACATATCAGCTGTGTGACCAGAGAGAGTCCCATAATCTCTCTGAGCCTGAGTTCTCTCATTTGTTAAAATGAGAGCAATAAAAGCTATAGTTTTGGAAATTAAATAAGATAGTATGTGTAAAGCATTTTGCAAACATTAAAATAAATTAAAATCAAAAATCAGTCTCAGCTATTCTTCTATAGGAGAGGTTAGGTTGGCCAATAGGCAAGTAGACTATCCAGGTAAAGGAATAACTCCTGCAG
This sequence comes from Vombatus ursinus, assembly GCF_900497805.2. NCBI lineage: Eukaryota > Metazoa > Chordata > Mammalia > Diprotodontia > Vombatidae > Vombatus > Vombatus ursinus. Next base: position 3,285,919 of record NW_020954630.1, read on the forward strand.
GCTAGTATTTCCTTTAATCTGCTTCATTAAACACTGAGAGGATATGACTGATTGATTACAAAAAAGGGTACTTTTGTTGCAATGGAACCAAATTGGTCTCATTTTAATTTCTTTTTTTCCTTCTGTTTGTGCCTTATAACCTTTATTTTAAAAAAATTTAATTTTATTTTTAATTTATGGAATAAAACAAACATTTCCATGACAGTACAATAAAAAATGATTGCACATGAAACTGCAAATCTACTATGCACAATTTCTTATTCCTTTCAAATATATAACAAAATTTTCATGTAAATTTCTTTTTTTTTTTCTTCCTGGACTCCTGCCTTAGAGATAGCTACCATTAGACGCAAATAGGGGTGTGTGTGTATGTGTATGTGTATGTGCATATGTATATGTAAAATTATTCTATACATACTTCTATCTATCACTTCTTTCTCTGGATGCAGATAGTGACTTTCTTCATATTTCCTTTGTGGTTAATTTGGGTATTGTAATAGTCAAAAGAACTTATTTGCTCAAAGTCATTCTTAAAACAATATTGCTGTTACTGTATGCAATGTTCTCCTGGTTCTGCGCATTTTGCTCTTTGTTATTTCGTGCAAGTCTTTCCATGTTTTCCTAAGATCACCAAGCTCATAATTTTTCATAGCACAGTAAGTAGTATTCCATCATAATTATATACCAGAACTTGTTTAGCCATTCCCCAATTCAACCAAATGATGGGCATCCCTGCAATTTCCAGTTCTTTGCTACCACAATGTTTTGCCATAAACATTTTAGAATGTATAGGTTCTTTTCCTTTCTCCCTAAGTATCTTCAGAAATAGACCAAGTTAATAAAATAGATTTAAAAGCTGCAAAACTCTCCATAAGCTGTCCCCACTTTATCTATCTGAGGAGTAGCTCCCGTTCCTGCCCAAGAGCAGGAATGTTCTCCTCTCTGCTGTTAATGTCCTGATCTCTTCTGCTGAAATGCCTTTGCTCCTACTCCTTAACTTGCACGTTCAGGACTCTGTATACCATGCGCTTTTTATTCTTTACCTGCTCAAACCCTAGTCAGCTTTTAAGGGTCAAGTCCCAACTTCCAGAAGCCTTCTCAATGACTTTTGCTCATAGTCATCACTCCCTTCCTTAAATTCCAGTAATATTTAACAACTCTACCTTGAGATCTAGCCCATGATTCTAAACTGTCCTAGACCCTCTATAAATTAGGCCAAGGAAGAGGCTAGAGAGGCTGAAGAATGACTTTATGACTCAGTCACTTAGCCTCAACAGGCCTTGCTCATTGGCAGTGTTTCACTGTGGTTTTGACTGTTTGAATACCTAGTTTCATTTTTATTGAAGTGCTTTGGAATCCTACTCCATCTCCTCAGAAGTTCCATACAGATTCTCCTTCCCCATTGCTTCCCCATACAAACACCTCAGAGTGTAGATTGCCAGCCATTTTATGAAGACATAAAACTTTTTTTTTATTGAGCTATAAAATCTTTTACTGAAAATAAAAACACATTGCCCCCAAAGAAAGCACATCATTTACACTGAAGTCAAATAGAGTGAGGAAAACCCCAGAAGTGCCTCTAAACAGAGGAAGGGACAGGTCCCCTATGCCTAACATGCCCTAAACATTAAGGTAGTATTTCCCTGGGACTAGGGAGATTCTAATCACTACTCTTCCAACTGACAGAGCCCTAACCTGTCTCATTTAGTCCATTTTACTTTTGTTCTAGAACTGTGATTCTATGTATATAGGGAACTTCTGAGTGAGAAAATTCCCTCTACCAATGAAAATAGCAAGTATTCTGAAACTTAGAGTCTCAGAGAATTGTCTGTCACACACTCCGAATGTGCTAAGCACTCAGGATGTCTACTAGTTATTACTTTGATCTTGGAATATAAGCAGACCATTTTATCTTTCCTTCATGTTTCTTTCTTTCTCAAGTCAGTGGAGTAGAGTGGACAGAGTGTTGTATTTGGAGTCAGGGAGCCTTGATTTAAAATCCTACCTCAAGGACTTAACTATGTTAACTGTGCCTTGATTTCTTCATCAATAAAATGGGGGATGGGGGATGGGTTTGATGATTTCTAAGGTCCCTTCCAGCTCTTAATCATTGATCTTATGGTTCCATGCATCCTTACACTACACCTACACATGCATTGAGGGTATCCTTGATGAGGACATTAGAGGGAATCAGCAGGAATTGTGCTGTTTGTTGACTATATAAAAGCATTTGACTTGGCAAAGCAAAATTCCACCTTAAAAAGTGTGCTCCAATGCGTAAGTTGCAATGATACAACATTCTTAATAACAGAGAAAACCTCATTCAACAACCCCTTTGATCATTAGTATCAAACAAGGCAATGAAAGAGATGTTTGCTTACAAAAGATATTTGCCACTGTCATGGAGGAGATTTAGCACAGAGTTCAGATTGCAGAAGAATTTTCCATCCTTCAGATGTTTCATGTTCAGTCTGACCCTTTCCCCAAAGTGCAGAGTTTTCTGTTTTGGGCTCTATGGAAAAGCCAGAAAAGAAGTGGTCATAGGAAGTGATACAGCTATAGTAGATGCATGACATGATGAAGGTCAGGGGCTTTGTGGCAAGGCATGGGGCCTGCTACTCAGTTCTCTATATATTTTAGAAATGAGGCCTTTATCAGAGACACTGGTTGCAAAAATTCTTTCCCAGTTTTCTGCTTCCCTCCTAATCTTGGTTGCATTGGCTTTGTTTGTGCAAAAACTTTTTTTTTTAAAGGTAATTGGGATTAAGTGACTTGCCCAGGATCACACAGCTAGTAAGTATCAAATGTTTGGTCTGAGGCTGGATTTGAACTCAGGTCCTTCTGACGTCAGGGCAGTGCCACCTAGCTGCCCCTGTGCAAAAACTTTTCAATTTAATGTAATCAAAATTATTCATTTTGCATTTCATAATGTTCTCTATCTCTTGTTTGTTCATAAATTCTTCTGTTCTCCATAAATCTGACAGGTAAACTATTCCTTGCTCTCCCAGTTTGCTTATAGCATCAGTCTTTACATCTAAATCATGTACCCATTTTGATTTAATTTTGGTATATGGTAGAAGATATTGGTTTATGCCTAGTTTCTGCCATACTATTTTCCAGTTTTCCCAGCAATTTTTGTCAAATAGTGAGTTCTTATCCCAGAAGCTGGAGTCTTTGAGTTTATCAAACAAGTAGATTACTATAGTCATTGACTACTGTGCCTTGTGTGCCTAACCTATTTTACCTATCCACTATTCTATTTCTTAGCTAGTACCAAGAAGTTTTGATGATTGCTGCTTTATAATACAATTTAAGATCTGGTATGGCTAGGCCACCTTCCCTTACATTTCTTTTCATTAATTCCCTTGATATTCTGGACCTTTTGTTCTTCCAGATGAATTCTGTTATTTTTTCTAACTCTATAAAATAATTTTTTGGTAGTTTGATTGGCATGGCACTAAATAAGTAAATTAGGTAAGGCTGAGGCCTGCTACTGAGTCCACTGGGCTAGCCAAGTCCAGAGTTAGTGAGGGGCCCCTGATAGAAACAGAATGTGAAGCTGACATTCATGATTCCAAGTTCACACTAGATCCTGAGTTCCATGTTCCAAGTATCTTCATCTAAAGTCTGGATCTATTGGAAGTGAGACAGATATCAAAGGGGATTGACTTGTCTTCACTCACAGGAGGACCAGTCATGAAAAATTAAAAAACCAAAACTGCATTTCCTAGAAATGTTGGGTTCTGGGTTCAAAGCAACTTATATATTGTCTGAGACTGCTAAGGGTCTGAATCATGCTCTGGACATATAGTCATTTGGTATCGTTTTATTATGTGAAAGTCAACTCCATTATGCCTAGGTCATATGGCTACAGGGCTCACTGAAATCAAAGGAGTTCAAGGAAGGAACAGAGTTTTCTCAGAAGTTGTGGCCTCAGAGATATTCTAATTGAGAAAATATACAAATCCCATCACACCCTAGATAACAAGTCCTTGCTGCCTAACTGAGAGAACAGAGCTAACCCTCCTAACTTTAAGTCATCAATAAAGCTGATGAGCATGACTTCTCTGTCTAGATCAAGTTGTTGATTAAAAAATTCAACAGGCCTGGCCCGAAGATAGAGTTCTTTGATATAGAGTTCTTCCAGTTGATTAACTCTACATCTGATTGTTCAGTCAGCTATGAAGCTGATATTTTTTTTTGTCTTTTCCTGAGATGGATATTATGAGAGCTATTGCTGAATGCCATATTAGAGATTAAGCCTACTCTCACTGCCTCAACTTCCTCAGGGCCTATTTTCTTCTTTAACCCCCTTTTGACATTGTTTCTGCCACCACTGAAACTCTGTTATCTCAGAAGTCATCAGTGGTATCCTGGTGCCATGTCTAGTAGATATTTCTCAATCATAATTTTCCCTTCACTTCTCTCTACCACTTGATAATTTTGACCATTCTTTCCTGAAACTTTCTTTCCTTAGCTTCAGTGATAATACACTATCTTGTTTCTTTTCCACCTTTTCTCCTTCTCTAGATCTTTCTTTGTCTCCTGTTTTACTCCCACTGAAGTGTTTCCCAAGCCTCTGTCCTTGGCCCTCTTCCTTTTTCTTCTCCAATTCTTGCTCAGTAACCTCATTCTAATTCTAAGACTATCACCTTCTCGCATGTGATTCCCAAATCTATGTCTTCAGCCAGAACTCCAGGCCTGCATTTCCAACTGCCCCCTTGGCATTCTCACCTACATGTCTTGTTGAACTTCTCCAAAAGTAAATTTCATTAACTTTCCCAGCCTGTTCTTGCTCTTAGATTTCTTATTTTTGTTAATGGCACCATTATCCTCTCACTTAGACTTGAAACCATGGAGATATTCTTGATTCCATTCTCTTTACTTCTTACATAATTGTGCAACATCCCTCACATCCATTTCCTTATTTCCATTCTTACTACTAATTAAAAGAGCATTACTTCATGAACTTCATGACCTTTGGCTACTGAAATTTCCTCCTAATTTAACTCTTTAGTCTCCAGGTTCTCCCCTCTGTAACTCATGCAATTTTTTCCAGATGTGTTTTCTTAAAGCACAATTCTGGTCATCTCACTCTAGAACCTTTAATACTTCCCCTTTGCATACTAAATAAAGTCCAAACTTCTTAACCTAATATTCAAGGTCCCGAAAAATCTCTGCCCCATCTACCTTTCTAATGTTGCCTTCTGTTACTCTCCTACCACTCCATTACTTTCTAGCCAAATTGGACTGACTCCTTGCTCTTTCCCTATTATGTCCTATACTTTTCTATTCCTTTCTTTGTGTTCCCCCCCCCCCCCAAATTTACATGACCTTTCCACATCTCTGCCTTTGGAAATACCACTATCATTCAAGGCCAAATTCAATGGCAGCTCCTTCATGAAGCCTTCCTCCCTCCAGCCAAAAGCAATGTCTCCCTCCTCTGAACACCTATAGGTCCTCATTTGTAAGCTTGGGAATTCATATATTATGTTGAATTATAGTTATTTTTGTAGACTTCTTAACTACTAAAAGACAATAGCCATTTGGTGGGTAAGATCAGGGACCATGACTTCATCTTCTCTTTCATAGCATATAGGAAAGTGCTTTGAACAGAGTAGGCATTTGATAAATGTTTGTTGAATGAATGAAAAAAAAATCTTTGTGAAAGTGCTTTGGAAATGCCCTGTGCTATATGGTTCAGCTCAAGTTACTGGACAGACTCATTCAAAAGCCTTGGATAAACTGTGGGGACTCCCAATTTACAAGGTCACTGCTGCCTATAGCAGAGTTATCTCTGAAGGTGTCTTCCAGTTAGACCAAGAAACAAAGAGTTTATTTTTATGATGGATTTAATATTTAACACCTTAATCTCTTCCATGGACCCATCAATGTTCCTGGAATGGTCAAGCCTGACCATTCTCCTTAGCCTGGGATATTCTAAAACCCAGAATGGCTTCTACTGGTCTGTTCCAGCTAGTCAAGTTCAATATACTTTTCCAAGCCCCCTTCCAATCCTACCTCCTCTGTGAGCCTTTTCCTAACCATACCAGGCAACACAGCTTTCTCCTTTCTCTGAATTTCAGTAGCACTTGTCTGGAGTACTAAGAGATACGGTGCTGAACTGAGAGTCTGGAAGACCTGGGTTCAAATTCTGCCTCTGATATTTAACAGCTCTCCAGCCACGGGAAAGTCACTCAGACACAAGTCTCAGTTTCCTCATCTATAGAATGGAGAGAGAGTCAATAACAGCTGCTTTACAAGCTGGAGGCTCAAATGACAGAATGTGTGTGAAGTGTTTTGCAAATCTAAAAATTCTATAAAAGTGTTGGTGATTATTTTTGTCTATTGTCTAATGCTGTTTCATATATTTGGTCTTCTTCAATGAAACTATTAGCTCCTAATGTGTGTGCAAGTGACCAATAATTAATAAAGTACAATTAGGGCAGGTGGATAGAAAGCTAGACCTGGAGTCAAGAAGAACTGAGTTCAAATCCTGCCTCAAGCTCTTATTAGTTGTGTAATCCTTGGCAAATCACTTAACTTCTCTGGGTCTCCTTTTGGTCATCTGAAAAATGGGGATAATAAAGCATCTATCTTACAGGATTGTTGTGAAGATCAAAAGAGATAACACATGTAAAGTACTTAGCAACATTAAAGCACCATAAATAATCTTTCCCATTTAGACAGTGCTTTAAAATTTTCAAAACTCTTCACATATATGATCTCATTTGGCCTTCATGATAACATGTGAGAGGTCATCCTCAGAAAAGCCCTTCAAGGTAGATGCTACTATTATCCCCATTTTACTGCCCAGGAAACTGTGAGTCAGAGACTTGATCAGGATCTGAGGCAGGATTTGTACCCTCGTCTTTCTGTGTCCACTTCTGGTAATTTAACCACTATTCCACATCACCCCTCTGTATAAATAAATGTATGTTGTTATTTTGTTAAATCTGCAGGTCCCCCAACCACAGTAGCAATGGTCACTTCGGTAGCAGGAGGAACCCTTTTTTTCTTTTTTCTCCTGGTCTACTCACAACTCCTAGCCTAGAACATGTAGATTCAGGCCTTCTGAAGCCAGCCTGGAGGCCTTTCTTCTTCCCCATGTTTAAGTACTTCAAGATTCAGGTCAAATTGTATCTCCCCAGCCAGGAATGGCCCTGCTTTGGGGAATCTCTTCCTCTTTTGAATATGTCTCTATCTTGTACTGTCTGTGTCATTCATTTACCATCTAGCCTATGCTACCTTGATTGATTTTGGGGGGTATATGTCATAGGGTGATAAGTTGAGGGCTAAAAAGGACCTCGGAGATCATTTAGGCCAACCCCCTGATTTTACAGATGAGAAAAGTGAGTCCCAAAGAAGTTAAGCAACTCACCCAAGATCACTCAAATAGAGATGGAGACAAGATTTGAAACCGTATCTTCAGACACTTAATCTGGCCTTCTTTCCATGACATCATGCTACCTTTCCCCAATTTAAGGGCAAGTCCCATTGAGGGCTGGTACTTTGCCTTTGTATCGAAGGGCTCTGCCTAGTACCCTCCCCACACAAGTCTGTTGATAAAGATGCTGAGGATGCTAATGAAGTATCCCCTGGGACAGAGGGTAGCTAGACCCTGGGAAAGAGAAACAAGCCTTACTCTGGTGAAACTCTGTCGGCTGGCTTCCAATCATGAACATCTGCCAGCTCGGAGAGGCCTGGTGCTTTTAGCATTTTGTTCTCTGCCAGTCAGGAACTCACTCCAGGCTGGGGTCCAGCATCCCCATTAAGTAAACTCACTTCCACTGAAACCTTGAGCCTCTCTTGTGCCTGGCTTTTAGTATACCTTGCATTGATGGTTAGCACAAAGCCCCACTGTGCCTGAATTTCACCCCCCCTCCTCCCAACCTCCTCTCCGACAAGTACACTCTACTAATGGAGGCTGACATCATCAAAAACATCTTTTTCTGAGGATCCATGGTGGGGGTGGGGGGTGGGAATGGCACTCTTATGGGCACCGTGAGAGGAATTTTTAACATATAGTCAAAACACAGTCCCAGCCTTTCAGGATCTTAGACTTCATAGGGAGAAGCAAGGTGTACATAATAAACGTAGAAAAACAACATGGTTTTTCCAAGCAAGTGATCCCAAGTATGCTTGGAATACATTTGCCATAAATAACACAGAGAGGCATCCTAACATAGTGAATAAAGTGATGGAATTGGAGTCAGGAAAACCTGATCTCAAATCCTACCCCTGATATGTACTTACTATGGGATTCTAGGAAAGTCATTTAAAAGCTCTCAGATCTCCAAACTCTTATCGGATCGATATATTGCCTGTAATGATCATAATAATAATAGCTTACATTTATATACTGATTTATGGTTACAAAGCACTTTTTAAATGAACTTTACCAACTTCCCAACAACTTTTTGAAGTGGGTGGTGTCAGTATTAATTACTAGTATCATCCATTATCCCCATAAGCCTTCTAAGGCTCTGATAAGTTGACGTGATCAAGGTCACAAGGATAGGAAGAGAGACACCTGGGACTAGAACCCAGAATTTATGACTTCAGGTCCAGAGAAAGCCTCTATAATGTCATGGGCAAGTTAAGTGAATGCACAAAAATCTAGATAGACTTGGCAGGTAAATTAGGGAACAAAAGTGTTTATTTTATGAAATGTTTCAACAATGTTTTGAAGCCAGGTAATTAGCTTTAACAAGTGAAAGGGCCATGTCCTCAGGGAAAGAGCAAATGGCCTCAGTGTCAGATAAGCAATGAATAGCTGATGCTGGGGAATTTATCTCATCATTGACCTATTCTTTTTGGTGTCTGCTTGCCTGAATTCTCATGCAGTTTGCCTCAGTAGTTACAGATAGATGAATGGTACTTCTTACTGAAACACAGACAGGGATGAAGGATAAGTTGCTTGCATTCAAATATGTGGAGGGAGGGAAGAAGTAGATTATGTGTCAGGCACCTAGGCTAAGTGCTTTACAAATAACAAGTAAATACTGCTATTATCCACATTTTACAGTTGAAGAAACTGAGGCAGACAGAAGTTAAGTAACTTGCCTGGGGTCACCCAGTTGGTAAGTGTCTGAGGGAAGATTCAAACTCAGATCTTCATGAGTGTGGGCCCAGTACTCTATCCACTATACCACCTAGCTGCATAGGAATTCTTAACCTTTTCTTGTGGGTCCTGGACCCCTTTGGCATTCTAGTGAAAGCTATGGACCCTTTCTGAGAATAATGATTTTAAATGCATAAAATAAAATTTGTAGGATTACAAAGGAAACCAAAGGCCAATAAAAATAAACATATACTTTTTCCCCATCTGAGTTCATATACCTCTGAAATCTCTCCACAGACCCCCAGGATTGATAAATGCCAGGTTAAGAACCCTGCCCTGGACGTTTCCCTTGAATGAGAGATAACTGGCACAAATATACAGACAGAGCTGATGCCAAAGGAAAAGAACCAAATGTCAGGACTGTATTGGGTCATGAAAGCCAAAGTGTGTGCAGGTGGCTCAGTGCACACCACATAATAGAGGCTCCTCTGGGAGCGTCTGCTTCATGGAGCTCCAGGGGGACGTTGGGATGAAGTGCAGGCGTCTGACTCATTGGCACTTCCACCCAGGGCCACAGTTAGCAGGAGTCCTTAGGGAAAGCAGAGAAAGAAGCTACTGGTGTATCCTTGGGAGGCTGGTCATGCTGTTCTGCAGGGTGCAAACAGGGTGTGAGAAGAAAGTGAGCACAGCAGTCAAATTCTGAACATGGCTGGGCAGCATGGACCTAGCAGTCAGAGCCCCTGAGTATTCAATAATTCAAATAATTGCTCCCCAATTATTTGAATGAAGTACATCACCAATTATTTGCTTTACATAAGATTCTTTTAAATTAGCTTATTCCCCTAGTGCATTTGAAATATAGAATGGAACTGCAGACTGTCAGAACTAGAAGGGACCTTGGAGATCAATTACTCCAATACATTCATTTTTAGGTAAGGAAACAGAAGTAACGAGAGTTTATTTTTTCCAGGAAGCTGACACTTGCATAAAGTGAGGTTCATCTTTCAAGAGTAGACAAATGTTGTAATAATAGCTAATAAACTATATAATACATATATGTCTATGTATGTATCTGCTTTATTTCCATTATCACTTTAATCCTAGGAAAAGCACTGTGAGCTTTATGCTACAAATATTAATATCTTCACTTCACAAACAAGGAAACCAAGGCACAGAGATATTAAGTAATTTGCCAAAAATCACATGGGTAGGAAGCAGCAAAATCACAATTTGAACCCATGTCTTCTGATTCTGAGTCCGGGTTTTTTCCATTATAGCATACCTGTAAAGATCAGAAATGGCCTGGGCTGTACAGGCTGCAGAGGTTTGAGATGCTCTGGCTTGCAATCTTGTCTGTTCCTTCCAAGGGTTTCTGGGAAAAGTCTCTTTGCCTTGTAGCTCTGCCCTTGGGCATAAGGCCAGAAACCATCTGAATAAACAATCTGTGGCTCAGTGAGATAAGGATGAGAGGACTATTACTTAGAACAAGACTGGAGAACACTCATTTCTTGTAGACTTAAGTACCAGGCTAGAAGTTCTTTGGGACTTATTCCAGACCTACATATTTGGAGTCATTTTTAGAAGAAAAAGAAACAACTCTCACCCCTTTCCCAAGTATTTGCAGCCATTTAAAATGCTATTGTGCAATCCTCTCCACCCAGTTTAGCTCTGACATCCCTAACTTGATTAATCATGATGATGAAATAAAGATTTGAGAAAGGGGAAGACTCACATTACTTTATTTCAAATAATGGAGAATTTTCCAATGCAAGATACTTTTAAGAGTCTATTAAGTAAACTATTATTCTCCTCGGATGAGGTGGGGTTATGGGTGGGGGTTGGTTGGGGTGGAGGAGTTGCAAACTCCACCCATTGTTCCTAGGTAGAGATAATGATAATCTCCTGGGAGAGGTGGAGTGAATGCCCCACCTGGTTTCTAAACCAACTGATGAGTTTCACCAACAGTTACCTCAGGCACGTGGCTAAACAAACAATGCATGATTGCAATCAGCCTCAGCTTTGGGAGACCCTGGTTCTGTTTGTTTCTGTCACTAACTAGTCCTATGACCTTGGGCAACTCATTTTTGGGTCTCAGATTCCTCATCTAGCAAATGAAGGGGCTAGAACGTATGGTGTAGTGGATTTAGGTTGGAATCCCAGTCCTACTACTTATTACCTGTGTGACCTTCAGCAAGACAGTTCACTCCTCAGCTTATTTTTTTTCCTTATAAAATGTGATCTTTTCTCCCACAAAATGCTGTCCAGTTATACCTCTGCCATCTCCTTCTTGAGAAGTTGCCCCTTTTGAACCCAAGCTTAGAACTTTACATTTATCCCTGACTAATTTTCTCATTAGATTCTGTCCATAATTCTATGAAATCGTTTAAAATTTGCATTCTGTTGTCAGGTATGTTAATTATTTGTGTATATATGGACATAACTTTTTTTTTTCAGTTTTTATCTTAATGTCATATAGATTTTAGCTGAGGATGAGGAATCCAAAATAAGACTTTCTGTGCTGTACAGGGGTTAAAATTTGACATTTTGCTGATGTAGTGACACTACTTTGGTGATCCATGGTCATGGGGCATAAGAAAAGAGAAGAAAAATGAAATCCATATATAATCGCCAAACATTATGGTCAATTTTCTCCCCTCCATCTTAAATAAAGGCCAAAGAACAGCTAAGCAGATTGTGATAAATGAGCATAATAACGTATAATTGTGCTGTGAGACATGACAAATAATAAGAAAATCACAGGTTTCCATGATGAACTGATGCAGAGTACAGTGAGGAGAACCAGGAAAACTATGATGATGAGAACTGAAAGAATAATGAAATGAAACTGAACGCTAAATAATTATAATCATCAAGAGTGGTCCCAGAAAAGACATGGAAAAAAATGCATCTTTCAGAGGCTTGATTGGCTTATCTGTCAAAAGAAGATTATGGCTTTATAGTTTTTAATCTTCCCTTCTCTTCTCCTTTAGAAGTAGAGGATAGCTGTCTGTCCTCTGGTCTTCTCTTCCATCATCCTTTCAACTCTGAGTCCAAAAAACAATAGTTATCATGGCTACATAAATACAACTAGTATTAGAGATATACTTGTATCAAGGGAGATGAAAGTTGAAAAATTCCAGTGGATGGCATTAAGAACCAGTGATACAAAACTCAAAATCCCTAAAAAGGAGTCAGAAGTACCTTTCAGAATTTCCATCTTCTTGCTTTTTTAAAATTTCAACTTTTTTTTGGTCTAATACCAACAGTCAATTTAAAAAATTCTTTTCATTTTGTTCAGTTACTATTATTACAACTATTGTGTTCTATCTTTTTCATCATAAATGCACACTTAATTCAGCCATAGAAGGACTTTCTGTATAGTATAAGGTGAACTTTCTATGGATAAAAAGTACATTTCAGATTCCAAAACCTGAAATGAACTTTGAGGATATAACTCATAGCTGAGCTTAGGGCCTCCATTCTATATCACATCTATCCTACCATCTTGCAAAAGGTGTATTCTCATCCTTTGGGATAGTTTTGTGCTTATGGAGTGGCCAAAAGAGCACTGGGGATTTAAATGAGAGAAGTCTGAATCCCATCTCTGCCACTTAACTGCCTTTGTGACCTTGGGCAAGTCACTTCCTTCCTTCGAGCCTATTTCTTATATGCAAAATGAAAAAATCTTTGTTAGAAGGGAAGGCTGAAGAGGAAGGACATATTTGGAAATGAAAATGATTTCAAAAACAAAAGGCACTATCCATAAAACTTTTAAAATATAATGAAACAAATTATATACTCACTGATTTGAGCAGTTACCCTACCAAGCAGTTACATGCACTCTGGCCCTGGCCTTAGGAGCCATAAGTGATAAATGCTCCTGGTTTTCACTTGCTGGACACTATAACCCTGCTCTCATCCCTTACACTCCTTCTCTCCTCTGCCAACACAAGCAGAAGCCAGAAGAGCAGGTAATAGACAGTGGAGGTTTAGTTTTTAGGCTTAGTTCTTTCTCTTTCATGCATTACTGTTGTCATTGCACTACTGGTCAGTAATTAGTAACAGCTGGGCCAATAATAAAAGATGCTAACCTCAACTGTCTCATGTCAGCTGTCTTCTCACCCAGAACTTCCCTCAGGCATTTCTCAACTTGAACCATCCCACCACAGTGCCCTTCCCCCTTCTCCTATTGGTGATTTCCTACAGGGGCCTCTATTTCGAGGAAGGGGCTGATTAGCCAACCTGCATTCATCTCTTAGTTCTGCTTCTAACTCTCCATACTCCGACCTTCTCCCCCCACCCTTTTGAGCTCCCTTCCCCAGTTAGAATGTAAGGTCTTTGAAGGCAGGAAGTGTCTTTCTTTTGCTTGGATTTGCCTCCCTAGCACTTCGCCCCAAGCCTGGCACATAGTAAGCACTTGAATAAACGCTTGTTTCATTGTTGCCTTGTGTGTCTTTATGAACAGATACAAAATCTTGCTTGCGTTGATTTTGAGTGGGTATGCTCTGAGGGAACTTTTTGGGTAAGGAGGTTGCTAGGTTGGGTTGGTTTTCTAAGGTATCACATTTCAAAGCAAATGAAAGCTGTGGTGGAGACTGAACTATGGTAACTCGCTAAATGGTCTTGTCTTCAATGTGTCCTCCCAATCCAGCCATCATACTGATGAGGATGGGATCTAGACCCCAAAAAGGAAAAACCCTGGACTTTCCCACATGGCCAAATCTATGACATTTGCCTGAGGCTATAATCCCATCAACTGGCCTTTCATTGTGCCTACACCCAATCTCCCAATTCTGTTACTCCCAACCTAGCCTAGCCCTCCACTATGGCCCCCCCATCTCCCAGCCTTAATCCTAGCTGGGCTCCATTCTCCCTTGGCCACGTGGTCCAGGTCCCTGGCATTCTATTACCTAATAGACTTCTTGGCCACTCCTAGATCCCTTCCATAGTCTTTCCTGTATATAAGGTCCATCTTGTCTCCTTTAAGATGCTCAGATTCTTATAAACTAGCCACTGCCCGGATTTTACAACCTAGCCAATAATAGCTCACAGGTGCTCAGATTCCTTAAGAGTCTGGCTAACATGGCAGATCTTTAATGAACCTTGTCTTTGGCTGAAAGAAGGCTTGGGCTGAGTTCTTTTGGGCAGGACCCGCGTGATTTTGTAGTCCCAGCACCCCTAAGCCCCTGAATCTCAACACCCTCACTTTCTATACTCCATAGCATGCTGATGGGCTTGTAGTTAGGAAGCGCTGAGTTCAAATATGACCTCAGACACTATCTAGTTGTATGACCTTGGGTAAATTACTTAACATCATCTGTAAAATGGGGATAATAATAGCATCTATTTGCAATGTTTGTAATCAGGATAAAATAATATCTGTAAAGTGCTTAACACGATTCCTGGCACATAGTAGACTCTATAAATGCTCTTATTATTATGCCTGGTACATGGTGGGCACTAAAATGCTGGTTTATATAATTGATTATTAAGCTCACAGATCTATCAATCTGTCAACTAAGCATTTTATGTCAAAGTCTTCTTTCCCCCAAGAGAGTGTTAGTGCCCTTAGGGGCAAAAGCTGTTTTCATTTTCCCTTCAATCCCCTAAAGCCTTTTTGTCCAGGGTTGGGTACAAAGCCAGCTCTCAGAAGCACTTGTAACCAAAAAAAAAAAAAAACCAAAACAAAAAAAACCAAAAAACAAACAAAAAAAAAGAAGCACTTGTGGCCACAAGAGCAGCCTTGCTTGAACCACATCTCAAAGCATCCTCAGTCCACGTTGTTTGTTATGTGGAGTGTGGTCATTTGGCCTCCATGAGAGTCCTATGAATGCAGGACATGTGGCTGGATACAAAAGTTTCTCCTGCAGCCTTATAGATACAAGGCTGATACAGAAAGTAGAGACTACTTATCTATCTAGTTGCTAGGCACACGTGTTGTTCTTTAAAATCTGGGGGTTGGTTTGTTTGTTTGCAGCTGAGGGATGAGGCTAGGGAGCTTGGGAAAAGGGAGAAATTATGCTTCCTCTCGCTTAATCAAGACCAATGCAAGCCCCAACTCCCTCGGAAATTTTCTCTTGCCTTCTATTTCTGCAATTTCTCCCGTCTCTCTACCCCTCCTAAAAGCACATAATGCTATTCTGTCTCATCTTGTGCTCTAATTGTGAAAATTAATTTGAGTTAGTCTTGTTTTTTTTCAACATACTCCCTAAGGACCCAGGGACTCAATCTTAGGCTTCTCTTTGTTTCCCACTGGACTGGAAAATACCTTAGCTGATCGAAGATTTGTTGTCTTTTGTAATGGAAGGGAAAGAGGAGAAAGATGAAGATTTGGAGAAAAAGTAGAAAGGGCAGGCCCCAAACCCTGCTTGGTGTAGTGGTTCAAAAAGCATTGGGGGGGACTGAGAGTTAGAATACCTGGGATTTTGCCTAGGTTCTTCCAAGAAATAGATGTGGGAAATTATTATTCTAATTCACCATTATTTTGTATTTATGTATTTTAAAATATATATTTTACACATATATTGGGTTCTTTCTTCCATTAAAATGCAAGTTTCTTGAGAACAAGGACTATTTTACTCTTGTGTTTATATCTCTAGTGCTTAGCAAAGTGCCTGGCACTTATTAAGTGCATAATAATGTTCATTGATTTTTTTTTTTTTTTTGGCTCTATCCTTAGTCCCTCTCTAATGTGTCCCTTAAAAACAGTCATTGTTTGATTGACGACTTCAGTCTCAATTTCTTTATCTGTAAAAAGAATTGGACTAGATTATCTCCAAGGTTCCCACCCAGCTCAGAAATTCTATTGTGAGTCAGGCCTCTGCTCCTTTTACTTCCCCTTTTCCCCCAAGCACTGGTCTACTTAACTTCTCTCAAACTTTGTTCCTTACTCTGCTTCCCCTCCTTTCCTCTCACAATCTCTTACATCATGGGTATTTGCTGGACGTTCCATGATTTACAGGCAACAGTCTTATACAAGCTAATTGGCCCTTTCCAATACAACCTAGGCCAATTTGGAAGGATTGGGCTCTGGGGACAATGAAAGTTCATGAAAATACTGAGAGGAACTTTGTTTCCCTTTCCGTCTTCCTTTAAAGAACTGGTTATGGTTATCAGCAGATGAATTGGGGTGATAGTGCAGTCTGAAGTTTAGATATCTCTCTGGATAGGCTAGACAAGCTGATTGGCTCAGGAGCCCAGGCTAGCTCTTAGTTTTGCCCTCTACACAATAGTGAGACTAGATCCCCACCTGCTATCCACCTTGACTGGCCGGGATAAACCACTTCATAAATACTTAATGCTAGCAACTACAGAAAGCTCAGCTGTCTCCTGGCAATGAATGAGTAAGAAAACATATTTATATATTGAATTGGCTCATGGATCATGTTAAATCCACCTTTGTCATATCTCTCATATATTTGCTTCTCTCTTCTGAGACTGCCACCGTACTGACTCAGGGCCACATCACCACCTCATTTGTGGACTATTTCAATAGTCTTCTGGTTGATTCCCTTGCTTCAAGTCTCTCTCCACTCTTTCCTCCGGGTCTGACCATGTCACCTCTTCCCCCAATTCAGTAAACTCCAGTGACTCCTTAGCACTTCAAGAATCAAATATAAAGTCCTCTGGTTGATTTTTTTTTAATTTTTTACTTTTTTGGCTAGGCAATGGGGTTCAGTGACTTGCCCAGCATCACATAGCTAGTGAGTATCATGTGTCTCAGGTCAAATTTGAACTCAGGTCCTCCCGAATATAGGGCCAGTACCCTATCTACTGTGCCACCTAGCTGCCCTCAATCTGATTGATTTTTAAAGCTAACTTGGTCACCTCCTTCCTTTCCAATCTTCTTATACCTGGTTCCCTTTTCAGTACTCTATAATCCAATGAAAGCACCTTCCTTGCTTTCCCTCACTCAAGACCCTCCATCAGTTGAGTCAATGGCTAAAAGCATTGGGCCTGAAGTCAGGAAGATTGTAGTTCAAATGTGGCCTCAGACACTAACTGTGTGGCTTTGGGTTACTTAACCTCTGCCTGCCTCAGTTTCCTCAACTGTAAAATGGGGGTGATAATAGCACCTACTTTGCAGGGCTGTTGTGAAGCTCAAATGATATAATATTTGTAAAGCTCCTGGTAAATAATTGCTGCTGTATAAAATCTTATTATCCTACCCTCCTCTTCGCCTTTTCGTTGGCTGTCCCCCATGCCTGTAACTCCCTCCTCATGTCCACTTCCTAGCTTCTCTGGCTTCCCTCAAGTTTCAGCTAAATTCCCTCTTACAAGAAGCCTGTCCCCAGTCCTCCTTTTTCTTAGGGTCTTCTCTTAGCTCTACTACTAATTGGATGTGTGGACTTGGGCAAGTCACTTGTCTGAGCCCCCGTTTTCTTGCCTGTAAAGTGAGAAGATTAGACAAGATAATGTCCAAGCTTCCTTCCCACTGGTTCTGAAATAAGTTAAAACTCATGAGACGCCTCCCTGTGATAGTGGATAGGGCACTAGACATGGAGTCCAAAGGACTTGGCCTTAAATCTCCCCCTCAGACACTTCCGAGGTGGGCAAACCACTTAACTTCTGGGTGTCTTGGTTTCCTCGGTTATAAAAAGAGGGGGAGAGTTGGATTTGATGGAATTTAAAATCCCTTCCTGCTCCAAATCTATGATCCTTTGGTCACATGGGGAGCCAGACTATATCCCTTGACTCTTGCTGTACCTTCAACTCTATCCTCCCATTTGTTGTCCTATTTTTGCCCCTCTACGGCCACCTTTGACAAGCCAAATCAGGAAATTGTTTGAAGAAATGACAGCTCGTGTTAAGGAGGGAATAGTAGCTGTTGAAACAGTGGCAGATTTAACACTCCTGTAGGCCCATTAGCTTGATAGGCAGGCTGGCTGGTGGGTCCAGTTCTACCCCTTGGCAGAAGTGGTAACATCTCTGAAATAATGAAGAAGAAGAAGAATAGTTATCCTTTATGGAATGGTTTAAGGTTTACAAAGAGCTTCACAAATATCTCATTTTTTTCCTCACAGGAATCCTGGGAGGTAAATGCTATTATTATCCCCATTTTACAGATGAGGAAACTGAGGTAACTAGAAGATAAGTGATTTGCCCAGGGTCACAGAGCCATTAAGTATCTGAAGCCCTATTTGAACACTGGTCTTCATGACTCCATGTCTGCTTCCCCAACAGCTGCCTAGGTCTAGTGTCATTGGATGCTGACCCAATGGTCTGTCTGACTCCAAATATTTTTCCTCTTTGTTCCGTCCTCCTTAATCTTTCAACTTTAGATTCATTCTTTTATAAAAATTAATCTTAAAAAAGTTTTACTGATGCACTCTTTTTATGTTACAAACATTGGTTACTCTGACTTTGTGGGAGGTCTCTTGTAACAAAATAAAACAATTAGATAAAACTAATAATACAAGGACCTCCTCTGAAAGTTCATGAACACTCAACAACTGTAACACCCCTTCTATTTCTCTCTCTCTCTCTTTTTTTTGGTTTTGGAGGCAATAGGGGTCAAGTGACTTGCCCAGGGTCTCACAGCTAAGTATCTAAGGCTGGATTTGAACTCAGGTCTTCTTGACTCCAGGGCTGGCGCTCTATTCACTGCGACACCTAGTTGCTCCATACCTCTCTATTTTTTTTTTTTTTTTGGCTAGGCAATGGGGTTAAGTGACTTGCCTAGCCTAGGGTCACACAGCTAGTAAGTGTTATGTGTCTGAGGCCAGATTTGAAATCTGGTCCTCCTGAATCCAGGGCCAGTGCTCTATCCACTGTGCCACCTAGCTGCCCCTCTATTTTTTAAATTAACAGAAATCTATTTTCTCTCCCTGTCACTCCCCCACCCCATTGAAAAGGAAAAAAACAAATTTCTTATAATAAATACATATAGTCAAGTAAAACAAATTCCTCAATGGCTGTATGCAAATTTACATATGTATATACAAGAAACATGTATGAACATATAATACACATGCACATGTTATGTGCACATGCACATAATACACATGTATTTATATGTCTTCATATATGTATATGTAAACTTGTGTACAGCTATTGAGGGAATATATATATGTGTACATGTGTACATATGTGTACATATGTATGTGTATGTATTATATAGATGTAAATATATATGTCTCATTTTGCATCCTAAATCTATCACTCTCTGTCATCTATAGAATGTTTCATCATCAGTCCTCTGGAATGATGAATGGTCATTATATTGCTCAAAGTTCCTACAGCTTTCAAAGTTATTTGTTTTTACAATGTCATGGTTATTGTATAAATTATTCTCCTGGTTCTGTTCATTTTATTCTTCATCATTTTTTAAAAGTCTTCAACATTGTCCATTTTTGTTATATTGATGTTATAGCATAAATTATTCTTCTGGCTCTGTTTACTCCACTCTGCATCAGTTCATATAAGTCTTCTCAAGACTTTTTGAAATTGCCTATCTCTTCATTTCTCATAACTTAATATTCCATCAACTTCACACACCACATTTATTCAGCCATTTTTCAACTGATGGACATCCCCTTGGTTTCCTGTTTTTTGCCCCCATGAAAAAGAGCTACTATGTCATTGGTTTGGTTTTTTTTCACGTACAGGAGCTTTTCCTTTTTCTTTGATCTCTTTTAGGTAGAGATCTAGCAGTGCTATAGTTGGGTCAAAGGGCATGTGTTCTTTGGGTTATGTGTATTTTTGTGTATAATTCCAAATTGCTTTTGACAATCGTTGTACCCAATTATGGGTCCAACAGCAACCCCTCCAACATTTATCATTTTCCTTTTTTGTCATCTTTACTACTCTGCCAAGTGTGAGGTAGGATCTTAGACTGCACTGATCCAAATTTATAAGAATGAGAACCATTCCCCAACTGATGAATGATCTAAGGATATAATCAGGCAGTTCTCAAGGGAAGAAACCCAGGCTATATGTAGCTACATTTTTAAAAATGCTCCAAATCACTACTAATTAGATTACCTTTTTATGGACCTTCTGCACACTTGTGCATTTCCTTTTACATAGGATTAATTAGCTACGACATTAGCAGTCTGGAGTATGGTCTTGGAGTTAGGAAGACTTGTCTCCTATGTCTGACTCATACTACCTCTGTGACCAAAGAAAAATAATTGAACTGCAGTTTCCCTAGGTAAGTCTCTAAAATTATAAGTTACAGATGAGACTGTAAAGAGGAGGCAGCATGAGGATAGGAGATAGAATAGTGGACCAGGAGTCTGAAAGATATGAGTTTAAGTCCTCATTCACTAGCTGTGTGACCTTGGGCAAGTTGCTTAACTTCTCTGTGCCTTACCTCAGTAAAAGAAGAGGGCTTGAATTAATGGGCCATAAGATTACCTTGCAGCTTTAGATCCAGACTCCTATGAGTCGCTGCTGTGGCAGCTCCCAACACTAATGAAACCATTGTGTGGTAAAACAAACCAAAAAACCCCACCTCATCATGATGAACCCATCAGCACCCATTATCACCTAGCCCAGAGTCAAAGTCTTAGGGACTGTGAAATTAGGGAGGTTTAATTTTGGTGGGGAAGAAGATAGGGAAGGGCCCAGAGATTGGGACACTCCCTGGTCCAATAGTGGAACACAGAGGAAAGTTCTGGGCAGCCAGGAGACAGGATATACTTTGGAGTATGGAGGAACCAAAAAAGAGCTGAGGAAGGGCAACAAAGAAAAATTATGTTGTGCTACATAGCTGGGCTTAGTACCATCTCTGCCTGTATTCATTCCCTGGGTTGGTCTTTTTTGATGGGGGTTGGAAAGGAGGAGGAGGACACTTAAGTATATTGTGAGTTTGGGGGGTATTGGTGATTGTGTGGTAGGCATATGATGTCATGTTTGCTGGGGTCTTAAGAGTCTCTAATTCAAAAAGACTAAAGAGTCTTAATTAAGAGTCTTAATCTCACTGAGACATCTGAGGGCATTGTTCCTTTCAGGGGGGATCCTAGCTTGAAGACCCTACACAATCTCCAACCTCAGGTTATTTAGGTTTTTACATATGCCCTATGACTTTCTGGGGCCCTATTAGTTCAAAATTCCTGCATATGTCCTTGATTCTCCCCATCTGTGTAAGGCTATGTAGGACTAGGGATCTCTTGAGACCTGATCTTATTATGGGGGAGGAAGTCAACAGGGCTAACACTGGCCTCCTCGGAATCTCATGAGAAGTGGACATGTTGTGAGGACAAGAGGCCTATGAGGTGCTTTGGAGCTCCCTAGAGAAGGGTATTTGTTCCACAGCTAATACTGCATGACTCAGGATTCCTCCCTAGAGAAAGAGCCGGGTCTGGCCAAATCCAAGGGAGGAGGAGGAGGATAAATCAGAGAGCCAGTGCAGAGTCAGCACTTAGGAAACAAGTCATACTGTTGGTGAGAACACCCAGAGAAGAAAGAGGAAAGACAGGAGGGAGAGGACAAGCTGTCCAAAAGACACTTTCCCCTACACCCACTCCCAGTTTGGGTTCCAGCTCCTCATCCTTAGCCAGTTAGAATCCTAGGACTTTAGAGGAGAAAGTAAACAGATTAGGGGACTCAAACCTTGTGCATCTTCTAGGCTAGTTTATTGTCCAACAGCCACACCCTGGTGGAGCTGCACTCACACCCACTTCTTTGGACTCCTAGTCTAGTCCTCTTTTCATCATATGACATTGTTTTCCTGGTGCATATGATCAGGTAACTAACAATAATATTTATATGGTGCTTTAAGCTTTAAGAACTTTTTTCCTCATAACAACCTTCTAAGGTTCTTATTCCCATTTAGCAAATACAGAAACTGAGTCTTAGAGGTTAAGTGATTTGTCTATCGCTAAGGCAGAAAACCACTTATATCTGGGGGCCCATTTCCTCTCCGTGGTGGTTCTCTGGACTGCCCCTGAGTCATCCATCGCTCCAAAGGGTACTGCTTCTGTCTGCCAGCATGAGGGGGTTGGAGGGGAGAACTCCTCCTCTGCATACCTCTGGCCCTTCAACTGAATTTGCCCTAAGTGCCAAAATTTGTTATGGCTCTGAGATAGGACATCAACACCTTGCTTTCTGTGTTCTAACATCTCTTCCCACTGCCCTCCCCACCCCCATTTTTATACAGGTAACATTAGGTTAAAATGATAAAAGAGGCTAGATTTGAAGGAGAAAAGAAATCACCGAAGGGCAATAATGCAGCCAGAGGGGTGTAAGCCACGAGTGTTGTTACAAGCTGTCTGTAACCTACCTTTCCAAACTTAGATACTATGACTCTTCACATCCTCTTTGTTCAAGTCAAACTGGCCTTCTTACTGTTCTACTCACTCCTGTCTCTGCTCCTTTGTGAAGTCTTGTCTGTTATACCTGGAACCCTTTCCCTCCTCTTAGGCTCCTAACTCCCTTCAGAGCAGCTCAAGGGCCACCTTCTACATGAAGCCTTTCAGGATCTCCCCAGCTGCTAGTGCCTTTCCTTCAATTACTTTGTATTTACTTATCTGGCATATATTTTGTAGGTATGAGAGGCAACATGGCATAATAGTTAGAGAACTAGCCTCAGGACCCAGAAGACGTCTGACAACCACTATTAGTTGTAGAGAAGGTGCCAATCCACTTTGGTGGAGATTCCTCATCTGAGAGTTCTCGGTATCAACGAAATCAAAGATCTAGTCCCCTATATTTTATGTATATTGTACTTATATGTGTATATATAGTTTTCCATGATAAAGTGTAAGCTTTTTTAGAGCAGGGATCATTTCCTTTGTCCTTGTATCCCCAGTGCTTACTCCAGAAACCTGGTATATAGTAGTCTTAATAAACACTTGTTGAATGGGTAATGGTGGAGTAATTTATGAGCTGGCAGAGATACTTCCTTCTCTCCTGTTAGTTGGTTCCCTGAGTCACTACCCAGCTGCCAGTGGCATGGCTGAGAAAGCCCCCAAGCCAGGGACTGAGGGCAATAATAATAGTTACATAGAATTAGCATTTTACGGTTATAAAACATGGGCAGATGCTTTGGAGGGCTTTCGGGATCAGAGAGATGAGAATTCAAAGTGAGCAGTGCCAAATGATGACTTTAAGGATGCTCTGTGCTTTTTGGGAAACCAATTTGGAGGGCCAGGGAAAAGGAATGGATTGGAACTATGGTGGCCTCTGGGAGTTAGGAAGAAGGCATAGGATGGGGAGTTATTTGCTTCCTTGTATACTCTTCAGTGTAGGTTTTCCAAAACCAGTTGCCCAAATAGCTATTCTGTGGGCTGGATGAATAACAAAAAATATGCCAAAAGGCCCAATTAAGTCTTACAAATGGCAGGTTATGAAATACTTTGACAAGGATTTTGCAATTCCTTGGTCAAAGCTTGTGGGCTTAAACTAAGCATCAGTGGCTTAGCTGACTTCCAGACAAGAGGATAAATAGCCATTTCTTATCCCCGGTCTTCCCAAATGATAAGCTGGACCACACTGTAATCTTGTAATTGAAGAAATTTGGGGGTTATTTATTTTTTTAGCAAATAAAAAGGCAAATGATAATTTCTGTTAATTGAAGGCCCTCCACAATCTGAACCCAAATAAACTTTCTGTCATGGACTCCCCTGAAAATACCATACTATCCCTTGATAATGGAGGGTGAAGTATAGTGAAGTGGGAAAAGCATTGAATTTAGAGTTAGAGGACCTGGGCTTGAGTCCTGGCTATGCCACTTAGGAGTTGTGTGACTCTGGGTAAGTCACCACCTCTCTGCACCTCAGTTTCTTCATTTAAAAAATGGAAGGGTTGGGCTAGGTGAACTCTAAGGTTGTTTCCAGGAATAAATTCTATGATCCTGTGAGGAAGAGCAAGACAGAAGTCCTCACTCTTTCCTAGGAATCTATCATCCCTCCACCCTAAATCTTCGATCAACTTCCCTGAGAGGTGACTGGTGTGTCTCCAGCTTGACTATATGCTGTAGTCTAGCATTAGGCACTGAGCAATAAAAGAAGTTGAAGGAAATATATTCTCTGACTTTAAGGAATTTATTAATATTACCCCCATAATCCTCCCCCCTATAGGCCCCCCCCAAATTTTATTTTTGACACTCTATTCAGTTGTGCTAGAGAAGCCAACATCAATTAATTAATTAATTAGCTTTCAGTGAATGACATTCATTGGGAAAGTGGAGCATGGCTTCCAGATGATAATTATTGGCCCCTTTATGAAACTGAAACCGTTACCGTAAATCACTGCAGTATCCAAGAGAAATTGGCACAGTCTCTGCAAGGAAGCTGCGATCCTCATTTGTACTGTCCATGGATGCCAGTTGGTATCTAGTGAGATTAATTAGTACTTTTAGATGTGCAAGTTAGAGCCATAAAATATTAACATATGTGTCTTTGGTAGTCTCTAAGCCTGCTGAAACAGCCCCCAGCAACTTTAGAGTATGGGCTCATTGACTAGAATGTAGAAGTTAAATTTTCATCACCTGTAAGTAATAAGGCTCAGCTGTGGCTTGCTGGGCAAAAAGCAATCTGAAATCTGGGGTTGGATGGACTATTGAGCAGCCTGTAAAGCAGAGATATGTACAGATGTTGTTGTTGTTCAATCATTCAGTCATGTCCAACTCTTGGTGACCCCATGGACCATAGCACACCAGGCCCTTCTATCCTCCGCTACCTCTTAAAATCTATCCAAGCTCATGTTTATTGCTTTCACGACACTATCTATCCATCTCATCCTCTGCTTTCCCCTTTTCTTTTTGCCTTCAATCTTTCCCAACATCAGGGTCTTTTCCAATGAGTCCCATCTTCTCATTATGTGGCCAAAGTATTTAAGCTATGCATGTACAGATATGTATTCACACCCAGGCTGTAAATGATGGCCAATGCCATTGTCTCAGAATTGGTTCTTTGTGCATATACTTCCAGTGATTTTCCTCCTCTCCCTACCCTCACCTCCACCTTCCCAACCTAACTCAAGGGTTAACTCCTTTGGGAAGATCTCCTTTATCTAGGCCCCCCTCCCCAAGTTAAAACTGAGCTTTCCTTCCTCCTAGTATTTTGTAGCTAAAAGTCATCTGTTCCTACTATATTCTATTTTGCATTATAATTATTGTATATTTTACACACTTATGTGATACCCTCCTACTATATGGTAAGTTCCATGAGGGTAGAGGCTTTGTCATAATTATCTTTCTGTCTTTCCATATAAATGTTTTACCCACAGTAGGTACTTAATAAATAAATAACTATTGAACAAAGGAATATTGACTTCTTCATTCTTTGAATTCCTATAGTACTTAAAGAAGGAACCACATAATTTGGTTCTCTAATTCTCTAATTATTACATATGTAGTCCTCTAATCTCCTCCACAAGACTGCAAGCTCTCTGAGGACAAAGACCATTTCTTTATTGTCCAAAGCTATAAATACAATTCTTATTAAACAGGTATATAATTTTGTTTTTTTTATTCTGAACTTAACAAACTCCAAACAAAATGAGCATTTCCATATGCAAAGTAGATTAAAAACAAAATTGTCTATGAAACTGTGACTCTCTGTTACATATAATTTGCTTTTCTTTTTTCCTTTTTTTTTTTTTCACAGGGTTGTTGTTAAGATCAAATGAAATGTTTGTAAAGCACTTAGCATTGTGCCTGGCACACAGAAGGAGCTATATAAATACTTATTCCCTCCCTCCCAAATATAGGGAGATCACAATTAGGAGAAATAATGAATCCCCCAAAAGTGTTTGTCTCTATTCAAATATGTACAATTCAATCTTAATCGATTTAACTTTGATCTAATTAGATCTAATCTAATAGATCTCTAACCCATTAAAAGATCTGAGTTCTTAAGTTTTTTAAAGGTGTTTTTCTTTACAATTATGTAAAATATGTTCATTGGTTCGAGTAGTGGAAATATACAGTGCAAATTTACATAATGTGACCACTTTGAGAGATTCTTATTAGTCTTAATTGGGATGTAGATGTACATATAAATTTACCATGTAACTTTCCAAGCTGTTTTGCTTGTCTGTGATTCTTTTTGTTTTTATTTTTATTTTTTTTTGGTGAGGCTATTGGGGTTAAGTGACTTGCTCAGGGTCACACAGGTAATAAGTGTTAAGTATCCAAGGTCGTATTTGAACTCAGATCCCCCTGACTCCAAGGGTCCTGACTCCACTGCGCCACCTAGCTGCCCCATGTGATTCTTTTTGGCTTCTATTCTTTTCTGCACATTAATAAAAATGCTTCAAGGATCCTTTTTCCTCCTACCCTATACTTAGCTCTCCCCTCTCCCTTCCATCCTCCAAACTGGGGCGGGGGGGGAGCCCTTTTAACACTCATAGATGGATGGGTTTTATTCTTTCATCATCAAAGTCTTCTTGTTGTAATAACAACCAAAAACACACACATATAATACATATATAACATAACACATGCATAGTCAAGCAAAACATATCTAGACATTAGACATGTCTAAAAATGGATGTCTTGTTCTGCCCTGAGAGCCTATCATCTCTCTCACAGAATGTTGGTATTATGCCTCATCATCATTCCTCTGGAATCATGACTAGAGATTAAATTGATTGAAGTTCTTAAGTTCTTTAAAGCTGTTTTGCTTTATAACATTATTGATATTCTATAAATTTTTCTCCTGTTTCTGCTCTTTTTACTCTGCATCAGTTCATATATTTCCCCAGGTTTCTCTGAAACCATCTCCTTAGTAAAGACTTATTCCTTGAAACTACTGAATTAAACAAGTGAAAAAGCATTTATTAAGCAGTTATTATGTGTAAGGCCCAGTGTTAAGTGCTGGAAGTACAAATACAAATAATAAGATGGTATCAGCCCTCAATGAGCTTACATTTCGAACAGGGAAAGACAGTGCTAAGAGGGAGCTAGAAGGGGATGGGGGAGGAGGATATGATGTGGAGACCTAGTTTGAAGTAAGATAAGGACAAAGTTCATCTATCAGAGCCCAAGTTCCCAATGACAGTACTGGTGGGAGGGGAATGAGGAGAATTAGAAGGATAATTGGAGCACTTTCTGGTCATTTCCAAACAATGCTGTTTTTGTTCCAGCTCTTTCTTTCTCCTCATCCCCTTCCAACCAGAACCTGGACTCTGTCCTTGGGAGGTTGAGCTGTCTGATAGGTGGACTTTTGCCTTATCTTCCCAAGAATTAGGCCACCATTCACTTTTCAGTCATTTCAGAGGACAAGATTCACAATCCATCCCTAGACCAATCATGTCAAACTCAAATAGAAACAGGGGCCACTAAATTATACATAAGGACCCCTGTGGGTTGCATTCACAGTTTTAAAATGTAATATCTATTTTTTTTTTTGCATTTTAAAAATTTATTTTGTTAAATATTTCCCAATTATATTTTAATCTGGTTCTAGGGGGAGTGGGGAACACATGTGGGCCTGTATTGGACACCTCTGACCTAGACCACTTTTTTCCCCTTGTTTGTTTTTTTAAATATACTCTCCATCTGGCTGTGAGGCAGATTTGATACTGTCTGGTTGGAAAACGGAATTATCTGAATCCAAATGGAGCTTCCTACTCTTCCCTTGGCCATGGGGTCCAGGTCCCTGGCATTCTATTACCTCACTGCCCCAACAAACTGCTTGGCCATTCCTAGATCCTCTCATATTTGGGCCCTAAATCTAGTCCCTGCTTTATATCTGGGCGCTGAAGTCTTTTCTGTCAGATTTGTGTCTTCCAGACTACGGGCCATTCACCTACAGTTGGTAGCGAACAGCAGGTACCAGCCAATGCCCCTCATCATTCCCTGGATGCAGCCTGTGCTCTGCTCCAGTCAACCTCCTCTTTGGGACTCCATTGAGGCAGGGACCGCTCTACACCCCTTGCTGTAAGAAGCAGTTTCAGAAGTCAAGACCTTCATTCCTTACCCCAAAAGAATTTGGGTCCCATTTGTTTGAGCGGGGAATGAGAAGAATGAGATCTGGACCTCCAAAAGGAACAATCCTGGACTTTCCCATGTGGCCAAATCTCTGCAGTTTACCTGAGGCTATCATCCCATCAACTGGCCTTTCATTGTGGCTATACCCAATCTCCCAATTCTCAGTTACCCTTAACCTAGCCTAGCACTCCATAGTCTTACCTCCCTATGGTCCAAGGTCACTTCCCACCCTTAATCCTAGCTCGACTCTATTCTCCCTTAGCCGTGCGGTCCAGGTCCCTAGCATTCTATTACCTCACTGTCCCAACAAACTACTTGGCCACTCCTAGATCCCTCCCACAGTCTTTTTGTATATAAGGTCCATATTGTCTCCATTAAGGTGTGCAGATTCTTACAATTTAGCCAATAGCTCGCAGGTGCTCAGATTCTTTAAGAATTTGGCCAATATGGTGGATCTTTAATAAACCTTGTCTTTGGCTGAAAAAACAAATATACTCTCCCATTTAATTCCTTATTGTCCTTTTGACCCCTTTCAGGTAAGTTTACTCAATGCTTTCTTGGACCAAAATCCAAAGGAGTGGGCCCACTGTTCTCCCTAGCTGGTCCCTAGGTCTGGAATTCTGTTCCAGCTTAAAACTTACCTACCCACTCCACCATAAAAATTACTCAGTAGGAGGCAGTGGAAAAAGTGCTGGATTTGAGGTCAAGGGATGAGTTCAAATCTCAGCTATAATTCTTGCTATGTGAGTGGCCAGGACCTTAAGTCCTCAACTGTAAAATGAGTGGGTTGAATTGGATAACCTTTGAGGTCTCCTCCAGTTTTAAATCCATGATCCTAGGATTTTTTTTTGTTCCAACAGGAAACCTTCCCTAACAGAGGAAAGAATATCAATTTTTCCTAACTCATAACTCATTCTTCCTGTATTACCCATCCTACTTGATGCTCACCTACTTTATTTATATATTTATTGTGCTTCTACAACATGGCTGCCAACACCATTATAATTGTTTAGATTTTAATGTATCTTTTTTTTTTCAGGGCTTCTCAGAGTTTTGATGGGCAAAGCGAAGATTTAATAGTGCTTTAGCAGAAAGCAGCTGGGAATCAAGTTACAGGAGTTGTCCCAAAACCGGTTATTTGATTCTAGCTAGTTCAAATTACTTTTTACAGATGAAGAGCTGGGAGAGGTCATTTTTTGTAACTTTCTTTTCTTTTCTTTTTTTTTTCACTAATTATTTTTAATTTTTTTTAAAATTTTTTTCCTTTTTTAATTTTTTTTAATTATTTTTAATTTTCAACATTTACTTCCATAAGATTTTGAGTTCCAAATTTTCTCTTCCTCCCTCTGCTCCTGCCATGCCAAGATGGTATGCAATATAGGTTCTACATATAAATTCATATTAAACACTTTCACATTAGTCATGTTATGAAGAAGAATTAGAATCAATGGAAGAAACCATGAGAAAGAAGAAACAAAACAAACAAACAAAAAAAGAGCAAATAATATGCTTCCATCTGCATTCAGACTCCATAGTTTTTTTCTTTGCATGTGGACAGCATTTTCCATCATGAGTTTTTTGGAGTTGTCTTAGATCCTTGCATTGATAAGAAAAGATAAGTCTATCAAAGTTAGTCATCACACAATGTTGCTGTTACTGTGTACAATGTTCTCCTGGTTCTGCTCACTTCACTCAGCATCAGTTCATGTAAGTCTTTCCATATTTTTCTGAAATTGTCTGTTCATCATTTCTTATGGAACAATAGTATTCCATTACATTCATATGCCACAACTTGTTTGCCCATTCCCCAATTAATGGGCATCCCCTCAATTTCCGATTCTTGGCCACCATAAAAATAACTGCTATAAATATTTTTGTAAATGTGGATCCTTTCCCCATTTTTATGATCTCTTTGGGATACAGCCCTAGAAGTGCTACTGCTGGGTCAAAGGGCATGCACAGTTTTACAGCCCTTTGGGCATAGTTCCAAATTGCTCTCTAGAATGATTGGATCAGTCTACAACTCTACCAATAAGGCATTAGTGTTCCAGTTTTCCCACATCTTCTCTAACACTTATCATTTTTCTGTTTTGTCATGTTAGCCAATCTGATAGGGGTGAGGTGATACCTTAGAGTGGTTTTAATTTGCGTTTCTCTCATCAATAGTGATTTAGAGCATTTTTTCATATGACTATAGATAGCTTTAATTTCTTCCTCTGAAAACTGCCTGTTCATATCCTTTGACCACTTATCAATTGGGGAATGACTTGTAGTCTCATAAATTTGACTCAGTTCTCTATTTTTTAGAAATGAAGCCTTTATCAGAGACACTGGTTGTAAAAATTGTTTCCCAACTTTCTGCTTCTCTTTTACTATTGGCTGCATTGGCTTTATTTGTGCAAAAACTTTTCAATTTAATGTAATCAAAATTATTTTGCATTTCATAATGTTCTCTGTCTATTGTTTGGTCATAATTTTTTCCATTTTCCATAAATCTGACAGGTAAACTATTCCTTGCTCTCCTAGTTTGTTTATATTATCAGCCTTTATGTCTAAATAACATACCCATTTTGACTTTTTCTTGGTATGTGGTGTAAGATGTTGGTCTATGCCTAGTTTCTGCCATTCTGTTTTCCAATTTTCCCAGCAATTTTTGTTAAATAGTGAGTTCTTATCCTAGAAGCTGGAGTCTTTGGGTTTATCAAGCAGTAGATTAATATAGGGATTGCCTACTGTGTCTTGTGTACCTAACCTATTCCACTGATCCACCACTCTACTTCTTAGCCAGTACCAAGTAGTTTTGATGATTGCTGCATTATAATACAATTTGAGCTCTGGTATGGCTACTTTCCATTGGATTTCTTTTCATTCATTCCCTTGATATTCTGGACATTTTCTTCTTCCAGATGAATTTTGTTATTATTTTTTCTAGCTTTATAAAATCATTTTTTGGTTGTTTGATTGGTATGGCACTGAATAAGCAAATTAGCTTAGGTAGAATTGTCATTTTTATTACATTAGCTCGGCCTACACAGGAGCAACTGATATTCTTCCAATTATTTAGATCTGACTTTATTTGTGTGGAAAGTGTTTTGTAATTGTGTTCATAGAGTTCCTGGGTTTGTCTTGGCAGGTAGATTCCCAAATATTTTATAATGTCTACAGTAACTTTAAGTGTAATTTCTCTTTCTATCTCTTGCTGTTGGGCTTTGTTAGTAATATATAGAAATGCGATGATTTATGCGGGTTTATCCTCCTGTGTAATTTTGACTTAAATCATGAATGCTCTGTGCAACATCTCCAATAAGTGGATATACATCTCATTGAAGACTTCTATATATTAGAAACTCCCTACTTCCCTCTTTCTCCTCCTCTTCCTCCTTTTCCTCCTAGCCAGCTAGCTGCACTTTACAAATATTGTTGCATTTGATCCTCAGAACAACTCTAGGAAATAGGTATTATAATCCTAATTTTACAGTTGAGAAAACTGTGGCAAACAGGTTTAGTGATTTGCTTAAAGTCACACAACTATTAAGTATCTGAGGCTGGATTTGAACTCATGTCTTCATGACTCTAGGACTTTCTGACTCCCAACGCTCTATACTGCCAACACTTAGGTGCTTAGTAAAGAAGTCCGTTCCATTTTTGTATCCTTCAAATTGTTAGGAAATATTTCCTTATGTTGAGCTGAAACCTTTCAGAAATATCAGACTATCATAGAATTACAGCTAGAAGAGATCTTAAGGTAATCGTCAGTCCAACTGCTTCATTATACTGATGAAAATCTGAGGTCCAGACTTGTAAAATGACTTGCCCATAATTGTCAGAGCATTCAAAATGATGTCTTCTGACTCAGAAGACTGCAAAGTCAATGCTCGTTACAGGATCACGCTGACTCTCATTGTTTCTAGCTATGGCCTTTGTCAACCCAAGTGGGACAGATTTAATCCCTCCCCCACGTGGTACTTAAATACAGAAATTATGGCCTTCTGTCTTGTCAAAGTCTCTTATCCAGGTTAAATATTTGCATTTCCTTCAACCAAACCTAATGAGGTGTGATCTGAAGACCCCTCACTGTTCTGGTGTCTCTTCTCTGGCACACTCCAGCTTGTCAGTATCCCCTCTAAAATGTGACATACCCACAAATAAACACAGCACTTCAGAAAGGGTATGACCAACCAGCCCATTGCTCTGTCAGTCAGCCAGCATTTATTAAGCACTTACTATGTGTTTCTGTCTCTTGACACTATGATTTTAAGAATGCCCTCTGAAATCACATTAGTTTTTTTGGATGTAATAGTATACTACTGACTCATTGAATAGCTCATTAGAACCTCTAAGTCTTTTTCATGTAAATTGCTTTCTAGCCACATTTCTTCCATCCTGTATATGTTTAATTTCTTTTTTGAACTAAGTACAAGACTATACATTTCATCTTGTTAATTTTAACTCCCTATTTCGGCTTGTTAAGATTTATCTGGATCCCAATTCTGTCATTAAAAGCATTAACCATCCCTAAATCTTAGTGTCAACCACAGATTTTGATAGGCATGCCTTTTATCCCTTTGCCTAAGTCACTGCTAAAAGTGTTGAACTAAAGAGGGCCTCAGACAGAGAGGGCAGCACTTAGAAATCTCTCATTGAGTAGAAACCTCTCTGCTTCCCCTCCACCACACTCTAGGCCCCAGGTTGAAATCCATTAATCATCCAGCTCTGGATCCAGCCAGTCAGCCCCTTTCAAAAACCACTAACTACACTATCATGCAGTCTACATCTGCCCATTTTTTCCACAAAGTATTATGAGAGATTTTGTCAAATGCCTTGCTAAAATCCAGACAAATCCCAGGCATTTAGTGTTTAAAAACAAAAAAAGAAATAATAACCAGTCTGGCATGATTTATTCTCTTTTTTTTTTGCTTTGACAATTGGGGTTACGTGACTTGCCCAGGCTCACACAGCTGGTAAGGATCCGTGATTTATTCTTAGTGAACACAAGTTAGTTCTTAGCAACCACCTCAACTTTTTCTGTGAACTCACAAACATTCTTCGAAAATTAATGGGGATCAGTGCCATGCTTATATTTTAAAGTATTGTCTATCACCTGTTCTATATGGCTGATAGGGTTGTCTGGAGGAACACATGGAATAGTAGATATGGAAGTGCTTCAAGATATTTTTAAAAGTAATAGGCAAATACAAGGAATTATTATTTAATATTTCAGTGCTATGATGCCTCAATGTGGGTACTACTTCCAAAGATGCAGCTTGCTTTCAAAGGGAGTCAGTGTGGCCTGACGGGGGTGGGGAACCTGTGGTCTCCAGGTCACGTGAGGCCTTCCAGGTCCGCAGGTGAGGCCTTTTGACTGAGGCCAAGTCTTACAGAACAAATCTTTATATTAAGGGGATTTGTTCTGTGAAGTTTGGATTCAGTCAAAGGGTCACACTTGAGGACCTAGAGGGCCACATCCCTGGTAGATAGAGTATGAACCTGAAGCCAGAAAGACCTGCTTGCAAATACCCTCTCTGACATTGTATGGTCCTAGGCATTTTCCATAACTTTGACCTTCATGCAACTCCATATGATCATAAGAATTATAGGCTGGTTACAATCTGCATATGGGGAAAGGCTTTTCATACTTTTCATAGGTCCTTAATGTATGAACATAATACTTTAAAAAAATTTTTTTATTAATTTATTTTGATTTATCAACAATCACTTCCATAAGCTTTTGAGTTTTAAATTTTTTTCCCCCTCCCTTCCCCCCCCCCTCCCCAGGACAGCATGCAACCTGATATCGGCTCTACATATACATTCCTATTAAACATATTTTCACATTAGTCATGCTGTAAAGAAGAGTTAGAACCAATAGGAGGAACCACAAGAAAGAAGAAACAAAACAAAACAGAAAAAAAAAAAGAGCAAATAGTGTGCTTCGATCTGCATTCAAACTCCACAGTTCTTTCTCTGGATGTGGATAACATTTTCCATCATGAGACTTTTGGAGATGCCTTAGATTCTTGCATTGCTGAGAAGAGCTAAGTCTATCAAAGTATCATCTCACATGGCTGCTGCTGTGTACAACATTCTCCTGGTTCTGCTCACTTCACTCAGCATTAGTCCATACAAGTCTTTCCAGGTTTTTCTGAAGTCTGCTTGCTCATTGTGCTTATAGCACAATGGTGTTCCATTATATTCATATACCACAACTTGTTCAGCCATTCCCCAATTGATGGGCATCCCCTCAATTTCCAATTCTTGGCCACCATAAAAACAGCTGCCATAAATATTTTTGTGCATGTGGATCCTTTTCCCATTTGTTTGATCTCTTTGGGATATAGCCCTAGAAGTGCTATTGCTGGATCAAAGGGTATGCACATTTTGATAGCCCTTTGGGCATATGAACATAATACTTTTAAAACTTCAGCATTTGATTCTAAATATCCCAGCTCTTTTTTTCTTTTTTAGGCAATTGGGGTTAAGTGACTTGCCCAGAGTCACACAGGTAGTAAGTGTCAAGTGTTTGGTCTGAGGCCAGATTTGAACTCAGGTCCTCCTGACTCAGGGCTGGTGCTCTATCTACTGCACCACCTAGCTATTCCTTGCCCCCCCCCCCCCCCCAAGCTCTCTTGATAGGCAGAAATATTGCTCTGTTAGACGGGTATTAGGAACACTTGGCATGGGCTCTGGTGTTCTACTTGCCAGCTCAAGCACATGCATCTTAGCAGAGAAAACACAGCATCTCCTGATTGGTCCCAGTGAGTCACTGTGACTGAGACGAGGTGGGGACTAAGATGGGTTCAGTCAAAAATGATCAGATATGGGAAATCAGTAAGATGAACTCTAGTTGGACTGGAAAGCTGTGAAATGGCTCCGCCTCTCTGCATTTTGAGCTTTTCTCTTGAAATCATGCTGATAAATCGGAAAGTGCTGAGTCGCACCAGCAAGGCCCATGTGCCCCAAAGGAGGCTAGAGCACATGCCCCACTCCATGAGAGCTGCTCCAGTCCTACAGGTTTCTTCTTCATCCTTTCCTACACATTTTAATGCTCATAAAAAAAGAAAAGAAAGAAAAGAAAAAGGTCTAGAACCAGAGGTTCTGTGAGATATTGTCTTTATTGAGATCTTGATCCTCCTATAAGCACAACAAAATAGGTTATGACATTGATAACTCCAGTCATGCACGAAAAAAAGAAGTTGCCTCACTATCCTCCCCATAGCCCAAGTTTACCCTGGGGTTTTTGCTTTTGCTCCTTTTTCTACTTGGAATGTCTTAATTCCCAGAAACATCTTCAGTCTATCCCTCCATTTATTTAATTTCTATTATCTTTCAAGGCCTAGCTCAAGTACCACTCCCCTACCATCAATCAATCAACACTAATTAAGAGTCTACTATGTGCCAGGCACCGTGTTAAGTGCTGGAGACACAAAACAAGGCAAAAGACAAGTCCCTGCCTTCAAGAAGCTTACAATCTAATTGATCTCACCATGCTGCCTATACTCTGGGTCCTTCTTTACTCTCTCTACCCTCTTTTCCCAAACCTTTGCCTTTCCTACCACCACTTCCTCTTCATTTCCAGCTCTCCTTTATGTATTGCCTCAATGGCGGTATTAAGGGGTATTTCCCTTAATAAAAAGATTTGCTTTGTGAAGTTTGGATTCAGTCAAAGGGCCCCACTTGAGGACCTAGAAGGCCACATGTGGCCTCGAGGCCCCAGGTTCCCCACCCCTGCAACCCGTTATATAAGCTCCTGCAGGGTGAGCACTGTATCACTTGCTTGTATTTGTATTCCTAGCACTTATATAAGTGCTTAGTAAACATTTTATCTATCTATCCATTTATCTATCACAGTGTTAAGGTGTAGAGGTTCAGAGATGCCAGGACCCCAAAATCATGACACATGGGTCATGCCTGAATGAATTTGATCCAAGCCTTCTTTCAGCCAAAGACAAGGTTTATTAAAGATTCGCCATATTGGTCAGACTCTTAGGGAATCTGAACATTTGTGAACTATTGGCTAAATTATAAAAATCTGAGCCTTTGGCTAGACTCTTATGAATCTGAGCACCTTAATGGGGACAAGATGGACCTTACACACAGAAAGACTGTGGGAGGGATCTAGGAGTGGCCAAGTAGGCTATGAGGTAATAGAATTCCAGGGACCTGGACCACCTGGCCAAGGGAGAATGGAGCCCAGCTAGGATTAAGGGTGGGAAGTGGCCTGGGGCCACAGGGAGGTAAGACAATGGAGAGCTGAGATAGGTTAAGGGTAACAGAGAATTGAGAGATTGGTGGTAGGAGACAATGAAAGACCCGCTGATGGGATTATAGCCTTAGGTGAAATCCAGAGATCTGGCCAAGTGGGAAAGTCCAGGGTTTTTCCTTTCTGGGGTCCAGATCCCAAAGACATGGTGTTTTCCTTTTAGGGGTTCAGATCCCATCCCCATCAATAGGATACTGGACTTGGAGTCAGTAAGACCCGAGTTCAAATCCTTAATCACACACTTCCTGGCTATGCGACCTTGGGTCACACAGTCACTTAACTGTTCTGTGCCTTAGATTTCTCTTCTTAAAAATGAGGGGCTTACCTTTTAGCTCTATGATCCTATGATTTTGATTTTCTCTTCCAGGCTAAATTATAAATGCCGCAGAGCTTGATTTTTATTTCTCCCTCCCCCATAGTCCTAGTATAGGTCTGGGTACCCAGCAGGCCCTGAAGCAGAATGGTGTCCTGTAAAGCCCTGGATATGGAGTTCAAGGAGCTGAGTTTGAATACGGACTCTGCTGCTTAACAATAACAGTAACAAAGAACAACTAGCATTTATATAGCACTCTCATTACACGTTATGTTATTTGATCCTCACAACAACTCCATTCGGTACTATTATTATCCAATTTTACAGAGGGAGAAACTGAGTCTGAGAGCATAAAAGTGACTTGCTCAGAGTTACACAGCTAGTAAAGTGTCTAAGGCAGGATATGAACTCAGGCCTTCCTCATTCCTGAAAGTCCAGTCCTCTACGTCCTTTATAAGCTTGGTCAAGTTATTTCACGTCTCTGAGCTTCAGTTTCTTCACTTGTGGAATTATAAATTTGAAGGTTCCTTCTAGCTATGATCCTTTGTACTGGCTGACTGATCAATACTTGATACTCAGATGCTCTAGCTACAGCTCTACCATCATGTATGACCTTGGGCAAATTATAATTCTATTCTGGGTCTCACTGTTATCATCTAAAAATGAGGGGATTGAATATGACGATCCTTAAGTTCCTTTTGAACTTCTAATATTCCAAGTGAGCTCATAGGAAGAAAGAAAATTGCAAAGGAACCCTAGAACTAAACTCCTTATTTTACAGATGAAGAAAATGAGGCCCAGAGATTAGCAAAGTATAATGGGTAGAGAGCTGAGCTTGAATAATTTTGCCTCACACACTTACTTAGCAGTAGGTCATGTAAACTCTCCCAGACTGTTTTCTTACTTGTTAAAGGGTATTCACAGGATAGTGATATAAACCAAATGAGAAAATGTACATAAAGCTTTGTAATCCTTAAAGCTTTACATAAATGCCAGTGGTTATTGTTGTTAGGGTATCTAGGTGGCACAGTGGATAGAGTGCTAGGCTTGAAGTCAGGAAGGCTCATCCTCCTGAATTCAAATCTGACCTCAGATATTTACTAGCTGTGTGACCTGGGCAAGTCACTTAACCCTGTTTGCCTCAGTTCCTCATCTGTAAAATGAGCTGGAGAAGGAAATAGCAATAGCCAAGAAAATTCCAAAGAGACTTCACTAAAAAACAACCAAACAAGGTTGTTGTTACTACTATTATTATGACGTGCCCTTGGGGAAATGGGTGTTTGTGGTAGAAAAGGGACAAGTGTGGTCTTTTCACTACACCACAATTGCCTCAATTGCATAAGAATGCATAGCCATCTACTTACTGCACAAATCCAATTTGCCATTCTCTCCCCTCCCATCCCAGGAGGGCAGGATTTGAACATCTAGGAGGTGGGAGAGTAGGAGTAGAAAGGAACCATTCCAGCTTTTTTTCCCTCTACCTACCTGAAGTCTTGCCTGCAGTGGACATTTTGTGCCGCCTATTCTTATTCAATTGAAGGCTTAATAACTTGAGGCAATTGTTGTGTAGAGAAAAGGCCAATCTTGTCCCATTTCTACCACAAACTCACCCATTTCCCCAGGGGCATGTCATAATAATAATTTAACTTTTACCTCTATCTTCTTACAAGTAGATGGAGTTGAACAAACCTATACCACCCACTGACTTCAACCAATTTGTGTTTTGAGTGGATAGGCAGGAAAGAAAGGGGGTGATCAAAGAAGTGTACCATTCAGGAGTTTGGGGATGAAAAAGACAAACTGTCAACTCTCCAGTTTTGCTCAGGTCTGTCCCTATCTTTTTGGTAAAGAATAAATCAAAAAAGCAACAGAATATGAAAGATCTTCTGCAAGTTTTCTTAAGAAGTAAGTCAGTCAGGTGCCTCATTTCTTGGCCAAAGTCTAACTTGGGTTATTCTTTTCACTTGTTCAATTCCCTCATGGTTTTCAGTTGGGGAGGTGGGGTGGCATTCTTTACTTCATGTCTGAAATGGACTCATGGATCCCCGCTCTGTGGAGGGGCTGCTATGCTCCACTTTGGATCAGTTTCTTTTTCCAAGCTTGAGTGAGGTCATCCATCTCTTTTGGTTGAGAATTTAGGGAAGATGAAGCTTCCAATACAAACATGAAACCCTGGGAATTGTAGTGATGGTGAGTGCCAATGCTTTACATTACTTGTGGGTTTTCTTGAGGTGTGGGGGGGCTAGATCAGAGATCATCAACCCAGCATGTTTCCATCCATCATTTGCAATGCCTTAGCAAGATATTTGCCTTCCTGTTTTCTATATGTATCTGGAAACCTGTGTAAATTTTTGCTGAAAATGAATGAGTAATATTGGGCTGCCTGCCTGCATGGTTTTCACTTGGTGAGATGCCAAATTTATATTGGCAAGACTGAAGTTTCCCATGCACCCGCATGCAGGGAACATAGTGAGGCATCCATCCAAAGTCCCGGTTTTAAATGTGTGATTCCCTGGATGTCTTTATAATGTCCCTTTATAATAGAGAGTCATGTGGTCAGCCCTGAGCAAAATATTAAGTAGAGGAACTTTTTCTTTAATACCTCTCCATCTTCTTTTTGAAGCTTGCTTTTCCTCTTCCACCTTATATAGACTTAGCTTCCTTATACTGTGCTAGATACCCTCAAATGATGAGTCCCTTTGGTCTACTCTAAAGAATGGAATGTTATCAGTACTCTAGCCCCTTTCCATTCCATCAAAACTTATTCAACCTCTTTCCTACTCCTTCAAAGGCTTAGCAGGTGACATATTAGCTAATCTGATAAATATATTTTGAGCCATGGCAGTAGTATCAACCAATGGCTGATATTCCTTAAATGATTATTACCAATGGCTGGTAATAATAACGTTACTCCTCCCTGTTCATATTTGTATTTAAAAAGTATTTGTCACAAGTGACATGGTATAGTGGATAAGATATTGGGCTTGGATTTAGGAAGGCTTGAGTTCAAATTCTTCTGACATTTCCTAACTATATGACCTTGGGCAAGGCACTTAAGTCTACTCCACTGCAATTTCCTAGGACTTATCTACCAAATCAAAGAGAAGTTGGGAACTGGTTTAATCAACTAATCAAAAAGAGTTTAATATAGGTCAAGCATTATGCTTAACATTGAGGATACAAAGGAAAAAAAGGAAACAGTCCTGGACCGCAAAAGAACTTACATTCTAAGGTGGGTGAAATACAAATACATATACACACATACAACGAATACAAGGCAAATTTTTAGTCCTTGTACAAGTAGCTAGGGGAATCAGAAAAGGTTTAATGTAGAAGATGGCACTTGAGCTGAGTTTTTTAAAAAGATATCTTATTTATTTCACTAAATATCTCCCAATTACATTAAAATTTGTTTTAACATTCTTTTAAAAATTTTTGAGTTCCAAATTCTCTGCTTGTCACCTGCCCCTCCTCCACCCCTTGAGAAGGCAAGCAATATGATATCAATTATACATGAAGTCATACAAAACATATTTCCATGTTGGCCATGTTGCAAAAGAAAACACACACACACACACCAAGAAAAATAAAGAAAGTGAAAACAGTATGCTTTAATCTGTACTCAGAATTCATTAGCTCTCTCTCTGGAGGTGGATAGTATTTTTCATCATGGGTCCTTTGGAATTGTCTTGGATCATTGTTTTAATCAGAGAACTTGAGTTGAGTCTTGAAAGAAACCAGGTATTTCAAATGGCAGAGGTGAGGAGAGAAGATATTACGTGCATAGTGGACAGCTAAAGCAAAAGATGGAGAAAGGCTATGGAGTAACTGAGTGGAGACTATCAAAGAGGCCAGCGTGGCAATGTGTGGAAGGGAATAGTGTGGGTTGTTTTGTTTGTTATAAAATTTTAATTTAATTTTCAGTTCTTAATTCTCTCCTTCCTTTTTCCCCCTCCTCCACCCACTGAGAAGGCAAGAGAAACAAAACCCATTACAAATATGCATAGTTGTACAAAACAAATTCCCACACTGGCCACATTCAAAAAAAGAAAAAGAAAGAAATGAAAATATGTTTCAATCTATACTCTTCAATCTATATATCAGCTCTCTATCGGTAGGTAGATAACATGTTTCATTAGGAATCCTTTGGGACTGTGGTAGGTCATTGGGTTAATCAGTGTTCCTAAGTCTTTCAGAGTTGATTATCTTCACAATGTCGTTATTTTATAAGTTATTCTCTTGGTTCTGCTCACTTCACTTTACAACGGTACATACAAGTTTTCCCAGGTTTTTCTGAAATCATGGAAGAGAGTAATGTGCAAGATAATTGGAAAGGTAGGAAGGTGCCAGGTTGTAAAAAAAGATTTAAATGCCAAACAGAAGAGTCTATATTTGATCCTGGAGTGAATAGGTAGTCACTAGAATCTGTTGAATGGGAGAGGAAGGGTAGAGATAGATGGTGACATAATCAGACTTGTGCCTTGGGAAAATCACTTTGGTTGCTATATAGAGGATGGACTGGAGTGGGGAAAGATTTGAAATAAAGAGACCACTTAAGAGGCAACGCAAGTAAGAGATGGCAAGGGCCTGCACTAGAATGGTGGCTGTGTGAGTAGACAGGAGGGACAAATGAACAAAATGTTGTGAAGATAGAAATGACAAGATTTGACTTCTGAATAGATCACAGGATCATAGGTTAAGAGCTAGCAGAGATCACAGAGGTCATCTATCCCAAAGCCCTCATTTTACAGAGGAAGAAACTGAGGCACAAAGAGGTTGAGATTTTCCCAGGGTCAAATAGCTAGTAAGTACTTAAGGCAGAATTTAAAGGGAAGGTCTTCCTGACTCCACAACTCTATGATGCCTCATTCGTAGGCGTTCAGAGGGAGAAGTCAGGGTTGCCACTGGAATTGTGAATCTGTGAGACTGAAAAGATGGTGGGATTTAACAATAAGTAATAAGGAAGTTCAGAAGAGGAGTGGTTTTGCAGAGAAAGATAAGTTCTATCTTGGTCAGCTTGTGTTTAAGATGCCTAAATGGTATCTATTTTGAAATATCTAATAGATAGTTGCCGATATGAGATTAGAGATACCAGGACTGAGACTGTCTGGATATATAGATCTGGGAGGCATCTGCATAGTTAATGAATTCAAGGTTCTTTATGAGGTCACCAAGAGAAAGAATTTAGAGCAAAAAAAGAAAAAAAAGACCCAGGAGGTATACCCACAGTTAGTGGGTGTGATATAGGCGATGAATCAGTAAAGGTGAGGGAGAACTTGTCAGGCAAGCAGAAGAACCAGAAGAGAGCAACATCATGAAAACATGGAGGAAAGAGAATATCTAGGAGGAGGAAGTGGTCAACTGTATCAATACTGAAGAAAGATTAAAAAGGATGAGGTTATTAGATCTGGCAATTAAGAGTTCTTTGGTAACTTTGGGGGAAAGTAATTTCAGTTGAATTGATGAAGTTGGAAGCCAGATTACAAAAGGTTGAGTAGTGAGTGAAAGCAGAGTACAGGCAATAAGTATTGACAGCTTTTTCTAGAAGTTTAAGAATGGGAGAAAAAATTGCTACAAATTCAGGTCTTTTTGTACATAGTAGGGAATGAACAAATGAGTGAATGACCTGAAAAAGCATTATTAAGTGCTATGTGCAAA
This sequence comes from Vombatus ursinus, assembly GCF_900497805.2. Classification (NCBI taxonomy): domain Eukaryota; kingdom Metazoa; phylum Chordata; class Mammalia; order Diprotodontia; family Vombatidae; genus Vombatus; species Vombatus ursinus. Next base: position 3,328,094 of record NW_020954630.1, read on the forward strand.
GCATTTGGGATACAAATAGAAATACAGGACAGTCCCTGCTCCCCAGGAGCTCATAGTCTTACAGGAGAGACAATACATAGGAGATTTCAGCCACAAGTCAGATGGAAAGGCATGGTGTTGCTTAGAGTGCCACAGCAGAACTGATGATACTACATCTCCTTTAATGTCATTTCCACTGAACAAACCATATCTATTTTTGATATTGAACCATTTGACAGTGCCAAGGACATTGATGGTGAGAACATTTTCCACCCCAGGTCTTCAGTAGCTATGGTTCCCCAACCAATTTGAGCCATGATCATATAGCTAGTAAGTATCAGAATAGAGATTTCAACTCAGAGACAAAAAAATGAATGAGCTGAATACATAATTGAATAGGGGGAAGAAAGAAGACTAGGTTGCCTTTGGGAAACTTCATAGATCTTCTCATAAAATAATTTTTATTAATGTCTTTCTATATTACTTAAATTTCTCCCTGTATCCCTTCTCCCCTTTCCAAGACAGCCATCTATATAATAGATTTTTTTTTACAGGAAAAAAAAGACGAAGAAAACAATCAACAAAATTAATCAATACATTGAAAATTCTGACTATATATAGCATTCTGCTCCTGTGGGGGGACCCCCTCCACCTCTTTAAAGGAGTAGGAGAGAGGTATCTTCCAAAATCCCAAAATTTCTTCTTTGGATTCATTACATAGTTCTTTTAATGACCTCAAGCCTCTCCAGAAACAAAGGTCTGATGCAGTTTAGGGTGCTGGGAACCCTGACAATGTGGTTTGGGGTTGCTGGGAACTCTGAAATGTAAGGGTTCAGGGTAAGTGCCTGGAAAGAATTCAAGCATTCAAGCCTTCTTTCAGTCAAAATAGCAGGGTTTATGGTAACACCAATAGGAGCTGGTGGGATTCCTAGTGAATTTTTGACTTGATTGGGGTGAGATTGATACTTATATACAAAAAAGGAACAGCGAAATGATCTACATGGGATTAAGGAGTGGCAAATAGCCTGGGGTGGGCCAGGTACAGGCAGTGAAAGGACTTAAGTGGGCTGGACTGGGCCAGATGCTTCTGTGAGATGTTAGGGACTGGGTTGTGGGAAAATTCAGAGACTAGCCTGCTGAAATGTATGGGAAAATTCAGGGTCCAGGTCCTATCACCTCATCAGGTGCATCTTATAAACTTTAATAGTATTCAATGATGTCTTATGACTATGGGTCATTGAAGTCTTGAGGATCATCCAAAGAGTTTGGATGGTTCATGCAAACAGACTTTCAACTAGAAGAATGGCCTAGGGCCTAAAGGGTAGAAATCAAGAGTACTTTTTTTTCCTAGAACCAGCAGTTAGAATAGACATAGAAGACAGTTTGCCCCTTAACAGCTGAGCATATATTTGAGGTATAGCATGCCATCCCTTCATGATCACTGTCAAAACAGTACCTGTCAATCATTCGTTCCTAGAATTCAAGTACTTCCTTCTCTGACTCCAATGAAGTTGCCGTTCCCAACTTGTGGAGCTTGATTGAGGTTTCTATCACCTTCCACTATGAAGAAGCCATCTCTGTGACAGATACCACACAGAAAGTTCCAGAGACAGGCAAAACTGTGCCACATTCAGGGTAGAAATCTGAGCCTATCTGGAAGCTGGAGGATGTTTGGGGGAGAAGAGTATTGGTGATGTCCATGTCATGGAGTACCTTCTTCCTACCATGTATATCTGTTGTGGTTTGGGGTGCTGGGAACCATGAAATGTAAAGGTACAATGGGTCTTCCTTGAAAGAATTTGACCACTCAACCCTTCTTTCAGTTAGAATAGTGAGGTTTAGGCTGGCAAGATTCCTAGTAAATCAGCGGTTTAGAAAGTAGTGAATTATTGTGATGCCAATAGAAGCAGGCTAGATTCTAAGAATCTGCGTAATTTAATGAGGGTAAGGTTAATATTTTTATACAGAAAAAGGGAAAAAAGGGTCAGTGAAAAGATCTTGATGGGATTAAGGAGTGGTAAATGGCCTGGGGTGAGCCAGGGGCAAACAATTAAAGGACTTAAGTGGTCTGAGAGCCACAGAGAAAGGGCAGTTGAAAGGACTGAGTATCTAGGTAGACTGGGATGGACCAGATACCTCTGGCAAATGCCAGGGATCTGGGCTGCTGAAATGCATGGGAAAGTTCAGGGGCTGGGTTGCATTCCAAGACATGGTCTTTTCCTTTTAGGGGTCTAGTGCAAATCCCATAACCCCATCACTTTTCCTCTGAAATCATCTCCAATTTGCCATGTAAATATATCTTGTATGTACAGAGTTGTTTGTATATTGTCTCCCCCATTAGAATGTGTGTTCCTTGAAGGCAGGGATGGTTGTTTTTTTAACTTTCTTTGTATTCCCAGGGCTCAGCGCAATGCCTAGAACACCATAATAGCTTAATAAATTTTTCTCGACTTGATGTGACAAATCTGTTTATTCAGACTATTGAACTGTTTTGTCTTGCCTTTGGGCTGGAAAAAAAAACACTCCAAAGTCACTGAGTCTGCAGACTTAACTGTCCTGATATCAGTAGGGAAAATCAACAATTGAAATATGAGCCATTAAAAAACAGAGCAAACCAGAGCCTAGTTTGAATATCTTGTCTCAGTACCATTTAGTGGAAATAGTGATGTATAAAAATTCTTGATGGGATACATGCAATTTGTAATAGAAATTTTAGGAATATCAGAGGCTTCCGGGTAGCATCTGTGACTTGAATAAGAAAGAACTGCCATCTTCCAGGACTCTATGTATTGACTAGTGCTGGTCCATTTAATAGACATCCTAATGGAGTGCTGTCATCTGCCCAAGTGCTAGTGACCTAGAGATGACCCTTTAATGAGGTCATCAGGAACCTTAGAGCAGGATTTAGCCTCTCATTTCAGTGATGCCCTTAAGAGTCAATAAACATTGGTTGGGAGAAGACTCTCCACTACTTCCTTTCCAATTTTTTTTCTCTTCAGTTATACTCCTAGGGGAAGATAAAGAGCATTGCCCTCTCTGTCTGGTTGTTCTTTTTGGTTAATATCCTCTTTTGGGGGGAGAATGCTAGCAGCTGTTGCAGTTTTGACATCATTTAACTGGCTCTTTCCCACAGATTTTATTTAACAAGAGTTTTAAAATGTGTCTTGCTTAGTTAAAGTCGGACCACATTAAAATCTTTATTCTTGTTTTTGATTTTAATTTTGACTCTCCAAATCATCAATCCTGATTGTTCAGACAGCTACAGTGCTGGTGCAGAGTGTCAAAGATCAAGGACAATTATAGACAAAATGCCACAGGAACTCAGGGAGAAACTGATCCCTGATTCTGAATGGCAAGTTTTGACATTTAAGAGGAGTAAAAATCTTATTGGTGTTCCTTTTCTCAGGACCCTTACTCCCTGTGATAGAAAATTAAAACAAAAAAGAAGTCACTACCTGCCACTACTTGGGAACAACCATTTCCTTAGCAGGCAGTGCTGCCATTGGCAGGAGAAACTGCCTAACTTCAAATAATTTAGGGAATAGTGACAGTCTGGAGCTGAGCTCAGTTGGCCAGACATAGAAACATGCATACACCTACTGGAAACTGAGTGGGGCAAATTATATAAACTCTTTGGTGGGGCTGAAACCTTCCATTCATTAACACCTTCAGTCTAACATTTGAACCTTGTTTTGATTTTGGTACTATCTCTGCTTCTGGTCTGGACTTTGTCTTCTGACTTTGTTCCCAGGCCCCTCTGACCAGTGTTTTGTTTCCCTAACGACTATTCTAGCATTCACAGAATAACTCCGATGCTTCTAGCCCAGGGGTATGGAACCTTTGGCCTAGAGGTCACAAGTGGCTTTCTATGTCCTTGGGTTTGGCCTTTTGACTGAGTCCATGTTTTACAGAACAAATCCCTCTATTAAGGGGATTTGTTCTGTGAAGTTTGGATTCAGTCAAAGGGCCACACTTGAGGAGTTAGATGGGCACATGCAGCCTCAAGGCTGCAGGTTCCCTGCCTCTGTTGTAGCCCCTTTCTAAACAGAAACCTGGTTGTGGCCATTTCTTGATAATAGGTGTGGAGGGCTTCAGACTCCTAGTCAGCTGGAAGATCTAGTGTTTACATGGTGAAAGAGAGCAATAAGACATATTATTTCCAGAAATTGGAGCCCTACCAGGGAAGATAATTTAAACATGGAGGTGGGGGTGTGAGGGAAAGGTATTCTCATGACTCACACCCTAAATTAGGGTAATGAACTTCCATAGGAAAAAGGAAGGTATATGTGTGTGTGTGTGTGTATAATTACAGAGATTTTGGTTTGGGAGGTCAAGTCAGGGAAGTTCAGGGTAGGTGGGGAAAAATGAGACTTGATTATTCCAAACAATAGAAACTGCAGATATCTAGGGTTGATTTTAAAAAGGAAATAATATAATGTGATTTGATGGAAGGAAAAAAACTTAATTATAACCATAAATGTAAATAGGATGAACTCATTCAAAGTGAAAGAAGGGTAGAAGATTACATTATAAAGTAAAAACCTAACCATTTGCTGTATACAGTAAACAATTCAAACTTACAGGATTCATGCAGAGTGAAAATGAAAAAAGAATGACAGTCACAATCTAAGGCAAAGTAACACTAAAAGAAAGATATAGAAACTGCATTATACTTAATGGTAACACAGATAATGAAGCAATATCAGTATTAAATACATATGTACTGAATGATATCTAATACTTAAAGGGAAAGTTAATTTACTAGTAGAAAATAACTATCTCAAAGACCTAGAGAGTAAAATAATAATTATAGGTGACTTCAACATGATTCTCTCAGACTTACACAAATGTAACAGAAAGATAACTAAAAAAAAAAAGACATTAAGGATCTGAATAGGATGTTAGAAAAACTAGATAAAATAGATCTTTGGTCATTACTGAATGGGAATCTTAAGGAATATATCTATTTTTCAGGATTTTATGGCACCTATACAAAAAGTGATCATGTCCTGGGTCACTAAAGAACTTATAAATAAATTGTGATGGGCAGAAATATAAAATATTAAGGGTAACACCAACAAAGGACACAAACTGATAACTACCAGTGTCTAAATAATAAATAAGTCAAAGAACAAAATACAAAAGTTTATGATTTCCTCTTCAATAGTAAATGTTTATATTTTGGTGATATGGTTTTCTTGATTCTTTTGTGGATCAAATTAACTAATGCCATATAAATTATATTATTTTTAAAAATAACTCTTTGTTTACCAGTTTGAAGAACTTTTTGATTTGTATTTTGCTGCTCACTTTGAGTTTCAAATTTTTACTCTTGTATTTATTTAGTGGTTATTAATTTCTTGATTTTCTAGTCTGTTTAGTTCTCTACACAAATCATTGGGTATTTAGTGTTCAGAGAGAAAGATTTTATCTAAAATACTGGTTTTGCTATATTTCATAAATTATAGTCTACTGTTTCATTCTTATGCCTTCCTTTAATGTAATTATTTATTGTTGCACCATTAGAAATTATGAATATGAAGAATTCAGAAATATGGGAAGACTTGGTGAACGAATTAACATAAAATAAGGAGAACAATTTACACAATGATCACAATGATGGGAAAGAAAACAGCATTGGAAGACTTCAGAACTCTGATCAATGCAGTGATGAGTCATTTACTTCAGAGCTCTTAAGATGAAGCATGCCTTTTGTCTACTGGCAAAGAGGTACTGGAAAAATAGGAGCAGAATGAGCTGTGCATTTTCAGACATGACTAATGCGTTGATCTATTTCACTTGATATTAATTTGTTATAAGGGAAGGATCTATATTGGTGGGTTTGGGGGAGTCATGAGTGTTACAGTGACATGTGATATTAAGAAAAAGAGAGAATTCTACGCCCCCCCCCAAGAAAGAGAATCAATAAAACAGTGAACAAAAACAATTTTTTAAAAGATTTAAATTGAAACTAGGATGGGCCTAGTAAAACTTTGGTCACCCAAGAGATTCCAAACATAAGATAATTCTGGGGCTATAGAAACCAAACAAGTAAGGTTTGATTCTAGATCTCTATTCATATTTCTAAGCCTCTCTATAACAGTCCAAAGGGTGTCCTAGTTTTCTTCTATTATTCTTTAGATACTCCATGTTCCAGGCAACAAGTAGAGTGCTTTCTGTATAGCAAGTGCTCAATGGCTGTCAACTGTTTAGACTGATGTACATCTCATTGTCTCAATTGTTTCACAGTAGCCTTCTGAGAGGCAATGTAGTGGTCAGTGTACTGACTCAAATGTTTCATAGCTGTGTGACCCAAGACAAGTCTCTTCAAAATCTTGGAGCTCCTTTCTTCGTCTGTGAGAAAGAGGTGTTACTTTCAATCTTTGCCTTACAGGGCTGTTGTGAGGAAAATGCTTTCAAAGAAATATGATCTATCAGTATTTGAATATGTAATTAGAGTAGATGAGGGAGGATTGATACTAAGTTACTTCTGGGTAACAGATAACCAGTAGAGGATTTTTCTGGTTCCTCCTTGGCTTTTGAAGCAACATATTGGTTCTACAGCTCAAGTGTGCTACAAGAAGAGGTTTTGTCATTAACTGAGTCCTTCCCCAAAGGTTTGAACTATCTTTCTACACTGTTTATGGTAAGGATAGTAATGGAGCAGACAGTCAGGAAAGGCACATTTTTTTTTTCTTAATGCATAGACTCTTTGGAGAATAGAAAATTAGTTTTATTTTCTTTCAAGTCTGAAAATCAGACAATGGAAAGAACCATATGTTTATAATTCATATTGAGACAACATTTTATAATTTACAAAGCCCTTTACATGCATTATTTCATTTAATCTTCATGTCCTGTAAAGTTGATATTGTTATTATCCTCATTTTACAGATAAGAAAGCTGAGATTCAGAAAGAATGAGTAATTTGCCCAGGATCCCACAGCTAATCAAGTTTTGAGGCTGGATTCAAACTCAGGTCTCCCTGACTCTAAGTGCAGTGTATCTACTGTATCATGTTGCTTTTCAATCATAAGATTGATGGCTCTTAAGAAGACTATGGAATGAACAGATAAATGACAGAATGATTTTATACATGTATATATGTATATATGCATATACACATATACATACATATTTGTGTCTAATGGTAGCCACCTGTAGAGTGGGATTGGAGGGTAGGTAGGGAAGAAAAAAAGAAAAAAGTTATATTTAAAAGGAATAGCAAGTTGTATATAATAGATTTGTAGTTTCATGTACAATCATCTTTTTAAAAAATTCTACTATATCATGGAAATGCTTATTTTATTTCATAAATTAAAAATAAAATAAATAGAAGAAAAAAATAAATAGAAGAGCCTGGCCTGAGTGGGTCAAGAAATGGTAGTATAACCTCCAAGTCAACCAGGCTCACAGCCTGAAAAATCACCCTTGACTCCTACTCATCCCACATATCCAATCTGTTGTCAAATCTTGTTGTTTTCACTTTCATAACATCTCCCTTTTCCTCTATTCACACAGTTGTCATCCTTGTTACAAACAAGCCTTTATCACTTCTTTCCTGGAAAACTGCATAAACTTTCTAATTAGTCTCCCTATCTAAAGTCTCTCCCTCTCCGGACTCTAATCTATTGTTCACTAAGTGGACAAAATTATTTTCTTAAAATACTAGTCTGACTATGTCCCTACCTCCCCCACTCCTATTCAATAAACACCAGTGACTCCCTTTATCTCCAGGATCAAATGTAAAATCCTCTGCCTGGCAGTTAAAGCCCTTCACAACCTGCCCCCTTGTTACCTTTCTAGTCTAATTACACTTTGTTACCCCACCATACACTTTATGATCAATTTTATTGGCCTACTTGTTTTTCCTCACACATGACTATGTTGAGATCTAGAGGCACTGGGACCCCAAAATCATGACACTTGAGTCCTGCCCAAATGAATTTGAACCAAGCCTTCTTTCAGCCAAAGATAAGGTTTATTAAAGATCTGTCATACTGGCTAGACCCTTAAGAAATCTGAACATTTGTGAGCTATTGGCTAGGTTCTTAAGGAATGTGAGCACCTTAAAGGAGACTGGGAGAGATCTAGGAAGTATCTGGATGGAAGACAGGGAGGCTGAGATGGGGTCTAGATGGGATTAAAGGTGGGAAGTGGCCAGGGGCAATGGGGCGGGGGAGTAACAGAATTGGGAGATTGCGTTTAGCCACAAGGAGGCCGGGTGCTCGGATTACAGCAAACACCAGGCAAACACCAGGGAGTTGGAAAAGTCCAAGGATTTTCCTTTTTGGGGTCCAGATCCCATCCTCATCAACACTGTATCTCTCTACATGCAACAGTACTGGCTACCCCCCGTGTCTGGAATGTGTATCCTCATCTCTCCCTCCAAGTTTCCCTGGCTTCGTATATATTGTGCATGTAGTTTATCTCTACTAGAATGTGAGCTCCTTAAAAGCAGGAACCATGATGGGTTTTTGCCTTTCTTTCAATGCTCCGATGGGGTCCAGAAATGTGTGTGGGAATTCACTGAATAAGTCAATGAAGACACTCCACCTCATTTAAAGTAAGTGATGCCAAAGCACACAAAAGACTTGCATAATTCAGTTACAAAGTGCTCCTTAAAGAGATAAACAAGCTAAATAGCTGGAGGAACATTCAGTGCTGGGTTTTGCCAAAGTAATAAAAAATGACAACACTATCAAAGTTAATTTACACTTCAATGGTATATCAAACAAATTACCAAGGAGATACCTCGTAGAACTTGATAAAATAAAAACAAATTTCACTTGGAAAAATAAAAGACCTAGAATATTGGGGAAAGGCAGAAAAAAAGTAGGAGTGAAGAAGGAATAGCACTTTCAGACCTCAAACTATGTTATAAAGGAGCAGTCATCCAAGCTATCTAGCAGTGTTTAAAAAATAGAGACAGATCAATGGAACAGACTACCCAAGGGAGAATCAGGACAATGGAATTCAATAACCCTGTGTTTAATAAACTGAAAAACATAAATCACCTAGGGAAAAAACTCCTTATTTAATAAGAAATGTTGTAGTAAGTCGTTTCAGTTGTGTCTAACTCTCCATGACCCCATTTGGGATTTTCTTGGGAAAGATACTGGAGTGGTTTGCCATTTCCTTCTCCAGCTACTTTTACAGGTGAGACACTGAGGCAAACATGGTTAAGTGACTTACCCAAAGTCACAAAGCTATTAAGTGTTTGAGGCCAGATCTGAACTCAGGTCCTCCTGATTCCAGGTGGAGTTCTATCCACTGTACCACTTAGCTGCCCTACTAATAAGAAATGCAGGACAACTAAAAAGCAATTTGGCAGAAATTAGGCTTATAACACCTTATACTATTTTCCACAATACATTCTAAATACCTTAATATTAAAGATTATACTGAAAAAAAATTAGAAGAAAAGCAGACCACATAACTTCTCACAGCTATGTGTAGGGGATATATTCTTTTTTTGGAGCTAGGCAATTGAGGTTAAGTGACTTGCCCAGGGTCACACAGTTAGTAAGTGCCAAGCGTCTGGTCTAAGACCAGATTTGAACTCAGATCCTCCTGACTCCAGGGCCAGTGCTCCACGAACTGTGCCACTTAGCTGCCCCTTGGGAGATATATTCTTAACAAAACAAAGAATAGAGGCAATTACAAAAGATAAAATTATTAACTCTGATTACATGAAACTGAAAAGTTTCTGTGCAAATAAAATTAATGAAGCTAGGAGGAGAGCAAATAGGAAAAAAATCTTTGTATCAAATTTCTCTGAAAAGTGTTTGATATCCAACATAAATAAACTATCTAATACACACACACACACACACACACATACACACAAATATATTTAACTAATAGCCATTTGTCAATAGATTAATGGTCAAAGGATATGAACAAGTTCTTAAAAGGAGAATTACAATGTTTTCACAACCATATGAAAGAATGCTCCAAAGTAATAAATGCACATTGAAACAATCCTAAGGTTTCACCTCACACCCTGAAAATTGACAGAGATGACAGAAAATGACAATAGTCAACATTGGAGGGGTTATAAGATAACAGGCACACTAATACATTGTTGGTGGAGTAGTGAAATGGCACAACCATTTTGGAAAGTAGTTTGGAATTGTGTAAAAAGAGTGATTAAATTGTCCATATTCTTTGAATCAAAGACTTCATTACTAGGCTTATAGCCAAGGAAGTAATCAAAATGAAGACAGTCCCCATATACACCAAAATATTTTTAGTAGCATTTTTTTGTGATAGCAAAGAACTGGAAATAAAGTAGATGCCCATCATTTGGGGAATAATTAAACAAATTATGATACTTGAATTAATGGAAATACTGTGCTATAAGAAATTATGTATATGATGAATACAGAGAAGCATAGACTTACATGAACTGATGAAGAGTTGAAGTAAACAGAGTCAAGAAAACAATATATACAATAACTACAACATAAATGGAAAGAACACACATTCAAAAAAATCATTAGTGAATGTAACAAAATTATAAAGATCACGCATGACTCAAATGAAGAGATATGAGAGGATATCTATAACCCACCACTTTGTAGAGGCAGGAGATCCACAAGTGTTACATATTTCACATGTTTTTGGACTTTTTCAATGTATTGATCAGTTGGACTGATACTTTTCCTCTTTTTCTTTTTCCTTTTGTCTTTAAAAAATACTATTTGCTATATGGAATGGCTCTCTGGCATAGGGAGGGGGAAGTATACTAGGATAACTATGATATGTAAAAAACAAAAGACATCAACAAAAAACCTACTTTAAAACATAAAGTGGTAAAATGATATACCTGGTACCTTAATCAGATGAGAACATATCTTAATAAATTAATCTCATAAACTTTAGATCAAGGTCAAGAAAGTCCTTAGTCAGTTTTATAGGAAGTATGTTTGGATTGACTCAAGAAACCTGTTAACATCCTGGGGGTGTGGAGGGGATCTGTATAAAATTGAAGAGCCAGTTCAGAACCGAAGAGTTTTGAGTATGTGGAGAGGAGAGAATATTTCAGCTAACCCCTTTTAGAAGTAATCAGGTAAGGGAAGAGGAGTAAAAACCCCAGTTATCCAGCTATGGTCCTTAGTCTCCCCTCCTCCCCCAACTTCCCTCTGCTAGAGGAAGAGCCTGTGTGTTTTGTACTGTCCAAAAGATTTTGAACTTCTCATCTTCCTGTTAGCATCCAGCAGTGTCCCTAGATCAGCTGATGGTGGCGACTGCAACTGGAACCAAGAATAAACCAAGGTTCTACAGGACACAGACTCAAGGCTCTACAAAGAGCCCAACACAAAAGCTTGGTGTACCTAAGAGGAGCATCTGGAGGAGTCTAGCAAAGGGACTTCCCCTGTGCCACATGTAGTCTCTGAGATTGAGCCCACTTTCACCTGGATTCTAGAAGTATCAGAGAAAGAAATGTGTGTCACAGATTTTGAGGAGATGTTTTGTGTCAATTATAGCAAAATAATCACTTTTTATTCTGGCTTACTAATTGATAATCAACCCATAATTAAGGCAGGGAGCATACCAGTGGGTGGGGACTTGTGACCTATATAGCATTATAACCTCTTCCTAAACCTCTTAAGTGCCCTGAGGGAACATAGTAACTGTCTCTGGGTACATGACTTATCAGTGTAAGTGGGAGTTGGGAGAGTATTTCCAGAGCATGTTCTACATAAGCACTTAATAAATACTTGTTGATTGACTGGTCATAGATTCATACATATGACAGTTTCAAAAATCTATTAGGGAATATCACTGTGCTGCACACACAGAAGGGGATCACAAATAACTTAATTAACCAAAAGAAAAGAAATGTAGCACCCCCTTTCTGGGCTATTCCATCCCCATTCTCACTAGCAGGTGAGGGTCCCCTAATGGAGTAATCTTGAGTTCAATGTCTTCTATAGGTCTAAATTTCTAAAACTGTAGCTCACGAGTTCCTGATGGTGCATTCTCCTTTAATAGTTGACATAATTAAATTAGCTCAAAGCAAAGGCTTTTTACTAAAAATGACTTAGCATAGACAATACTAACACAACATTCAGCATACTTGAAATGCACTTCCCCACAAATACCAAAAAGTAGGCATACACATAGAGTATATTAGTAAAAGAGACATAAATAGTGAGCAAAAGTGGCCAAGGCAACTCTTACTTCACCACTGCAGGGCTCCTCATATGATTTCTCTTTGTATATTTCTCTTGTATGACATAAGGCTTGCTTGGATCTGCATAGGCCAACACCAGTGTATATGTAATGCAAGTGATCAAGTCTTTGAAAGCTTGATCACATTTGTCTGTCAACTGATCTCCAAATAGCTTTGTAGGTTTCAATGTAATTTGTCATTTCTTGTCCTTTCACTTCTAGTTCTCTCCAATCATGTATAAATGGGGTCATTGAATGGTTTAGCAATAGCAGCATTGTTCTCAATGTATTAGCGATAGTAATTGGCAAATCTTATAAAAGTTCTTAAATCTCAAAGATTCTGTGGAAATGGACATTTCAGAAAGCACTCAAAACTTTCTTGGCTTGCATACACACCTTGTTGGGGTACTATGAGATCTATATATTTAATAGAGCACATATTTCTTTCTCTGATACTTCTAGAACGCAGGTGAAAATGGGCTCTGCAAAATTAGCACTTGTGGATTGACAGCTTTATATCAGCTTTCTCTAGCCACTTTCATTAGTCCCTCTTCATATTTTTCTAGTCTTTCCAAATACAGTGAGGCTGTAAGGTATAAATCTAAGTTGGTAAAATACAATTAGGAAGATGAAAGCAGTCTTCCCTCTGTCTTCATTAGCCATAGGAACCTGATAGTGTCTTTGGTGTAATTCTAAAACTGAGAACCAATGGCTGTAGAACATACAATCCAGAGCTTCTTGAACTTGGGGCATCATGTACTTGCCCACTTCAGTTCTTTTGTTTAAAGGCTAGCAGTCCACACAGATTTGTATCTTTCCATATTTCTTTGTGCCCCTAACTAGAAGTGATAGGCTGCTCAACTCTGGGGATGCTGCCACTGACCAGCAGTTCTTTCAGATAGTTTCTAAGGTCTATGTTGTTCCTGGCTCAATCAGGAGTCATTGAGATTGATTCTGTGGGCTACTTCTCAGGTTCATTCCACACTCCACTCATGCAGAAAAACATGCCTGTCTTCTTGTTGAGGATCTATTGCAACTGATCCTTCCATCCTTCCTGTACTGAGAAGTTACCTAAGTCAAATATCTCAGGATTCAGTCCTGAGTTTGAATAGCCGACACTTTCATGATATAAGCTGTCACTACTTGTCTCTACGATACGTCTCTGCATAGGCTTCATGGATATTAAAAATGGACAGGTATTTGGTCTCAATTTGTTGCTTGTAGGACCCTATTATATTTTGAACAGGCCAAAATTGATTCCAATCTATGTTCTTCAGTTAGAATTGGTGGATCTGGACATCCCAGAGACATACTGTTTACCTTCCTGTTGAAACCAACAAGTTCCTTGTGGAACTTAAAGCTTATCTTAATACATCCCAGATATGCAGTCTTTATCACTCATTCCACCAAGTTCTAGCCCTTTTAAAGGCTGTAAAGGTATTTTCTTCAGTTTTCTCTGATAAAAAAAACTGGAATATGATGGTAATTTGAGATGATACACTGTCAAGGAGAAGTCCAGGATAGATTGTTAATCTTCCCCATCACCTTTATGCAGGGTCATATGAATCCAGGGGTAATAGACCTATCAGAAATTAATGATGAAGTCATTGCTGCTGTTGCCAGGATCTGGGGAAACCTTCCCTGCCCCACCTTCTGTTCTTGATGTTGGTTCATGAGATTTTATTTTCTGCAGGACCAAAGCCACATACCTTCCACTGATACATCCAACATACATATAGCTATCTAATCCACAATTATAACAGATGATGGTGTTGAGGTTTAGGGGTGCTGGGATCCCAAAATCACAACACATGAGTCCTGCCCGAAAGAATTCAATCCAAGCCTTCTTTCAGCCAAAGACAAGGTTTATTAGAACATCTGTCATATTTGACAGACTTTTAAGGAGTCTGAATATTAGTAAGCTATTGGCTAGATTATAAGAATCTAAGCATCTTAATGGAGAGAAGATGGACCTTATATACAGAAAGCCTGTGGGAGGGATCTAGGAGTGGCCAAGTAGTTTGGGGTGACTGGAGGAGGGGTGTAAGGAGGATCTGAATGGGAGTGGCCAGGAAGCTGGGGTGAACAGAACTCCTGGGACCTGGACCACTTGGCCAAGGGAGAATGGAGCCTATCTAGGATTAAGGGTGGGAAATGGCCAATGGAGGGCTAGGTTAGGTTAAAGGTAACTGAGAATTGGGAGATAGGGTGTAGCCACAATGAAAGGCCAGTTATGGGATTATAACCTCAGGCCAGAGACTTGGCCACATGGGAAAGTCCAGGGTTTTTCCTTTTTGGGGTCTAGCTCCCATCCTCATCAACGGTTCTGCTTCTTTGGTTACATCCTGATAGAGGTATTCTTTTATCAGGTCATTGTGGCCTTCATTCCTTTGGTTCGCTACCTTCTGGTTTTTTTGCGAGGCAATTGGGGTTAAGTGACTTGACCAAGGTCACACAGCTAGTGTAAAGTGTCTTGTCTGAGACTGGACTTGAACTCAGGTCCTCCTGACTCCAGGGCCAGTGCTCTATCCACTGCACCACCTAGCTGCCCCAGTTCTCTACCTTCTGAAGAAAAATTATTTTGTTTATTATTTCATCTTTCAGCCAATCCTCTGTGGGATTCTGCCTTTAAGTCTGTACCTGCAGTGTGACTCCTTTGCTTTGTTTGTTTTTTTGATGAAGTTGTTTTATTGACTGGGCAAGGATTTATTGTTCCCAAGCACCAACTTTCAAGGAGAGTATCCATTAAGTACCTTTATAACTCAGTTATAAAGTAACTCTACATACCTTTAAAACAGATACCTGCTATCCTGACATTGATCAAAAAGGACAATAAACAGTTGGGGGGAGGTGGGGTGCAGCAAACAAAACTGACCAAGTAATCCAGTCTTTCACAGCTTGCAAACAACCCCCAGGGCAAGGTTCCATCCCTTCAAGTTGACCTACCCGAAGGGTTTTCTTAGGGATTGTAAAAAATTCTCTAAGTCTTGCTTTGTTTGTTAGCCTACATGCAAAAATATGTTCCTTTGCCAGATGAGGTTGAACCCTTCTTTGCAGAGATACTATGGTCCTCTAAGTCTATTAGTAATTTGCTCACCTTGGCTAAATGGGGAGGTGGTAGCCATTGATCAATACCAATGAGAAGCAGGCCACTTAGGATTTTATGTAAGACTGTGTATTTGCTGTACTCTGAATTTATCCCCTTAATCAGGTTTAACTGAATCTCTCTGAATTATTCTCTGTAATTGAGAATCCACCTTGACTAGGAAGTCAGATTAGGAAGTTTCCTTTACACTAAACAACAGAATTGATCAATGTATTATCTTCTTCTTGAGGAGTCTCACCCCTACCACATGATAACTCTAGGTTTAGCAAATGTGTTTGCCATGTAATATTGGGCTGTATTGTCTTTTGGCTCTGCCAAAGAGCAAGAGTTATTCTTTTAAGACTTTCTATCAATGTACTTCCCATTTCTGATCCCAGTGACTGGTACCATATAGATACCTATAGTATCTCTATCAGAAGTCTGCCCTTGGCTTTTCCTCAAAAGTATCACTTTCAGGCTTAAATATAGTTCTTTATTTATTTTTTGTTTTTTTATTTTTTATCTTTTTATTTTATTATTTTTTTTAAGGCAATTGGGGTTAAGTGACTTGCCCAGGGTCACACAACTAGTAAGTGTCAAATGTTTGGTCTGAGGCCAGATTTGAACTCAGGTTCTCCTGATTTCAGAGCCTGTGCTCTATCCACTGTACCACCTAGCTGCCCCCTCTTAATTTCATTGTGGGAATGCTCAGGAGAGGTCCCAGTTTTCAAAGTGACTCCTTCTTGTCAGAGATGGTACTATTTTCTACTGTCTGTATAACAGGATTATTTGAAAGATCAAATTGGTCAGGAGATTAATAGAGCACTTCCCAAGTGAACTCATCTGGCTTTGTGTTACTAGACATTACTCTGTAATCTTCCAACTCTTTCACCTTCCTTTGCAATAGGACTAGTCTCAAAATAGGATTTGAGACTCCTGCATTTTTACAATATCTTTAGTCTAATTATCACCAACCACTTCTTATATTAGGAGGTTTCTAGGACCTTCTATGACAACAATATATTTCAACCAATTTAGCATCCATCTTTTTAAGAGATTGCTTCATTTTTAAGGTATTCAATAAAATCAGTAGTGCTAACTTAAGCAGTGAACATGCAATAGCACAATATTAAATTATTGTACATATGTGTGATTCATCCAAAATTGAAAATGGAAAATACATTTAAAATGAACTGGAATAGCCTGCTCAAAGTACAGAAAAGAAGAGCCAAGATAAAATTTCCACTGCAAGGAGGTTAAAATCCCATTAGAGGCAAAAAAGCAAAATAAAATATAAAACAAGACAAAACCAAAAAATATTTAAAATGTCACAGCAGAAAAATAATAAATATAAAGATATTTAAAATTAAACAACTGAGACATCAAAAGTACAAGAAAAATAATTTTTTCTAACCAATATCAATAAAGACCAAAAACTGCCACTAAAAACTCAATCACAAGAGAGATTAAAAGAACATTTTGATAAAATAATAAACTATATCCCAATAATAGAAGAGAAAGCAAAGGAAGAAAGAAAAAAATTTTTAAAAATTAATTTCTTCTCAATTTTTTTTTTTTTAGGCAATTGGGGTTAAGTGACTTGCCCAAGTTGCCCAAGGTTACACAGCTAGTAAGCGTCAAGTGTTTAGTCTGAGGCCAGATTTGAACCCAGGTCCTCCTGACTTCAGAGCCTGTGCTCTATCCACTGCACCAAGTAGCTGCCCCTAAAAATTAATTTCTTTTTTTTTTTTAACTCTTCATGTTCCACTTGAGTCTTGTATTGGAAAGTTAAATTATCTATTCAGCTCTGGTCTTTTCATCAAGAATGCTTGAAAGTCCTCTATTTCACTGAATGACCATTTTTTCCCCTGAAGAATTATACTCAGTTTTGCTGGGTAGGTGATTCTTGGTTGTAATCCTATCTCCTTTGCCCTCCGGAATATTCTATTCCATGTCCTGCAGTCCCTTAATGGAGAAGCAGCTAAATCTTGTGTTATCCTGATTGTATTTCCACAGTACTTGAATTGTTTCTTTCTGGCTGCTTGTAATATTTTCTCCTTCACCTGGGAACTCTGGAATTTGGCTACAATATTCCTAGGAGTTTTCCTTTGGGGATCTCTTTCAGGAGGAGATCAGTGGATTCTTTCAATTTCTATTTTGCCCTCTGGTTCTAAAATATCAGGGCAGTTTTCCTTGATAATTTCTTGAAAGATGATGTCTAGGCTCTTTTTTTGATCATGGCTTTCAGACAGTCCAATAATTTTTAAGTTTTGTCTCCTGGATCTATTTTCCAGGTCAGTTGTTTTTCCAATGAGATATTTCACATCATTTTCTAATTTTTCATTCTTTTGGATTTGTTTTACAGTGTCTTGATTTCTCATAGTCACTAGCTTCCAATTGCTCTATTCTAATTTTTAAGGAAGTATTTTCTTCAATAATATTTTGGACTTCCTTTTCCATTTGGCCAATTTTGCTCTTTAAGGCATTCTTTTCTTCATTGGCTTTTTGGACCTCTTTTGCCATTTGGGTTAGGCTATTTTTTAAGGTGTTATTTTCTTCAGTATTTTTTTGGGTCTCCTTTAGCAAGCTGTTAACTTGCTTTTCACGATTTTCTTGCATCACTCTCATTTCTCTTCCCAGTTTTTCCTCTACTTCTCTTACTTGCTTCTCAAAATCCCTTTTGAGCTCTTCCAAGGCCTGGGACTGATTCATATTTTTCTTGGAAGTTTTGGATGTAGGAGCTTTGACTGTTTTCTTCTGGTTGTATGTTTTGATCTTTGTCGCCAAAGTAAGATAATATAGTCTGACTCTTTTTGCTCTGCTTGCTCATGATCCCAACCAATTACTTGAGTTTTAAACTCTTTGTTAAGGTAAGAGTCTGTTTCTAATGTGGAGAATGTACTGTCCCAAACTTCGGGGGTTTGTACAGCTGTTTTCAGAGGTACTTCTAGGGACCTGAAAATTTCAGTTCTTCCAAGGTGCTATGATAAGGGGCGAGGTGTTTCCTCTCCCTTGCCACAACAAGCTCCACCACACCAGTGCTCCTCCTCACCCCAGGACTGCTCCTCAGAACTGTGACCCAGATCCAAGCATGGGCAAAGCAAGAGATTCCTGCCTCAACACTGGCAAAGAGATCCTTGCAATCCCCCTCAGTCTGTGGGCCAGAAGCTCAGAAGGCAGTCACTGCCCTCGGGGCGGATGAGATCTAGCTTCTTCTCTCACCAGTCACAGACATTTCCCACTGACCTTCTAAGTTGTCTTTGGCAGTGGGTTGAGAAGTCTGAAAACCGCCACAGCTGCCCACGATTCAGTCCTCTGAGGCCTGCTCCAGGGTCACTGTGGCCTGTGCGCCCACGCCAAACTGTGCTCCTATGCCAAACTGCGCTCCTCTCCTAGCCTGGCGCGATATACCTTTCCGATCAGCTATCCAGGTTTTCTTGGGCTGGAAATTTGTTTTACTCTGTTTTGTTGTGGGTTCTGCTGCTTTAGAATTTGATTAGAGCCAGTTTTTGTAGGTATTTGGACGGGTTTGGGGGAGAGCTCTAGCAAGTCACTGCTTTCCCTCTGCCATCTTGATTCCGCCCCCTCTAAAAATTAATTTCTTGATGAGTCTTCACTTGTAAGAAAATAAAAGAAGGTGCTTCATGTATGACATGACCATAGGATGTGAAGGGTATGAGGGGCAGGTTCAGTTTCTATGGAGGATGAACATCCCATGGAAAGTTTGTACTGTGCAGCGTAAGTTCATATTTGTCTCAATGGATGGGTTTATCTCAATTAGGTATAGTTGTATACGTGTAGAATTATGGCTATTTATAGGGTCTCCTATTTAGGAGCTGTTGCTTGCCTAGGAGTATAATATTAGTATGCTTCCCTTGCTTATGGGATTTCCATATAGGATCAGTGACCATTCCTCCCACCTTTGTCTCAGCCTGTGTCTATCCCTTATTTCTCTAAAGTGATCAAAATCTCTGCTTGAGCCAGAATTAAGTATCCCAGAAAAGATTTGCCAGCTGCCAAATTTTCTTTGTTTATAATCAGACATAGGACATGCACTACAATTCAAAGGAGGGATAGATAAAATAAATAGCACAAATGAGCAGTGGTTGCTTTGGCTGCAATTGATGGAGCAGGCTGTCCGGATTCTCCTTCTGTCTCTTTTTCTGATAAGTGAATAGTAAACAGGGTATGTCTGGGATGACAGGAGCATCCCATCAGTTCTATGTGCCACCATTTCACCAAAGGTCACCAGATTCCTAGAGGACGGCCAACGGAAACAATGTCTAGAAATCGGATGCAGTTTAATCTTGGCTATGGAATTTCCTTTCATATCACTGAAGATGGAGAAGATTGTTTTTATTATTCTTCTCAGAAGCCTCCAAAGCTAAGCTCAAAGACACATCCCCAAACTTGTGAATTTTGGGATAGTATCTCCTTTAGTTTCCCATTCCCATAGCAACACTACTCAGGAGGTTGAGTCTAGGAATCCAGGGTTACATTGGTATGTACCTACTTAAATGTATACATGCTGTCTCCCCTTTAAGCTCCTTGAGGACAGGAATTCTTTTCCTGTCTTTTAGTTTGATGAGGTCATCCGATTGATGAGGAAGGTAGAAGAGTAGTTATCAACACATTAGGAATATATTTGTTCTGATATAGGTATTCTATATAGCTTATAAAGCAAGAAAAGCAGAACCACAGCTAGTAAAGACTTTGCCTAAGATGAACTAATAAAAATAATAATTACTAATATTTATATAGTGCTTTCTATGTGCCAGGCACTATGTGAAGCACTTTATAATTAATATCTCATTTGATCCTCACAACAACCCTGGGAGGTAGATACTTATTGATGAATTGAGCACCTAATTAACTTACAGTGTATGTTAGCTACTGTAGAAAAATAATCTGTTGGATTGTTAATACCATCTTCAGCAGCATGTATGAATATGGAAGATACAGAATGGCTATTAATAAAATAGGTTCTAAGTTACTTGATGGAATGGAACTGAGGACATAGCTAAGCATGCCAGTTCCCCATATCTAACATGATAAATTCCAATACATATGTACTTAGTTCCTTGTTCCATCTTCCCCTTCCATCTATGTGAACAACATTTTCTTATTACCATCACTATGATTATCATCATCAACCAAACATTTATGATGTTTGGGAGTGATATGAAGAAGAATAAGACAGATCTGTGCTCCAAAATACCTTACAAGCTCATAAGCAATTAAATAACAATTTAAAATACTAATGATATCACAAGACAGTGTTTGATAAGTGCCAAATGAGTGACACAACTAAGTATTTTAGGAGTTCAAAGGAGAGAGTGATGGTTTCCATGTGGGGTGAGGAAATAAGATTTAAGCTAGCCGTACTCATTCATAACTATTTTTGTTTAACTTTTCCTTTTTGTTGTTGTTGTAAATTTTTTTTAAAATTTTAAACTTAAATACAAAACAAGGAAAAAAACCCAAAACATTGCCATGCACACAGCAGACCATAAGAGAGGATTCAATATAAAACAATAAATTTCAAGAAAACCTATATAATAAATACTACATTGTTTTCAAAGCTGCCCATCTTTTCTTTGCTTCCTTGTTGGTTTTCTTTTGTTCTCTGCTTTGCACCACTTTTTACTTTATTCTCCCTCATCCCCCAGAAGGCTACAATTAAGCATGAATATATATGTATATATATGTACACACACACATACATATATATATATATATATACACATACACACACACATATATATACACATACATAGATATCTTTAAACAGACACATATATACACATATATACTTGTACACATATCTGTAAGACCATAATATGCTTATTTTGACCTGTCATCAGTTTCTCTGAAGGTAGATAGCATCTTCCTTCATAGGTCCAAGTCTTTCCATATTTTTTTAATCAACCAGCTCATCATTTCCTATAAAACAGCAATATTCCAACCAATCACATCCTATCTGAGAGATTGTCTACGAAAGTTTTTCCCCCAATTTTCTGCATTCTTTCTATTCTTGGATACATACATAAGTTTTATTTGTACAAGAAATTTCAATTTAAAACAATTGAAATTATCCTTTATATACTTCAACAATGCTCTCTCTCCCTTATAATATAGTAAGTCTTTACTTCCTTTAAATCTTTTTTTTCCTAGTTTCTTTTAAGTTCCTGACCTTTTGCTCTTCCAAATGAGCTGTCATTATTTTTTCTAACTCAGTAAAATAATTTTTTTTGTAATTTAATTGGGACGACATTGAATAAATAGTTAGGTAAAATTGTCATTTTAAAAATTATGTTAGCTTTACTTACCCACGAACAATAAATATTACTTCAATTATTTAGATCTGAGTTTATTTGTATAAAAAGTGTTTTATGTTTATATTCACATAGTTCCTGTATCTGTTTTGGCAGGTATATACTTAGGTATTTTATTCTGTCTAGGTATTTTAAGTGAATAAAACAATACTGAATAAAATTGCTGACACAGAGTAGTTTCTCTATTTTTCACTTTTGATTAAATCAATTTTAACTTTAACTTTGAGAACATGATTACTAACCCTGTTTTTTCTTTTCATACTAAATTCTACTCCTGCCCTTTATTTTGTCTTTGTCTCTCTCATTTTTATAATGTTTTCTGAAAGCAACATTGTTGAATTCAATTTTTTAATCCACTATCCATTTCTGTTTTATGGGTAAATTTGTGCCATTCACAATTCTAAACTACATGTTTAGAAAATACATGTGTATTTTCCTCCTTCCTATTTTTCTTCATTATCTTTCTCACCCTATTTACCCTATCTCTCCCTCATTTCTCTGCTTTACTTCTACTCACTACCTTGCCCTCTTAATCCTTAACCTACTCACCCGTCTAAAAGTCCCTCACTTATTCTCTCCTCCCCAGCATTATCCCCTTGCCTTCTTATATCTCTCTGAATTTAGAAGGCTTTTATACACACACACACACACACACACACACACATACATATTTCTCTCTTTAACCCACTCTTGATGAGAGTAAGGTTGCAGCAGTACCTGTCTTCCCCCCCACTAGCTTCTTCTGTATCAATTTTTCCTTTTATGCCTCATTTGCATGAGATAATTACTCCTTTTTATGTCTCCCTACAGTTTAATTTTTTTAGAATCACCTCATCATACTCAGCTCAGCCCAAGCCTTTCTTTCAAATTATCCAAATAATGATGACAACCATAAGAGTACTGCTAATAATTTCACATATCAGAAGTAAACAATTTGACCTTATTGAGTTCCTTATAATTGGTCTTTAATGTTTATCTTATATTTCTTCTGGATGTTATATGTTGAATTTTCCTTTAAATTCCCTTAAATTTTTGTCACAAAAATCTGAAAGTCTTTGAGTTCGTTAAATGTCCAATTTTTTTTTTCCCATTCATGATTATACTTAACTTTGCTGGGTTGGTTATCCTTGGTTGTAACCCCAGTTCTTTTACTCTATGAAATATAATATTCCAAGATCTATGATCCTTCAATCTAGTAGCAGATAGGTCTTGTGTAATCCTTATTATAGCTCTGTAATATCTGAATTGTTTTTTTCTTGTTGCTTCCAGTATTTTCTCCTTCACTTGAAAGCTTTGAAACCTGGCTATGATATTCCTATAAGTTTTCCTCCTGGGATCTCTTTCAGGTGGTGATTGATGGACTTTTTTTCTCTTTTTCTGCTTTGCCTTCTTGTTCTAGAACTTTAGTGTAATTTTCCTTGATATTTTCTTGTTATATTGTATCTAGGTTCTTTTTTTAATCATAATTTTCAGGTAGTCCAACTATTCTTACATTATTTCTCCTCAATCTGTTCTCCAGATCAGTTGTTTTTCTGATGAGATGTTTCATTTTCTCATCTTTTGGTTTTATGATTTCTTGGTGTCTTAGAACATCATTAGCTTCCCCTTGCCCAATGCTAGTTTTTAAGAAATTATTTTCTTCCTTAAGTTTTTGATTCTCTATTTCAAGTTGTTTGACTTTCTTTTCATAATTTTCTTGATTTTCTTGGATTGCTCTTATTTTTTTATAATTTTTCAATCTTTCATTTGATTTTTAAAATCCTTTTAAAGTTATTCCAAGAATAACTTTTTTTTTACAAAAAGTTAATTTATTTTTAGTTTTCAACATTAACTTCCATAAAATTTTGAGTTTTAAATTTTCTCTCCTCCCCCGTCCCCAAGATGGCATGCAATCTGCTAGAGGCTGTACTTATACATTCATATTAAACATATTTTCATATTACTCATGATGTAAAGAAGAATTAGAACTAATGGGAGGAACAAGAAAGAAGAAACAAAACAACAAAAGAAAAGGAGAGCAAATAGTATGCTTCCATCTGCATTCAGACTCCAAAATTCTTCTTCTGGATGTGGATAGCATTTTCCATTGTGAGTCTTTTGGAGTTGTCTAAGATCCTTGCATTGCTGAGAAGAGTTAAGTCTATCAAAGTCAGTCATTGCACAATGTGACTGTTACCATCTACAGTGTTTCCTCATTTCAGTTAGCATCAGTTTGTATTAGTCTTTCCAGGTTTTTAAACAACATATTGTAGGATTATGATTCTTAATCCACTCTGCTATCCACTTCCATTTTATGGGAGAGTTCATCCCATTCACATTCACAGTTATGATTACTATTTATGTATTTCTCTCCATCCTCTTTCCCCCCTGTTTATGCTTTTCTCTTTCCCTCCTCCCTTTCCCTCCTCACTAGAATTTTTTTTTTAGGCAATTGGGGTTAAGTGACATGCCCAGGGTCACACAGCTAGTAAGTGACAAGTGTTTGGTTTGAGGCCAGACTTGAACTCAGGTCCTCCTGACTTCAGGGCTGGTGCTCTATCCACTGTGCTACCTAGCTGCCCCCCTCACTAAAATTTTGATTTTGACCACCACCTCCCTCAGTCTGCCCTCCTTTCTATCAGCCCCCTCCCTTTTCTTCCCCTTTACCCTTACTACTTCTTCCCTCCCTTCTATCCACTTCCTCCCATTTCTTTCCCATTTCCCCTCCTACTTCCTATAGGGTAAGTTAGATTTCTAAACCTAACTGATTAAGATATTCCCTCTTTGAGTCACATCTGATGAGAGTAAGGTTCAAATAATGCTCATCTCCCTCCTTTCTTTCCCTCTGCTGTAATAGGTTTTTGTGCCTCTCATGTGATGTAATTTACCCTCGTCTGCCTCCTCTTTTCCTCTTCTCCCAGAACAATCCCTTTTCACCACTTATTTAGATTTTTTTTAATCATCACATCAAAGTCAACTCATACCCACACTCTCTCTCTATGTATACCCCCTTTTAAATGTCGTAATAATGATACAATTCTCAAGAGTTACAAGTGTCATCTTCCCTTGTAGGGATGTAAATACTTTGCCCTTATTAATAACATGTTGTTTTTTTCTTTCCTGTTTACCTTTTTACTCTTGAGTCTTGTATTTGAAGATCAAATTTTCTGTTGAGCTCTGGTCTTCTCATCAGGAAGGTTTGGAAGTTCCCTGTTTCATTGAATGTCCATCTCCTCCCCTGAAAGATTATGCTCAGTTTCACTGGATTAGGGTTAGGTTCTTTGGTTGTAATCCAAGGTCCTTTGCCTTATGGAATATCGTATTCTACATCCTATGATCTTTTAAAATAGAAGCTGCAAGGTCCTGCATAATCCTGACATTGGTTCCATGATATTTAAATTGTTTCTTTCTGGCTGCTTGCAGTATTTTCTCTTTGACCTGGTAATTTTGGAATTTGGCTACAATATTTCTTGGCATTTTCAATTTGGGATCTCTTTTAGGAGGTGATCTGTGTATTCTTTCAATGATTATTTTACCTTCTGGTTCTAGGACCTCAGGTCAGTTTTCCTTGATGATTTCATCAAAGATTCTGTCCAGGCTCTTTTTTTCATCATAGTTTTCAGGTAGACCAATAATTTTTGAATTGTCTCTCCTGGATCTATTTTTCAGGTCACTTACTTTCCCAATGAGGTATTTTACGTTTTCTTTTATTTTTTTTTCATTCTTTTGTCTCTGTTTGACTGATTCTTGGTATCTCAGAGTCATTAGCTTCCACTTGCCCAATTCTAATTTTTAACAAATTGTTTCCTTCTATTAAATTTTGTACCTCCTTTTCCATTTGGCCCATTTTACTTTTTCTCCATTTGGACAATTGTATTTTTTTTTTTGTCTAGGCAACGGGGTTAAGTGACTTGCCCAGGGTCACAAACAATTGTATTTTTTAAAAACTTGTTTTCTACAGTCAATTTTTGTCCTTCTTTTTCCAAGCTATTGACTCTTTCTTGCATCCCTCTCATTTCCTTTCCCAATTTTTCTTCTACTTCTCTTATTTGACTTTTAAAATCCTTTTTGAGCTCTTCCAAGAAGGCTTTTTGGGCTTTAGAACAGTCTATATTCCCCTTTGAGGTTTCAGATGTGGGTATGTTGTCCTCTTCTGAATTTGTGCCTTGATCTTCCTTTTTCCCATAATAAAAATCTATGGTCATTGTCTGTTTCTGCTTTATGCTCAGGGTGTTTTACTATTTCCTGGCTTTTAAAGTTGAACTCTCCTGCTGGATCACAGGGGGCACTGACCCAAGCTTCTTGTGCTGGGAGCCTGGGACCTGGTCATTGGCTTTGTGTGCTGGAGTCTTAAGTGCTGGCAGCTGCAGGCTGTAGGGATCTGGCAGCTTACCTGGTGCTGAGCTGGGGTCAGCAACACTGGAGCTCTTGGAGTTGGGATGGGGAGTCTGACCCCTGGAGGAAGCCTGCTTCTTTAAAGCACTTGAATATTTAGCTGCTGGAGAATGTCTGCCGGCCTAGAGTTGTGCTGAAGCACTGGAAGATTTGGCTGCTGGAGAACAGCACACACGTGGTGGTTTTTCTGAGCTGGTGTTTATCAGTTCTCCTGCCCATGCTGAGGCACTGGCTGGGATAGGGAGGGGGTCCTGGTGTTGGTGCCTGTCTGCTCCACTGCCCTGGGGATCAGGTTCTCCCCCTGGTTTGCTGAGGTGGGGCTTGCCACTGGCTTGCTGGGATGCTTCCTATCCTGTACTGCTCCCCCTCCCCCAGAGTGGATGGGATTTTCCCATTAATCCCCCAAGCTTCCTGTGTCACAAGACTGCTGAACTCCATCTTTTTGCTGGTTTACTGTTCCAGGGTTTTTACTGGGGTGATATTTTTTGGGCTTTCAGAGGTCAGGAAGGGAGGGCGAAAGCAACTTACTTCTTACTCTACCATCTTGGCTCCCAGAAGTCCCCAAGAACTCTTTTTGTGCTTGGAACCATTTGATGTTTCTCACTGAAAAAGGACTGGCTTTTTAGGCTCCATTATCTTCCTTTGAATATGAACTCAGATCTTCTCTATCCCCACAGTAATTATCTACGGTTGGGTTCTTTCTCCTTTGCTTACTCATTTTATTTATTTATTTATTTTTTTAATTTTGTTTGAGCAGCTATTAGTGTAATCAAGTTGTAGTCCCCAGATAATGGGGAATGATACCCCAAGTCTCAGGTCCCTCTTTCTGTTATTTTTTTTAAAATCAGTCTCAGGGCCCAACCTTGGGCTCTCTCCACTCCTAAGCCATAGCTAGGACCCCCAGCCACAATGACCTTACTCCCTGTGTTTCCTCTGGTGTCTGCAAACTTCCCCTGTCTTTGCCCTGGAACTGAAATGAGAGACTCTGCTGTCCTGCAAATGCCCACAGCCAACAGGGTCCCTGTCCCTCATTAGTGCACTCACCAGGTATATACTAGCTCCTTCTCCATGTACTCAAGGCTAGGGAAGAGACACATCTGGTCAGCACAGCTATGTTTGGCATCCTTTGAGAGTGGAAGGTCCTTCAATCTTCTCCTACTTAACCATCAGACCCCCACACTATCTGCAAAATAAAAGTTTCTAAGGTTGAAGCTGCCTCTCAACCCAGTTGTCCCCAGGCTTGTTTTTTGTTGATTCAGCAGAGTGGGCCTAGAGGTGTTTGTACGTCACTCAGGTAGAACCTCTGTCCCTGAGGTTGGGTCTTTCCTGGGTTCTTCTCAAATTATCTTGGGAGGACAACTGCTTTACTCTGTGTTTCTTTCTGCTGTGCTGAGGCAATGTTCTGTCTTTCTTTCTTTTTTATTTTTGGTGGAGGAAATTTGGAGAGCCAAAAGTTTTCTGACCTATTCTGCCATCTTCTCCTTATTTATAACTAGTGACAGTAACATACTGGGCTCTGAACAATAAATTCAAAATGGGAACTTTCTGAAACCGGTCCCTTTGCCTTAAAGGTTACCAAATTAAGGAAGGGCTCAACTCCTGCCTATATATAGCCCATTTTTCAAATATGTCCTTATTCTATGGTTAAAGTAGTTTTGGTACCATAGTCAAACATGTAACTTGATACCATTTTTATGCCTGTCCACCACCTGGAATACTTTCCTGCCTCTACTTTACAATGCTATCCATTATTCAAAGCCTCATTTGAATGAAGTCCTCCATTGTGTTTTCCCTTTGACTCTAGTTTCTATTGTTTATATCATTCATTTAAGCATTTAATCATATGCTTCTTTAAATAGTTCTCTAATTGTTTAAATGTGTATCTGGAGAGATAGAACCTCTGTGCTATGTTTAGAATTAAATAGTTCCAGTGAGGTTTTGTTTATAGTATTTGCATAATAAAATCCAGGAGGGTGTAGGGTACTGGCCCTAACTTAATTTGTATGCCAATTTAATAGAATGTTGGGCATGTGGCTCTCTTCTGGGTATAAACCTTCACATAGCTCGTCTGGGTTTTTGAGCAGAGTCTTTGAAATAGTTTTTCAGAACATAGCATTATAAACAGGGATAT